>NW_028270172.1:6262500-6887500 GCF_037043375.1 Chiloscyllium plagiosum | reverse complement strand
ACCTTCTCAAGGGCAATTGAGAAATGCTCAATGAATATTGATCTTGACAATGACTGCCTCATCATATCGACAAAGCAAAGTTAGCCAGCTATGAGCTGAAAATAAGATATGGAAGTAAATTACAAAAGTTTGCAAGAGGGATTTCAATTAATTTGATGGGTTGGAGACATGGGCTGTTTTTCTGAAGAAAGACGGCTTGACAGGAGATTTGAGGCTTGCGCAACATCTCAAAGTGTCTGGGCAGAGCAGTGAGAGTGAGACTGTCCCCATTGCTAGGAAAGTAAAGAACCCAAGGAATACCAAAATAAGTATTAGTGACACACAGCAGAGCATTTTTGTGCAGAAAATGGTTAAGATCTGGAAAGCGCTGGCTGAGACAATGTGATAGAAGCCAGTTGATTAATAACTTTCAGAAGGAAATCAGATAATTACCTCAAGAGCAAAATATGTAGAGTCACAGAGAAAGGCAGGGGAGTGAGACTAGGTGAGTGGTTCTTGCAGATAGATGTGAAGGGCCAAAAATCCTCTCTCTGTGCTGTAGCTATTCACTGATTTAAAATTAATAGAATCTTTGAGAACCATATTAGAACTATCCCAGTTTCAATTTAACATTGCACATTTGTTTGAGAAAGCGCTTCTATATTGTAGAAATACAATTTCTCCTAACAATCAATGGCAAGCTTCCAATGGGTTAAGAAGTTGTATAAGACAGCTTGTTGGAAAGCTTTCTGGAAAGCAAGTTAGAATTTGAAGATTAGTTTATATTTTCCCCTTCTTTAAAGAACAAATGTGAAGTTAATTTAGATTTATTAGGACGATGCACCCTGCTAATTCATGTTGGCATTTGGCTTAATGAAGCACACAGCTTCTGACTGTGATTCTCACAGCACGGGTCTACCTGCAATGGACAGTCTTCATTGATTTCATCAAAACGTTACCAAAAAATATTATTTTATCAAATTTAGAAATCCTAACACTCAAATATTATAAACTTCACTGCATTGCACAGAGTCTCAAATCAAGTCCAATGTATTTATCTCGAGTATGTGATCCGTAGATCGTAGCCACAGGTGCAACTGCTTGCCCTTGACATTTCCAGTATCCGTGCATCTCAGAGTTGCTGATCCAAGCATCCATGTCTGCCCTGTCCAGAAATGACACAATTCCTCATCCTGTCCAATTAATTACTGATCCTGACTGTAGACTTGTAAGGTTTAGGCAGTTAGATTGTGTCAGGAAGCAGGATTCATTTCACATGAAAACAGTCAACTGAGCTTTCTACAAAGAGCTCAGCTTTATCGCTGTGAGAAAGCCAGGAGGAAAATCTACTCAGACACAAAACGTGGTTTAACACGGAATATCTCCACTTGACAGAAAACAAGGGGAGTTCTCTTTGGGCTAATACGTGATCCTCAATAACCAGAGGATCTGATTTTGAGATGTAGTCAGTCACATCTCCATTTGTGGGAACTTGCTTTGTGCAAGTTGACTGCTCCATTTACTGTAGTGCCAACCTTAGACTCCCCTTTGGAAGTGTTTTGTTGGCTGGAAAGTGCTCTGAGAAGTTATGAAAGGTACTGAATAAATTCAAACTCAGAAGTCACACGACACCAGGTTATAATCCAACAGGTTTATTTAAAATCACAAACTTTGGGAGTATCGCTCCTTCATCAGGTGAAATCCTGATGAAGGAGCAGTGCTCCAAAAGCTTGGGATTTCAAATAAACTTGTTGGACTATAACTTAGTGTCATATGACTTCTGAGTTTATCCACCCCAGTCCAACATTGCGATGAAATTCAAGTCCTTCTTTGGTTTATCTTTTGAAATATTGGATGCTTTCACAACTTATTGTTGCCATTTAGCAGCAAAAAACTAATGTTGAAACATAGATCTTGAGTTGTAACTTTCACTTATTGCATATTGCAAGCAGTACTTAAGAACATGCAACATTTTGCAGCTTTATTTGCTGCATTGTTGGTCTCGAATGCAGTAGACACTTCAACAGAAACCAGGAAGCACACCAGAACAGTTCCCCGCAACCTCCAAGAAACCTAATAGCTGCAAGTCAAGTTAATTAGAAGGACAAAAAGCCTTGATGAAACCTAAGATAATCCAAGTGAAAATATAAATGACTAAATGACTAACTGACAGCTGCATGAATAAAAAAGCTTTAAAAGATAGAGCTAGTATTAAAAGTGCATTTGTTCTACACTGCACTCCAGCAGGGACTAAACATTCCACAAACCTGCCCTGTTTACCTCACATTCACAGTCTGATTTACAATTCAATAGGAAGGAACTGTACTGGAGGCAAATTGTTTTCCTTGTAACCTTTTGGGATTCTTCACCCACAGCACACTTTCAGCCGAATCAATGAATCTTCACTTACGGATGGGTTGGACTCACTGTCATGCTGCGCTTGTCTTTTCAGGTAGAGACAAACACAAGCGCAAAAATGCCCCCAGCTATTTATCTCCTTGCCTGAAGAACACCTGAGACTCTGTTGCCTTGGGGAGCACTGAATGAATCAGCCCGTAAGGAACAGAGAGCGAAAATAAAATAAATGATAGACATTTCTCTTTCAGATTCCGAAATTGAGAATGAAAGTGCCTGAGGGGAAGAGAACAACTTCCAAAGAAGGAGCTAAGAAAGCCTTGAATTACAGCTTCTGCCAAGGGCAGTAGGATATAAAGAAAGAAAATTGCTCCTTTTCACTTCTGAAATGTAGGCTGTCTTGGACATTAGCACCTTCAACGAAGCTGTGAATACGGTCAAGTCCTTTTTTTTGTGAACAGCATCCCAGGTGAGGTTTCCTATTCCAACAACTGATTGACTGCAAGTTTCCTGGGAAGTTCAAACTGCTGTTTGTTCACTGTTGCCCGTGAGTATTGATTAAAACATGCACCATGCCATCAACAACACCTTGTATTTATGTAACACACTTAACATAGAAAATGTCCCACAACACCTGACGTTCAAGGGAACGAAAGCACTTCCCTTATTTATCATACCAAAAACACAAAACGAGGTATCAGGATAAATGCTGAAAAGGTGATCAGATAGTTGGGGTTACTGTTGGCAGAATATGAATTGCTACCATTACATCAGTAAACTCATCAGCAAAACAAGGCAGAAAAATAGAAATAAAATACATGTACATCAAGCTACATACCCTTGGTATCACCAACACTCAGTAGAAACAGTGCATGTTATCTACAAAATGCACTGCAGATATTCACCAAAGATCCTCAGAGAGCACCTGCCAAACCCCAAGCACTACCACCTTGATGGATAAGGACAGCAGATACATGGAAGCATAACCCTGGCAAGTTCCCCTGCAATCCACTCACCATCCTGACTTGGAAATATATCGCTGTTCCTGCACTGTCGCTAGGTCAAACATCCAGGAACTCCCTCTCTAAGGGCATTGTGGGTTTACCTACAGCACATGGATGACAGTGGTTCAAGAAGGCAGCTCACTTCCACCTTCTCAAGGGACAGGCAATAAATACTGAGCAGCCAGTGACACCCGTGTCCCTTGAGTGAATACAAAAAGCTAGACTTTCTCAAAAAAACAGAATGATGAACGAGGTTACCAGCTTTAATGAAAAACTTTGCAAGGAACAACTAAAAAAATGAACTTATCCAATGTTTTAACTATCATTACAATAGGATGTGTTCTGATCTTTTCAAAAATAATATTTATTCCAAGCTCAGCACTGAATAATTGAATCCAGTGTTTAACCACATAAATTAGTAACACAATAAAGAATGTTGACCTGGGATATGGTTAATCGTCTCCCATCCTTACAAATAACTTTACATTGTTAAAAATGATTGACAGTAAACATGGACCTCTCAATGTATTTCTTACAACACAAAAGGAGAAGAGATGAATTATAGAGCTGGCTCCTTGAGGGCTGATATCTCATCTACAAACCAGGAAGGACCTAGCTCCCAGAAGAAGATTATTGACCACTTCAAATATAATGACCCTTTAAGTAGGAGGAGATTTTCACCTCAGCAAGTTCAGGAGAAAAAGAGTCATTTAAATGGAGTGGGTTCTGAAAGAAGCTGGGAGCTGAAATGTTGTGCTATGTTCTGAGATAGACATTTTTTTATTAAGTAAGGGCATCAAGGGGTATTTGTCCAAGGTAGGCATATGGATTATTAGCAATGATCTCATTGAGTAGTGGAACAGACTGAAGGGGTGGTTTTGATGCTCTCCTGTTCCTACGAAGGGTGGTAGACATTCAAAACTCTTTTCCCCAAATGTCAGTCAACACTAGATCAGTTGTTAACTCTATACCTGAGATAGATACATTTTTGTTAAGCAAAGGTATTGAATGATATGGGCCAAAGGCAGGTATATGGAGTTAGGCCACAGATTAGCCATTATCTCATTGAACGTTGGAACAGGGGCTGAATGACCTCTTCCTGTTTGTAAAGAACCCATATTTGTAAATAACCCAATAATAAATTGAGAATAAGAACCTCATTGATTCCTTGACCTGTACTCACTCAAGTCTTTCCTTTGTCTAAGTGTTCATTCTGATGAGCATTAATTGGCACGATAAGAGCAAACAAATGATGGGGTGTGTAAAACGCCAGTGTTATGAATATTTTTCCAGATATAGCCGGTATTCAAAGCTTTTTATCCTGGTGTTGACTGTATTGCTCTTCAGACAGGGAAACAATTGCACTGACAACAATAAGACTGCCGAATTATGTTCAGAACAAAGGTCATCAAACATAAGAATGACCTCTTAGGGCAAGTCAAGACCAGGGAATTGCAGGAAGACAAACAGAATTCAACAATTTCTGAAGTGAAGATGCTGATTATATAACAAAACTGGATATGCCATTCATCAGAAAATATGTTTCGGCCATGAGATTTGTGTTACTTACAGGCGATCACATTTAATTAAAAACAGAGATCGGTGATGTTATAACCTTCTCAGGTAAACTTCATAAGAGCTCCTGCCCTCTTTTATATATAACAGGACTTCAAGCAGACGCAGTCAGGGTTAAATGTTATGCGTGGGAGTGAGGCAAGGTGTGAGAAACAGAATACTTGTATTCTCCAAATTCAAGATGTTACACCAAATGCAAAATGTTTTGATTTGTCCACTTCTGCCATGCCACAGCCATTTACTTCACAATCCTATTCACCCCAAATCCCCAATATCAGACACACATATGCACACCCACAGTCTCTGAAAGTACGTTGGCTCGCTGAGCTGGAAGGTTCATTTTCAGACATTGTGTCACCGTACTAGGTAACATCATCAGTGCGCCTCGGGTGAAACAATGGTGATATGGCCTGCTTTTTATTTCTGTGTTTAGGTTTCCCTGGGTTGGTGATGTCATTTCCTGTGGTGATGTATTTTCCCATTCCTTTTCTTAGAGGGTAGTAAATGGGATCCAAGTCAATGTGTTTGTTGAGAGACAATCTACAGACAAATCAATGGAACACACATGGGATCACAATATCAGGGTTCTTAGTAGAGGCAGTAATGCAGAGACTCGAACAACCAGCTCTGCCAACCATCCAACCCAAACTTTTGATCCACTACGAGGGAGAGAGGGTCGTGTCTTTTTGTGGCTAGCTGGTAGACCCAGTACAACCCATGGACAAAACCAAAGTCATCTACAAACTTCCATGCAAGGACTGCCACAAACACTATGTAGGACAAACAGGAAGAAAGTTAGCCACCAGGATACATGAACACCAGCTAGCCACAAAAAGACACAACCCTCTCTCCCTCGTAGCCCTACACACGGATGAAAGAAACCATCAATTTGACTGGGACAACACATCTATCCTGGGACAGGCTAAGCAAAGACATGCCAGAGAATTCCTAGAGGCCTGGCACTCCAACCACAACGCCATAAACAAGCACATAGATCTAGATCCCATCTATCAACCCCTCAGAAAACAAACAGGAAATGACATCACCACAAACCCCAGGAACCCCATCCAGGAGAAAGATATAAATAGAAAGCAGGAGACAACAGCTTCGCTTCACTTGGAGGTCGCTACTGATGATGTTACCTAGCCAGGTAATGAAACGTCTGGATATCAAACCTACAGCTCAGCGAGCAAACCTACACCCTAAAGTCTCAAGGAGTATAGAAAGTACAGGATCAAGTCAAAAAAAAGGAAATCAAAGAGAGTCTATGAAAAAGATTAACAAGCAAGATAAAGGAAAACTAAAGATGTTTTACTAGCATATGAAGAGCAAGGGGACAGTTAAGGAAAACAGCAGGACCAATCAGACACGAAGAAGGGAACTTTTGTGAAGATGTAGAGTATATGGGAAGAATTTTAAATTAATTTTTAGTCTTTATATTAACAAAGGACAGGAATGATGTGGTTATAACATTCCAAGAGGAGCAATGTGAAATATTAGACAAAATAATCATAACAAGAGAGGAAGTGTAAGAAGAATTGGAATCCTTGTACGTGGATAAGTCACCAGGGCCAGATGTTGAAGGAGATCAGGGAAGAAGGAGCAGAATCTCTGGAGATTATTTTCCAATCTTCACCAGCCACAGGTGAGGTGCTGGGGAACTGGAAGAACACTAATGTGGTTCCATTGCTTACATAGAAAATGCCAAACAACATTTAGTCTTACTTCATTAGTGGGGACATTGTTAGATTCAAAGCAGAAAGATTGGAAAGGTCATGTATTTTAAATTTAATTGAATTATTTGAGGAAGTTACAAGGAAGATTGATGAGGGTAGTGCAGTGGACATTGTCGACATGGATTTGATAAGGTCTCACATGGCAGATTGGTGAAAACATAACTGTCCATAGGATGCGGGATAATGTGTCAAATTGGATCGAATGTTGGCTAAAGAACAAGAAACAAAGGGGAATGGTTAATGGCTACCTTTGTGAAAGGAAAACTGTTTTAGGTTGCGTTCCACAGGGATCAGTGTTGGAGCCCCTGCTGTTTGTTTTATAGATTAACAATTTGGATTTGAACAAATTTGGGAAATTTGCTGACAGCACAAAAATTGGTCGTGTAGCGAATGGTGTAGAGGATAGCTGTCAGCTCCAAAACGATGTAGAGGTTTGGTGGAGGAGGCAGGAAAGTGACAGATGGAGTTGAACCCTGATAAGTGTGAGGTAATACATTTGGGAAGGTGAAACGGTAAAAGGGAATATACAATAAATGGGAATATACTGAGAGGATAGACAAAGTGAGAGATCTTGACGTGCAAGTGCACAGGCCCTTAAAGGTAATAGTACAGGTAGTTAAGTTTGGCAGACCGAATGCTTTCCTTCATTTGCAGAGGGACAGAATACAAAAGTAGGTATATAGTGATGAAACTGGACAAGACACTGGTGAAGCCACAACTGTGGTATTGTGTGGGAAGTATGTCATTGGTCGAGAGAGAGTGCAGAGAAAATTTGTTAGAATGTTGCCAGGGCTGGAGAATGTAACTATGAGGAGAGATTGAAGAGATTGGGTTGTTTTCATTGGAACAAAGATGGCTGAGGGGTGACATGATTGAGGTATACAAAACTGTGAGGGATAGAAAGAGAGCAGACAGGAGGAACCTGTTTCCCTTGCAGAAAGTTCAAAAACCAGGGCTTACCAATTTAAGCTAAGCAGCAGAAGGGCTGGAGGGGATGTGAGCAATAATATTTTTATGCAGAGGGTGGTAGGTGTCTGGAATTCACTGCCTGAGTTAGTATTGGAGGCAGAGACACTAAACTCTTTTAAAAAGTATCTGGATCTGCATCTTAAATGCTGTAAGCTACAGGGCTACAGGCTGTGTGCAGGATTAGAAAGGACTTCTGGGTTGGCATGGACAAGATGGGTGGAATGACCCTATCTGTCTGTATCATTTATATGATTCTATGGATAGCTGGCTTTGTGAATGATGATATTGTTTAAATTTTCATGAAAGACTTTATGAATGAGGTTGTTTCCTGATGTTATGTTCCCAGGCTCTGAGTGAATCCAAGCACATTATGGCCATGTTGGGAGTTTAAGATCTCCCCTCCTCCCATCTCTGGGAGACAGGCCTGAGGTGGGAACAGATGTGAATGGAAGCAGGTTCTGATTGCTTTGATGATCCAGCTCCATTCACTGGGTATTGACCCAGTTCTATCAATGACATTTAGACTCCTTAGACCCCACTCAACATTCCATGGCCTCTCTCCATAAGATCTCACCAATATCCACGATGGAGAGAACCTGCGAACAATAATACGGGAAATCTTTGAAATGGTCAAGAAATGAAAAAAAAAATTATCATCCATCGCACTCCATTGAAATAATTTGCTGCTTTTTGGGGTTGATAACAGTGTCAAGTAAATAAGTCATTATTGATAAATCTCTTTAAACATTTTTGTCTTATTAATGCTCATAAAACTGTTAAACTAAGCTCACAGCTGTGTAACCAAATCCTGCTGAACTAAATAATTTATCAGGATTTTGCACTTAGTCAAGTATTCATAATGAGATTCACTTACATAACAAACCTTTCAGAGTTCAATACAATGATGTATGTTTAGTTCCCTGAAGAGATGACGTGATCATTCCATGTTTTCAAAGGATTAACAGCTTAACTTTTTATCAAAGATTCAAGGTATCTGCTTGGAGACTATGCAAGTTAACACATAACAGGCTGATGTTGAATGGAATCTGATACAACTTGCATTTGGATAATGATATGTTGGTGAGTATGAAAGGATGGATGGCATGAGTCCAGGCAAAAATACAACACAGTAATCAGGTCTCGAGGTAATAAAGACACAGGGGAAGGTTACAACATGTGATGGAGGCAAGGGCAGAACAAGCTAGAGTTTACTGAGGTGGAAGTAACAGTCTTGGTCATGAAAATTCACACGTGACTGAAAAATCATCTTAGTACCAAACATGATGCCAAGTTCCAAATTGTTTGGCTTACCCTCTGACACTAAGGTGAGAGAGAGAGAGAGAGACAGACAGAGTTAACACTGAGCAAACAGTTTTTAGTGGGTTTCAAAACATTCGTTTTCATATTCTTCCATGAGATGTTGGCATCTCATGTCAGTATTTGATGCCCATCGCTAATTGCTCAAACTGGTTGGTTTTCTGAAACATTTCAGAGGGTCATTTTAGAGTCTGGCATTGCTGTGGCCAGACCAGGTAAATCATAGAATCCCTACAGTGCAGAAGCAGACCTTTTAGCCCATCAAGTCCACACTGACCCTCTGAACAGTATCCCATTCAGATCCACCTTCCTACCTTATTCCTCTAACCCTTCATTTCACATGACCAATCCATCTTTGGACTATGGAAGGAAACCCACATAGACACGGGCAGAATGTGCAAAATCCACACAGACAGTTATCCAAGGGTGGAATTACACCTGGGTCCGTGGCACTGTGAGGCAGCAGTGCTGACCACTGAGCCATTGTGCCACTCCAGGTATGATAAGAATGGCCTCCCCTAAAGTATGTTAGTGAACCAGTTGGGTATTTATAACGATCAACAATGCTTTCCTGCTTCAGCATTACTGAGAGTAGCTTTTCTTTTTACAATGCAGATTTATCAATTAAATTTTAGATGTTACCAACTACTGTGCTGGGGTTTGAATCTGTGATTCTGGAGCATTCGTCTGGTCTTCTGGACTGTTACTCAAGTGACTTACACCACTGCCTTCTGCCAATCGCTTTGGATTTCCTAACTATTTAGCTGCAGAAAGCTTCTGACTATCCAGTGTGACAAACCAGTTATAGTGAGTGCTAATAGAGCTGCTGATGAGGTTGATTCCCAGATGTTACATGATAGAGAACATCTGAGGTCACTACTACAACTGGGCATGGAGGGATGTATTGTCACTCTAGTCCCATTGCCCCCATGGGTCACAACAACCAAATTAAAATTCTTTTCCCAATTACTGAGGTGGCCGATTAAGTACCTCATCTACATCAGGATTTAAACAGCAAGATCGATCAACCAGGTTTTGTAATAAACACAGTTATTGCTTTATTATCAAAACAAAGATTATTCAATGCAGATGTAATAATTACTTAACATGCATAGTCAATAAAATAGAAATACAAATATTTATCCCTCAAAATATGTTTGACACATCTCTTTTTCACACACGTGCATGGATACACACACACACAAGTACATGCACATGTTGAACATGCGCATATACACATGCACAATCACACACACACACAAATACACACACATACACGCACACCTACCTTTCCTCCTATACAATCACCACGCTTCCAGTGAACAATATATGACGTGCACCATGCTGGAAATGCAAAATTGCAGAACTGAAATTTATGATTGAAGCAAAAATTGCTTTTGGCTCTTTTCATGAAAATCTATACTATGATGTTGTATGCGAAAGTATTCACAAGACACAGACTGACCATTCAGCTTGAAGATCCATATTTGTCTTTATTGTTCCTTGGAAGCCTGCTGCAAGGCAATTTTATCTTAACTCATGAACACATCGTGCTATCCCTTTCCTGCAAATATATTTATCTAACTTCCCTATCAATGCAATCATCTCATTGTAACAACAAAACCCCATCTGAATGACTCCACATTGGTATGGTTCCAGGTAAGGATACCCTAAATTACCAATATCCCAGGTGAGGAGATATGAACTGGCATCCCTACTTTATTCACCTGCCTCCTTGTTTGTTTGCAATTAATTAATTTACAATGAAATTCCTCCCTCATGGATACATTTGACTCAGACCAAATGAATCTGTGTTTTAAAAGGAGCCAGTTTAACCAGGCTTTCTTGAGTTCTCAAGAATTCATCTGTTGGTTCTAAAGGGGAGAACAAATAATAATACAGATTAGAGATGAGGAAAGAATACAAAAAGAAATAAAAGTAATATGAAAATTTAAAAAGCTCAGAGTCGATTGTGAATGGCAGATTGTTGAAATGTGTGGCTGTTGAAGTTGATATAACGTTTTGCATTGGCATTGATAACGGACCTGCTAATTGCAGGTTGATTGAAATTCCTTTTGACAGTGGCTAGCTGGTGGTGCTTAGAATTAGAGAGATACTGTTTCCATTCTTTGCCTGCAGTGCAGAGGTGTTCACAATGGCTATTCACAGCACATGAACCTATGCACTGTGAAATCAGACCAGTAACACACTCAGACTAGGTTGGATTTTTGCTTTTAATCCTTGCTTTGTGTATTTTGGAAAGGTGAAAATTCAAAACATCTCTCTTGGCCAGATTGCTGTCTTTTTATCCAGCATGTTCACAGTCTGATGCAAATTCCAGGTGATTGCAGTTCAGTTTGTGATGAACTTTCTTTCTGTAAGGTTTTTTTCACATCTAAAAGTGTGAGATTGTGGGGTTCCTCTCCAGATACTGATTGAGATTTGTATTAACAGTCATGTGTCAGCCTTTCTAAACAAAAACAAACATTTGAGTTTGCAATTCAACATGTCCTTGCGTGATTCCAGTTGTAATCCAAGATCCTGACAATATTCACTTCATCTCATCCAGGAGATAGAAAGTTATATAGAAAGTAAGAGTAACAAAAAGATGGGTAAGAGTAACAAAAAGATGGGGTACTGGGCTAATGGTCAGATACTTGGTAGTATGGATGAGCAGAGGGATCTTGGTGTCCATGTACACAGATCTTTGAAAGTTGCCACCCAGGTAAATAGTGTGGTGAAGAAGGCATATGACGTACTGGCTTTTATTGGTAGAGGAATTGAGTTCCGGAGTCCTGAGGTCATGTTGCAGTTGTATAAGACTCTGGTGTGGCCGCATCTGGAGTATTGTGTGCAGTTTTGGTCGCCATACTATATATAGGAAGGATGTGGAGGCACTGGAACAAGTGCAGAGGAGGTTTACCAGGATGTTGTCTGGTATGGTAGGAAGATCGTATGAGGAAAGGCTGAGGCACTTGGGGCTGTTTTCATTGGAGAAAAGAAAGTTTGGGGTGACTTGATAGAGGTGTACAAGATGATTAGGGGTTTAGATAGGGTTGACCGTAAGAACCTTTTTCCACGTATGGAGTCAGCTATTACGAGGGGGCATAGCTTTAAATTAAGGGGTGGTAGGTATCGGACAGATGTTAGGGGTAGGTTCTTTACTCAGCGAGTCGTGAGTTCATGGAATGCCCTGCCAGTAGCAGTGGTGGACTCTCCCTCTTTATGGGCATTTAAGCGGGCATTGGATAGGCATATGGAGGATAGTGGGCTAGTGTAGGTTAGGTGGGCTTGGATCGGCGCAACATCGAGGGCCAAAGGGCCTGTACTGCGCTGTATTCTTCTATGTTCTATGTTATATATCAAATCACTTTCTGTGTCAAGTTGTTTGCCCTGAATCCCCTGTTGTATTTGTTAATGCATATTATGTCTCATAACCTGGTGCAAGTAAAAACATCTTCTCTGAGTTTACCTTATCAGGCTCTTTCATGATCGTGAAAGATCTTTGTCAGGTCACCCTTCTAGTCGTCTCCTTTTTATACAATTAGGAACTCCAGCCTAGGAGCAAATTACTGCAGATTCTGGAATCTGAACTGAAAACAAACAACGCTGGAGAGGACAGCAGGTCAGTCAGCATCCATGGAGAGACAGCAAGCTAAATGACTCTTCAGATTCATCAAGATTTGGAGCGTTAACTTGCTGTCTCTCCATGGATGCTGCCTGACCTGCTGTGATCTCCAGCAATTTTTGTGTTCTCAGGAACCCCAGCCTTTTCAGCCTTTCTGGTAGGCACAGCCTATCAGCTCAATAAAGCTAAACCATTGCAGTATGAGTAAATAGCACCAATGAACAGGTTGCTACAGGTTATAAAATATCTGGGTATTACAAAGCAATCAGTTTGCAACTTGGATCTGTACAGTGTACAGCATCTAAATATCCTGAATCCAAAACAAAGCTTTTATTTTGAATGTTTGAATACATTATTTATGCATGCAGTTCAACCTCTTCAGGCAATTCACCTCGTCTCAGTAACAAAGGAGAACTGCAGCATTATAATAATGAGCTGATCTCTGTGACCAAAGCTTTCTCCGGGCTACAAAGACACAGCTGAACCTGAGACCTAGTTTTATGTTCAACAAGGAGGTAAAGCTTTGATCAGCCTTCATCTCATGCCTCGAGCTCATCTCAAACATGCTGAGTTCCAGGAAATACATTTGCAAACGGAAAGGACCTCAGAGCTTTCTCTCCCAACACTTGACACATTGATTGTTGCCTTACATCAGAAGGGAATCTGTCATGTTTTCAGTATCTAGTGAGTGCCATTGTAGAGTTGCTACTTCTAGGTGCTGAAGTTTTCACTCTTCTCAATGCAGTGAACATATGGTCATCCAAAACTCAGATAACTCTGTCCTAATTCTCAACAAATTTAATTCAGCCAGAAAGTCTATAGTTGCCAATCTAAAATGGCTTCAAGTTAAGCAATAGCCCAACTTTTCCATCCTTACTCTTGCTTTCTAACTGTAATACTGTCTTGCCTTTTCCCTATCTTTTAATCTTTTCCAGGCCTACAGACTTCTCAGATCTCAACTCTCCTCTATTTTCTAGCTTCTTGCACATTCCCAGTGTTAACCACTTTGCCACTGGTAGCTGCGCCCAGTGAGGTGAGGCCACTTTCAGGGACAAGGTAGATTCAGAGGACAGCCTTTGGACCAGTAAGATGGGTGTTACTTCCTCAACACTCCTGTTCCACAAAGAATGGACATCATGTTTCCCTTCCTCTGCCACCCAGGCTCCTGCAAACCCCACCTCATAACACTATCCACTCAACGCAGCAATGAATACTTGCCTTGGATTTGGGGATGCGGTTGATCAGACAAGTCCCTCACTTGTTTTGGAATGCTCACTTCCCAACTGGAATTAAAACTTTATGGCATATGGGGAAATGTTCAATTCTGACTTCTGAAATGCCACCTCACTCCCAGCAACATCCTGCAACTATCTTAACCCACATTACTAACCATTATTAAGCTCCATGTCAGGGGCACTGTCTACATCAATGCATTATGGAAAAAATAGATAGGGATGGCTGTCGTCTTCCAAGATTCTGAACATTTTGGAAAAAAAAGTTTGGGAACTTCCATTGAAAGGGATCAATTTCAGGTTTTGCCATTCAGTTCCTCGCTCAGATCTGACGTCTGGATCTGGTCTCATGGCAGCTAATTTCAATAAAGTATTAGCTACTCTCTACAAACTGAGCAATTCTACACACTGAGCAGCTCCTAACATTCTGCATTGAATAGCTTGTTAATCAACAAAATGCACCCAATAGCAACTAGATAAATATAAAATGAAAATACTATGGATGCTGGAAATCTGAAATAAACACAGAGAATGCTGGAGAAACTCAGCAGGTCTGGCAGCATCTGTGGAGAGAGAAACAGAGTTAACATTTTAAGTTTTGAGCACAACACTTATTCAGAACTGAATAATGCATTTTGTGTTGCATTCAGTTATCGCTCACTATTCTTAACTTAAACTGGCTCAATGATATTACACACAAAAGGGAAACAAATGTTTTTAAACACAAATCTGTAACATTGGAATGTAAGAACTTAGGAATTAGGAGCAGGAATGGGCAATTCAGCCCTTAAAACCTGCTCCGTGATTTAATGTGATCATGGTTGATCTTATCCTGATCTCAACTCCACAAAATGTTTAGATTTTGTTTTCTGCAAATGCAGAAACAAGGGATTGTACAGTTATTATTTGGACTGTTTGCACTGATTGGTCTAACTTTAAAATATAAAATAAAGACAAACACATTAATAAAGGAACAAACTGATAAACCAAGTTGATTCTATGTTTTTGAAAGTCACCTGTTATGTCTCACAGATATTCTGCTTTTAAGAAACATGAGCCCTTTAAGCCCTTCCTGAAGAAGGGGTCATGCCCGAAACGTCAATTCCCCTGCTCCTTGGATGCTGCCTGACCTGCTGCGCTTTTCCAGCAACACATTTTCAGCTCTGATCTCCAGCATCTGCAGTCCTCACTTTCTACTTTAAGAAATATGGTCTTGATAGATATTATTAATCAATCTCTAAAGCAGGTGCAACTTGAACATGGAGTCTCTGGTTCACATATGGGGACACTTCCACGACACCACCAGAACCTTTATTTGCATGCTAATGTGAGTGCATCATGGCAATGTGATCTAAGCGTATAAAGATCTCATTCTCCATCTTACCTTGAATCTATTGAAGCATGATCCTCTCCACAGTGATTGAAAGTGGACATTGTTGACCATCATTGAGGTCAATCACCTGGGCCAGTCAGGGAGCCCTGGCTGACAGATATAATTCAGAATCTCTTCACTTTTGGGGACTGACTTTGAGCTGGCTGGCCACAGCAAATATACTGCACATAGGTAAATAAAGGGTGACATGGTGAAGGGATAGCGGCCTCTGTGCAGTTATTTCACTCTATTAGAAGCATGCTGTTCTATTGTATATCAAAGTTAACAGTAAACACTTTAATAAATATATTGGAAAATAGAAATATCAGTTCACTAAAGTCAGAAACAGATCAGAATATGACAAAATATTTGAGAGAAATGGCTGATGTTTTAATTGAGTTCTCAATTTCATAGTGAAGGATAAAGACAACACATTAACAGTACATCGAACTTTAAAAATGGATGAGGCAGAAGAATGTATAGGATCTGCAGGAAACAGGTTGGTGGTAAAAAATGGGACCGAATCTTGACAATTAATCATTTTCACCCCATGCATTCAATGACTTTGATTAGGAAACTGTAGGTCATTACTCATAATTTTCCAAGCTCTTGAGATTTAGGAATTCAAATCTTTAACTGGCAAATTGCAAATGTCGCTAAATTATTGAAGACATTAAGGAGGGAAAATGAAGTCTCTAGATCCATTGGGTTTTGTTTTATTTATTTATGGATTGTGGACATTAGAGAAAAGGTCAATATTTAATACCTATCCACAAATACCAATGAGGAGGTAATACTGAACTGCTATCTTTAATATAATTGAGTAACCTGCAAGATCATTTCAAAAGGTAACTAAGAGTAATTCCCATTGCTGCAGATATGGAGTCACTAAGGATGGAAATCTTTTTCCTTTAAAGGTTATCAGTAAAATTATGAGGGGTATAGATAAGATGAATAGCAGATATCTTTTTCCTAGGGTGGGGCATTTCAAGACTACGTGGCATATTTTAAGGTGACAGGAGAAAGATTTAAAAAAATACATGGGGACAATTTATTTTACACATGGTGGTTCTTGTGTGGAATGAACTTACACAGGAAATGGTGGATGTGGGTACAGTTACAGCATTTAGAACACATTTCGATAAGTACATGAGTAAGAAATATTTGGAGGGATATGAGATATGCACAGGTAGATGGGACTAGTTTAGTTTGGGATTATGGTCAACATAGACTGGTTAGAACAAAGGGTCTGTTTCCGTGCTGTATGATTGTATGACTATGACTCTATGTTAACTGGTATCTTCATGATTGCTATTACTGATTTTAGCCTGTCTTAATTTCACAATTACTAATTGATATTTGATAGTGAGTTTTGAAGTGGATTTTTGGTGCAGCCACAGTAAATTACTATTCTATTCTTGAATATTTTATTCTATTGTATTCAATTCTACTCTGCCAATAGATCTCCCATTAGCTTGTCATTAAGACTATAAGAAATGAAAGCAGGAATAAGTCACTTGGCTCCCCAAGCCTGCGCCGACAGCTGATAAGATTATGACTGATCCAATATTCCTCATTTCTACTTTCCTGACCTTTCCCCATAGCCTTTGGTTTTCCAATTGATCAAGAATCTTTCTATGTCAGCCTTAAATATACACAAGGATTCTGCCCCCACAGCTGTCTGTGGCAAGGAGTTCCAAAGACTGATAACTCTTTGAAAGAAGCAGTTCCTCCTCATCTCAGTCTTAAGTTGGTGCTCCTTTATTCTGAGACTGTGCCCTCTGTTCCTCGACTCCCCCACGAGGGGAAGCATCCTCTCAGCATTTACCCTGTCAAGCCCCTTAAGGATCCTGTATGTTTTAATGAGATCACCTCTCATCCTTCTAAACCCCAGTGAGTAGAGTCCCAACCTGTTTAGTCCTAACCTTTGCTCATAAGATAATCCTTCCATAGCAGGGATCATGCTAGTGAACCTTCTCTGAACAGCCTCCAATAAAATGATATCTCTCCTTTAATAAGGGAACCAAACCTGCTCATACTACTCTAGGTGAGATCATACTAGCCATTTGCACAGTTGCAGTAAGACCTCCCTACTCTTATACTGAAAACCCCTTCAATATTTATGGAATCAGTCAGAGGTGGATTGAATGGCCACTTGGCCTGATATTCTTTACCAAAGAGAATGTTGAAATGTGGACACTTCTGGAAATCTGAATGCAATATAACTGATGTAACTGAAGTTTTAGTGGATATCATTGCCATCATATGGACAAAGTGTTCATGGATATTGCTTTTATCAACTTACAGAAATAATTTATTTAAGTTTCGCATTTTAAGATTCAGCACAGATAAAGCTGTCCAGGTGGGTGGTATGGGATTAGGGTGCCATGTGGGTGAGGCGGCATTGTGCCAGGTAAGTAGGGGAGAGGGTAAGGTGTATCAGGTGTTGAGGGCAGTAGGATGGCTATTGGGGAGGGGCACAGTGGAACAATGAACGAGGGTGCCTCAGTTTTTCATAGAATGGGTTTTAACTCTTAAACATTTCCTGGCCAAGTGTAAAGGTAAATGAGAGAGGGAACTCCTGGCAGTATCTGATACTTTCAAGGCTCTTCACAGTCCAAGTGACTCCAGTCCAATTACTGTAATTGAAAGAAAAAGACACAGACCTTTCAGTCTCAGATTATCCCAAGACTGGGAGCTCTGGGCCAGTGTGCTGCTTCTAAAACCCAGTAATACATATTTACAATTTCAAATGAAACCTTTCCCTGCTTTTCAAAAATCTTTTTCTACTTGTACTTTGAAAATTGTTCCTGTCAATATCCATATGGAACTGTTACATGTTTAGGAACGGACATAATTAAGTCACTGATTGTTTACTCAGTGCTAAGGACCATAACCTTTCTGCAGGATAAATAAATTAAATTCTGTTCTGACACACCGTGAAGGATCAATCCTTGATCAAAATTCTCCTGCTTGAGGTTTCAAATTGTCTACAACTTTAGACAATCTCCAGGGAAGGATGAGCATAACAATAAATGTTTAAACAAAATTATTTCAATTATTAATGTTACCAATGGAGGTGTAACCTATTTCACCACCAAATATGATTCAAGCACAGATCTGAGTATTATTCACAGTCAACATTTTGAGGTTTTGTGAAGCAAGTGTCTGACCCATTAATAATTCCTTGCCTTAGGAGCAAATCATTACTCTGTGTTCAAATATCAGACTGCAAACTCTGCTGTGGAGTGTCATGAGGAACACACCTCATGTAATAATCTAAAACAACTGCAAAGGAATAACAGGTTCCAGCCAGACTGAATTGTGATTATCTGTGCAGCATTTTGAAGGCTGATAAGTGGAAGGAAGAAGCAATTCTATTTTCAAATATTGGTGTGACAATTTTGCTAACAATGCAACCAGTTTCTCAAGAACTATAGAATGAAAAACCAAGTGGGATAGGTTTTAAAAACGCTGTCAGGTGATTATTTCACTTTGAAGGTATTTCATTGAATGAAAATGTTACAGGAAATTAACCTGTCTTTGATAATCTTCCTCTTATTCAATTTTGCACATTGCACAGAGTGTTGCCTGGTGATAATAAATGTTTCGAGCAGCAAGAAAATTTTCAAAGCAATGCCGATTGCAAAGATATGCCAGACTTCTGGCTGATTGAACTGAACTGCAAAAAAACCAGCCCATAAATGTGAGAATGTAGCAAAGTAGAAAGTGGTGATAATTGATGATGGAGAAACCAAACTGTGACCATTCAGATGTGAGGGGAGGTCGAAGGCTGCTGTTAGACATTAAGGAAAAGATGAATCATGAAAGGCAAGTGTTAAAAGGAATGGAATAAACCAACCACATACCAGTATTATCTAAAAGAGACTTTGGTCTCTGATAAGAGTAAACAGAGTTGAATCACACAAAGAAATTCAGTATCACTGTGCACTACATAAAAATATGGAAAATAGAAGCAGGTATAGGCCATTCAACCCTTTGAGTTGCTCTGCTGTTCAATATACTCATGGCTGATCAATCAACTCTGCACCCTGTTCCTACTTTATCCTCATATCCTTTAATCCCTTTCACCCCATGAACTGCATCAAACTCCTTCTTGAAAACATTCAATGTTTTGACCTGCAGCGATACCCAACTTCAACTAAAATGCTAGTCACAATGAAGGGACTAATTACCGTGTTTTCTTAAGTAAAACAAAGGGGAAATTTATTACTTATTAACCCTGAGAAAATGTAACATAATACAAAGTTAATAAGCACCCATACATACACATTAATGAACCAACACACATAATGTTAAAAAAGGGGAGGGTGTCCTGTATAATAGGAAGATAAAGAATACACAGGTTAAAATATTCTTGAATTGTTATAATGGAACCTGACACCATGACTTTTTTTTGAGGTCTTATATTCTCAGTAGTAAAAAACAATGTTAGACACCTTGAATCCACAATGGATGAATTTTTCGCTGATTTGTTTTTGTTTTTACATGTTGACAATAAATAGGAGAGAAGGTCATCCTATCCTTACTGCTACCAATCCAAGTTCTTTATATTTGTCTGTTTCTCTGCCATGCAGCTTCATAAATACATTTTAGTTGGGTGTACACAAGTCCAGCTTTTTCATCTTTTCGAGCTGGACATTTGGAAGGACCCTTTCATATCCAGAATGTGCAGTTTCCCAGAGTCAAAACATGTGGTGCTGATGAAGAGTTTATGCTTGAAGATTTGACCCTGCTTCTCCTTGGATGCTGCCTGACTGTCTGTGTTTTCCTAGCACCACACTTTTTGACTCTGATCGCCAACATCTGCAGTCCTCACTTCCTCCTCCCTGTGCAATTTCCCACACAAGCATGTAATAAATTTGGAGATGTGACAGTGTATTCACTTCCTTCCTCCAAGTCATTAATATATTGTAAACTGTTGCAATCCCAGTACTGATCCCTGTGGAATCTTACAGGTCACAGGTTGTCAGTCTCAAAAAGAACCCATTATCTCCACTCGCTGTTTCCTGCCCATGAGCCAAATCTCTGTGCATGCTCACACCACAAGGTCTTACCGGATGATTTAACCTCTTGCAAGGTATGTTATGAATCACCTCAGTACAATGCATCTACCTGTTCCCCTCTATCCACTCTGATTGCGCCTTCCTTGAATATCAAATACAACAATTAGTCACAATTACTCTGCTGACTCTGTTTGGATGGGGCGTGGGATGGGGGGAGAGTTGTTTGAACCCTTCCTCAAGGGGGAGACCATAAATAGACCCAATCTACCTGATAGCCCAAGGAAGCTACAAAACATTGACGCCTCCTAGCAGACCGCTTTAGGGAACATCTCCGGGACACCTGCACCAATCAACCACATCGCCCTGTGACCCAACATTTCAACTCCCCCTCCCACTCTGCCGAGGACGTGGAGGTCCTGGGCCTCCTTCACCGCCGCTCCCTCACCACCAGATGCCTGGAGGAAGAACGCCTCATCTTCCGCCTCAGAACACTTCAACCCCAGGGCATCAATGTGGACTTCAACAGTTTCCTCATTTCCCCTTCCCCCACCTCACCCAGTTCCAAACTTTCAGCTCAGCACTGTCCCCATGACTTGTCCTACCTGCCTATCTTCTTTTCCACCTATCCACTCCACCCTCCTCCCTGACCTATCACCTTCATCCCCACCCCCACTCACCTATTGTACTCTATGCTACTTTCTCCCCACCCCCACCCTCCTCTCACTTATCTCTCCACTCTTCAGGCTCTCTGCCTGTATTCCTGATGAAGGGCTTTTGCCCGAAACATCGATTTTACTGCTCCTCGGATGCTGCCTGAACTGCTGTGCTATTCCTCACCCCTTGAGAAGCAGGTAATGTGTAACAGAACCAGTCGGAAGCAGGTGGGGCATTCCAAAACAGGATCTCTTCCACAGGCAGGCAACCTGCAAGAATTAAATAGGAAAGCTTTGATTACTTCAAATTCTATGTGTGATTATTCAAACATTACAGAACTCATATTAACACATCAATTGTGACCTGACACAACGTTAACTCTCTTTCACTCTTCACAGCCAATGCCTGACCTGCTGAGTATTTCCAGAATTTTGTGTTAGAATGTTACCTATCTTCTCCAGCCTCATGTCCCACTCCTCAATGCTCCCCTGTGCCTTCTCCCAGCACCAGCTGATAGCTTGTTTCTTACTCACTAGTTTTTGTATTATTCAATCATTATGCTCCTTTCTTTGCGGTTTGACCTTCAATTCTTCAAATTCCTCTCCTGTAAATGTTTTCACTGGAGACAGTGTCCTCTGAAGACTTAGGGTGGCATGATAGCTCAATAGTTAGCACTGCTGCCTCAGCACGAGGGAACCATGTTCGATTCCAGCCTCGGGTGACTGTCTGTGTGGAGGTTGCACATACTCCCCGTGTCTGTGTGGGTTTTCTTCGGGTTCTCTGGTTTCTTTCCAGAAACCAAAGGTTTGCAGGTTAGTGTGGATTGGCCCTGGAAAATTGCCCATTTAGTCCAGGGATGTGCACGCTTGGCATATTAGCATGGGAAATGCAGAGATGGGGTGGGTTTGGGTGCAATGCTTTTTGGAGGGTTGGTGAGGACTTGATGGGCCAAATGGCCTACTTCCATGGTGTAGGGATTCTGCAAAGCGCAAAAGTATTTGTCTCTATTTTCAAATTCCCTAATATTTATTGTCAACATGTGCTCCTGATTTTTCGTTCTCTTGAGCATGTAAAAAGACCACAGAAGATGTTGAAGCATTTGAAGTGCAAATCATGGCTACGGCATTAATAGAAGGGAATGGAAATAATCAAGTGATAATTAATTGTGTCACAGTAACTAAGAAGAAGAAAACAAATATGAGCTTAATTTAAAATTGGTTGGAAAAATAGATTGAACACAGCTGTTTGATAAAATAGTCACAATTGTAATTTTTTAAAAATCCAGATTACAGAAACTGGCCCTCTTTCAAGTTTAAGATCCCATTTTGCCATGAATGAGAAGGAACATGAGATCAGTAGAAAGCCATTCGGTCTGTTGAATGTTTGTAATAGTTCAATGAGATTTTGGCTGATCTGTAAGCCAATTGGATTCTTCTTCAATAGAGGCATCAGGTCAGATTACACAACTGGTATCTTATGGTTATTTTAACTCCAAGAAGTTGCAACTTCACCATCACATCAGTCGAGAGCAGTAGAAGAGGCAATGGTTGGCAGTCCAATTTTTATTAGCTTCCTTGCTCTATAAGGTAGACCAGATCTATTTATCATGCTTGAGGAAGGTTTCGGACATCATATCTTTCCCCCGACCCATCCTTTCAGAACTGAGGAAGATCACCAGAACTGAAAAATTAACTTTGATTTTCCTTCAAAGTTGTTGCCTGATCTGCTGAGCTAATCCAGTAACTTCTATCTTTGTTTCTGAATTATAGCACCCGCAATTCTTTCAGTTTTTACTTAGGAAGGATACATTGGCCTTGAGGGGAGTACAATGCAGGTTTACAAGAATGGTACCTAGTCTTCAGGGGTGACGTTATGAGGACAGATTACACAAACTAGGCCAGTTTTCTCGAGACTTTAGAAGGTGAAGGGGTGATCTGATTGCAGTCCTCAAAATATTAACAGGAAAAGACAAGGTAGATAAAGATAAACTATTCCCATTAGTTGGGGATTCGACAGCCAGGGGGCATTGTCTGAGAATTAGGGCCAGATTATTCAGGAGAGATGTTAGGGAGCACTTCTACACACAAAGGGTGGGAGATGTTTGGAACTCTCTTCCACAAATGACACTGGATGTCGGATTAGTTGCTAATTTTAATTCTGAGGTAGATAATTTTCTATGAAACGAAGATATTAAGGGATGTCGGCCAAAGACGGGTACATGGAGTTAGGCCACAGATCAGCCATGATCTCATTGCATGAAGGAATAAATGAATGGCCTACTCTGGTCCAATGTTCCTCTCGCATCCTGCATTGCACCTCACCATCAGTAAGAGATGGCAATCACACAATATCCTCAAGGGAATATCTACAAATGGGGGAACAGGGAAAGCAACTCACTTATTCCCTTAACTTTGGATTTTATAGATAGTAATTGATTCAGAGAAAACCACCTCACTTTAAAATATAATCTCCAAGTCATGAAAGGCACCAATAGGATACGATGGTGAAGTGACATAGAAGTGGATAATCAGCCATGAATTGATTGAACAGTGGAACAGATTTCAGAGGCTGAATGGTCTAACTTCTGCTCCTAACATTTGTTTCTGTTATTGCTGTAATTATTTTTTTTATTCAATTTTATTAAGTTGGGATGTCGAAGGCTAGTATTTATTATGGATTAGTGGTGCTGGAAGAGCACAGCAGTTCAGGCAGCATCCAAGGAGCTTCGAAATCAACGTTTCGGTCAAAAGCCCTTCATCAGGAATAAAGGTAGAGAGCCTGAAGCGTGGAGAGATAAGCTAGACGAGGGTGGGGGTGGGGAGAAAGTAGCATAGAGCACAATGGGTGAGTGGGGAAGGGGATGAAGGTGATAGGTCAGGGAGGAGAGGGTGGAGTGGATAGGTGGAAAAGGAGATAGGCAGGTAGGACAAGTCCGGACAAGTCATGGGGAATTTGTCCAGCTGGAAATTTGCAACTAGGGTGAGGTGGGGAAAGGGGAAATGAGGAAACTGTTGAAGTCCACATTGATGCCCTGGGGTTGAAGAGTTCCAAGGCGGAAGATGAGGCATTCTTCCTCCAGGCGTCTGGTGGTGAGGGAGCGGCGGTGAAGGAGGCCCAGGACCTCCATGTCCTCGGCAGAGTGGGAGGGGGAGTTGAAATGTTGGGCCACGGGGCGGTGTGGTTGACTGGTGTGGGTGTCCTGGAGATGTTCCCTCAAGCGCTCTGCTAGGAGGTGCCCAGTCTCCCCAATGTAGAGGAGACCGCATCGGGAACAACGGATACAATAAATGATATTAATGGATGTGCAAGTAAAACTTTGATGGATGTGGAAGGCTCCTTTAGGGCCTTGGATAGAGGTGAGGAAGGAGGTGTGGGCGCAGGTTTTACAGTTCCTGCAGTGGCAGGGGAAAGTGCCAGGATGGGAGGGTGGGTTGTAGGGGGGTGTGGACCTGACCAGGTAGTCACAGAGGGAACGGTCTTTGCGGAAGGCGGAAAGGGGTGGGGAGGGAAATATATCCCTGGTGGTGGGGTCTGTTTGGAGGTGGCGGAAATGTCGGCGGATGATTTGGTTTATGCGAAGGTTGGTGGAGTGGAAGGTGAGCACCAGGGGCGTTCTGTCCTTGTTACGGTTGGAGGGGTGGGGTCTGAGGGTGGAGGTGCGAGATGTGGACGAGATGCGTTGGAGGGCATCTTTAACCACGTGAGAAGGGAAATTGCGGTCTCTAAAGAAGGAGGCTATCAGGTGTGTTCTGTGGTGGAACTGGTCCTCCTGGGAGCATATCCGGCGGAGGCGGAGGAATTGGGAATACGGGATGGCATTGTTGCAGGAGGTAGGGTGGGAAGAGGTGTAATCCAGGTAGCTGTGGGAGTCGGTGGGTTGTAAAAAATGTCAGTGTCAAGTTGGTCGTCATTAATGGAGATGGAGATGTCCAGGAAGGGTAGGGAGGTGTCAGAGATGGTCCAGGTAAATTTAAAGTCAGGGTGGAATGTGTTGGCGAAATTGATGAATTGCTCAACCTCCTTGCGGGAGCACAAGGTGGCGCCAATGCAGTCATCAATGTAGCGGAGGAAGAGGTGGGGAGTGGTGCCAGTGTAATTACGGAAGATCAACTGCCTGTCTATCCCCCTCCCCCACTCCAACCTCTCACCCTCACAACACGCAGCCCTCCAATCACTCTGCTCCAATTCCAACCTCACCATCAAGCCAGCGGATAAAGGGGGCGCAGTGGTAGTCTGGCGCACTGACCTCTACACTGCTGAAGCCAAACGCCAACTCGAGGACACCTCTTCCTACTGACCCCTCGACCATGACACCACCCCCCATCACCAAACCATCATTTCCCAGACCATACAGAACCTCATCACCTCAGGAGATCTCCCACCCACAGCTTCCAACCTCATAGTCCGGGAACACTGCACTGCCCGGTTCTACCTCCTTCCCAAGATCCACAAGCCTGACCACCCTGGCCGACCCATTGTCTCAGCATGCTCCTGCCCCACTGAACTCATCTCTACCTACCTCAACACTGTCCTATCCCCCCTCATCCAGGAACTCCCCACATAAGTTCAAGACACCACCCACGCCCTCCACCTCCTCCAAGACTTCCGTTTTCCTGGCCCCCAGCGCCTCATCTTCACCATGGATATCCAATCCCTCTACACCTCCATCCGACATGACCAGGCCCTCCAAGCCCTCCGTTTTTTCCTCTCCAGACGTCACCAACTGACACTCTCATTCGTTTGGCCGAACTGGTCCTCACCCTTAACAATTTCTCCTTTGAATCCTCCCATTTCCTCCAGACCAAAGGGGTAGCCATGGGCACACGTATGGGCCCCAGCTATGCCTGTCTCTTTGTTGGCTACGTAGAGCAGTTGATCTTCCATAATTACACCGGCACCACTCCCCACCTCTTCCTCCGCTACATTGATGACTGCATCGGCGCCTCCTCATGCTCCCGCGAGGAGGTTGAGCAATTCATCAACTTCACCAACACATTCCACCCTGACTTTAAATTTACCTGGACCATCTCTGACACCTCCCTCCCCTTCCTGGACATCTCCATCTCCATTAATGACGACCGACTTGACACTGACATTTTTTACAAACCCACTGACTCCCACAGCTACCTGGATTACACCTCTTCCCACCCTACCTCTCGCAAAAATGCCATCCCGTATTCCCAATTCCTCTGCCTCCGACGTATCTGCTCCCAGGAGGACCAGTTCCACCACAGAACACACCAGATGGCCTCCTTCTTTAGAGACTGCAATTTCCCTTCCCACGTGGTTAAAGATGCCCTCCAATGCATCTCGTCCACATCCCGCACCTCCGCCCTCAGACCCCACCCCTCCAACCGTAACAAGGACAGAACACCCCTGGTGCTCATCTTCCACCCTACCAACCTTCGCATAAACCAAATCATCCGCCGACATTTCCGCCACCTCCAAACAGACCCCACCACCAGGAATATATTTCCCTCCCCACCCCTTTCCGCCTTCCGCAAAGACCGTTCCCTCCGTGACTACCTGGTCAGGTCCACGCCCCCCTACAACCCACCCTCCCATCCTGGCACCTTCCCCTGCTACCGCAGGAACTGTAAAACCTGCGCCCACACCTCCTCCCTCACCTCTATCCAAACCCCTAAAGGAGCCTTCCACATCCATCAAAGTTTTACTTGCACATCCACTAATATCATTTATTGTATCCGTTGCTCCCGATGCGGTATCCTCTACATTGGGGAGACTGGGCGCCTCCTAGCAGAGCGCTTGAGGGAACATCTCTGGGACACCCGCACCAATCAACCACACCGCCCCGCGGTCCAACATTTCAACTCCCCAACCACTCTGCCGAGGACATGGAGGTCCTGGGCCTCCTTCACCGTCGCTCCCTCACCACCAGACGCCTGGAGGAAGAACGCCTCATCTTCCACCTCGGAACTCTTCAACCCCAGGTCATCAATGTGGACTTCAATATTTTCCTCATTTCCCCTTCCCCTACCTCACCCTAGTTCCAATCTTCCAGCTCAGCACTGTCCCCATGACCTGTCCGGACTTGTCCTACCTGCCTATCTCCTTTTCCACCTATCCACTCCACCTTCTCCTCCCTGACCTATCACCTTCATCTCCTCCCCCACTCACCCATTGTACTCTATGCTACTTTCTCCCCACCCCCACCCTCCTCTAGCTTATCTCTCCACGCTTCAGGCTCTCTGCCTTTATTCCTGGTGAAGGGCTTTTGCCTGAAACGTCAATTTCAAAGCTCCTTGGATGCTGCCTGAACTGCTGTGCTCTTCCAGCACCACTAATCCAGAATCTGTTTTCCAGCATCTGCAGTCATTTTTTTTACCTGGCTAGTATTTATTGCCTATACCTAATTATTCCGAGGAGAGTTAAGCATGAACCACATTACAGTGGGTCTGGAGTTATGTATCAGTCAGACCAGGTAACAATGGCATGTTTCCTTCCTGAGCAGACATTGGTGAACTGTAATGTTCTTTTCCCTGACAATCATTGACAGTTTAATGGCTATCATTAGATTCCTATTTCTAGATTTATGATGAAATCAATTCATCTGCCAATGCAAGCTTTGAACGTAGGTCTCCAGAACATTAGTTGGGGTCTCTGGCTTAATACTGGATCAGTGGTGCTGGAAGAGCACAGCAATTCAGGCAGCATCCGAGGACAGGCAAAATCGACGTTTCGGGCAAAAGCCCTTCATCAGGAATAAAGGCAGAGAGCCTGAAGCATGGAGAGATAAGCTAGAGGAGGGTGGGGGTGGGAGAGAGTGGCATAGAGTACAATAGGTCAGTGGGGAAGGAGATGAAGGTGATAGGTCAGGGAGGAGAGGGTGGAGTGGATCGGTGGAAAAGGAGCTGGGCAGGTCGGACAAGTCCGGACAGGTCAGGGGATCGAGTTTCTGGAGGTTAGAAGCTAGGATGAGGTGGGGGAAGGGGAAATGAGGAAACTGTTAAAATCCACATTGATGCCCTGGGGTTGAAGTGTTCCGAGGCGGAAGATGAGGCGTTCTTCCTCCAGGCGTCTGGTGGTGAGGGAGCGGCGGTGGAGGAGGCCCAGCACCTCCATATCCTCGGCAGAGTGGGAGGGGGAGTTGAAATGTTGAGCCACTGGGCGATGTGGTTGATTGGTGCGGGTGTCTCGGAGATGTTCCCTAAAGCGCTCTGCTAGGAGGCGTCCAGTCTCCCCAATGTAGAGGAGACCGCATCGGGAGCAACGGATACAATAGATGATATTAGTGAATGTGCAGGTAAAACTTTGATGGATGTGGAAAGCTCCTTTGGGGCCTTGGATGGAGGTGAGGGAGGAGGTGTGGGCGCAGGTTTTACAGTTCCTGCGGTGGCAGGGGAAAGTGCCAGGATGGGAGGGTGGGTCGTAGGGGGGCGTGGACCTGACTAGGTAGTCACGGAGGGAACGGTCTTTGCGGAAGGCGGAGAGGGGTGGGGAGGGAAATATATCCCTGGTGGTGGGGTCTGTTTGGAGGTGGCGGAAATGTCGGCGGATGATTTGGTTTATGCGAAGGTTGGTAGGGTGGAAGGTGAGCACCAGGGGCGTTCTGTCCTTGTTGCGGTTGGAGGGGTTGGGTCTGAGGGCGGAGGTGCGGGATGTGGATGAGATGCGTTGGAGGGCATCTTTAACCACGTGGGAAGGGAAATTGCGGTCTCTAAAGAAGGAGGCCATCTGGTGTGTTCTATGGTGGAACCGCTCCTCCTGGGAGCAGATACGGCGGAGGCGGAGGAATTGGGAATACGGGATGGCATTTTTGCAAGAGGTAGGGTGGGAAGAGGTGTAATCCAGGTAGCTGTGGAAGTCGGTGGGTTTGTAGAAGATGTCAGTGTCAAGTCGGTCGTCACTGATGGAGATGGAGAGGTCCAGGAAGGGGAGGGAGGTGTCAGAGATGGTCCAGGTAAATTTAAGGTCAGGGTGGAATGTGTTGGTGAAGTTGATGAATTGCTCAACCTCCTCGCGGGAGCACGAGGTGGCGCCAATGCAGTCATCAATGTAGCGGAGGAAGAGGTGGGGAGTGGTGCCGGTGTAATTACGGAAGATCAACTGCTCTACGTAGCCAACAAAGAGACAGGCATAGCTGGGGCCCATACGTGTGCCCATGGCTACCCCTTTGGTCTGGAGGAAGTGGGAGGATTCAAAGGAGAAATTGTTAAGGGTGAGGACCAGTTCGGCCAAACGAATGAGAGTGTCGGTGGAGGGGTACTGTTGGGAACGTCTGGAGAGGAAAAAACGGAGGGCTTGGAGGCCCTGGTCATGGCGGATGGAGGTGTAGAGGGATTGGATATCCATGGTGAAGATGAGGTGTTGGGGGCCGGGGAAACGGAAGTCTTGGAGGAGGTGGAGGGCGTGGGTGGTGTCTCGAACGTATGTGGGGAGTTCCTGGATGAGGGGGGATAGGACAGTGTTGAGGTAGGTAGAGATGAGTTCAGTGGGGCAGGAGCATGCTGAGACAATGGGTCGGCCAGGGTGGTCAGGCTTATGGATCTTGGGAAGGAGGTAGAACCGGGCAGTGCGGGGTTCCCGGACTATGAGGTTGGAAGCTGTGGGTGGGAGATCTCCTGAGGTGATGAGGTTCTGTATGGTCTGGGAGATGATGGTTTGGTGATGGGGGGTGGGGTCATGGTCAAGGGGGCGGTAGGAAGAGGTGTCCTCGAGTTGGCGTTTGGCTTCAGCGATGTAGAGGTCAGTGCGCCAGACTACCACTGCGCCCCCTTTGTCCGCTGGCTTGATGGTGAGGTCAGGATTGGAGCAGAGGCATTGGAGGGCTGCGCGTTGTGAGGGTGAGAGGTTGGAGTGGGGGAGGGGGGTCGACAGGTTGAGGCGGTTAATGTCCCGGCGGCAGTTGGAAATGAAGAGGTCGAGGGCAGGTAATAGGCCGGCGCGGGGTGTCCAAGTGGATGCAGTGTGTTGGAGGTGGGCGAAGGGGTCCTCAGAAGGTGGGCGGGAGTCCTGATTGTGAAAGTAAGCTCGGAGGCGGAGGCGACGGAAGAATTGTTCGATGTCACGGCGTGTATTAAGTTCATTGATGCGTGGACGGACGGGGACGAAGGTGAGTCCTTTGCTGAGGACTGATCGTTCGTCCTCAGTGAGGGGGAGGTCTGGGGGGATGGTGAAAACTCGGCAGGGCTGGGAGCTGGGAGCTGGTGTAGGTGTAGAGCTGGGAGTGGGGACGGAGCCAGTACCTGGAGTGGGTGTGATGGTGGGGGGAATGGGGGTAGAGTCATGAGCAGGGGTAGTGTTCCCCTCAGGGTTCTGGGGGGTGGGGATAGTGACAGAGGGGTCTGTGGGGGGCGTGTCAGCAGAATGCAGGTGAGTGGCGCTGGTGGGGGCGGAAGTGGTGGCAGACACGGCAGTAGGGGTGGCGGAAGTCACTGAGCGTGTGGCATCGGCAATGATGTGAGGGCCGGAAGTGGCTGTGGGAGTGGCCATGATGGGGGCAGAAGTGACATCATCAATCAGCGTGGGGGTGGTAGCTGCATCAGCCGCATGGCTAATGGCGTTTCCGAGGCCAGGGGAATCTTCTGGAATGTTCAAGGAGCGCTGGTTATGGAGCTGGGTAGATAAAAGTTTGTTGTACTTACAGTTTTTGATGTTTGAGATGGAATTGAAATACTGTTTGTTGAGAGTATGAATTCTCCTGAGGATGTAGTACAGAGTGGGTCCTTTGCAATTCTGAGAGAGTGTGGCCCTCAGCTGAGGCAGGGCTGACTGTAGAGAGGTTAGGTACCGGCGCATTGCTGCAAGCGTGGAGCGGAGGATCTTGATGGAGAACCGTTGCTGGTGTTTTTGAATCTGTAATCTGTACTGTTTGTCCTGTTCGGGTCCGAACTCTGCTGGTTTAAAGGTGGTCCGGAGTCCTTGTGGGGTGAGTTGGTTACGGAGACAGGCACTGAGGAAGCAAATGTGGCTGTGATACCGAGTTTGTTTCAGGACATGGTTGAAGAGCTTCAGGGCTGAGGAAATGACCTGGGAGTTGCAATGAGAGAGAGACTCCCTGAGATTCTTGTAGAGAGAGGAGGAAAACTTCTTCAAGGCAGGCATCCTTGCAAGAGGATTCGCAGTAGGGTTAAAATCAACGAGGTAAAAACAATGACTGCAGATGCTGGAAACCAGATTCTGGATCAGTGGTGCTGGAAGAGCACAGCAATTCAGGCAGCATCCGAGGACAGGCAAAATCGACGTTTCGGGCAAAAGCCCTTCATCAGGAATAAAGGCAGAGAGCCTGAAGCATGGAGAGATAAGCTAGAGGAGGGTGGGGGTGGGAGAGAGTGGCATAGAGTACAATAGGTCAGTGGGGAAGGAGATGAAGGTGATAGGTCAGGGAGGAGAGGGTGGAGTGGATAGGTGGAAAAGGAGCTGGGCAGGTCGGACAAGTCCGGACAGGTCAGGGGATCGAGTTTCTGGAGGTTAGAAGCTAGGATGAGGTGGGGGAAGGGGAAATGAGGAAACTGTTAAAATCCACATTGATGCCCTGGGGTTGAAGTGTTCCGAGGCGGAAGATGAGGCGTTCTTCCTCCAGGCGTCTGGTGGTGAGGGAGCGGCAGTGGAGGAGGCCCAGCACCTCCATATCCTCGGCAGAGTGGGAGGGGGAGTTGAAATGTTGAGCCACTGGGCGATGTGGTTGATTGGTGCGGGTGTCTCGGAGATGTTCCCTAAAGCGCTCTGCTAGGAGGCGTCCAGTCTCCCCAATGTAGAGGAGACCGCATCGGGAGCAACGGATACAATAGATGATATTAGTGGATGTGCAGGTAAAACTTTGATGGATGTGGAAAGCTCCTTTGGGGCCTTGGATGGAGGTGAGGGAGGAGGTGTGGGCGCAGGTTTTACAGTTCCTGCGGTGGCAGGGGAAAGTGCCAGGATGGGAGGGTGGGTCGTAGGGGGGCGTGGACCTGACCAGGTAGTCACGGAGGGAACCTCTCTGGCTTAATAGCCTAATGATACTACCATGAGGCCATCACCTCATTTACCTCTGCTTCCTGTCTCGATTCCTGATGAAGGGCTTTTGCCCGAAACATTGATTTTCTTACTCCTGCATAGATGCTGCCTGAACTGCTGTGCTCTTCCAACACCACTAATCCAGAATCTGGTTTCCAGCATCTGCAGTCCTCACTTTTGCCTGAGGCCATCACCTCCCCATGGGTTAATGAATATGTAAATATAACACCAATATAACAATGCCTTCAGTAGTCATGTGATAGAGACTCTGCTCAAAGTGGGTTTCCTCCGGGTGCTCTGGTTTCCTCCCACAGTCCAAAGATGTGCAGGTCAGGTGAATTGGCCATGCTAAATTGCCCGTAGTGTTAGGTAAGGGGTAAATGGAGGGGTATGGGTGGGTTATGCTTCGGCGGGTCGGTGTGGACTTGTTGGGCCGAAGGGCCTGTTTCCACACTGTAATGTAAATCTAATCTAATTTGGCCTGAACTGATATGAACACATGCAAATACATTTATCCAACAGCCCTGTTGAAAAATCAGCCAAACCAAATCTTTCCTTCTTGCTCGAATTTTCCCCAGCATCTGCAGTCCTCATTGTCTCCTAGTTTGTTGAGAATCAGGCTGCCCACAAAATTACAATGGCAAACAACAAACACCTAGTGTTCGATTGGTTCCATTTGATTAATGTTGATCAGATTTTGCCCTGGAACTTGATAATGGAGATAATGCTGCTCTCTTTGCAGGGCTCTTGGGGCCTGAATGAACAAAGCAACTAACTTGAAATCTGATTCATTGGTCACCTTTTGGAACTGTGGAGTGACTGAAGCAAAGAGTAAGGAGGAGATGCACACTCACGCTGATGAAAGGTCACGATGTGAATCATTAACTTTGTTTCTTTCTTCATGGATGCTGCCAGAGTTGTAGAGTATTTCCAGCATTCTCTTGTTTTATTTCAGATTTCCAACAGCCACAGTGTTGTTCTTGCATTATACATCAGCAGGGAGATAGTGGACATAGGTTCAAAGAGTCATAGAGTCATACAGCACAAAGAACAGGCCCTTTGGCCTACCACGTAAGTGCTGACCAACAAATACCAAACTGCGTTAATCCCATTTTAAACAGTGCAGTGCTAACGTTACTTGCTTTATCCTCTGGGGAAATAGCTTCAAATCCAATTGTGGCAGCTGATGGAATTTGAATTTAATTCATAAATCTGGTCTCAGTGAGTGATATCAACTTCAATTGTTTGTTGCAACAATCCATCTGGGTCACTAATGTTCTTAAGGGAAAGAAATCTGGTATCCTCACTCAGTCTGGCTCTGTATGACTCCAGACCTACAGCAATGAGATTGACTCCTCACTGCTCTCTGAAATAGAGTCACAAACCACTGAGTTCAAGAGCAATTAGGGATGGGTCAACTCATTCTTGATTTGCCACGGATTCCCACATCCCATGAAAGCAAAAAAAAATTAGATGGATGAATTCAATGTCAAATTCTTAAGTAAAGTGCTGAAGGAATAGGATTTCTTCCTTGCAATAGCTAAGCTGCATTGACAGAGAGGTTAACTGGCAAAACATTGTTCAAAGGGGTACTGGAGGATTTAATATTTTGTGGTAAGTGTAATCCCCTTTTACTCAGCAAATGCAGCAAGATATTTTCTAATCAACTTACTCAGAGATGCAATAATGGAGTGGGTGGGACTTGGAGCTGGGTCTCCTGACTCAAAGATAGAGGGTACGAGCACTGCACCACAAGAGATCAGCCAATTAACTAACCTAATGTCATCCAATGCATTTCACCTGATAAGGTAGGAAGCAAGATGCCATTTTTGTGCAGCTAAGAGCAGAATGGCATAAAATATTATAGAATCCATACAATGTGGGAGCAGGCCATTTGGCCCATCAAGCCCACACCAAGTCTCTGAAGAGCATCCCACCCAGACCCAAACACTACTCTATCCTGGTAATCCTGCATTTCCCACAGCTAATCCACCTGACTTGCACATCTCTGGACACCATGGGGTAATTTAAAATGGCCAATCCACCTAACCTGCACACCTTTGAACTATGGGAGGAAACCAGACCACCCGGAGGAAACTCACACAGACACGAGGAGAATATGCAAACTCCACACAGACAGTCGCCTGAGGCTGGTATCGAACCTGGGTCCCTGGTGCTGTGAGGCATAGTGTTTCTATATCATGAATAATTTCTCAATTTCCACATCTACTTTCTCACCTGCCCCTTGCCTGAAGTTTGTGGAGTTTTCATGTACATATACCAGTTTGTGACATCAGCCTCCATTTTATTTTAAGAGCAATTTCTAGGATGAAGTACTTGGTAGTCAGCAGCTCTCAATTGTGTGGAGTAGGACTGCTACACTGAGGAAACTCTTCGATTATTTGTATTGCATTTATTTTGATTGTAAATGTATTTTTCCCTTTATCCTCTTCATACTTTATCCAGAACCCCAAGAAAAAGTGAAATGATTAGAAATGTTCTGGGTATCCAGATGATGCAAAGAAAGGGGGAGGAGGGTAGGTAGTGTTGAGGAAATGGGGAGGCTACAGAAAGACTTGGACACTTTAGGAGAGTGGACAAAGGATGGGCAGATAGAATGCAATGTGGGGAAGTGTAAGGTTATGCAATTTGGTAGGAAGAGTAGAGGCGTAGACTATTTTCTAAATGGGAAAGGCTTCGGAAACCTAAAGCACAAAGGGACTTGCAATCCTAATCCCAGGATTCTCTTCAGGTTAACATGCGGGTTCAGTTGGCAGTTAGGAAGGCAAATGTAATGTTAGCATTAATTTCGAGAGGGCTCGAATATAAGAACAGAGACGTATGGCTGACATTATGTAAGGTCTGGTCAGACCACATTGGGAATATTATAAGTAATTTTGGGTCCTGTATCTAATGACGGATGTGCTGGTGTTGGAGGGGGTCCAGAGGGGATTCATTCGAATAATCACAGGTATGAAGCATTTGTCATGTGAAGAGTGATTGAGGAGGTTGGGTCTGTACTCCATGAAGTTTAGAAGGATGAGAGGGGAATCTGATTGAAATTTACTGAATACTGACAGGCCTGGATAGAGTGGATATGGAAATGATATAGATATTAGTAGGAGAGACTAGGACCTGAAGGTACGCTCTCGGAATGAAAGGATAGCCCTTGAGAACTGAGATATTGAGGAATTTCTTCAGCCAGAGGGTGGTAACTCTGTGGAATTCATTGCTGCAGAAAACTGTGGAAACCAAGTCACTGTGGAAACTAAGACAGAGATAGATAGGTTCTTGATTAGTAAGGGGGTCAAGGGTTACAGAGAGAAGGTAAGAGATTGGGGTTGAGAAATGTATCAACCGTGATCGGATGGCAGAACAGTGTCAAAGAAGCAAATGGCCGAATCCTGCTCCTAAATCTTACAGTCAGTGAAGAAAAGGGGGTTTTGAAATCTTGTACATGGGTACAAGTTAAAGTTATAAAGCCAACATTATAAACTCAAACATTTTGCATCTCCAGTGAGGAGGGACATGAGCAATTGAATGTTGTCACAGAGTAAGTAAATAAATCTTCATGAGAGGAGACACACTGTTGAGTACATGCAGAGGTTTATTAAGCTCATAACAACATAGAGAGCAGTCTCCATGCTATGTCTCTTCTGGAACATACGTACAGATGGATTAGAAAGGGAGAGAGAAACAACAGCTAGTCCATTAATCCATTCTGCCTGGACATACCACAGCTTAATGTGACATAATTGTCCTGGGACTGGTTTAAAAAAAAACAAACATTTCTGAACAATTCAGAAATACAAAGCATTTAGTATTTTTTTTAACCCTGTGACCCTTGATAAAGCTAGAGATTCAGATAATTTATTTAATATCCTAGCTACCCTGACACAGAAATTATCCACTTTCAAGAGTTAATCAGTTTGCTCCTGAGCTCAGAAAATGAACCTTGACAATATTATTTGGCTGCAAAGCTATCATTCCTAATGACAATAATAGCAAATCATTTATTCATTATGAACAATTAAACTATTATGGAACTCAACACTGAAATTTCATTTAGAGCTACACTTTCATACATGGATCATCTGTCAGAACAGTTTTTAGGCTCAGCTTTTGGTGCACTACAACAATCAGCTGTAGAATTAACTTGAATGTATTGGGAGGCGTGAACACAGCTGGAGTGCATCTGGGTTCCACAGTATGAGCCAGCACACACCAGCTGATCCCTGGACCCAAAAAGAGAGATTCTGACAGATTTTCCTCAGATGAACAGGTAAATTGAATAGAATCACCACCTGAATGCACATTAACTGCATTTAATGGGCAAAACTCCACAGGTACAAGGGAACATGTACAGAGTTAGTTGCCTTGTTCTAATGCAGTTGGAGCATAACATATGGCCAAATTTGTGCATGTGATTAGGTTAGATTCCCTACAGTATGGAAACAGGCCCTTCGGCCCAACAGGTCCACACCTGCACTCTGCAGAGTAACCCACCCAGACCCATTCTCCTACCCTATATTTACCCTTAATTTGGCAATTTAGTATGGCCAATTCACCTGACCTGCACATCTCTGGATTGTGGGAGGAAACTGGAGGAAACCCACACAGACACAAGGAGGAAGTGCACACCCCACACAGACAGTCACCCGAGGTGGGAATCGAACCCGGGTCCCTGGTGCTGTGAGGCAGTAGTGCTAACCACTGAGCCACCATGCCACCCCAATGTGTTTCTCTAATTCTTGGGACCCTGTGATGACAAAGCTCACATTCAGAAAACTCTCCATTGTGTTGTGGGGCGCTTTCACTCCGAGAAATGGGAGGTACTTCAAACAGATCTAGTTATACAAGATTGGTCATGCCAGAGGCACTGTGGGCCATCAACAGCAGCAGGATCATATTCCAATACAATCTGTAATTCCAATGGCCTGGCACATCCACCCCACGCCCCCAATACACAATTACCATCAAGCCAAGAGATCAACCCTAGTTCAATTAAGAGTATGCAGGAGGACATACCAGGAGCAGTACCAGGTACACCTGAAAATAAGGTGTCAGCCTGGTGAAGCTACCAACAGGGAGGACGTATGTGTTAAACAGCATAAACAGCAAGTGATTGACCGAGTTAAGTGATCCCACAACCAGATCTAAGCTCTGTAGTCCTGCCACATTTCCACATCTAGACAGGAATGGCGGTGGACAATTAAACAACTCATTGGAGGAGGAGGAAGAAGCTCCATGAAGACCTCCATCTTCAATGATGGAAGAGCTGAACACATCAGTGCAAAAGATAAGGCTGAAATATTTGCAACAATGTTTAGCCAGAAATGACAAGTGAATGATTTATCTCAGCCTCTTCCAGAGATCTCCAGCATCAGAGATACCAGTCTTCAGCCAATTCAAATCACTCCATATAATATCATTGAATACTGCAAAGGCTAATGTACCTGTCAACATTAGGCAATGGTACTGAAGACATGTGTGCTCCAGAACTTGCCGCTCCTCTCGCCAAACTCTTCCAGTTCAGCTACAACACTGGCACCTACCAAGCAATGTGAAAAATTGCCCAAGCAACGTCTTTGAACAAAATACAGGCTAAATCCAACCTGGTCAATTACTAACCCATCGGTCTATTCTCAGTCTTGAGTAATATGATGGAAGATGTTATTATGAATGCGAGGAAGCAAGATTTGCTTAGCAATAGCCCACTCGCTGATTAGATTAGATTAGAATAGATTCCCTACCATGTAGAAACAATCCCTACATCCCAACCAGTCCACGACTCTCCAAAGAGTAACCCACCCAGACCCATTTCTCTCTGACTAATGCACCGAGCACTATGGGCAATTTAGCATGGCCAATTCACCTGACCTGCACATCTTTGGACTGTGGGAGGAAACCGGAGCACCTGAAGGAAACCCATGCAAACACGGGGAGAATGTGCAAATTCCACACAGACAGTCGCCAAGGCTGGTATTGAACCTGGGACCCTAGTGCTGTGAAGCTCGGTTTGGGTTCAGACATCATTACAACCATGGTTCAAGCGTGGGCAAAAGACCTGACTTCAAGAGGTTAGACATAACATCAAGGATACATTTGACCAAGAACCCTGGCAAAACTGGAGTCAATGGAAACATGGAGAAATATTTCTGCTGGTTGGAGTCATACATGGCACAAAGAAAGATGGTTGTGATTGATGGATGTCAGCTATGTTGGCTTCAGGAGTTCTCTGCAGGAGTTCCTCAGGTAGTCCACCTTCAGCTCTTATATCAGTGACCTTTCCTCCATCAGAAAGTCAGACATGGGGATGTTTGCTGATGTTTGCACAATGTTCAGCACCATTCACAGCTCCTCAGACACTGAAGTCGTACATGTGCAAATTCAGCAAGACCAGGAGAAAATCCAGGCTTGGGGATGATAACTGCCACACAAATGCCAGGCAATGACAATGTCCTGTAAGAGAGAATCTAAATACTATAGCTACAAGAGCAAGTCAGAGGCTAATAGTACTCACCTCCTGACTCCCCCAGGCCTATCCACCATCTACAAGGCAGAGATCAAACATATCATGGAATACTCCCCAGGTGTATGGATGAGTGCAGCTCCAACATCTGTCAAGAAGTTTGACACCATCCTGGATAAAGCAATTCCTTCGCACCACATCCATAAACACCCACTCATTCCTGTGTTAATGCAGCAATAGTATATACTATCTAGAAGATGAACTGCAGAAATTCACTAAGGCTTCTTAAACAGCACCTTCCAAACTCAAAACCACTGCCTTCCAGAAGGCCAAGGGCAGCAGGTACTTATTGGAAATCTATTGGCATTTATTCAGTGTTGCTGAGTCAAAATCCTGGAATTCCCTTCCTAACAGCATTGTGGGTCTACCTTTAGCACAGGACGGCAGTGGTTCAAGAAGACAGCTCATCGCCACCTCTTCAAAGGCAACTAGGGGCAGGAAATAAATGCTGGCTCAGCCAGTGACACCCACATCCCAGTGGAGAAGATCCCAGTAAATCCTGGACTATTCCCAGGAGTAAATTTAAAAAATCCTTCTTTAGAGTCTCTTGTTTTCTTTGTCACTTCACTCACAGACAGAGTTGCTCTTTGTTTGCAGGGTTTTGGATAATTGCACACAGACCCGCAACAAACTGCAAATCAATCAATATGAAGCTTATTATTAGGTAGTTTACACATAACTCAAAGAGGCCTGGTGCCACTCTATCACAAAGTATCCAGCTCACTCTTCCAAAGGATAACATGTAACTAAAATATAGAGCACTCAGTCTGAATTGATCTTTAAATCAGAGCATTCTTTTTGTAATATAGCAGGGATCAACTTCCATTTTCCAGTACTTAGACATAATGGGAAATACAAGATGTTGTCTCTTACACAGTTGAGGCCTACTTGTCACGAGATTCAACAGAGGGAATATGGGTCTTCCTTTTGCTTCTCATGGAGTGGTGGTTGTGGAAAGTAGTCATAGAAGAGTCATTGAGTCGTAGATTATACAGCACGGAAACACACCTTTTGGTCCAATTCATCCAATGCGACCAGTTATCCGAAATTACTCTAGTCCCATTTGCCAGATTTGGCCCATATCCCTCTAAATGCTTCCTATTTTTGTACCCAACCAGATGCCTTTTAAATGTTGTAATTGAACCAGCCTTGACTGGCAGCTCATTCCATACATGCACCACCCTCTATGTAGAAATGTTGCCCCTCAGGTCCCTTTTAACTCTTTGCCCTCTCACCCTAAACCTATGCCCTCTAGTTCTGGACTCCCCCACACCTGGGAAAAGACCTTGACTATTTACCCTATAATGCTCCTCATGATTGTATAAATCTCTATAAGGTCACCTCTCAGCATCCGACACTCCAGGGAATAGGCCCATTCAGCCTCTCCCTGTAGCTCGAAACCTCCAACCCTGGCAACATCCTGGGTAAATCTTTTTCTGAACCTTTCAAGTTTCACGATATCCTTCCTATGGCAGGGAGACCAGAATTGAACACAGTATTCCAACAGTGGTGTTCAGCAGAGCAGAAGGAAGGGCAGGAAGCATGCTTTTCAAGGACACATCCTTGCCTAATGTCCATGTCTCCAAAGCCATACCCCCCCCCAAGAATTGGATAATTTGTTGCTCTCCTCCACTCACTAGCAGACAGGCCACTGGACTAGCCAGTTAGTTCCCTTGCAGGAAGGAAGGCAGGCAGTTGGAGAGGCAGTGAGTTCAGGCCCTTACGCGAGTGCTCCTTGACCTTTTAAATAGTGTCATAATTGTTGGCAAGATAAGAAAGTCCCCAGTGGATCTTGTCACGCGGTATTTAGTTGGATGGCCAGTGAAAAGAAGATGAGTACCTTCCCAATGAGCCCCAAACTCATCTGCTCCATCCACTTTTCTTTCTTCTTTCTGGCCTTTTTCAATAACTTTTAACCTTATTTACCTTCTGGGGAAAGCTCAGATGACATCAAGGTGTCCAACGGGTTGGAGTGAGGTTTGTTTGATGATGGTGACGGTGGCGGGGGGGGGGGGGGGGAGGACAAGTGCCCAGTGTGGGGTCCAGCGTCTTCAGTGACGGCTGCATTTCTGAGCATGGCCCAGTGTGGATCTATCATAACGGTGGCGTCGGTGGAGACAAAATGGTGCTAAACAATGATGAATGAAGTTCAGCAGCGGTGGCATGGTGAAGGGACTCAAGGAAGGTTGAATGCTTTGTGCTGGTGATAGTCTCAGTATTGGGCTGGAATAGCCCAGGTCCATGGCTAAGAAGGACTGTAATGTCGAGATTATAACTTTGTTGGGTTCTTTTTCTATTTCATACTTACCATTTTGCACCTAGGTACCTTTGTACCTAAGATGGTGCTACAGAATAGTGAACAGAAAGAATAAAAGAGAAATACAACACAGGAACAGGCTCTTTGGCCCTCCAAGCTTGTGCCGATCATCATACCCTCATTAAACTAAAAACAAACCTTTCTGCCCTATTCGGTCCAAATCCCTCTATTCCTTCTCTATTCATGTAATCTCTTAAATGTTGCCAATGCGCCTGCTTCCACCACCTCTCCTGGTAGGGTATTCCAGGCTCCTCCCACTCTCTGCATGAAAAACCTCCCTCACACATCTCCCTTAAACTTTCCCCCTCTCACCTTGAACCTATGCCATTTTGTAATTGACACATCAACCCTGGGAAAAAGCCTTTGACTATTCACCCTATCTAAGCAACTCATAATTGTGTAGACCACTATCAGGTCTCCTCTCAGCCGCATCTTTTCAATGAAGACAATCCTAGTCTTTTTCACCTTTCCACACAGTCAATGCACTCGAGACCAAGCAACATCTTGGTGAACCTTCTCTGTACTCTCTCCAAAGCTTCCAGGTCCTTCTGGTAGTGTGGTGACCAAAATTGCACACAATACTCCAAACGCATCTTAACAAGGGTTTTATGTCGCTGCAACATGTACAGGAAGTTCCCAGGTTACAAACAAGTTCCATTTTTCCCCGCTGTTCATAAGCTGAATTAGTATGTAAGTCAGAACAGATATGGGTGAATTAATTCGTCCGTTCGTTCAGATGAAACAATATGCGTAACTCAGAGTTTTAAAAATGAGAAGCCGGAGGTTGGTTTCTAAGTTCGGGACATTCATACGTCAGATGTTCATATCCCAGGGACTTTCCATACTCCATGCCCCAGTTGATGAAGGGACGTGTGACTGCCCAATTTTCACTGTACTCCAGTATCCCTGCACTTGAGTACATGTGACAATAAATCTCATTCTAATTCTAATTCTTGCCACCAGTGTCACCATCTCCCAGGATGGGGAAAAGTGTGCCCAGTGATTGTGTTCTATCCTGAGAGACCTATATTCCCCACATCTATGGGTTGGAGATGTAAGAATATAGTGACATTGTTTTGGAAGTAGGAATTCTCATTCGGTTTTATGTTACACATGCGCAAATTTTAACAGACTCCAGTGCTGCAGCGAAAGCAAAGCCAGTGAGAACATTATACAGAGCGTATGGTGAAATATTCCTCACTGTTTTACACATCTTGAGTAAAGCAAGATGTATTCCTTCTCCTAGTATTCCAAGACCCACCAGAACACTGAACAGAGAGCAGCTCATAATTATACAGCAACTTTAAGAAAATACAATGCCCGATGCGTTTTCCAGGAGCATCACAAAACAAAATTTAATGCTGAGTCAAGCCATGGGGCCTGAGGAAAAGCGCCCAAACAGACCTTCAAAACTTTACAGAGCACCTTAAAGGATAAAAGAGAAGTGGAGAGTCAGAGGGATTCAGGAAGGAAATTCCAGAGTTCAAAACTTTACTACCATGCCCTGGGTTGAGTGAGTAAAATGATGGATATTTGTGAGACTAGAATGAGAGGAATGCAGATACTTTGGAGGATTGCAAAGAAGTGAATTTAGTGGCTAACCCTTTTTTCCCACAAGCTCTCACTCAGGCTGTACCCGAATGTGTCACAAGTTAATATTCTCATGCTGAACTGGGATTCGAACTTTACTTTTCCTTCACCCCAAGTCTTAAGAGCTCCATCAATGCATTCCATGTCATCAAAATCTGATCAGATATGGAGTGTTGAACTCTGAATCCTATCGCCTGACTTAAATGGATGACTTTCTTGGACTAATATAGTTTTAGAAAGGGACCAGACATTCACTGAAATTGGCCACATGATCATCTGACCACATAGACTGGCCAAGTCTCACTGCAGATTACACAAATGACAACCAGAGCTTAATAAATGAAGAAATAGCCCTCGTCCCATTCTTTGATTGCACCATTATGAAAGTCCCCACATGTTGGAGATGGAACCTCACTTAAAATGTGAACCCTGAAAATATAACTTTCACAAGCAAGCTGCAAATTTAAGCAGCTGCATTTTGTACAACAGTGAAAATGAAACTAAGGAGGCATTACTGAACACAAGCTGAAGACTTCGCCTCTCTCAAGAAGACAGGTGATCTTATAGAGCTTTATAAAATCATGAGGGGCGTGCATAGAGTAAATCGACAAGGTCTTTTCCCTGGGTTGGGAGAGTCCAGAGCTAGAGGGCATAGGTTTAAGGTAAAAGACGAAAGATTGAAAAGGGACCGCAGGGGCAGCTTTTTCACACAGAGGGTGGTACGTGTATGGAATGAGCTGCCACAGGAGTCTGGGACAAATACAACATTTAAAAGGCATCATGATGTGTATATGAATAGGAAGGCTTTATTGGGGAATTGAGTTAAAAACAATGACTGCACATGCTGGAAAACAGATTCTGGATTAATGGTGCTGGAAGAGCACAGCAGTTCAGGCAGCATCCAAGGACCAGCGAAATCGACATTTCGGGCAAAGGCCCTTCATCAGGAATAAAGGCAGAGAGCCTGAAGCATGGAGAGATAAGCTAGGGGAGGGTGGGGGTGGGGAGAGAGTAGCATAGAGTACAATGGGTGGGTGGAGGAGGGGATGAAGGTGATAGGTCAAGGAGGAGAGGGTGGAGTGGATAGGTGGAAAAGGAGATAGGCAGGTAGGACAAGTCCGGACAAGTCATGGGGACAGTGCTGAGCTGGAAGTTTGGAACTAGGGTGAGGTGGTGGAAGGGGAAATGAGGAAACTGCTGAAGACCACATTGATGCCCTGGGGTTGAAGTGTTCCGAGGCGGAAGATGAGGCGTTCTTCCTCCAGGCATCTGGTGGTGAGGGAGCGGCTGTGAAGGAGGCTAGGAACCTCCATGTCCTCGGCAGGGTGGGAGGGGGAGTTGAAATGTTGGGCCACAGGGCGATGTGGTTGATTGGTGCGGGTGTCCCGGAGATGTTCCCTAAAGCGCTCTTCAATGTAGAGGAGACCGCATCGGGAGCAACGATATAATAAATGATATTAGTGGATGTGCAGGTAAAACTTTGATGGATGTGGAAGGCTCCTTTAGGGCCTTGGATAGAGGTGAGGGAGGAGGTGTGGGCGCAGGTTTTACAGTTCCTGCGGTGGCAGGAGAAGGTGCCAGGATGGGAAGGTGGGTTGTAGGGGGGCGTGGACCTGACCAGGTAGTCACAGAGGGATGGGTCTTTGCGGAAGGCGGAAAGGGGTGGGGAGGGAAATATATCCCTGGTGGTGGGGTCTGTTTGGAGGTGGCGGAAATGTCGGCGGATGATTTTGTTTGTGCGAAGGTTGGTAGGGTGGAAGGTGAGCACCAGGGGCGTTCTGTCCTTGTTACCGTTGGAGGGGTGGGGTCTGCAGGCGGAGGTGCGGGATGTGGACGAGATGCGTTGGAGGGCATCTTTAGCCACGTGGGAAGGGAAATTGCGTCTCTAAAGAAGGAGGCCATCTAGTGTGTTCTGAGATGGAACTGGTCCTCCTGGGAGCAGATACAGCGGAGGCGGAGGAATTGGGAATACGGGATGGCATTTTTGCAAGAGGTAGGGTGGGAAGAGGTGTAATTCAGGTAGCTGTGGGAGTCGGTGGGTTTGTAAAAAATGTCAGTGTCAAGTCGGTTGTCATTAATGGAGATGGAGAGGTCCAGGAAAGGGTAGGAGGTGTCAGAGATGGTCCAGGTAAATTTAAGGTCAGGGTGGAATGTGTTGGTGAAGTTGATGAATTGCTCAACCTCCTCGCGGGAGCATGAGGAGGCGCCGATGCAGTTATTAATGTAGCGGAGGAAGAGGTGGGGAGTGGTGCCAGTGTAATTGAACTCATCTCTACCAATCTCGACACTGTCCTATTCCCCCATTCCAGGAACTCCCCACATACGTTCAAGACACCACCCACGACCTCCACCTCCTCCAAGACTTCCGTTTCCCCGGCCCCCAACACCTCATCTTCATCATGGATATCCAATCCCTCTACATCTCCATCCCTCATTTCCGCTTCCCCCGCCTCACCCTATTTCCAAACTTCCAGCTCAGCACTGTCCCCATGACTTGTCTGGACTTGTCCTACCGGCCTATCTTCTTTTCCACCTATCCACTCCACCCTCTCCTCCCTGACCTATCACCTTCATCCCCTCCCCACTCACCTATTGCACTCTATGCTACTTTCTCCCCACCCCCACCCTCCTCTAGCTTATCTCTTCACGCTTCAAGCTCTCTGCCTGTATTCCTGATGAAGGGTTTTTGCCCGAAACGTCGATTTCGCTGGTCCTTGGATGCTGCCTGAACTACTGTGCTCTTCCAGCACCACTAATCCAGAATTTAGGGGGATATGGGCCAAGAAGTGGCAAACAGGACTAGATTAATTTAGGATATCTGTTCGGCATGGGAGAGTTGAACCGATGGGTCTATTTCCGTGTTTTACATCTCTATTATTGTATGAGACGAAGCAAAAAATACCTGGTGATAGCACTGATTGGAAAAAAACATCGGGAGACAAAGAACTGAAATACATACCTACACACAGACACACACAACTCACACACACACAAACACAGACACACAAACACACAGACACACAGACATAGACCCATAAACACAGAGACACACACAACCACATCTGCTATCATATGCACACACATTTGCTATTGCTGATAATTCAAGATTCCAGTAAAAGCTTTACTGTGCGCATGTGTGTGTGTTTGTGTAGTTGAAACTTTATTGCTGGAACAGCACAGCAGGTCAGGCAGCATCCAGGGAACAGGAGATTCGACGTTTCGGGCACAGGCCCTTCTTCAGGAATGGTGCCTGAAGAAGGGCCTGTGCCCGAAACGTCGAATCTCCTGTTCCCTGGATGCTGCCTGACCTGCTGTGCTGTTCCAGCAATAAAGTTTCAACTTTGATCTCCAGCATCTGCAGACCTCACTTTCTCCTGTGTGTTTGTGTAGGCATGTGTGCACGTGTGTAGCTGCTAAGAAAATGTCTCTTTCTTCCACTCAAGAAAACTTTAGAATGGTCTACTGCTTGTTTCTCATTAAAACATTTTAATTGGAGACAGGAAAACCTTTGTGCGGTTCTGCCTTTATCTGATGTGAACCAACATGGACTTTCCTGCAGAAGCCACTAAAGATGATGGTTAATTTTAATCCCCTCCCGAATCCAACTTTGTTGAAGTGAACCGTAGCATCTATCACTTCCCTGGAGTGAGATGAGCTATCTCAATGCACATTTGTGAGATACATGGTGGGTATTTTTGATAACAATGTATACAGAGCACCTCTATCCTAGGGCCATGTTCACAATTCCTTTGATAACCATTACAAATAGACAAAACCAGAAAGCATGTCATCACAAGCCAATATTAGAGCCAAATGTGGAAAAGATATATTCTAATGAATGTCTGAAAGGATGAGTAAGAGGAATAGGGAGGGCATTTGAAAGGCTCGGACCCAGGAGACTGAAGCACTGCCGCCAATAGTAGAATGAATAATATTAGAGATGCTCAAGATCCAGGGAATATTCATTCATCACTGAGTCACATGGGACTGCTTCATGTACTGTGCACATCCTCCCAGTATCAAAATCTTTGTTTTCTGACACTTGAGCTTTAAATGAGCTCGGTATCTTGGGAAAAGGCATCTCAATGATTGTTGAACAAGGTGAATACATCATCATCGATTGGATTTTTTTTTGTTGTGTTTACAAGATTCAACTCAATGACACCCAAAACCAAGCTGGATCGAAACATAATGCGCAATACCACTGCCTGCCAATAAATTATGTCATGGTGGTTTCCTGTGTTATCTGAACCTCGATGTGTGCTTGCCCTTCCAAGTCTGTTAAGGTTAGTGCTGTATTTTCCCTTTTGTGTTTTCAGATCCATTGCTTTCCTTTCATTTGCACTTGGCAAAAAGACTTCAGCAGAGTGGTGGTATCAAAGTAAATATGCAGGGAGACTCGGCACAATGCAGCTTTAAGTATTAAACTGCAAAACACGTCAGTGTTGTAATGTATGACATGTGGAGGGAGATGGGCTTAAGCAAGTAGCACAGCTGCATGGATTAGACAACAGATGTCTCAGACACAGACAGAATACTAGATAACTCCCTAAAGTCATAGAAATGAAACAATAGCTATGGGGCAAGTGATATGATTCCGAGTTTTGTATACACCAGACAGCTAACAAATGTTGGCCTGCTGGCTGTTGATCAGAAATCAGTGCAAAAGCTTGAATTAAGCAAGAAACCAGTCCAAATTGTCATCATTATCGAGAGTGAACAAATTCCACCAGGAGACAAGTGGAATTCAGACAGATGTATGCTTCACTTTATGGAACATCCACATAAACTCTGACCAAACTTCAATATCAATCTTTGCTCTGTGCATTCAGAATCTTAGGTTGCATTGTTGGAATCAGTTACCATTTTGGTTATTCTTATTTTGTGAAGCTCTTCCCCACTGCCTGGTGAAGGTTGGCTCAACTGAAGCACTCAACAGGACGTTGAATGATTATTTAAATAGGAACAAAATTCAAGGTCATTGTGAAGAGACAGAAGAATGATATTGAGTTATAATGCTCATTCAAAGAGCTTGAACAGATGTAATGGCCAAAGTACCCCTTCTGTAGCACAGCATTTCTGTGATTTTGCATGAACCTTTCACTGGACAAGCCATCTATCATCAATTTCTGTTTAACCATGTTAACACGACCACTGCATTTCCTTTCATGTTAAAATACCCCAGTGGAGTATAGAATTGTTTGGTACTGAAGCAAAGATGGGGACATTAAAGGGACAGGTCCAGAAGCATAATGCTTGCAGAAAATGCTTTCAAGAAAGCAGAGTTAAGAAGTGGCTACAGGGAGGCAAGTCCAACACTTAGAGCTGAGACAATTGTGTCTAACAATGCAGTTTGAGACAAGACACAAAGGGACAGCGAACCATGTATGAGGCCAGAATTAGAGCGGAGTGGGATTGGAAAATATGACTGATACGACTACAAATGAAGCTTCAAATGGATTAGAATACGAAAGTGACAATTCTGCATTGATGGTGACAGACCTGAATTGAAGAAAAATTGCCGGAATATAGGTGGGGTGGAGGGATTTGGTTCCTTTGTTGGCATAATGGTTCAAGCATTTATTTAAAAAGAAAGTTTTTTTTGATATTTTGGTAAACACAGCTGGTCCTTTTTTTTCTAAAAGCTGTTCCTTTTCTCGAGTACACTGTGTCCTTGGTTTTTTTCAGAGGGGTCGTAAACAGGCCAGGCTCCGATCAGTCTGGTTTGGTGCAGAGATCAAAAGGATTTCGAGAGGCCTTTTGTTTATATGTAAGCAGATGAGACTTCAGGCCAAAGTGGTCATGTTTTAGAAATGACCTGTATAATGGAAGGGGAGTGGTCAGCTCTCTAGTTGAATAGTTAACCCGAGAACTATTGGGAGTTCAACAGTGAGCTGTGTGGAAACTCTCTCTCTCTCCTCCTGCCCTTCTAACTTCAATATGTAAACATCTGTTGCATTGATTTTTCTGTGTTTAAGGGGGTTTCCTTATAGGGGCTGTTGGGTACATTCAGAAACAGCATAATTAAGTTTAGTTTTGATAGATTGAGTTGTGTAGGGGTTCTTTATTCTGTTCCTTGTGTTTCATTATGTAATTTTGTGAATAAATTTTTTCGTCTCTTTTAAAATCTGGTTGTTGACCTTGTTAACTTACTCTGAGTAATGTTCACTGTGCACTTACTGAAACAAATTGCAAAGTTATGGTCTGGGTTGCCTGCTCAAGGATGTGGTGAGTGATCTGGCCTATTCCATAACAGATTGGGGGCTCTTTGCAGGATTTTAAACAGTGAGTGGTAGGTGCGAGTGTCTTTATTTTGGGCGTTGGTTTGGTTGGGGAGACAAAACTTGGGATAATAATGGCTCTTTCAGTCACCAAAACATTTCTAGAAGTGGATGCAGTGACTTTGGAAGTTTTGCAAAAAGGTTGCAGGAATTAGCAGAGAAGCTGGAATTGGAACTGCCTGCTTCTGTGAGGAAAGGAGAGATTATCACGTCAGTAGCTCAGCATTTAAACTTGCCGGAGAAACCATCAGAATCTATAGAGATGGCAAGGATTCAATTGCAAATGAAGCAGCTTGAGTTAGAGGCGAGAGATAAGGAAAGGGGCAGCAGAAATGAAACAGTTTGAGTTACCAATAAAAGCAGAAGAGAGGGAAAAAGAGAGAGCAGAGAAAGAAAAAGGGAGCTTTTGAACTTCAGAAACTGACACTTAAAAAGGAAAGTCAGCTTAAAAAGCTGGAGATAAAGGCTGAGAGTCGGCTCAGTGAGGAAGTAGTGCAAACTCATGTGGAAGAGCAGAGAGTTAAAACAGCAAGGTTAGCAGCTAAAGGGGCTGATGATTATGAGCTGGTCCATGAAACATGGTTTGGCTTCCAGAATCCATTTCAGTCCATGAGGGATAGAAACTGGGGCAAAGAGAAATCCTCACGTGGAAAGAGAAAGGTGGATCTCAGTAAAGATCATAAGGATAACTTACCACAGGGTAAAAAAGAAACCATTGAGGGGACAAAGAAGTTAAAAAACTCCAGTGTTTTCATTGTCATAAAGTGGGCCACACAAAATTGGCGGGCTACGAGAAAGCCAGATGTAGGAAAACTGGGCAAGTTTTGGAGTTTTTTTGGACTAGTAACAAAAAGCACAAGGGAAGTTAGACACTGCCTCAGAGTGTGCAAGATGTTCAGAGGTTGGTTAAGGAGGAGGTGCCAGATCTGCTGAAAAAAATATACATGCAAGGATAGAATTTATTCACATAGGCCAGGAGGTTACAATATTATAGGACACAGTCTGTAATGCTGAAGGATGAGGAGATATGTACTCCTGAGGGACTATTGCTAGAAAAGGTGCTGGTAACAAGAATTCATGGGGAGACAAAAAGTGCTCAATTATGTAAAGTTAGGCTAGAGAGTCCAGAGAAGAGTTGCATATGAGCTGCCACTTGGAAGTCATTTTGGGGTGAGGAAGACACGAGTCAAAATACAAAGACATTTTTACAGGCCTGGACTACACAAAGATGTAGTTGAGTTTTGCCAGGCATGTCACACATGTCAGCTAATCGGTAAACCACAGGCAGTAATAAAATCTGCACCTTTAATATCTATTCCAGCATTTGAGGAACTTTTCACAAGAGTCTTGGTTGTTTGCGTATATGCCCTCCTTCAAAAAAAAAGTGGGAATAAGTATTTATTCACAATAATGGATGTGTCGACTAGATTTCCAAAGGCAATCCTAATATGCAACGTTACAGTTAAAAGGGTTGCAGAAGAATTACTTAATTTTTTTACGAGATATGGACTGCCAATTGAGATCCAGTCGTTACAAAGACTGATGCATATTATCCCACTGTTGCAAATATAAGTTAACCACCTCTTCCACAAAGTATCCAACAATCACAGGACAGATGAGGCATTACTAGATGCAGAATAAAGTGTCAGTAGATTACATAGTTTCTTGGGTCAAGCATTGCTGTTGGTATGATACGATCTAATATTCCCTGTACACTAAACCATGTAACATACACTGTGAAGATTGGACTTTTGTTACGACAGATTTCCCTTAAGGATTAAATGGTGATATCAGAAGTTTGGTTGTCAAGAGGTTATTACAATTTTATATATAGTTTCATCTCATTATTAGTCAGAATGGAGACAGTTCCATACCACTTCCAATTCTCCTCTCCCTTCACTGAGAAACTGGACAGTGCTAATTCCCAACATGAAAGTCCGAATGATTGCCTGGCAGCAGCAGATTGTCGGTTGCTTGTCTGGGCTAACATCCACCTTCACCCCGCAACATCCTTCCATGCTCCCTGGACACCGTCCTGTTCTTCATTTCATTCCCCCCCACCTCCACTTCCAACCCCTCCAAGTTGACAAACCAGCAGCTTCATCACATCAACCAGCAGCCCGTTCTCCAACTCACACCCCACTTCAATTTTTCAGGACTTCATTCAGAGCCACCTATGAGTTGCATGGTTCTGACCGGTCAAAATACACACAGCTCATTCCACCAGAAAGAATACCATCTTATGGCTCTTAGCTCCACTCAAGCACTCACATATTTTTGCACTCAGTTGAAGGCTGCCAAATGTCTCATTAACCCAGCTGGTTCACTAATTTCCTCTAGGGAAGGAAATCTGCTGTCCTTTTCCGGTCTGACCCAGATGTGATTCCAGCCACACTGCAATGTGGTTAATTGCCCACTTGGTGATTAGAGATGGGGAATAAATGATTTCCCATAAATGATTGAATAAAATCAAGAATCCCTACAATGAGATAAAGACAGGGGTAGAATTTGGTAGAAGTGGATTTGAGAACCATTTAGTTAGGAGCAGGAAAGGTGGTGAGGTGACCTCAGTGACAGAATGCAGAGAGGATAGATATTTGGAAGGACCAGGTGGGTGAAAAAGTAATAAAGATCACTAAGAATGCCTCTACAATCATGTTAGCTATCTCCTCCAGATGTCTGGGGTGTAGTCCATCCATTGGGTGAATTATCCACCTTCAGACCTTTTAGCTTCCTCAGCATCTTCTCCTTAGTGATGGCCACTGCATTCATCTCTCCCCTCTGATTTTCTCGAAGTGCTGGCATGCTACTGGTGTACTCCACTGTGAAAACTGATGCAAAGTTCTTATCCAGTTCCTCTGCCTTTTCTTTGTTCCCCATTACTACTTTTCCAGCCTCATTTTCTCGTGGTCCAATGTCCACTTTTTCTTCTTTCTTACCTTTTGAAATTGAAAAAAGCTCTTGCAATCCTCTTTTTTTATTAATAGCTAGCTTACTCTCAAACTGCATTTTCTGCCCCTTTATAACTTTTGTTTTGGTTATCTTCTGCTGGTTTTTAAAGGCTTCCCAATCCACTGGTTACCCACTAATCTTCACCAATTACATGCTTTTCGTTTTGCTTTTACATTATGAGTTCACTCGTCAGCCACAGTTGCCTCATCCTCCTGAAGTATATCTATTCTTCCTTGGGATGAATTTCTATAATGTCTCTGAATTACTGCCAGAAACTCCACCATCTTCCCTGTTAGTCTCCCTTTCCCAATTAGCTCTGGCCAGCTCCTTCCTTGTGCCTTTCCTCACTTGTAATACAGTAATGTCTGATTCCAGCTTCTTAAACTGCAGGGTGAATTTTATCATATTATAGTCATAGCCACCTTGGGTTTCCTTCACCTTCAGCTCACTAATCAAGTCTGCCTCATTTCACATCACCAATTCCAGAATTGTCTAATCCTGTGTGGGCTGGACCACAAGCTGCTCCCAAAAGAAACCATCTCATTGACATTCCACAAATTTATTTTCTTGAGATATATTATCAACCTGATTTTCCCAGTCTACCTGTATAATGAAGACCCCCATGACAATTGTAGTAATGTCGTTCTTGCATGCCCTTTTCTGTCTCCTGATTTATTTTCCCACAGCCCGACAACTGCGAGGAGGCCTGTTCACAACTGCCATCAGTATCCTTTGTTCCATTGCAGTTCCTCAATTCTATCCACACAGATTCTATGCCTCCTAATTCCTCATCACTTCTTGCTACCAACTTTTTTTCACTTTTTACTAACCAGACAACCCCACACCTCTGGCCATCTGCCTGTCCTTTGGTTACATGTAAGGTTACAACAACAGGTCAGAAACAACAAATTCAGCAGCAAATAATTCACCACCTGACTCCTCAGTGACTGTCCACTATCTACAATTTGGAACACTTGTTTACATGAATGCATCTCCAACAACATTCAAAAAGCTTGATATCATCCAGGACAAAACAGCTTATTTGTTTGGAACCACAAATACCACGTTTGACATTCATTCCTTCCACTACCAATGTTCTGTAGCAATAGTGTGTACCACCTACAAGGTGCATTAACACATCAGGGTTCCTCTCAGAGCACCTTTCAAACCCATGACCACATCCATCTGGAAGGACAGGGACGGCACATACATAGGAAACCTCCACTTCCAAGTTCCCCTTCAAGCTACTCACCATCCTGACTTGGAAATATAGTGTCACTGTGTTAAAATCCTGAAACTCTCTTCCTAATAGCATTGTGGGCATCTACAATGTAAGGACTGCCATGGTTCAAGAAGGTGACTCGCCACCATTTTCTCCTGGGCAATACTGATGGGCAATAGGCAATAAATGTCAATTTATCCAGCAGTGCCACATCCCGTGAACAAATAAAAACCATACCTGCCTGTTTATGCATACAATGGATTTCGCTAGTGTCAATATATCACACAAATTCTACATTGTCAGTGGCACAGTAATTAAATAATTAATTAATTAGAATTCCAATTAAAACTGACTGCAATTCAAATTGATGTGGGAAGCAATGCATCGAGAAAAGCATTAAAGCATTGTTATTCAAAGTGCGTACAATATGAGATTGAACAGTGTTATAATTACAATCAGGGTTGCCAGTGTTTCAATGTTAATCCAGTCTTTTTTCCTCTTTCATTCCAAATGAAAATACATGAACCCTGTCACTAACCGAACTTCTACATTTCATATTCCAGCAATTTCTCTCTCCTTCCAGTTCACTTTGAGGAAAAGCTCTAAATCTAGAGAAATGTCTCCAAAATGAGCCTCCAAATAACCTCAAGAGACATCTATTAGCAATTAGCCTCTCACTGACCTCAAGAGACTCCAACAATTAGCCTCTAATTGACCTCATGGAAATATCTATTTCAGAATTCGACCTTCTGATCTTAACAGTGTCATCAGGGGATATTAATTCATAAGCACTCAGGTCTTGTAACTTTTATCATCACCAGCACATTTGATTTAACTTCTGCCTTGTAATTTATGTTGAGTTGTTGTAACTATTAATAATTGCCAGCTTTATCACAGTGTATGCTGTTGTCACATGTCATTGCCCACATGTTAGGTTCCTTTACCTTAGTTAATGTGTGAGTATCCCCACAGAGTGGTGCCAGGTTTTGTATTCCTCCCACTTCAAACTTTAGGCCATTCCATAAGGAGACCAAGAGACATTCAACTCACTTGCCAACATGGGTAAAAAGTATTGATTGCCTGACAACAGCAAGGAAAACTAAAATGTTTCTTTTACTCATGCATGAGTAGTGAGTGCCAATTACTGTCCATTCCTAACTGATGGGAACTGTATTGTTGTTATTCATTCATGGGATGGAGGTGTTGCTGACTGGCCCAGCATTTATTGCTGCCTTCTTGAACCGCTGCAGTCCACGTGTTGTAGGTAGACCCACAGTGCTGTTAGGGAGGGACTTCCAGGATTTTGACCCAGGAACAAGTGGCAAAATATATTCCAAGACAAAATGATAAATGACTCAGAGGGTAACTTGGAGGTGGCGTTGTTCCCATGTATCTTCTGTTCTTAGCCTTCTTGATGGTAGTCATCGTGGGTGTGGAAGGTGCTGTCTAATGAACCTTGGTGAGTTTGTGCAGTGCATCTTGCAGTTGGTACATGGTGCTGTGACTGAACATCACTGGTGGAGGGGTGAGTATAGGTAAATGTGGTGCCTAGCAAAGGAGCTACTTTAGCCTGGTTGGTGTCAAGCTTCTTGAGTGTTGCAGGGAAGAAACAGGAGATTGGCACTGGGAAATGATGCTCACATTAAATGCCAATGCATGCAAATAAACTCCTTCTAAACTGTAGTATTTCGGTGAGTCTGTGATGTCTCATTTATTCTGACTCATCGTCATTTTGTCTTGCTTTCTCCTTCACTTGTTAATAACATTAGGCACAGTAAACCTGCATTTAAACACCAACTCATAGGTAAGCATTGTCTGTTGGTTGTGAAGTTACTCTGCCAAGAATGGATTATTATAAAGACTGTGCCAAAGGGAAACATAGGAATTGCTGCCCAGATTGTGCAAATACTCGACAAAGCCAACTTTGCATTCCGTACACATTTTTCTCCAGCGTCAATGTTGGATGATGTGGTGGCATTAAAGTGTGTATTACTGCATTCCTAATCAAAAACATTTCATGATGTGGAAGTGCCGGTATTGGACTGGGGTAGACAAAGTCAGAAGTCACATGACACCAGGTTATAGAGTTAAATCAAATGATAGTGTCAAATATTTGTCCACAGATTACATCAGAAGAGTTTGAAAGGTTTATTTGAAATCACAAGCTTTCGGAACGGTGCTCCTTCACTTCACCTGACAAAGGATCAGCACTCCGAAAGCTTGTGATTTCAAATAAACCTGTTGAAAAGTATTTCAAATTCTTTTGATGTAATCTGTGGACAAATATTTGACATCACCATCTGGCAACTGGCAAATTACAAACCAACATCTCAAAATGTTAACCATTTTGGTGCTTGTGGTATTAGACATAGATACAACATTTACCCATTGTTTCAGATATTGAATGAAAAAGATACTCTAACCCTTCCGTTTCAAAGGAACCAACATGCATCATTCCCATTGTTTTCTTCTGCTTATCCATTGAATGAAAGGAATGTTGGTTGGATCAGTTTTGATTCTGTGAAGCACTTAATTCTTTAATTCCGTCTCTACCTTTGAGAACCAAAAATAATTTATTCTACGTCTTTAATATGGATTATTCTGTGTGCTCATGGTAACGCTTCTCTCGCAACCACTCTCTCAACACTGGTGGAACAGCAACTCTTAAATCTCTGAGGAGACAGCCTTGAACTATACTCTACAAGTGAAATATTTCCACTATTTCTTATTCTCACATTCTTCACGCCAACTATTTAAAATATAAATTAAGCCTTTTACTGAACATCACTTCCTTGCGATCTTCTTTGCTAATTTAAAACAAAGAACGGTGATGCTGGAAATCAGAAAAATTGCTGGAGAAACTCAGCAGGTCCAGCAACATCTGTGGAGGGAAAGCAATGTTAGATCTGATTTTTCAACATTGATTTGATTGTTATGTCATGTGTTATGAGAAGTAATTCAGCAATAACTCAGTAGCTAGAACTGAATTTGTCTTCACTTGAGATCTCAAAAGATTGTTTCCATTTGGATCATTTGTTTCCCCAGTCATACCTCATACAAACAAATCCAACTCACACACGAATTGTTAAAGTTCTACTTTGCACAAAGGCCTGGGTAGCCCTCCCTTGTTTCGTTCAGTATTACGCAGAGTTTGGGTGAAGTCCTCCTCATTCAAACACACATTTTGGACAATTTAATCCGATTTCCTTTCTGGGGTCGTGATCAAATAACGACCAAAATCATTGAGTTGAAAATAGCCGCTTTTATTCAGTAATCACAGCACAAGTTTGAGGTGGCAAGACAATCCCGTAATACAGTTCTTACAAGCACCCCTTTATACACAGTTTTTACGTATATTAAAATTCCATTACAATGGCGTTATGTTGTTTTATCTATTGTACACTAAGGTTTGAAGGGCTTATTTCCAGGGAGACAGGAGATGGGTTAAACCATGGTAAATGCTGGCTGCTATTTCTGATGGGATTAAGACTATCTGTCTAGTCTGCTTGCATAATTAAGTTAAAAATCACACAACACCAGGTTATAGTCCAACAAGTTTAATTAGAAACACACTAGCTTTCGGAGCACCACTCCTTCAGGTGGTTGTGAGAAGCAGCGCTCTGAAAGCTAGTGTGCTTCCAATTAAATCTGTTGGACTATAACCTGGTGTTGTGTGATTTTTAACTTTGTACACCCCAGTCCAACACCAGCATCTCCAAATCATGCATAATTAAGAGGTGTTAGTCCATTTGACTTTTAAGTTAGTAAATATTAGTAAAAATATTAGGCCTATATGCTCTAAACAAGTTAAAAACTGTACCTATACTTAATAAAAGAATACAGGATATGAAACTGATTACTACAGCTGGCCTCTGAGGTTGGTTTAATGTTTGCCGGTGTGAGTTTCTTTCATTCGTGCAATTTCATGGAAGGTTGTTTTGTCAGTTAGTTTCTTAAAGGGATAATGGCCCAGTTAAAAGGTATTTAACAGGTACTTAATCTATTCAGGTCCAGGAGAAGGTTGGTAAGGGCTGATTAATATTACAATATTTCGTAGAGACTCAATGGGTAGGGTATTGTTCTGCATGCTACACTTATTCAGAGGTAATCACTGCTTGTAGCATAAGCTGATAAGATGTAAAAATGCAGCAAAATACAGTGAGCTGGTGAGTGAGTTAATGAAGATAACCTATAACATAATATCTCATAACACAATATCTCACATCTTACTACAGGCTAGAATGAAGTGAATATTTCTGCCCGCACATCAGCTGGACTTATTTTTTAAAGTAAATTCAGAGAGTGACAGTACTGCAACAAATTTTAAATATTGCTTCTGTTTTCTGAGAAATTGGTACAGCTCTCTGTTAAAATGTTAATGTCATGTCAAAAGGACCTTGCCTGATAGAGTACTAGGTAACAAATATTACCAATGGCTCACAATCGCAGCTGTGGTCATCTCAGCAGGGAAAGGCTGTCACTCTGTGTTAGAGGCTTAAATTCGCAAGCATAAATATTATATTGGGGAAAAAAAACTTGCCAAGCAATCTGGGTGGTGTGGAGACCTCTCTTGATTGACAGCTACATTTAGTTGCGCATTATGTCATTTTGATCTTCAGTTGTCTGGACTTTTCTCAGTTCAAACTTCAAAACAACAAATAACTGTTGTCTGGTTTTAAGGATTTTTCATGAATCGCCTTCACCAGGAAAACAATGCTGTTCCAATTAGTGTTAGAATCCACATGAAAATGAGAAGAAATTCACTTCTTCGTCACAGCCTCATATCTCAGCGTAAACCTTCAGTCATCAGGTTCTGAAGAAGATAACAGACCCGAAATGTTACCTCTGTTTCTCTGTCTACAGATGCTGCCAGACCTGTTGAGTTTCGCTGGCATTTTCAGCACTTGTTTCTGATACCCAGCATGTGCAGCATTTTACCTTTTTTAATTCATTGGGCCTTCATCTCTCCACCAGCCAGCATCCCTCCATTCCGACCTTTGGTGTTAGAGCCTTCAACCTTCTGGAATTTTCTTCTCTAACAGCTGTTCCTTGATATGTTTCTCCCAAGCTTTGAAAGTCAATCACAATACTGTCCTATTTGACTTTATCTTCACCTACTTGTTCTAATTTCTATCGAGCCATTTCCTCTTTCTCTTAAGTCATGTTTTGTTGAATGAGAAGGACTTGTATGTTGTTCTGTTCCAGTGTTATTTTTATGAATCCTCAGGTAACACTACTAAAATGAGCATTTGTTGCTCGGTCCTAACTGCCCTTAAGATGGTGGAGGTGATCAGCATTAGGCACAGACTCATACAGCGCAAAAATAGACCCTTTGGTCCAACCAGTCCACGCCAAATATAATCACAACTAAACTCGGCCCATCTGCCATATCCAACAAAACCTTTCCTGTTTATGTACTTATCTAAGTGTCTTTAAAATGTTGTCACTGTGCTCATTCACGAAGTTACAATCTCAAGTACATCTGAATGACTTGCTGGGCTGATTCAGAGGGAAGTTCAGAGACAACCTCAATGCTGTGGGGCTGGAGTTACATACATGTCTGATCTGCTAACAATGGCAGATTCCCTTCTGTAAAGGACATATGCAAGCCCGATGAGATTCTATGACAATCTGAGTGATTTATGGCCACCAATACTGTCACTAGCTCTTTACTTGGGATTTACTTAACCAACTGAATTTAAATTCCCCAGCTGCCACCATGGGATTTTAACTCATGGTTGTGGAGCAATAACCCTCGCTTCAGGATTGCTAACCTGATTTTTATTATCATACTACTGTGTTCTTCCCCTAAATAGTCCTCATGCTGAAGGCTATATTGTTAAATCTGACCTACAGTCAACTTACATGTTTTAGTTAGAAAGACCTTTGGGTCTGTTCCGTGCTCCTCTCTCACTTCCATTTTGTCAGAACTGTGGTGTAAGATACCATATACCCTGGTCAAGATCTGCCACACTTCTGACAAACCCCTTGCCAGCTGGGGTACAAGAGGCATTCCCTATTCTTTGGAGGAAGAAGAGTTTTCAACCAGATAGATTTCACATTTCAAAATACCAATTTCACAAATGTGTTCTGTGGCCGAGGTCAGCAGTAATATGTGGAACTATTACACTGGAATCATTTACTGCAGTTGTAGTCATTGGAGTCTGGAAGAACAAGTGGAGGCCTTATTGAAACAAAGAAGATTCTTTGGCAGGGTGGATGTGGAGAAGGTGTTTCCCCTTATAAAAGAGGGATTTATCTCAGTGTCTGAGGTCAATCATTAAAGACACTCTCAGACGGCTGTGAAAGCAATCAAGGAGAGAAAGCAGGAAAGTGGAATTGAGGTGCATCAGATCAGCCATGATCTCATTGAATAGTGTAGCAGGCTCATTGGCCTGCTTCTGCCCCAATGTCTTAGAGTCTTGTCTCCAACCAAGGAGGTAAATAGGATGCTCCCTTTTAATACTGCCACTGATGGTCTACATCTCTGAAGTGCTCACCCTGTGCTGCATTGGATTATCAGCCTGGAGTCTAAGCTCAAGTTGCTGAAATGGGTCTTTGTCCCACTGAGACAGAGGCAGGAGCACGGTTACAGCTGGAACTGAGAAATGGAGACGAACAATAAGCTGGTTTAAGGTGAGCAGCTTACAGTGAGCTGTATGGGGAGTGGGGGTGTCATTTCTTTGTATATTTTGTGTAACAGGATCAAAAGTTTATTTTAAAATGTGTTCTTTGTACTTCCATCGCAGAGTGAAAGTATCTGTCTCTGATCCTTTATTGGTGATTTCCTTATTATCAGATATTAATTACTTTATGACATCAAATATATAACCTTCTTTGCCCAAGAAAGGGTAAGAAAGATCTTCAATCCTGTTAATCTTTTGATGATAACATTGCTTCTTAATGGGGGACCCATGTCAACCAGAGCTTAAACTCTTAAATCTCCTTAAACACCTTCAGGCTGCACCAAGAGAATAAAAGTAGATTTGAAGCAGCCCAGAGAATCACAACCCATTTAATCTGCCCAATAAGCCATTCTGCCTGAGAAACGACTCAACCAGGACCCGTAGCTTTGCAGTGGTAATTTACACAACGCTTCAACCTGGGACTGCCAGTCCATGTAAAGGGAAACACAGGCAGTAATTAAGCATAACGCAGGACTAAAAATCACAAGATCAGTGTCGTACCATGGAGAAAATTGTTAATCCTTTGTAAGACATTAAACATCTTCCTTGCATTCACAAAAAAAACAAACCCGGGGAATGCTGGAGAAGCTCAGCAGGTCTGGCAGTGTGTGTGGAGAGTTAACTTTTCAAGTCTGGTGTGACTCTCCATCAGAACTCAGACTATACTCAGTGTGTCTCCAGCATTTAGCTTGGCTTATAAATCATCAGAAGGCATGAGTAATCGAGTTAGGGGCAGGAGTAGGTCACTTAGTCCCCTGTAGACAGTGAGGTCTGCAGGTGCTGGAGATAAGAGTTGAGAGTGTGTTGCTGGAAAAGCACAGCAGGTCAGGTGGCATCAGAGGAGCAGGAAAATCAACATTTCAGGCTGGAGTCCTTCATCAGGAATGAGGGTGGGAGCCTCGGGGGTGGAGAGATAAATGGGAGGGGGTGGTCTCCACCCCCGAGGCTCCCAGCCTCATTCCTGATGAAGGGCTCCGGCCTGAAATGTTGATTTTCCTGCACTTAGTCCCTTGTGCCTACACTGTTGTTCAAAAAGGTCATGGCTGATCTCCTACCTGAACTTCACTTTGTTATCCAATTCCCATACCCACTGATTCCCTTTTCCTCCAAGAATCCAATCTCAGTGACTGAACATCCACAGCTCTCTATTGAAGAGAATTTCAAAGATGGACAATGTTCTGAGTGGAGACTTTTCACCTTACCTCAGTCCAAAATGGCCGACCCTGATCCTGAGAGGAAGCCCAGACTCTAGCCAACCCAACCAACATCAGAATCTCACTTGGTCCAATGAGACGATCAGCAGGAATGGGTGGGTAGGGAGGTAAGAAGGTGCCTATGGAATTACACAAAGCTAACTACCAAAGATGCTGTCGAAGGAGATTACAGTTCCAGCAGGGATAGTATTTCTGCTCTGTGTTATGAAGATATGAGCAATTGATGGTGTTTCCTGTTTCATTTGAGCAGAACATTGTGGAGGGAACATGGATTTCAGCCATGCCTTCAAGAGCCAGGAAACCTTCAACATTTGTGGAGCTTTCTCTCCAATGATCGGTTTAATGGTCAATTTACAACTGGATGTAGTAGGTCTGCACAGTTTCAATCTGATCCATTGCTTACGGAATTGATTAGCTCTGTCTATCATTTGCAGCTTAAGCTGTTTATTACATAGGTAGCTTCACCAGGTTAATATCCCATATTTTGGTACAGCTGGTGTTGCTCCTGGCATGCCCTCCTGCTCTCTTCATTGAACCATGATTGAACCTCTTGCCTAATGGCAATGGCTGAGTGGGGGATATGCCAGGCTGTGAGGTTACAGGTTGTGCTGGAGTACAATTCTGCTGCTGTTGAAGGCCCACAGCATCTCCTGAATCCCAGTCTTGAGTTGCTAAATTTATTTGAAGTCTGTCCCATTTTGCACAGTGACAGTGCCACACAACACTATGGAGGGTATTTTTCAAAGTGAAGGTGGAACGTCATCTCCACGAGGACTGTGCGGTGGTCACTCTTCCTGATACTGTCATGGATAGAGGCATCTGCAGCTGGCAGATTGGTGAGGATGGGGTCAAGTATGCTTTGCCCCTCATGTTTGTTCCTTCACCATCTGACACAGACCCAGTCTAGCCATTGTGCCCTTTAGGACCCAACCAGCTCAATCAGTAGTGCTGCCGCCGAGCCAATCTTGGTAGTGGATGTTGAAATACCCCATCCAGAATACATTCTGTGCCCTTGCCATGCTCAGTGCTTCTTCCGGGTGTTGTTTAACATGGAGGATAGTACATGGTAATCAGAGAGAGGTTTCGTTACCCATGGTTGACCTGATGCCATGGGTCCAGAGTCAATTCTGAGGTCTCCCAGTGTAATTCACTCCTGACAGTAGATTGCTGTCTCGCCATGACTGTTGGCTCTGTCCTACCAGTGGGACAGCACATATCCAGCGATGATGATGATATTAGAAGAAAGTGAGGACTGCAGATACTGGAGATCAGAGCTGAAAAATGTGTTGCTGGAAAAGCGCAGCAGGTCAGGCAGCATCCAAGGAGCAGGAGAATCGACATTTCGGGCATAAGCCCTTCTTCAGGATTCCTGAAGAAGGGTTTATGCAGGAAATGTTGATTCTCCTGCTCATTGCACGCTGCCTGACCATGATGATAATAGTGTTAGGGATATTGTCTGTGAGTTATTTTGTATGTATCACTGGGTCAGGCTGTGGTTTAACTAAACTATGAGACAGCTTCCCAGTCTTGGCAGTACTACAGTATGTTAGTAAGGAGGATATTTTAGAACTTGGCACAACTGATTGACTTGCTGAGCTATTTCAGAGGACAGTTAAGAGTCAAATGACAAATACTTACAAAATTCTCTGCCTCAGAAAGTAATTGAGGTGAAATCATTAAATGTTTCTAAAAAGGATTTAGATTTAGTTCTTAGAGCTAAAGGGACCAAAAGGTATTTGGAGAAAGTGAGAATAAGATATAGAGTTGGGTGGTCGGCTAAGGCCATATTGAATGCTGAACCAGATTTGAAGGGCTGAATGACTTACTCCTGCTCTCTATGTCACTATTAGTGAACCAGAGAAGTTTATATGACAATTGTCAATGATCTCATGGTAATAATTAGCATTTAATTCCAGAATTTTATTGAATTGACAATTCACCATCCTCCCTATCTGGATTTGAACCCCATTCCCCAGTACCTTATTTGGGGCTCCAGATTACCATTCTAATGACAAAAATATTGAGTGACTACCTCCATTGTTGGGTCTATGCCATGAGCAGCAGGATGAGGTCCTTAACTGAGCGGCAATTGACAATTGAAGTGCCTCAGTTAGCTGTGGATGGGAAGTCTGCCCAGTGGTCCTCCCGCAACAGAATTAATCAGGGTGGAGGTGGTGGTGATGATGGAGTCCCCATCTACCAATCTCCCACTTGATTAATTGCCTGGCATCCAATCTCATAGCAACCACAGACATAAGATTACAGGCATGATTCTTCACGGAGATGACAATTACTTTAATCACGGGCTGTTGCATCTTCCTCAGATTAGCCCCTGAACCGCAACAGTACTATGGAGAAATCAGGCTCATAATAGTGCCTCACTGGTTTCCTCTGAGGGTAAAGAATGAATGAATTTGTGTTAAAAATCACACAACACCAGGTTATAGTCCAACAGGTTTAATTGGAAGCACACTAGCTTTCGGAGCGTCGCTCCTTCATCAGGTGGTAATGGAGGCTCAATCCTAACACAGAATTTATAGCAAAAATTTACAGTGTGATGTAACTGAAATTATACATTGAAAAATTGATTGTCTGTTAAGCCTTTCATCTGTTAGAATACCATGATAGTTTCACTTCTTTCATGTGTAAGTCACAAAAACTTTTTTTTAAATGTTGCATTCTCGGGTTAGCTGTTAACAATGGTGATAGCTAGACAATATGTTGAAGGTGTTGGCCCCCTGTGTTCTCTGTCTATGCCATGATGTTTAGATTGATTCTAATCTAAAAAGTGAGATAACGGAGTTTTACATAAATTCATGCAATTTTTGAGCTCAGAGTTCTACATGAATGCATGCAGTTTTTGAGCAAAGTGCAATGTAACTCTGCAAGTACAAATTCACCCCACAAAATATATGTGTGCATGTGGGTCTTTGTCTGTCTGTGTGTGTATGCCTGTCTGGGTTGGGGGTTATGAGTGTGAGAAAGTGTATGCGTGTGTGTAGTGAGTGCAGAGTGTCTTAAGTCTGTGAGGGGGTGCATGTGTGAGTGTGGGAGTGTGTGTCTGTAAGGGTGTGTGTGTGTCTGTCTGGGTTGGGAGTTGTGAGTGTGAGAAAGGGTGTGTGTGTGTGTAGTGAGTGCAGAGTGTCTTAAGTCTGTGAGGGGGTGCATGTGTGACTGTGGGAGTGTGTGTGTCTATAAGGGTATGTGTGGGTGTCTGTCTGCGTGTCTGTGTATATGTGTGTCCGTGTGTATGTGTGTATTGGAGTGCCTGTGTGTGTGTGAGAGTGTGTGTGTGTAGGAGTATCTGTGTGTGTGTCTGTCTGGGTTGGGGTTGTGAGTGTGAGAAAGTGTATGTGTGTGTGTGTAGTGAGTGCAGAGTGTCTTAAGTCTCCATACAACCCTGTCATGGTAGACACTGCAAGACGTGTCAGAGTGTGGACATAGAGACCACCATTACACGTGGGGACACCTCCCACCTTGTACATGGCAGGTACTCATGTGACTCAGCCAACATTGTCTATCTTATACGTTGCAGGCAAGGATGCCCTGAGGCATGGTACATTGGGGAAACCGAGCAAAGGCTGTGACAACGGATGAATGGGCACCGCACAACAATCAACAGACAGGAGGGTTCCCTCCCAGTTGGGGAACACTTCAGTGGTCCAGGACATTCAACCTCGGATCTTCGGGTGACCATCAGGTGGACTTCAGGACAGGCAGCAGAGAAAAGTGGCCGAGCAGAGGCTGATAGCTAAGTTCGATACCCATAGGGAGGGCCTCAAACGAGACCTTGGGTTCATGTCACATTACAGGTGACCACCATTGCACTATACACACACACACAGATACTCCTACGCACACACGCTCTCACATACACACAGGCACTCCTATACACACATACACATGGACACACATGTACATAGACACACACACAGACACCCACACACACCCTTACAGACACACACACTCCCACACTCACACATGCACCTCCTCACAGACATAAGACACTCTGCACTCACTACACACACACATACACTTTCTCACACTCACAATCCCCAACCCAGACAGACACACACACACACAGACAAATTTTTGTGGGGTGAATTTGTACTTGCAGGGTTACATTTTACTTTGCTCAAAAACTGCATGCATTCATGTAAAACTCTGAGCTCAAAGACTGCATGAATTTATGTAAAACTCTGTTATCTCACTTTCTAGATTAGAATCAATCTAAACATCATGGCATATTCAGAGAACACAGGGGGCCAACACCTTCAACATATTGTCTAGCTATCACCATCGTTAACAGCCAACCCGAGAATGCAACTTTTTTAAAAAAGGTTTTGTGATTTACACATGAAAGAAGTGAAACTATCACTGCATTCTAACAGATGAAAGGCTTAACAGACAATCAATTTTTCAATGTATAATTTCAGTTACATCACACTGTAAAATTTTGCTATAAATTCTGAGTGTTGGGATTAAGCCTCCACTATCACCTGATGAAGGAGCGGTGCTCCGAAAGCTAGTGCTTCCAATTAAACCTGTTGGACTATAATCTGGTGTTGTGTGATTTTTAACTTTGTACACCCCAGTCCAACACCGGCACCTCCGAATCATGAATTCGTGTTGGGTTAGGTTTCTACTTGTGCTCTTGTCCATGGTGCTGAACATCACATGAACAGAAAATGGATTCCAGATTGTTTGAGATCCGCAACATAATATCAGGAATGATAAAATACTCATCACCTTGATACATTGACTTGGTTCCAATGACCTTGTATCAGCAGTTATCCTGCAGAACGTGGAGTTTGAGGTGGGAGACTAGAGGCAAACAGAAGGAAGATATGATGTGCAGGTGCTGGTGTTGGACTGGGGTGGACAAAGTTAAAAATCACATGACACCAGGTTACAGTCCAACAGGTTTACTTGGAAGCTTTCAGAGCACTGCTCCTTTATCAAGTAACTGGTAGGGCAGGATCATAAGACACAGAAATTATCTCAAAAGATCACTGTGTCATACAATTGATACAATACATTGAACAAACATAGATTGCTGTTCAGTCTTTCATCTTTTAGAATAGGTTGCAGGCTTCTGTTCATTAATATTTAAGGCCCAGAACTTCTTTTAAGTCACATTCTCGAGATAACTTTAAGTTTTATAAAAAAAAAGGTGACATCACAGCTGAGACAATGTAGAGGGTGTATGCATGGGTGTGAGTGTGGGGGTTGTATGTCATAGAGTCATAGAGATATACAGTACAGAAACAGACCCTTCGGTCCAACCCGTCCATGCTGACCAGATATCCCAACCCAATCTAGTCCCACCTGCCAGCACCCGGCCCATATCCTTTCTGTGAGCATCTGAGAGAGAGCATGCACATGAGAGAGGGTCTGCATGAGTGTGTGAGTATGTAAGAGTGTGTGTATGCTTGTGTGTGTGTCCGTGTGCGTGTGTGTGTATAGTGTAATGGGGTCAGTTGTAGTGTGACATTAACCCAAGGTCCCAAAAGGAAGAAAAACTGCCAAATTCAAGGTTCATTCTGAAGAAGGGTCACTGAACTCAAAACATTGACTCAGCTTTCTCTCTCCACAGGTTCTGCCTGATCTGTTGAGTTTCTCCAGCAATTTCTGTTTTGCTTCATATTAAAGATTAATTGCCCATTATTATTTTGAGCATGTGAGTAGACCAAAGTTTTTTAACGTGCAACAGAGTTATACAGAATTGTTTTATCAATATGAGGGTCGGAGGTGAAATGGATTCCGATTACCCGGGAAGTATACGACCCCTGGTGTGTGGGAGTTGGAGGCACACTAATGAATTGCTGCTTTTGGTTTACCACATCACTGACCTCAAATATTTCTTGGCACTCAGTTGTAATGACAAGCGGTATAGGCACCAGGAGCTGCATGGCCTCCTTCTGCAGTGTAACAACTCTCTCAGTCTGTGATGGCTCACTGGGTGTAAGGGGGCTTTGAGGGGTCTGAGATCGCCAATGAAGAAATCCAAATCCTCGCTACTTTCTCTGCAGTGGGTCACGATGTGGCTCATGCATCACATTCGAGTGCTGTACAGATCTGACCACCTCGATCAATTGGGCAATGCAGACGAGTGGATCGGCATCTCCTGGTTGAACTCCAGGAAGAAATTGGTCGTGTTGGGCCAAATGGCCTGTTTCCACACTGTAGAGAATCTAAAAAAAAATTGCCGTCACTGAGTTGCTACTGAGTTGAGTGTTTCTAATGCGCTCTCAGCACTTGACTTAGCTGGGGTTGAACAAAGCTTGAGATTAAATGCCACAGCTGTCAGGAAATATGAAGTTACATCAAATTCTATAGCCATGTCAAATATTGGATTTGTAAGCTTGGGTCCAGATACTGACAGCTAATGAAGAACTTTACTTCAGGAGGCTTAGCTTGTTGCTTAGACACGATTATAAAGTTATGTCACTTCTTTGCCCTCTTTAGCCTACTAATCCACCTAGCATGCACACCATTTGACTGTGGGAGGAAATCAGAGCATGCAAAGGAAATGCCGACATGGGGAGAATGTGCACATTCCACACAGACAGTCAGTTGAAGTTGGAACCAAACCAAGGTCTCTGGTGCTGTGAGGCCGTAGTGCTGACCACTGAGCCACTGTGCTGCCCACAGTTGATTCCATTTCTGTACAGCAGTAATAAAAGATGCAATGAGGAGTTAAAACTGTGTATGTAAATAACTCACTCCTGTCTCACTGCAATCTGATTGACAGCAATTTGAACTGATCAGCCCCAAAGGGAACTCGGGGAGTTCATGAAGAATGGGAGTTCTCAGTGACCATCAAAAGATGCTTTCAGATCCCAAAACAAACTCACTAAATAAATGTCCCAATGTTTCATTTTTGTCGTTGTCACTTGGTTCGTTGAGGAGCAGTGGATCATTCTTCCGGTCTCATGAGGAAGCCTCAGGACTCACCTGTCCTGGACTTCACCTGATACGGGTCATTCTGCTAAAATGCACGTTTCATTAACGTGAATTCGCCATAACGTGATTGATGAACTGGGGATGCTGTTTCTAAAGCGTGAACTTTTAAAATGAGTGTAGGATGTAATGCGAGTACATCGCCAACACTTTAAGCATTTTTCATATAGTGCAGGGTTGCACAAGAAGCAACCATCCCATTGTAGAAGAACCATCTGATGTTAGCAAATAACTGTGGATTTTGGAAACCTGAAATGAAAACAGCAAGTGCTGGAGAAACACAGTATGTCTGGGAATGTCTGTGGAGAGAGAAACAAAGTGAGAGTTTTGAGTCTGATAGGACCGTTCTTTGAAGAACAGAGTTGGTGGAGACATGAGACATCCTCTTCCCCCAGGGTGAGTGTCAGCATCTTCTCTCTGATACCTCCCCCTCCCTCTGACTCTGATACTGTACCCACCTCCCACCAAGGATCATGCGCTCCCACTCTCACTATTACCTACAACATCCTTCCCCTTCCCTCACTCTCATCCCCCCTGCAATCTCCAACACCACTAACCTTGCATATACTGACCCCTTCAGGACACCACCCCCACCACCTCCTCCCCGCCCCGCTCCGACAGTAACAGCTGAGCCACTCGCTTTCATCTCCATGAATACCCAACTCTCTCTCATTCTGGGAGGGAAACAGCCCCAAATGGGGCAGGAAGAGTCCAGACTGATGGTGGACTGCCCCTCATTCAGCTCTCCACTTCTTATGAAGACAGCAACCTGACTCTGGCCACCTGTATATTAGCTGTTAGCTCTGCTTTCCCTCCACAGATGCTGCCAGACCTGCTGAAATTCTCCAGCAATTACTGTTTTCTCATACAAGTTTCACCTGGCCCTCCCCAACCTTTGATTGCTTTTCCCAAGAGCTCATTGTGACCATCTCTGCTGGGTTCACACAGTGTCCTCCCTGCAGGGATTTCTGGTTGATTTTCAGATCCTGTAGGTCGGGAGGTTAATAAGCAACGAGATAATAAGAATGCAGTCATTAAAACCATCCCAAGTGTCACTGCTCCCATTGCTCTAGCCAGAATTCCCACCCGGGAATTAAAATCAAACTCCAATCAATCAAACATGCAGAATCCAAATTGACAATAAATATAACCCTTGCCCTTAAACATCGTGCTTTCTGTTCCTTTCAGATTAAGGAAAGGAATATTCGCGAAATTATCATTGAGATGATGGGTGCTTAATTCAGAACAATCAATAAAATGATCCTCCAAAACTTGGGGCTGTAAGACAAGGTAGTAACTGATACATTCAATAGGGAAATGCAGAGGAATTTATTTACTAGGAGAATGGTTGGAATATGGAGCAAGGAAACAAAGGACTCAAATTAAAACAAAATACTGCAGATGCTGGAAACCTGAAACAAACACAGAGAATGCTGGAGAAACTCAGCACGTCTGGTGGCATCTGTGAAGAGAGAGAAACTGAGTTAATGTTTCGAGACCAATTTCTCTTCTTTGGAATGGTTTGAAAATGAAGAAGATTCTGATCAAACTTACAACATTAACTTTGTTTCTCTGTCCACTTGCTGAATTTCTCCAGTTAGGCAAATGGATGCTTCCAAATAAAACAAATTCCAGAGTTGTAAAATAAAATGATTTACAACATGAAATATGTATTGACCATGAGGCTGATAAGGGTCAAAAACATTGATCTGGAGTCACATGGAGGTTAGAGTAAATGTGGATGGCCAGATGGGTTTTCCCTCAGCAACTGACATTGTTAGACCCTTAGAACATAGAACATAGAAATGTATAGCACAGAACAGGTCCTTTGGCCCACGATGTTGTGTCAAGGTTTAATCCTAATGTAAAATATAATAACTTAACCTATGTACCCCTCATCTCACTGCTATCCATGTGCATGTCCAGCAGTTGCTTAAATGTCCCCAATGACTCTGCTTCCACCACCACCGCTGGCAATGCATTCCATGCATTCACAACTCTCTGCGTAAAGACCCTACCTCTGATGTCTCCTCTATACCTTTCTCCTAATATCTTAAAACTATGACTCCTTGTACCAGTCAATCCTGCCCTGGGGAAAAGTCTCTGGCTATTGACCCTATCTATTCCTCTCATTATCTTGTATACATCGATCAGGTCTCCTCTCTTCCTCCTTCTCTCTCTCGAGAAAGGTCTGAGCCTATTCAACCTTTCTTCATAAGACAAGTCCTCCATTCCAGGCAGCATCCTGGTAAACCATCATTGCACCCTCTCTAGACCCTCCGTATCTTTCCTACAGTACGGCGACCAGAACTGGACACAATATTCCAAGTGTGGTCTCACCAGGGACTTGTAGAGTTGCAACAAAATCTCCCGGCTCTTAAACTCGATCCCTCTGTTAATGAAAGCCAAAACATCATTTGCTTTCTAACAAACCTACCCACTTGTGTGGCAACTTTGAGGGATCTATGTACTTGCACACCTAGATCCCTCTGTTCCTCCACATTCGAGTTCGACCTTCCAAAATGCATCACTTCGCATTTATCCAGGTTGAACTCCATTTGCCATTTCTCAGCCCAACTCTACATCCTGTCTATATCACGCTGCAGCCTGCAATAGCCCTCGATACTATCGATGGCACCTCCAACCTTTGTGTCATCTGCAAATTTACTAACCCACTCCTCAACCTCCTTGTCCAAATCATTTATAAAAACTACAAAGAGCAGAGGCCCAAGAACAGACCCCTGCAGGACCCCACTGAATACTGACCTCCAGGCAGAATACTTTCCATCTACAACCACTCTCTGCCTTCTGTCAGCCAACCAATTCTGAATCCAGATAGCCAAATCTCCCTGTATCCCATACTTACTGACTTTATGAATGAGCCTACCATGGGGAACCTTATCAAATACCTTGCTGAAGTCCATATACACCACATCTACTTTCGACCTTCATCAACCTGTCTTGTCACCTCCTCAAAGAACTCAATAAGATTTGTGAGGCATAACCTGCCCCTCACAAAGCCATGCTGACTGTCTTTAATCACAGTACGTTTTGCCAAATAGTCATAAATCCTATCCCTCAGAATTCTTTCCAAAACTTTGCTGACCACAGATGTAAAACTGACTGGTCTGTACTTGCCAGGGATTTCCCCATTCCCCTTCTTGTAAAGAGGAATAACATTCGCCTCCCTTCAAACCTTAATTAAAGATTTTTAATAATACCAAATTCAACCATCAGCCATGATAGGGTTTGAACCCCAGTCCTCAGAGCATTACCTGGGGCTCTAGATTAATAGTTAATCACATACACAAAGCAACAGATTTCACTATCTACTTGAGAATAACATTTCCCTCCCCTTTATGTGCTGCAACATCTCACTCTTTCTCACTGATGTACTGTGACATTCCTGCTGTTATCCTGTGAATCCCAATCCTACATCATGCAGAGTGTGTGAAGCTCTTCTGGTGGTTGCTAAAGGCTGGGCCTACCAAGGAGTATTGGAATGCTCCACTCTATCTGGAGAGTATTCTACACAGATATACGAAAACATCCATGCCAAAGATGATGCTAAAAGCAACATCTCAGAGTTAGCACGATACATTGATTATGTCACCAAAGCTGTGTTTAGAGGCAATTTCATGAAATTGCACTTTGGGTACTGAGTGCTATTTGGGAACTTGGTGCATGATTTCATAATATCAACCTTTCTCTGTAAGCTATTGATTGAGTGGGGAGAACAAGAGATAAAACAACAAAATGGTACTAACCCTGAGCTTAAGGGAAGCTCTCCAGCTTCACCTCCTGCCTCTCTTTTTATAGCTCTTATGTTCTACAATGACTGGGATGGTTTTCTCAAAGGATTTGCAATGCCTGCTGCCTCATACAGTTACGCTATTTTCTATCCTGTACAAACAGTTAATTTGCTTTACTGTTTAGCAAGCGTGAAAGGTTCACACAGGAACACGCAGTCCTACCAATCCATCATCACTGAAACTCAAAGACCACGCATCAGCAGCTGCTGACAATATTTATTTTGCGTGACACTTTTTAAAGATTTTTAGTGCCCACAACTTCAGTCATACAATTGTTCATTCCACGTCTCTGTTGTTGCAGCATGGCCACGCATGGCAAGCATCTGTGGCTTGTTTCTATCACGGCTTTATTGACAGGAGAAGCTTCTACTCGTGGCAACCATAGGTCAACTGAAATCGATTATAAAGGTAGAGCGTGGGCCTCGATTCTTGGTGAAGTTATTCCAAATGCGATGTTGCATTTGAACCGTGCCTTAGCTGTTTCCGAGAGATCGGCTAGCATTTCTCTATCAGATCTCTGCAGACTTGTTGAGCCTGTTGGATTCCAGGGGACATGTATTGTCTGAAACACCAGGCATCTGGGTGTTTGATGTTTCTTTCATACACTGCCACTGTACCCCACCGACCCTCCTGTAGTTTGCTTAGCTCCATTGGCCAGATGCCAGAGAATGCTGCAGAATTAAGCCAACAGCACCATTTCTGTCTAATGTTCACTCCAATCTTTTTCTTCCTTCTGTGCAGATTTTCAGGGTCCATACATGTCCATACATGCCCATGACTGCTGGAACTGACGCCATCAATACCGAGATCTGGGTTCACACAATGATCCCCATCAGTTATCTGTCTGTGCTTTTTTTTTAATTAAAGGAGATACAGACAAAGAGAAAAGAGACTGTGAATATGAATTCAGTTTTGAGGAAGGGTGACCGGACCCGAAATGTTAACTCTGATTTCCCTTCACTGATGCTGCCCAGACCCTGCTGAGTTTTTCTAGAAACTTCTGTTCTTGTTTCTGATTTACAGCATCCCCAGTTCTTTCAGTTTTTAATGTGAATTCAGTGCAGTCCGGAGAGAGTGAGAGACCTTGTGTTGTCACGCGTGAATTTTCCCATCACCTGGAACTCATCTGAAACTGTGGAAAAGATGGGAGAAAAGCAAGCAGTCTGGACAAGGGGGCTTATTTTGTATTTTCCCCCTTTCCATAATAAGCAAGAACTGGACTTAAAAGCCAGTTCAACTGGAGCACAATGCAGAGTATGTTGTCTTCATCCCCATACCCACGGAGGTCATTCATTTGACCGACCTCCACGTGTCACTTTATACTTGGAGTGGAGTTGCCCTCAAGTTCTATATAACCAAATGTCTCTCCCTAATGGATAGGGATGCCTACATTCCATTGTGGAGTGTTGAGTATGGCCCCTTACCTTTCCGTCCTTCTACCTTATTCCTAGTAGGACAATACTTTGAAGTAAAAGATAAAGTCACCAGACCATTGGGCTGCTCCTTTATTAGAGAGATGACTGGAGGTGGTTTAACCTGCGGGTCAGCACACCTCAGGCAAGGAGGAGAGGTTGAGACAGAGAAGATCTTTCATGGTAACCTCAGCAGAGCATTTATAAGTATGCGCTGCTAATGTAGAAAATTACAGCACCCCTTATCAACACCAATAAATCACTCAACACCCTCCATCATTGCATCCAACTCCTGCCCTTCCAAATATGTAGAGCTGAGATTAATTTCAGACCAGCAATGGTCTTATGAAATGGTGCAGAATGCTCAAAGAATTGGATGGCCTACTTTTGTTCCTTGTTCATGTGTTCATATGAAATAGTTCATTCTAACAACATAATAGTGTCGAATGTGAGAGTAAGTGTATTGCAATCAGGGGGTTTAATATCTTTAAATCATGACAGTTAATGACAAGCCTTTACAGATAAACTTCATCTTGTAAATTTGGCTTCAGAACCTATCATCATTATTCCATAGTTAAAAATCACACAACACCAGGTTATAATCCAACAGGTTTATTTGGAAGCACTAGCTTTCGGAGCACTGCTCCTTCATCAGGTGGTGCTGCTCCTTCGAAAAATTGTATTTCCAAATAAATCTGCTGGACTATAATTTAGTGTTGTGTGATTTTTAACTTTGTCCACCCAAGTCCAACACCAGCACCTCCACATCATTATTTCATCGTAATACCTCCACTGGTTATTCTCCCTGAATAGATTAAGACAGTGGCAATGTTGCTGGATGAATGGTCGACATCCTGGACTGATAGCCTGGAGATGCAAATTCAAATTGCACCTGGGGTATTATTATTTCAGTTGATTAAATTAACTTGATAAAATAAGTTGGTATTAGTAAGGATGAGCTTGAGAATACCGGATGGGAACTGAATTGCTGTTCATACAAAGTTGGTGTTCAAATTCCTAAACTCCCTTACTAATCCCACATTGTTTCACTCATGCATGAAGGGTCATGATGATGGAAGAATCCAAATATATTCTTGGATACACTGAAGTTTTAATTACAACATGGGTTTTTAAAAACAAAATAAAGAGAGATACAGTCAAAAAGGAAAAGTGAAAGTATATTTAATGATTGTCTGAAAAGAAATAGAGAGAGAGAGAAAGTCCATGAAAGTCACGCTTGAACTTGCCCATCACTGAGAGTTATCTGAAACTGCAAACACAATGTGGGAAACGAGAACAGTCTGGACAAGGGTATGTTTTGTATTTTACTCTTTTTGAGCAGACTAAAGAAAGTTCAATCCTGGTCTATGGTGGGTTAGCCACCATTGGTGGGTTAATGAGCCGAGTATTAGCCTGGGTTTGAGTGCTAATGTGCTGTGTCTTTTTCAGGGTGGCAGACAGAGCCTGGTGTACCCTGTTTGAACCCTAGCTATTCACAATATATTAAGGGGAGAACAAAATGCAATATCTCCAAGTTTGCAGACGATGCAAAGCTTGGTGGGAGGGTGGATGCAGAAATGCTACAGTATGATTTGGACAAGTTCAGTGAGTGGGCAAATGCATGGCAGATGTAGTATAATGTGGATAAAAGTGGGAATATTCATTTCGGTAACAAGAATAGGAAGACGGATTCTTATCTGAATAGAGATGGATTTGGAAAGGTGGGGGGTTGGTGGGGGTGAAACAAGACCTGGGTGTCTGTGTACACCAGTCGTTGAACATAAACATGCAATTACAGAAGATGCTGAAGAAGGTAAATGTTATGTTGGCCTTCATTACAAGAGGATTCATGTACAGGAGCAGAAACGTTTTGCTGCAGTTGTACATGACCTTGATGAAAGCACAACTGGAGTATTGAGTGCAGTTTTGGTTTTCTTATCTGAGGAAGGTTGTTCTGGCAACGGAAGGTGTACAACGAAGATTTACCAGCCTGATTCCAGGCAGGGCAGATACACAAAGACAGCCCAGATCAGTTGGGCGTTTCTCACTGGAGGTTAGAAGACTGAGGTGGGATCTCCTAGAAACCTATAAAATTCTAACAGGGTCAGAAAAGATGGATACACAAAGAATGTTCCTGGTGGCTGTTTTCCCTGGAGCGTCAGAGGCTGAGGGCTAAATTTATAGTGGTTTATAAAATCATGAGGGGCATGAATTGGGTAAATAGACAAGGTCTTTTCCATTGGATGAGGGAGTCCAGAACTAGAGGGCATAGCTTTAGGGTGAGAGGAGTAAGATATAAAGGAGACCTAACAGGCAACTTTTTCACAAAGAGGGTGGTGTGTGTATGGAATGAGCTGCCAGAGGATGTGGCAGAAGCTGGTACAATTACAGCATTTTAAAGACATCTGGATGGATAAATGAATAGGAAGGGTTTGGAGGGATATGGATCAAGTGCTGGCAGGTGGGACAAGATTGGATTGAGATATCTGGTTGGCATGGACGAGTTGGACCGAAGGGTCTGTTTTCATGCTGTACACCTCTATGACTCTATGACAGGGTGAGTCAAGAACCAGCAGCCACAGCCTAAGGATACAGGATAACCATTTAAGACTGAGGTGATAACTTTCTTCATCCAGAGAGTGGTGACCCTGTGGAATCCTCTGCCACAGATAGCAATTGAAGACAAAGCAATAAACATTTTCAAGAAAGAGTTAAATATATTTCTTAGGGATAAAGCAATCAAGGGGTGTGGGGAAAAGAATAAAGAGGTGCATGATCAGCCTTGGTCATATTGAAGTTTGGAGCTGGCTTTCAGGGCTGATGAGTCTACTCCTGCTACTACTTCCTTTTTACTCTTTGTTGAGGTCAAAGAACCCCACACTAGTCACCCCAGCATTGTAGGTAAAATTCTCACTGACAGTGATTACTCAAATTCAGGGAAACTACAAGCCAATTAAAAGGAAACAGGACAGAAGGAGAGCTTTCTTGTTCCAGCAACCATAGTGTCAAAAGGAAAGAAGTTAAAAAGATTTTAAATCGGCCATGTCAGCTGACAGCCGCCGCTGTGCATATACACGGTTGAAGACGTGATACGTTTCTTGAAATTTCGGTGATGCCATATGTAAAGACTGAACTGTACAGAGGAGGGGGTAAATATTGGATGGGGTTTCAGCGGGAGGGTGAGGTTGGTGAGGATGCAGGACAGGGAAAATGTGGGAACGGGTGACTGCAAAGTGTGAGACATAGGGGTCTCCTGGATTGTGTTTTCCTGCTGTCCCCTTTTGCAAGCTGTGTCCCCCACATCTCACCCTCACCCAGGCTCCTCACCCTCTTGTCCGTCCCATCCCCCCATTGCTCACCATTACCCTGCCCCTGTTCCCAAACCCACCCTTCCCATCTCCCGGTCTATTTCCCCAAAATGGTTTCAAGACACGTGTGTGAATTGAACTGTTGGTGCCAGCATATACAGTTTTTCAAATATCCTGAGGGAGCCTAGAATCTCTAAAGTGACAGCTTTACCATGAACTGTCTACTATTTAGTCTTCACCAGTGACCCAAGGACTAGCCCTTATATGTTCTAACTTTTATTGCATTTCCACAGAGAGGTTTGAAGGCCAAATCATTGGGTGTTTTTAAGATAGATCAGTTCCTAATTGATAAAAGGATCAAAGGCTAGAGAGGGAAAGGCCGGAGAATGGGGTTGAGAACCATGCCAGTATGAACGAATGGTAGAGTAGACTGAATGGGCTGAATGGCCTCATGCTGCTCCTATATCTTAAGTTGTCTTATTTTTAATTGACTTCTCATCTCTAACCTTTGCATGCATCCTCACATTCAGTATCTCTTGATTTTCAAGGAAATCTGTTTAAAGGGCAGCATTGTGGCTCAGTGGTTAGCACTGCTGCCTCACAGCGCCAGGGACCCAGGTTTAATTTCCGCTTCGGGCAACTCCATGTGGAGTTTGCACATTCTCCCCGTGTCTGCATGGGTTTCCTCCGGGTGCTGCGGTTTCCTCCCACAGTCCAAAGATGTGCAGGTCAGGTGAATTGGTCATGCTAAATTGTCCACAGTGTTAGGTGTCGGGGAATGGGTCTGGGTGGGTTGCTCTTCGGAGGGTGGGTGTGGACTTGTTGGGCTGAAGGGCCTGTTTCCACACTATAGGGAATCTAATCTAATCTAAATTGGCTCCTTGTAAAATATAAATTCATTTGTTTTGGGAGAAAAGTATCCACAATGGAGAGATTTGTTTTATAAATTAACCTTATATAGAGACATGTGATTAACAAAAGGGATAGTCAATTGGTCACAGCAAGTCATAGCTCCTTGAAAGTGGAGTTGCAGGTAGATAGGATAGCGAGGAAGGCTTTTGGTATGGTTTCCTTTATTGGTCAGAGTAAGGGAGGTCATGTTGAGGCTGTACAGGTCATTGGTTAGGCCATTGTAAGAACATTGCGTGCAATTCTGGTCTCCTTCCAATCAGAAAGATGTTATGAAACTTGAAAGGGTTCAGAAAAAATTTACAAGGATGTTGCCAGGGTTGGAGGATTTGAGCTATAGGGAGAGACTGAACAGGCTGGGGCTATTTTCCCTGGACCGTCGGAGACTGAGCGGTGACCTTATAGAGGTTTATAAAATTATGAGGGACATGAATACGATAAATAGACAAAGTCTTTTCCCTGGGATGGTGGAATCCAGAACTAGAGGGCATAGGTTTAGGGTGAGAGGGGAAAGATATAAAAGAGACCTAAGAGGCAACTTTTTCACTCAGAGAGTGGTACGTGTATGGAATGAGTTACCGGAGGAAGTGGTGGAGGCTGGTACAATTGCAACATTTAAAAGGCATCTGGATGAGTATATGAACAGGAAAGGCTTGGAGAGATATGGGCCGGGTGCTGGCAGGTGGGACTAGATTGGGTTGGGATGTCTGGTTGGCATGGACGGATTGGACCGAAGGGTCTGTTTCCATGCTGTACATCTCTATGACTCTAAGTCAGGGAAATTGACAATTTGGAGTTATTCCCATTTGGGGATATTAATGTGTGGAACCGCTCCCAGGGAATAGAAACAACTCATCACCAACTTTTCAAGGGCAGTTAGGGGGGAATCAAAAAATGCTGGCCTTATGAAGAGCTAATCTTAAAATAGCTGGTTAGTCATACAGTCATAGATTTGTACAGCACAGAAACAGACCAGGTATCCTAAATTAATCTAGTCCCATTTACCACCATTTGGCCCATATGCCTCTAAATTCTTCCCAGGTAAAAATAAGGACTACAGATGCTGGAAACCCGAGTCTGGATCAGAGTGGTGCTGGAAAAGCACAGCAAGTCAGGCAGCCTCCAAAGAGCAGGCAAAACCCTTCATCAGGAAAAGAGGCAGGGTGCCTGCAGGGTGGAGAGATAAATGAGAGGAGGGTGGGGGTGGGGAGAAAGTAACATAGAGTACAATAGGTGAATGGGGGTGGGGATGAAGGTGATAGGTCAGGGAGGAGGGTGGAGTGGATAGGTGGAAAGGAAGATAGGCAGGTAGGACAAGTCAAGGGGACGGTGCTGAGCTAGAAGATTGGAACTGGGGTGAGGTGGGGTAAGGCCCCAAAGGACTCTTCCACATTCATCAAAGTTTTTACTGCAGATCCGCCAATATCATTTATTGTATCCGTTGCTCCTGATGTGGTCTCTTCTACATTGGGGAGATTGGACGCCTCCTCACAGAGCGCTTTAGGGAACATCTCTGGGACACCAGCACCAAGCAACCCCACTGCCCTGTGGCCCAACATTTTAACTCCCCCTCCCACTCTGCTGAGGACATGCAGGTCCTGGGCCTCCTTCACCGCCGCTCCCTCACCACCTGATGCCTGGAGGAAGAACACCTCATCTTCCGCCTCAGAACACTTCAACCCCAGGGCATCAATGTGGACTTCAACAGCTTCCTCATTTCCCCTTCCCCACCTTACCCCAGTTCCAACCTTCCAACTCAGCACCATCCTTATGACCTGTCCTACCTGCCAATCTCCCTTCCCACCTATCTGTCCCACCCTCCTCTCTGACCTTTCACTTTCATCCCCACCCCCGCTCACCTATTGTGCTCTATGCCACTTTCTCCCCACTCCCACCCTCCTCTCATTTATCTCTCCCCACCCTGCAGGCACTCTGCCTCTATTCCTGATGAAGGGCTTTTGTCCAAAACATCAATTTTCCTGCTCCTTGGATGCTGCCTGACCTGCTGTGCTTTTCCAGCACCATTCTAAACCCTTCCTATTCATGTACCCATCCAGATGCCTTTTAATTGGTTCTTGGTGCTATAAAAATGATTGATTCTTTGAAGGAGAGTAGCATCTTTGGCTTATTGATTCTAAACTGGGCTTTTGAGAAATGCAAGAGTTAGCAAATGCCAAATTGTGGGAGTGTACAAATTTGTCCAGCAGACAGCAAATTGCTGTAAAATCAATGGGATGGGAAACTAAGAATGAATTTGTTAAAGCACTCTAAACTTCAAACTCATTAGTGATTCAAGTCTGATGTAAACTCTTTCTCATGTTCAGTAACATTAGTCACTTCTGTAAGTGTCTGAGCAATTTTGTTCTTTGCTGGTTGACTCACACTGATTGATATCAATAGAATCCCCTTAGGACCTGAACTGTATTCACAAAAACATTCACAAACTCTTAGAAGGCAGACCGAACAAATACTTACGTTGCCATATTTCAGAAGACAGACACATATAGAGAGCTGATTGTAATAAAAGCTTCAGGGTATAGTAGGGGATTATGGCAATAATTGAGAAATCTCCAAAAAGCAATATTTGCGATCAAAGTGTGTAATCAAACCTTGTGCATTTAGTGAGTTGGAGGCAGTACAGTTGTTTTGCAACTGTCTGAATTTCCATTACGAGAAAGTGAGGACTGCAGATGCTGGAGATCAGAGTGGAAAAATGTAGCACTGGAAAAGCACAGCCAGTCAGACAGCATCCGAGGAGCAGGAGGGTTGAAGTTTCGAGCATAATCTCTTTAGAGTTGAACCGTTGACTCTCCTCTTGGTTGCTGTCTGACCGGCTGTGTTTTTCCAGCGCCACGCTTTTTCACTCTGAATTTCCACTATGATTGCTACGTTCAGTCAGCACAAACACATCAGCCAGAGTGGGATCAAGGATTGTGGATTATATATTATGGCTGGTCAGCATGACCCATCCCTTTAAAGGGGAAGTACAGTGTAGCTGCAAGAAGCAGTGGGAGACATCTGAAAGCTGATTCTGTGCTCTCATATTTTGGAAATGACTGAACATGGGAGGCTGGGGTAGACATCACCCAGTGATATTACTGGACTAGCAATCCAGAGATCCAGGTAATGTCCTGAAGACCCAGGTTTGCATCCGACCATGGTAGATAGTGGAACGTGAACTCAATAACAATCTGTAATTAAAGTCTAGGCTCTGGTTCACTCATGTCCTTTATCCAGAAATCTTTATCCAGACTGATTTACATATGATTCCAAACCAACAGCAAGGTGTCTGACTCTTAACTACCCCTTGGGCAATTTATGATGGGCAAAAAAAGCCAACAATGCCCATGGCCCATGAATGAATGGAAAAGAACCATTACCTACAATTTTAGATGTTGCACTGGAGGTCTTGATGGGAAGAGTGGAACTCAGTGTTTTTATTCAGGACACCCTTCGAGAGGTAATGCAAACAGTAGAGTTGGAGTTCCATGCCAGGAATTTGCCATATTTGGCTGCATTGTAGGAAGTCATGCCCATATTTTCAGAAATATGCTGCTTTCTGTACAAGTACTAGTCATAAGAAACGGGAAGGAAGCTTGCATTCTGGCCTTTATCTCTTTCTGTGCTAGCTTGATACAAATATTGAATAAGGTTTAGAAAACTTACCTGAAAATGTGTTGCTGGAAAAGCGCAGCAGGTCAGGCAGCATCCAAGGAACAGGAGAATCGACATTTCGGGTTAAGCCCTTCTTCAGGAAGAAGGGCTTATGCCCGAAACGTCGATTCTCCTGTTCCTTGGATGCTGCCTGACCTGCTGCGCCTTTCCAGCAACACATTTTCAGCTCTAATCTCCAGCATCTGCAGCCCTCACTTTCTCCTTAGAAAACTTACCTCCAAACGTTGGCATTCTATAAAATCATAACCTGGTATTTGACCTGAAAGCAAGCATCATAAATAGTGGTCATATTAGCTATGGCATTGCTTTGAGAAGTGAGAATGCTAATGAACCAGTAAACAGACCATCTCACAACAATGCGATAGCAGCCACGGTCAGTCCAACTTGCAATATATACGTTGAAGGGTGTGAAACTATGATTCTCTGTAATAAATCTACCTGATGAGCAAACCTACATTAGGTCTTTAAATAAGTTAATCTTATTTTTGTTGTCATTGTAATGAGGTCAGCTATTTGGACCTCATAGAGTATGAGTTCCTTGATTGGGGCTGTTAATCTTGTCCACTTAGGGAGCCCTGGCTGACAGCTATGAACAGAACTGTTAGTGTTCTGTTCACTCTGAGGGAGTTGGATCAGTGTCAAAGACGTTCCACATGTAAATAAAGGGTGACTTGGTGACAGGATAGCAGCCTCTGTGAAGTTATTTCAATTTTCTTTACTGGCCCTCTGTGAGAGTAGTAATTTGAATGTCTAGAAAACACATAAATACAACACCAATCAAAAGTAAGTGGAATTCACTGCTACTCTTTATAGATCCCCTGATGGTATACAGTCTGTATCATTCAGTCTTTATAGATGGTCTTCTAGCAAGTTCTGCCCTCAGAGCTCCCATTTAGAGGCATTGTGCACTCACCGTTACATCAATTACATATACGTTTTACACCAGCTCAACTGTATTTCCAACCAACTCTCTGCAAGGATTTTATTCCATTCTCAGTTATATTTCAAATCTCCTGTAACCGAAGAATTCTGCTTTAGTTTATAAGCCTCTGATTTTATTGGGCAAGATTTTCCTGTTTGCATTCCCTCACAAAACATGATTGAGTTGTAATGATGTAACTATGTCCCTATGAACACCCAGGAATCAGGAATAAAGATACAGGCAGTATCTCGTGAAATAACTCCACGAAAGCTGATACCCCGTCACCAAGTCACCCTTTATTTACACATGCACAGTACATGACAGTGATCCAACTAGCTGAGAGCTGGCTCCTAGGCTGAGCAGAACCCCTGACACTCTTGTTTATATCTGTCAGCCAGGGATCCCTGATTTGACCAGATTAGCAGCCTTAGTTAGGGAACTCATATTCTATAAAGTCCACCTGGCTGACCTCATTCTAATCGCTATACCTGGGTTGTGAACAGGTTCCGTTCCTAAAATTGTTTGTAAGTTAATTTGTACATGAGTCAGAATGCATTGCAGAACAGTATAAAATCGACATTTGTATTTACAAGGAAGTGCTTGTATGTCATATCTTTAAAATTACACCCCTCTTTGTGATCACTTTCAGAAGTATTAGTGTCTGTAAGTTGAACATTGATAAATCGGGGATCCTCAGGAGTTTGAATCCTGTGTACCTTTGTGTTGGGACACTGGGAGGAAACAGACAAAAGTATTGTTTATTAATTTACATTAACCAACAGTCCAAAGGACTTTCTAACTGAAACTTTAAAAATGTTTGTTAGAAATGTTATCATACATATTCTTAATTAATGATATCAATTCCTTTTGCCTAATAAAAATAATAGCTTCTTTATTATTCCTGAGCAGATTCAGTTGTTAGCTTTGTGTTGTATGTGTAACTTGCCTTTAATTAATTTTGCCTTTTTGGACTTGACGTAGTTTGTGTATACAATTCTGTGACTCTGCCTGCCAGTCGGTTTGCTTTGTGTTTGTACTGTACATGCAGAAATCAGTTGGTTTGCTGTGAATATCTGGATATCTGACTAATAAAGCAGAATCATAGAATTGTACAATATAAAAGAGTCGGTTCAGCCTATTGTATCTATGCTATTGAAGCAATACTAAATCTGCACTTGTCCCATTTTCCCTCACCAGGCCCACAGCCTTGAATGTTCAGTTCAAGTGCTCATCCAAGTACTTTTTAAAGATTGTGAGTTCACCCACCTCAACCACCCTCACAGACAGTGCCTTCCACACCACAACGTATTTCAGTTCAAATGATTTAACCAACAGAAATAATCAACCTTTTACAAGTGATTTATTATTAGACCATTGCCATTGGAATGACATTACTTTGTCCTTGTTAATTGAGAACAAGGGTTGTTTCAAGGTGTGTGAGATAGTCAGGTTCCTGATCATGTTTTCTCTTTCAGTTTTAAAAATTTTCAGACCAAGAATTGAAATGAAATGGAGCATTCTGAAGTGCTTGGCAGTTCTGAATATTTATGAGCTTTTTAGTCTGGAAATTCGGTTTTTGATTTTAGTGCACAATTGACTAACTTAGCATTCGAACGCCCATTATTTTAACATGGGCATTGACCCATTTATTTTAAAATGATGAACAGAGTAATGTCATATGACTGCCATCAGTGCTCATATCCTAATGTCACAAACAATAATATTGAGGCTTTTGATGTTTTTTAAATGGCCAATGTCTCTCAATTGTTCTTTGTTGTTGATACGGTTGTTCCAGTTTCAAAGAATGTGTTGTTTTTTTCTTTATTAAAAATAGAAAATGCTGGAAGCACAGAGTGATTCTGTCAGTATCTAAAACAAGAAAAGATGAACTACTGGGCATTGACCCTGATCCATTTTTTAATGAAATACAGAAAAGTTCTGGTTTTAAGAACTATGGTCCTGTTCTGGCAGATGTCTGGGAGTGGGCAGTCATTTTGGGGTTAAGGGGGTGTGAGATTTGGAGAGTGTTTGTAATTGGAATGGAGCTGAGATAGACCCCAAGGGAGAAGATACGTATTTTGAAGAACATAGCCCCAGTTTATCGAAAACACTTATTTCTTTTAAGTCACCAAAAGATTTTCCTCAGGTTGAGATTCAACCTTCTAAAAGTTTATAAAACAATAAAGGATACAGATAAAGTTAATGGTAGTTGGCTTTTCCCTCGGATACAGGGTTTCAAGATTAAAGGGCACATTTTTAGGATGAGAGGAGAGAGATTTAAAAAGGCATTTTTTTTTACACAGAATGTGGTTCGTGTGTGGAATGAACTCCCTGAGGAAGTGGTGGATGTAGATACAATTAAAATGCTTAAAAGACATCTGGCTAAATACATGAATAGGAGGGTTTGGAGGGATATGGGCCAGGAGCAGGCAGGTAGAACTAGTTTAGTTTGGGATTATGTTCAGCACGGACTGATTGGTCTGCGACCATGCTATACGAGTCTATGATTCTATAATTCCTATACTGGCAGTTGGGAACCTGAACTGAGCATTTCGGAAGGTGTGGGCAATTTTCTTTGTTCAATGCAGGCATTGATTATGGTCCTCTTTTCTGTGTGATACAAAATCACTTTGATGCACAGTCAATGATGAAAGCACTCACTCCAAATACTCACATTCATAGATTTGTACAGCACAGAAAAGGTCCCTCGGCCCATTGAGATTACAAAGACATAACTATCACTTAATGTGCACTAATCCCAATTTCTTGTTCTTGTCCATAAGCTTTATAATATTTCAAGGTTAAAAACACAACACCAGGTTATAGTCTAACAGGTTCAGTTGGACGTGCAAGCTTTCAGAACACTGCTCCTTCGTCAGGTAGCTCGTGGAACAGGATCACAGGTCACAGAATTTACAGCAAAAGACCATAGTGTCAGTCAACCGATGTGATGTATTGAACAAACCTGGACTGAGTCACAGAGTCATAGAGACGTACAGCACAGAAACAGACCATGGTCCAACTCGTCCATGCTGCCCAGATATTCTAACCCAATCTAGTCCCATTTACCAGCACTTGGCCCATATCCCCCTAAATTCTTCCTATTCATATACCTATCCAGATGTCTTTTAAATACTGCAATTGTACCAACCTCCACCACTTTCTCAGGCAGCTCATTCCATACACGCACCACCTTCTGGGTGAAAAAGTTGCTCCTTAGGTCCTTTTTAAATCTTTTCCTTCCCTCCCTAAACCTATGTCCTCTACTTCTGGACTCCCCTACCCCGGGGAAAAAACCTTGTCTCTTTATCCTATCCATGACCCTAATGATTTTATAAACCTCTAAAAGGTCACCCCTCAGCCTCCGATGCTCCAGGGAAAACAGCCCCAGCCTACTCAACCTCTCCCTATAGCGCAAATCCTCCAAACTCTGGCAACATGCTTGTAAATCTTTTCTGAACCCTTTCAAGTTTCACAACATCTTTCCAATAGGAAGGAGGCCAGAATTGCATGCAATATTGCAAAAATGACCTAACCAATGTCCTGTACAGCTGCAACATGACATCCCAACTCCAATACTCAATGCTCAGACCAATAAAAGAAAGCATACCAAATGTCTTCTTCACTATACTATCTACCTGCGACTCCACTTTCAAGGAACTATGAGCCTACACTCCAAGTTAAGTCTTTCAGGGTCAGGGATATTTGTCCTTGGATCTTCGGGTGACCATCCACCAAGGTGGACTTCAAGATACACAACAACGCAGAGTGGCCGAGCAGAGGCTGATAGCCAAATTTGGTGTCCATGAGGATGGCCTCAACCGGGACCATAGCACACTACAGGTGACTCCACTATAGTATACACGCACACTCACACATACACCCCACAATTACACTCTCGCGCACACCCTCTCACAGGCATGTACTCCATCACACTCTCCCACTCACACACACTCCCACTCATATACTCTCCCACTCTCTCTCTCCCTCACATGCACGCACACACACATTTAGGTTTATGAGGTGAATTATGTTCGGAAATACATTCTATTTTGTTCAAAAAACACACAATCTAGAGGCAGTCAATCCATATAGCATTTTATAAATTCCTACTTTGGAAATAGAATCAGTCTGACTCAAGATTGGAACACATACAGACTCTAACCTTACAACTTTAATGCATTGTCTGAGTTGAGATGTCACTTTTTTTCAATAAAACCTTAAATTATCTCAAAAATATGACTTGAAAGATGTTCTGGGATTTGCATATTAATGAATCAATACCTGTAACCCATTCTAATAGGTGAAAGACAGCAAACTAGGTTTGTTCAATATATCGCACCAATTGTATGACACTGTGATCTTTTGCTAAAAATTCTGTGTCCTGTGATCCTGTTCCATTATTTACCTGACAAAGGAGCAGCACTCCGAAAGTTTGTTCTTCCAAATAAACCTGTTGGACTCTAACCTGGAGCTGTGCAATTTTTAACTTTGTCCACCCCAGTCCAACACCGGCTCCTCCACATTATAATGTATCAAGTGTTCATCTAAATATTCATTTTAAAGGTTTTCAGCCTCTACAACTTACCCAGATGATGCATTCCAAATTCCCATCACTTGCTGAGTGAAGTTTTTCCCCAAATCCCCTCTGAACTGCCCTACAACTATGCTCTATTGTGACTGACCCCTCAACCAAAGTCACCCAATTGCTCTCTATTCACCTGGTCCATAGTCATCATAAAGTTATACACCTCAAATGACAACATCCTCAGTGCTTGGGATGAATTCAGTGACAGGTCAAAGGAGATAAGGAGATTAGATGTTTATATTTACCCAATTTCACCCTTTTCCAAAGGCTGATGGTGTAGGATGATGCAGGCATTGAGATATTTATACTTAATTCCTCTTGTCTTCCTGTTTCTAACCCTATCAGGATAATCAGTTATTCCCTTATCCCTCATATTCTTATTTTACATTTCCTTAAGCAAAACTATATCATCACTTCAGGCACTCCTCATAGTAACAAGTGCAACATTCTCACCATTGAGTAAATCCATTTTATTTTTCAATTTTTAGTGTCTGGGTTATATTGATAGCATTAAGGTTTCCATCTTAGTCAGGGGTAAATATAGGATAATAGGGTAAGGGAATGGGTCTGGGTGTGTTACTCTTTGGAGGATCAGTGTGGACTTGTTGGGCTGAAAGGCCTGTTTCCACATTGTGGGGATTCTATGATTCTATAACTCATCTTCCCCACAAATAAAACACTCAATGTATATCACTATACCAAAATCTTTCATAATTTTAAAGATGCCCAAAGAATCATCTCTCAGATTCCTTTCCTGTAAACTGTAAAAGTTTCAGCAGATTTGAAAAATAATCCTAAATTTTGATTATGTTAATTCATGCAACATGGGCATTCCTGGCTGGACCAGCAATTATTGCCTATCCCTTGCTGCCCTTGAGAAAGTGGTGGTGAGCTGTCCTTTGAACTGCAGCAGTCCATGTGTTTTAAGAATACCACAGTGACATTGGGGAGGAAATTCCAGGATTTCAACCCAACAGGAATGAATTAATGTGATATATTGCTGAGCAGGATAGTTTGGAGGGAAACTTGCAGATGGTGCAAGTATTTGCTGCCCTTGTCCTTCTAGATGATAACAGTCTTGGATTTGGAAGGTGCTGTCTCAGTATTGTTGATGAATTTCTGCAGTACGTCTTTTAGGTGTTACACACTGCTGTTGGTGATGAAGGAAGTGGATATTTATGGAGGTGGTGTCAATTAAGCGGACTGCTTTGCCCTGGATGGTATCAAACTTCTTGAGTGTTGTTGGAGCTGCACTTATCCAGGCAAGTCAGGAGTATTCCATCACATTCCTGACTTGTGCCTTGTAGATGGTGGGAAGGCTGTGGGCAGTCAGAAGGTGAATCACTTGCCACGGTATTCCTGACCTCTGACTAGCTCTTATAGTCACAGTATTTGCAATGGTTAGTCCAGTTCAGTTTTTAATCAATGGCAACCTCCAGGACATTGACAGTATGGTATTCAGTGATGCTAATGCCACTTAATGTCAAGGGTTAAAGATTAAATTGTCTCTTAATGAAGATGGTCATTGACTGACACTTATGTGACATGAATGTTCCTTGTCACATCTCAGCCCAAACCTGGATATTATCCAGGTCTTGCTGTAGTTGGACATGGATTGTCTTCGCAGTGTATGGGAAAGAGACTGGAAAGAGTCGATCAAATAGAAACCTTAAGAGTCAAGATACGTGCATTTTCTGTGCACTTGAGTCTCTGTAATGGATACGGTTAGGAAATGCATTGAGCTTGTGTCATGTTTTTTCCAAACTGTCTTCTGTATCTATATTACGTGATGTTTTTTCTTCTTTTTAATAAACCCATGTACTGACGTAAAGTGCATCTGCATCCTCACGTGAATATTTTACAGGGACTAACCATAACGTTAACTAACTAATAACAAAATTATACAAATGATTTATGAAGATCTGACTTGTCAAGTATTACCATCAGCTGGGATCATAACAGTCTTCCATTCTTGTGGCATCTTTATAAGTATTGTTTGCACTCTCCCATGCCTCTGTAGCTTTTTTAGAGTATGGTGAATTGTACTCAACTCTCTGCTTATGAAACAAAGCTTAAGAAAGGGTTTGGCATGGCCAGAAATAAATATTAATCTTTTCTCTAAGGAGAACCCTCCCAGATTGTTCCACTTGATTATGAGACTAAAATCTCTCTCCCTTGATTAAAAATCACACAACACCAGGTTATAGTCCAACAGGTTTAATTGGAAACACTAGCTTTCAGAGTGTCGCTCCTTCATCAGGTGGTTGTGGAGGACACAACTGTAAGACACAACTGTAAGACACAGAATTTATAGCAAACGTTTACAGCATGATGTAACTGAAATTATACATTGAAAAATATCTTGATTGTCTGTTGAGTCTTTCATCTGTTTGAATACCATGATAGTTTCACTTCTTTCATCAGCAAATCACAATTTTTTTATATAAAAATTGCATTCTCAGGTTAACAATTGGTGTTAGCTAGACAATATGTTGAAGGTGTTAGCCCCCTGTGTTCTGTCTGTGCTATAATGCTTAGACTGATTCTAATCTAAAAAGTGAGATAACAGAGTCTTACATGAATTCATGCAGTTTTTGAGCAAAGTACAATGTAACTCTGTCTCTCTTGAAGCATTCTTGCAAATCACCTTTTTGACATCTCAATGACGGTCACATCCTTCCTAAAGAAAGGTGATAATACTTTGGTTGTTGACTAACTGAACTTTATTACTTTCTTGCTTTGGTACTGAATTCTGCTATTTATTCAGTTTAATATCCCATAGGTTGGATCAGCTACTCTCAGTGTTTCCTTTGACTTTCATCAATGCATGCACATGAACATCAAGGTGTCTCTGACCATAGGTGTTCATTAGAAATGTGCCATTAAGTTTATTAAGCATTTCCTTAACCTTTCTGTCAGTATACATCACCTCACACTTCTCTGCCTTAAACTAGCTTGCCTATCTAGTCCTGTTGAAATTGATTGGTTTCATCCCTACTGTTTCCAGCACCTTCCACATTGGCAATTGTTTAAATATCAATATTCTCTTCCTTCATCCCTGCATGAGTCCTGCTTCCTTCTGTCTCCGAAACCTCCTCTAGCTCCACACCATCCAAAAAAACCTGTCCTCATTAATTTGTGCCCCTTGAGCAAGGGGGTCCTGTGGCATGATGGTAGTGTTCCTTCCACTGAGCCAGGAGATCTTGATTCAAGTCTCATCTGCACCAGTGATATGTAATAATATCTCGGAATGGGTTGGTGAATATTTTTGTTGGTCTCTTGAGCATTACCAGTTTTTATTGCTCTGTCATTGGCAGTCACAGCATCAGTTGTTTGGATCCGAACCTGGCTTTCTCTCCCTAAACCATTTCTCTTATTATATGTCTTTCAGACACTCCTTAAAACCTATTTCTTTTGCTCACCTAATAATATTTCCTTATGTGGCTCAGTGTCATTGTGTATTTGCTAACACTCCTCAAGCACTTTGGGACATTTCACCACATTAAAAATTTAATATGAAGGTAAATTGTTGTTTGTGCATATTTGCAATCTAAAATCCCTGTGTTCCTCTACATGTTTTAGATTTTCATTTTCTAAGCAAAATGCAACTTCCTTATATTTCTTGCTAAAATGTAATACCTCACATGCATTCTTGTTGAAATTAACATGTTCATATTGCAACCTTCCATATGTTTTTGCAGCCTTTCTCAGTGCTGAGTATCCCCAACTCAGCCCCGACTAGGTGTCATCTGTAAATTTAAAAATTATATTTTTGATTCCAAAGTATAATTGATGAATATAAGTTGTGAATAACCCTATCCAGCTGTGAACATCACTCTGAATAATAAAATCAAACAAAAAACTGTGGATGCTGGAGATCTGAAACACACAAATGCACAAAGTGCGGGAGAAACCCAGCAGGTCCAGCAGGATCTGTGGAAAAGGGTCACACAACTCAAAAAAGTCATGGAGGCATAGAGAGGTACAGCATAGAAACAGACCCTTCGTTCCAACTTTCCCATGCCGACCAGATATCCTAACCTAAGCTAGTCTCATTTGCCAGCACTAGGCCAATATCCTTCTGAACCCTTCCTATTCATATACCCATCCAGATGTCTTTTAAACATTGTAATTGTACCAGCCTCCACCACTTCTTCTGACAGCTCATTCCATACAAACACCACCCTCTGCGTGAAAGAGTTGCCCCTTGATTCCTTCTTAAATCTTTCCCTTCTCATCTTAAAACCACCAGTTTTGGACCCTTCTATCCTGGGAAGAAGACCTTGACTATTCACCCTACCCACGCCCCTCATGTTCCTATAAGGTCATCCCTCAGCCTCCCACGGTCCAGGGAAAATAACCCATTAACTCCTTTTGTCTGTACAGATGCTGCCAGACCTTCTCCAGCACTTACTGTATTTGAGTGACTAAATAAGTATCCTGTATTCTTCACTCTCTGCTTTCTGTCTTTAAGCCAGAGAGTTATCCATCTATTCCTTGTTTCCTTACCCTAACCTGACCTAATTCTTTCATCTCAGGCTTTTTGAAAATCTAGATAATACATATCTGTAACATTATCCTTGTCTAATCTCTCTGTTTTCCTTTAATGCTATTCAGGGCATTAGGTCAAGCAAACATTTCCTTTTTGAAATCCATTTTGATAACCCATTACTTGTTAGATTTTTAATTTCTTGCTGAACCTGTTGTGAATTTTCAATATTTTCTATTTTAATTTTGAATTGTCCCAATTTGCCAGATTTTACTTTTAACCATGATCTCATTGAATGACTGAATGGATTTGATGGGATGAATGGCCTACTTCTGTTACTATTTCTTCTGGTCTTAAGATTTCTGCTTTAGTATAAAGTAGTGATTCTTTATATCTAATCTGTACTACTACTGCTCACAATTTAGGACCATCAAGTGAATAATTAATTCACTCAGTTGGCTGGACAGCTAACAGCACCAGCTGAGCTTATCATGAAAAATCTTCGCTTTCAGCCTCTCCCCTCACCTGGGATGTTGTGACCCTTAGGTTAAACCACCATCAGTTATCTCTCTCTAATCAGGGTACAGCCCTATGGTCTGGTAAGGTCATGGTGACTTTACCATTTATTTGAATAATTTCAATAAACATACGGGAAAATGAAATCCTGGTGAAGCCAAGAGATGAGAATGGTTAGTTCATTGTTTACTGTGCAAGCTTATTATAGCGTTGATCAAAAGCTTATTCAGTCAAGAAACAGAATTTAAGTTCCTAGCTGTGCAAATACCATGAACACTTGTCACTTGTCTTTACCTCGGTTCCCAAACTTCAGCTTGCTCTGTTACATGCATTGCATATTCACTAAGGTGATACATAAGGTGATCTGTCCTGTGTCTCTGTGAAAGCTACTGTGTGATTTCCTGCTAAAGGAATGCAAGATGCTTTTTTGTTTCTTCTTCCAATTTCATGTAAGAATCAATTGGCTTCTCAATTCAATTTATTATGACCTCAACTGATTATGATCCTGGATAAGTGAGACCCTGCAATTAAACTTGCCTTGATAGATCTTTTTTAATTGCTCGGTTAATTAACGTGGTGGTTAATTATTAAGGCTGCATAAAATATTTAATAACAGAACAAAAGTCTATCACACAAAACAAGTAAATAAAATAAGTGCAAGCTATCTAAACAAAGAGGTCTGTTTGAAAGATCTCAAAACACAAAAGAAAACAAACTTTCAACTTTCTTTCTGATACAACACTTTACAGAAATTCAAGTGCAGAGAAATTATACCCCTACCTTAACTCTTATATTTCTATTTTATGATGTGGAGGTGTTGGTGTTGGACTGGGCTGGACAAAGTTAAAAATCACACATCAACAGGTTATAGTCCAACAGATTTATTTAAACATACAAGCTTTTGGAGTGCTGCTCCTTTACTATTTTACTAATTCCTTACAGTTTCTTTCTCGTGGAGTGTAGAGACAAATCATATACCCTTTTCCAATTTGACAACACAAATTTTTTTCACGCATCTAAGAAAGTATGCTTTTTCAGTTTTACTAACCTACAGATTTCTAACCAAAGTCTCTTGGTCTAGAAATTTCCAAAACTATCCATTCTATGGATGAAACGTGTCCCTTGACTTATTAAAACTCTCCCAAGCTGAGAAACTAAATCTATTTCTACGCCTACCCCGATGTCTCCTGAATTGAATTTTTAAAAATCTTGCTCAATCTTAGATTCTTCTGAACTGAGAACAAAGAGAATGACTTTAATATTTAGAGCTGAAAATGTGTTGCTGGAAAAGCGCAGCAGGTCAGGCAACATCCAAGGAGCAGGAGAATCGACGTTTCGGGCATGAGCCCTTCTTCAGGATGCTGCTCTGATCTCCAGCATCTGCAGTCCTCACTTTCTCCTCAAAGACCTTAATATTTACCCAACCTGTCAAAAAGACAGCAGTATAAACATCTTTCTATTAAAAGTATCGGAGTCTTTGACTTGAACAAATGTTAGATTTAGTCACTGTTTCAGAAGGGCTGTCTGACCTTTGTATTTTTAAAAATAAAACTGTTCCCAGAAGCAACCAACTGCCTCTATTTCAAAGTCCACATTTGAACAATGGTAATAATATTTACATAAATTATACACAAATTACTCGGCTGAGCACATAAGGTCAATGAGAAATCAATCATCAACCTAGTCCGGATAACCCTGTGGGACAAAATGTTGAAAAATCAAATTTCTTTTTCATACATTCCAAGGATATGGATGTCTTTGGAAAAGTCAGAGTGCATTGCTCACCTTTAATTGCATTTGCTAAAGTTGGGGAAAGGGCGAGCCACCTTCTGGGAAACTGTGAGAGTTGCTCAGCCATTTCTAATAGACATTAAGAGTCATTCAATTTGCTGTGGTTCTGCAAATTACATGTGGCTCAGACTCCAAAAGGCCAAATGATCAGAGTCCCTAAATGGACATTAATAATCCAAGCAGTTTACAATAATCTTGGTAGCTTCATGATCACCATTGATCTGAGTGTTGACATGGATACCACCATGACACGTGGGGACACCTCCCACCATGTGACTCAGCCAATGTCGTCTATCTCATATGCTGCAGGCAAGGATGTCCTGAGGCATGGTACATTGGCGAAACCGAGCAGACGCTACAGTAACAGATAAATGGACGCTGCACAACAATCACCAGGCAGGGGTGATCCCTCCAAGTCAGGGAACACTTCAGCAGTCTGGGACATTCAGCCTTGGACCTTTGGGTGACCATCCTCCAAGGCGGACTTTGGGACAAGCAATGATGCAAAGTAGCAGATGAGAGGCTGACAGCCAAGTTTGGTACCCATGGGAATGGCCTCAACCGGGACCTTGGATTCATGTCACATGACAGGTGACCCCACTATACACACACACACACACACACACATATACATACTCATACGCTCACGTAGACTATCTCTCATACACAAGCTCTCTTTCACAGGCATACACATGCATCCCCCACACTCACATCCATGCACACACCCTCTCACAGGCTTATACCCCATCACACTCACGCACATACTTGACCAAGCTTACACAGACACATACACGTACTCTTTCACATGTACTCACACCCACATGCACACACTCAGTCTATCTCTCCTGCACGCACAAATTTATATATATATGGGGTAAATTTGTGTTTGCAGAATTTCATTTTATTTTTGTCAAAAACTGCATCAGTCCGTGCAAAATTCTGTAAGTCCCACTTTAGAAATAGAACCAGTCTCCCTCAACATTGGGACACGGACAGACTTTAACCTCACATGTTTAAGGCATTGTCTGAGCTGAGATGTTATCTATTGTTAGAAAAGCTAAAGCTATGTAGAGAATGTAACTGAAAAGGAGGCCTGGGAATTACATATTAAACAACTGGAACTGGCATAGCCCATTCTAAAAGATGAAAGATTTAATCTAAATGTGTTTAACATATCATTATTCCTCCATAACACTGTAACCCTTTTGCTATAAATTCTGTGTCTTATGATCTTATACTCCACAACCACCTGATGAAGGAACAGCGCTTCGAAAGCTAGTGCTTCCAAATAAACCTGTTGGACTATAACCTGGTGTTGCATGATTTTTAACCATTGATAACAATAGACTTTAGTTGCAGATTTACTGAATTAACTGAAATTAAATTACCCAAATATCAGGGTGGGATTTGAACTTAATAGACATAGAACATAGAACATTACAACGCAGTACAGGCCCTTCGGCCCTCGATGATCTCAAGATCATTCATAGAAAAATTGTTACTCCAGTAACATAAGCACAACCACTGCATGTGATGCAACATTCCATGCAAATATCCAGTCATCTGCATTATAATCCACTGTTGAGTAAGCCGCTGTCTCTGCTCAACATAAATGATCCCATGTTGCTGACTGAAGAAGAGCATGGAAGCTACAATTTATCTCTCAATCAACCACAGACAATCTAATCATTCATACACCACTATTTATGGGATCTAACTATTCATAGATTGGTAGCCGCACTTCCTACTTTACAGTGTTACTACACTTCAGAAGTAATTTATTGGTGGTAAAATACAGTGGGACAACTCAACATCACAAAAGATGCTACCATGTATGAAAGATTATTCTTTGTCGATATCATAGATAATTTTAAAGTTATGATAATAAATATACTACACAGAGATTTGTACTTTGGGTGGCATGCTTTACTACATTAAAAAACACAACTATTTGTGGAATTTGTAAAATGGATTCTAGAACTCAGAATCTAAATGAAGATTTTAATTGGAATATCTGTAAAGCTTTATCTATGGTATTAGATCTTTATAAAGAGATACAATGTCAGCAAAAGCTTTGGAAATTACAGTTGCCGGAGAGTGAAAGATGGATAATTGCAAGTTTGTATAGGTGGAAGTCAGTAATTATGGAGTTCAGTATTGTTTGGAGATCATAAAAGCAGTTTGGAGAAACTAGGCAGTTCAGTTAATTATAAATGGAATAAAAGTCTTCTGTTGTTAAACTGGTACTAAAAGGAATGCAAAGTGAAAAGAAAAAAGTAACATGTAATGTTGCCAAAGCCAGAGCACCATTGTGGAGATACTATAGAGTCCTGATTTCAAAAATACTGCTGACAATCACTAATTCTCTCCCACATCTTCCCCCACCCCAAGAAGCTAATATCCCTCTGCAAGCCTTTCTGTCCCCCTTATCGTAATCCTCCTTTAAAACCCTTATTAAAATTAGTTTAACCCTCCCCCCACCAAATGCCTCTGATTGCCGGAGAAACTACTGCAAGATCATCTCTTGCAACCTCTTTCTATCTTCCTATTCTTTCACGTTGACTCCATTTTTCTACATTACAAATGCTGTAAAATTGCAAGTCAGAGTATTTTTCTTCTCTAACAAGTTAATCTGAAATAATATTCCACATTTTCCTTGTATAGACCATTCACAATCCTAACATGAATCATGCAGAAGAAACCTTCAAACCCATGCCACTGAACATATACAAAACCTACATTAATCCTAACCGTGAATGTTTTGTAGTTTCAAGTGCTCATCCAAGTACTTTTTAAAAAGTTGAGAGGTTGCTTACCTCAACTACCCTCCCAAGGATCCCAGACACCCACCACATTCTGTGTGAAAAATGATTTCCTTAAATCCCCTTTAGACTTCCACTGTTAAATTATGGCCCTTTGTTATTGATCCTTTGATTAAGGGGAACAGCTGCTTGCTATCCATCCTGTCTATACCCATAAATTGCACACATATGTACGACAAATTTGTTGTGGTGAAGGTGAAGCAGTTTTCTCCAGATCTTATCTTGTCAATGCACAGGATTTAAATATGTATCATCCAAAGTATTTTTAATACACGGATTGCTGTGTTTGGGGTGGGGGATTAATCCAAAATTGAAGTACAAATATTCCAGGGCTTCTGAACCCATGCATAACTCTCATTTTTGTTCTTGAGCTTAAAAAGCAACGTTTTCATGTTGCCTTTGTCCGAGTCTAAGTTGGAAATGATTTTATAACCTTTCATATTCTAATTGAATAATATCTCTCCCAAGCCTCCGTAGCTTTGACAGAAAAACTCCATCAGTGGACAGCAACAAACTTAGAGGGAAAAAAAAATCTGGAGTTCAAATATTCAACTCCAGAAATTGTCATCCCAGTCATCCAGGGCAGATATCTAACCCAAAACTTTAAATGTAAATCGTAGCCTTTTATGCAGAACTTTGTCACATCGTTCTCACTTGTCAATGTAAATCCATGGGTTTTGCATAACCATCGTATTAAAAAGTGAAGGAGATTTGAGAAGGACAATCTTCTACAATAACATGTCAGCAATCCTGAAGTTTGCTCTGGTGAATGTTACCAAATTTATTTTGTGTGACTAACTGATGTAATTTCTTAGAACTGTTTATTACTGTTTTTGGAAATAGGCATTAGCCACAATATTCTGTCAACACCTTCACAAAGAGCACCAATCTCTCACAAATTTAGTTCAGAGTATCATCCCCTGATAATGAGCACTTATGATGCAGTGATAGTGTCTCTAATTCTCAACCAGAAGGTTGGAATTAAAGTCCCACCTGCCCATGTATTTATCTTCTGTGAACCAGTTGATTAAAAGATTTGTTGGCTTTGACCCGCTTCTGCTTATCAAAAATTCCATTTTATTTACACCAACGTTAGTAACTCTGCATGGATGTTATTTATTAACATTTGCATAGAAAATAATTTCACAGCACCAGTGGATTTAACAAAAATACTTTGTATAGTTTAGAGCCATAGAGGCAAGTAAGATAGGGTCTTGGGTTTAGAAGGGGTTTGATAAGGTATCTCATGAAAAGTTAATTCACAAGGTTGGATCATATGAGATTTAGGGTATTTTATCAGTTTAGATAGGTGACTGGCAAATGGACAGAAGACAGAGTTGGCATAAATTCTTTTTGGATGGCAAGATGTAACTAGTGGGGTGTTGCAGGGTTCGGTCCTTGAACCCCAGCTATTTACAATCTACATTAATGACTTGGATACAGGGATAGAGGGCTGTATGGCCAAATTTGCGGATGACATAAAAATAAGTGGGATGGTAAATTGCAGTGAGGAAATCAGAACTTTACATATGGATATAGATAGGTTAGGAGAGTCGTTCAAAATGTGGCAGCTGGAGTTTAAAGTGGATCAATTCAAGGTCGTGCATTTTAATCAGAAAAATGGGAAGGTGACATATTATCTAAATGGGGAGAGACTTCGAGGTGCTCCAGCGCAGAGAGATCTCGGTGTACTCATTCATGAGTCACAGAAAACTAGCATGCAGGTACAGCAGATAATAAAGAAAGCTAATGGAATGTTGGCTTTTATAGCGAAAGGGAAAGGAATAGAATATTAAAGTAAGGAAGTATTGTTGCAGCTATACAAGGTATTGGTGAGAATGCCCCTGGAGTATTGTGTGCAGTTTTGGTTCCCTCATTTGAGAAAAGATGCTGTGGCATTGGGGGCAGTTCAGAGGAGGTTCATTAGATTGATCCTCGAGATCTGGGGTTTGTCGTATGAAGAGAGATTGAACAGTTGACACTCTCTGGAATGTGGAAGGATGAGGGGAGATCAAATTGAGGTATTCAAGATGATAAAAGGTGTGGATAAAGCAGACATGGAGTGAGTGCATCCCCTTGTGGGGCATTCTGGGACAAGAAGTCATAGTCTTAGGATAATGTGTAGCAAATTTAAAACAGAGTTGAGGAGAAACTACTTCTCCCAAAGGATTGTGAGTCTGTGGAATTTGCTACCCAAAGTGCAATGGATGCTGTGACAGTGACTAAATTTAAGGAGGAGTTAAACAGAAATTCAAAATGTAATGGTTTGAAGGGATATGGGGACAAGCCGGGAAAATGAGGGTGAGTATCATATCAGCCATGATCAAATGGTGAAGCAGACTTGATGGGCCGAATGGCCTAATTCTGCTCCTATATCTTATGAATGTTGGGAAAGGGATTGAAATCCCGTTTGGGAACAGGAAGGTCATTGAGAGACTGATTGCCACATTAATTGCCATAAATGGGCTGACACAACATTTTAGTGGATCACACTTGACCGAATGTCCTCTCTTTCTTGATGATTAGTAATATGGAATCATAGAATCCTTACAGTGTAGGAGCAGGCCATTTGGCCCATCGAGTCTGCTTCAAAAAGCACACTATCCCCTGACCCTATAACCCTGCATTTCCCATGGCTAATCCACCTAGCTTGCACATCTTTGGACTGTGGGAGGAAACCCACGTAGACAGGGGGAGAATGTGCAAACTCTACACAGACACTCACCTGAGGGTGGAATCAAACCAGAGTCCCTGCTGCTGTGAGGCAGCAGTGCTAACCACTGCACCTCTTATAAACTCAAAAGTGAAGATGAATCAGAAGGCTTCTTAAAAGTTTATCACTCAAAACTGATCACTTGCTACAGGAGCGTGGAGCAAGACATTTTAGGACATTTTGCAGGAAATTGTCTCAGAGAGTCTGAGTCACACTGAAACATTCTGTGTGTGTTAGCCTGCATGCGTGGTAATTTCAGTGAAACATAGTGCAAGCACCCACATACACAGCTCCATGAAAATTACTTCTAATCCGCACTTGATTGGTATGCCTGCAGTTATTTCAGGTTTAGCATTTCCAGGCAAGTTTAGGTTACATTAATCAAGTATTAGGATCATGACTTATTAAAACTAATCAAAATAATTCAGATTTTTTTATACCCATTTTGACGGTGTTTACCACCTAAATAATAGTCTGGTGATGGCAAAATTGTATTGTCACTAAGCTTGTAACGCCAAGGCCTGGCCTAACACTCTGGGGATGAAGGGTCAAGTTCCATTACAGCGGCTGGTGAAAACTGAATTCAGTCAATAAACTTGGAATAGACAAGGAAGAATATAAAGAGCCTGTAAAATTATGTGAATAGGTCAGTTGAGTGGACAAACATTTGGATAATGAAGTATCATGTGTGGAATTTTGGTGCAAAGAGTCATAAAAGAAACATATTATCTAAATGGCAAGCGATTGCAGAGCTCTGAGGTGCAGAGGGATCTGGGTGTGCTACTGCGTGAATCACAGAAAGTTAGTATGCAGGTACAGCAAGTTATCAAAAGAGCTAATAGAATGTTGTGGTTTATTGCCTGGGGAACTGAACATGAGAGTAAGGAGTTGATGCTTCAGTTGTACAGAACGTTGCTGAGACTACACCTGGACTACTGTGTACAACACTGCTCACTGTACCAACAGAAGGGTGTTAATGTATTGGAAGCAGTTCAGAGAAGGGTCATAGATCAATAACTGGAATGAGCAGGTTCCCTTACAAGGAAAGATGAGACAGGCCGGGCCTGTGTCCTCTGGAGTTTAGAAAAGTCGGGGTGACTTAATTGAAACATAGAAGATCTTGAGGAGACTGGATGTTGAAAGGATGCTTCCTCTTGTGGGTAAATCTAGAACCAGGGGTCATTGATTAAAAATTAGGTGTTACTATTTTAAGGCAGAGATGAAGAAAAATAAATTGAGTTCTCAGTCTTTGGAATTCCCTTCCTCGCAAGGCATTGGATTTAGAATCTTTAAATATTTTTAAGGCGGAAGGAGATTCTTCTTTACCGAGGGATGAAAGATTAGGGGATATGCAGGAATGTAGATTTGAGGTTAAAATCTGACCAGACATGGTGTTATTCAGTGTGAAACAGGTTTGAAGGGCCAAGTGGCCTACTTTTGTTCCTTGTTTGTATGTTTAAATGTTTGAAAATAAAGTTGGCCTCAATGATGACTATGACAGCCATCGATGATTGCCATAAAATCTCATTTGGGTTCACAAATGCCCTTTAGACAAGGAAATCTTCCATTCTTATCCAGTTAGACCCCTATGTGACTCCAGAGATGTAAAGATGTCACTTAATGTCAGAAACATTAATTCCAATTTCTCTCTACAGATTCTGCCAGACCTGCTGAGCTCTTCCAGCCATTTCTGTTTCTGTCCCTGTAAAGGTGCCATCATTAATTAGATGCCAAAATGTCAAACATGCAATTCAAGGCCAATGAGGGATGGGCGGCAAGACATTATCAAAAATGCAAACGTACCATGAAAATATTGGGGAAAAATATCTTCTCTCAGCCATCCAATACTCAATCTTTAATTCACATTTTTGCAAATTAACAGGGGAATTATGTTGAAGCTTCATGAGGGCCCTTGTTTACATTTACAAAGGACTAAATGCCTATGGATGTTGACGCTCATTGCTCTCATGAACGTGAGCTTGCCCGCATAGCTCAGCCACAATCTGAGTCAGGTACATCTTGTTGCATTACGTTCAAGAAACAGGAAGTGTGAGGAAAGATTGCACCATCCCTCACACATTATCTAAAATATAAACACAGAATAACAGAAACAGGCACAATTATTTGTCTGATTGGTCTTCTACAATAGTCCTGGACACTGGGAGAATCATCAACACCTTTTGGACAAAATCTCCACATGTGATTTTCATCCAGTAAATTCTCTCTCCATTCCCAAATTTATTCTTCCTTTTTTTACATAAAGCAAGCATTATTTGGATTGCTAGATGCCAACATTGATCCAAAGCTTCATGGATTGACCGGTGATGTTGTGTCTGGTTGAAGCCAGAGATAGATCGTTCTGAACTGGGAGAACCTTCATTACTGCCTCATGAAACAGAAGTGAGTTACCCCTGACATTGGAGAATCTGTATTTGAAGATTGATTTCTCTATTTTATTGTAACAGAATGCAGCTATAGTTGAAGTTAGGGATTCCTTCTGACTGGATTAGATGAAATTATTGCTAAAAGAGTGCCTCCTGCCTAATTTCACTGGAGCAAAACTAGTGTGAAGATAAAATGGCTCTCTATGCTTTCACATACTTACTCCCAAACAGTTGTTTTTACAAAGGTAAGCATTATCCTTTCTGGAGACCCCTTGAAAGTAATTCTTCAATGAACAAAATGAAAAGGAAAGGAACTGTTAGGTTTTAAATTGAGATTTATATTCCACAAGCTTGTATTTTGCAAGAATCTCTTCACCTTACTGAATCAACGTTATATCATTTTTAAAAACAAAAATCCAACGGATCAAATGCATTATAACAAACATTTGGGGCATGCAGGGCTGGAATTCATGTCTTTAAGGATGAGAGGAAAGGGCACGACCAATGCACCATAATAGCTCCTGGTCAAACCTACTTCAGATATTTTTCTAAACAACTTGTTCAGAGATTTTATTCGATACTTCAGGAGCAGATGGGATCTGAATCCAGGCCTCCTACCTGAGAGGCCAGGATACTATCATTGCACCACTGGCCAGGACACTGCCATTGTACCACTGGCCAGGACACTGCCATTGCACTATTGGCCAGGACACTGCCATTGTACCACTGGCCAGGACACTGCCATTGCACCACTGGCCAGGACACTGCCATTGCACCACTGGCCAGGACACTGCCATTGTACCACTGGCCAGGACACTGCCATTGCACTATTGGCCAGGACACTGCCATTGCACCACTGGCCAGGACACTGCCATTGCACCACTGGCCAGGACACTGCCATTGCACCACTGGCCAGGACACTGCCATTGTACCACTGGCCAGGACACTGCCATTGCATCACTGGCCAGGACACTGCCATTGTACCACTGGCCAGGACACTGCCATTGTACCACTGGCCAGGACACTGCCATTGCACCACTGGCCAGGACACTGCCATTGCACTATTGGCCAGGACACTGCCATTGTACCACTGGCCAGGACACTGCCATTGCATCACTGGCCAGGACACTGCCATTGTACCACTGGCCAGGACACTGCCATTGTACCACTGGCCAGGACACTGCCATTGCATCACTGGCCAGGACACTGCCATTGTACCACTGGCCAGGACACTGCCATTGTACCACTGGCCAGGACACTGCCATTGTACCACTGGCCAGGACACTGCCATTGCACTATTGGCCAGGACACTGCCATTGCACCACTGGCCAGGACACTGCCATTGCATCACTGGCCAGGACACTGCCATTGTACCACTGGCCAGGACACTGCCATTGCACCACTGGCCAGGACACTGCCATTGTACCACTGGCCAGGACACTGCCATTGCATCACTGGCCAGGACACTGCCATTGTACCACTGGCCAGGACACTGCCATTGCACCACTGGCCAGGACACTGCCATTGCACCACTGGCCAGGACACTGCCATTGCATCACTGGCCAGGACACTGCCATTGTACCACTGGCCAGGACACTGCCATTGCACCACTGGCCAGGACACTGCCATTGTACCACTGGCCAGGACACTGCCATTGCATCACTGGCCAGGACACTGCCATTGTACCACTGGCCAGGACACTGCCATTGCACCACTGGCCAGGACACTGCCATTGCACCACTGGCCAGGACACTGCCATTGCATCACTGGCCAGGACACTGCCATTGTACCACTGGCCAGGACACTGCCATTGCACCACTGGCCAGGACACTGCCATTGCATCACTGGCCAGGACACTGCCATTGTACCACTGGCCAGGACACTGCCATTGCACTACTGGCCAGGACACTGCCATTGCATCACTGGCCCTCTGACATGTTTTCTGTCACAATAAAATAATTTAATGCAGCTGAACTTTAAATCGGGCCAAGACTTTAATTTTAGAAAAAACATATTAGCTTTGTACAGTCTGTCGATGAATAAACATTCAACTTCCAGATAAAATAGGTACCTACAGCCATTAGATTCCCTACAGTGTAGAAACAGGCCCTTCGACCCAACCAGTCCACACCAACCCTCCGAAGAGTAACCCACCCAGACCCATTTCCCTCTAACTAATGCACCTAGTACTATGGGCAATTTTGCATGGCCAATTCACCTGACTGGCACCATCTTTGGACTGTGGGAGGAAACTGGAGCACCTGGAGGAAACCCACGCAGACGCAGAGAGAATGTGCAAACTCCACACAGACAGTCGCCCAAGGCTGGAATCGAACCTGGGAGCTGGAATCGAACCTGGGCGCTGGAATCGAACCTGGCATTCTCTAGTTGATCAGAAACACTTGATTTTGGGAAAGGCCAGAGACCCATTCAGGTTTGAATCGGGTCAGGGTTTTGAATGTAGTTATTTATGGTGTTGGAAGAAGTCTGTATTTCTTTTCCTGTTTGACATGAATTCCTTCATCAGTGTGGGTGTTTTTATCATGAAAGGGAAGAATGGGCATAATTATGACTTTGCCAGTTCAGTGAAATGAATGGAGTCTCGGGGCACTTGAGACAGGTACCCTATAAGCATGCCCCATCGCACTTTGCAGAGCTCCCCAGGTACTGCATCAAATTGTAAAGCAATACCTGCTTTGGTGGCAGGAGAAAACAGAAGCTGTAAGGAAAGGAAACAGGTTGTAATGTTCTGACCAGCTGTGAGAGTGGAATTGGAGAGGCTGTAATTGTGTCGCTTCTCCCCCTCCAGTCCCTCCCACCACCGACCATTAGAGTACATGGAAACCCAATCCTGGGCATTTTGCACAGAATTGCTTTTAAACATGCAGTGACCCTCGCAAGGAAATCTGATAAAAGGCTACCAGCTCAAGTAGTTTACAATGACATATCCATCTGGGATAATTGCTGTCTATCTACTTAACACAGAAAAATGTAACATTAGAATGACTCTTTCTACATATGGTCAATATATATCATAATTCGAGACACCATCAGAGTGACTGCCGTCTGCCGATGTTATAAATACAAAGCCTGAGAAATCTGGAGCATGAATTCATTGATTAGTCCCTTCTGTTATCACTTTGACAGATTGTGTTAAGCTATAAAGGTTGCTGAAATAAGGATAATCTTTGCAATTTAGCAGTTATTTTATGACATAAATATATTGTGGCAGTTTTCACCTTCTGCAAAATCTGCTTGTACAGGAAGAAGCTTCCTACTAAAGTGCTAATATATCACTTTCTACTGTGATGACCATAATTGGGAGGGGGGGGGGGGGGGGAGGGAACGGTGGGGGATTGATCCAAATTTGCATACTTTGAAAACCTATAGCTGGAGCATCACTCACACAAAATAGTGTATGACTTTCTGTGAACAGTTACAGACACCAACCTGCTTCTCGCGCGCTCTCTCTCTCTTCCTCTCTCTCCTCCCGTCTCTCTCTTTTCCCCCCACTCTGACGTTCCCAGGATGTGAGTGCCTACGGTTCAGAAATTTAGGATGTGGTCCCTTCAGTATCCACCTATTTAGCCCAGGGAAAGAATGGGTTTCCTCTTGACAAGAAGGGAAAGGAAAAAGTGATTACTCCAATGCTTTTTTTTAAAAGAGAGTCTCAGGGCATTATTGTGTCACACGCTCACATAAACAGACAAAGTGTAAGTTTCTTCAGATTCTCTGACCCTTCTGTCTCTTCCTTGCATGCAGTCAATTCATCTTCTTTTCAGACAGTCTCTAGTTCTGGAAGCTATTGAACCAGCCAACTGATGTCAAGGACTTTCCTAATTTGATGCCCCTATGTGCCACTTTGCATTGGGCTCCTTGTCACTGCAAAAATAACAATCCACTGCGACAGGTTTTGTAATGCAAAGTGAAGCAGAAATAGCAGAAATAAGAAAGAGCAAGATTATATCTCTTTGGGCGTGTTAACTCAGAAGAAAAATATTGCAAAGCAAACATGTGTTCTCACAACTCAAACTGCAAACCTTCAGTGAGGATACATTCGAATCTTATCAATGCAGGGACAGAAATGCAAGTTACTGGATAGATTTCTTGAATAATGCTGTTTTACAAATAATGAGAAGATGTTTCCTCATTTGGGACAATCTAAATGATGTTGTAGTTTTATGATAAGGATGGCAGATTTAAAACAGAAATGAGGAGAAATTGCTTCTTTCAAAGGGTTGGCAAACTGTGGAATTCAATACCCCAGCATATGGTGGATGCCGGGAGGTTGAGTAAATTTGAGGAGGGGATAGACATGATAAATAATGGATTGAAGGGTTAAGGGGAACAGGCAAGAAAGTGAAGTAGAGGCTGAGATGACATCAGCCAAGATCGTATCAAACGATGGAGCAGGCTCGAGGGGCTGAATGGCCTATTCCCCTTATGTTCTTAGTAGCAACATGCATCTAAAGATTGACGTGGAGTCCAACTATGTACATTCGAAAGTAATGACTGAGCAATTCAAATTAGTTTTTAAAATAGTCACTGAAAACATTTCAAATATTTCAAATGTTTTACTTGAGTTGCACTTTTAAAAAGATGATTAATCTCAGATACAATTTAAAGTTAATACAATGTAAAGGGAGGTTTCTTTCTTTTAATATTACAATATTATTCCAGCAATGTGAGAGAAATAGACAAGTAAACCTTGGTAGTTCTGCCAGACATTGTGACATTTACACAAAGTATGCACGACAAAATCAATAAGGACTTGCTGATGTTTATATTATGGTAAATGTATTGTCATATGGACTAGGTTGAATTTATTTTAATCTCCGATCCTTGTTCACATTGCATTAATATCATAAAATGTTATCACCAGTTTTGTTTGTAGAAAAGATTCAATCTCAATGAAACTTTCTCTGTGTTCACTTTCCAAATCTATTTTATTAAGCCTTATTGATAAAGCAAATGTATTTCTGACAGCAAAGTGAGATGAGGATTCTAATATGTGTGAATATAGAGTGCCAATTCATTCGCATCGGTTACTCCATCACCTTTATAATTTTTTTAAAAATCCTGCAGAAGCTTTCTGTGAATACTTAAGGATGTCTGTGCAATTAAGACAAAAATGAGGAGGAATTTCTTCTCTCAGGTACTGGTGTTTGTGGAATTCTTTACTGCAGTGGGCTGTCAAGACTGTGTCATTAAATTATATGATGAGTCATATGAGTCTAATGACATATTCAAGGTTGAGGTAGACAGGTTTTTTTAAAGCATCAAGGGAATCAAGGGTTATAGAGCAAAGGCAGGAAAGCACAGTTGAGAATGATCAGATCAGCCAGGATTTCTTTGTAAAGCAGATCAGACTCAGTGGGCTGAGTGACTTAGTTCGGTTTCTACGTCTTATGAACCACCGAAGATCTGTGTTCCGACTAATATTTTTCTGCCGCTATGCAGACCTCCAAGGTCCGAGCAATGCAGTGATTTCCAGAATCAGAGGTCTGCACTGTTTGTGGATCCTGAGAGGAACAATGCAATTTTAAGGGAACATTATTGAAGACGTGAGAACACGATAAGCTGATATAAAAGGAACCTGGATTTCATTTGTCCAAATGCAGCATCCGCATAAATGGCACATGGTTTCTGTACAAATGATACACCTATATCAATAGCAAGTTTTGAGAAGATTTGTACCTATATCAATCACAACATAAACCTATGTATATATCCCTATACAGTCATTCTGCTACAACACACATTTCATTAACATTGATGATTTGGGGCGCTGTTTCTGCAGTGCAAACTTTTAAAATGTGTGTAGGCTGTAACACAATTACATCGCCAACACATTAAGTGCTGTTTCTAAAGCGCGATTTTTCTATCATGCAAGGTTGCTCAAGAACACAACAATCATGTTATACACTTGACTGTAATTGCTCTTGCAAGATATCTATTTGTTGATAAATTAATCAAAGGCATTTTCTTACTTTAGGGAACTTTTTTCCCAAACAATCAAGCCCCCCTTTGGTTGAGTTTCCATTCTTTTTGTTTTGTTTACATCTGTCTGAAATATTTCAGGACATTTTAATATGTTCAATGTTATATAGAAAACAAGGTGTTTCCATTGGTTTTGGAGTCAGTGATGAAAGACCATGAGGTCAACGCTGCAGTGGAAAACATGATGAAGGAAAGCGAAGTGAAATGTGTTTTTTTCCCTAGAAGGTCGAGCATGGAATGCCTTGCAGCATCACACAAAACTAGATAAACATTTCAGTCCCAGTGTATGAAGGGAGAGGGAGGTTGTGTGTCATTGTCTTGTAGCAAAGAGCCAGTAATGACTTTTTGATGTAATTCAAACTTATACAGGTCTGTTACTAACAACAGTGGAGAGTGTAATCTGTATGTCTTTTTTTTATTTGTTCACGCATGGGATGTGGGCAAGCATACGTAGGCTTATGTTAAAATGACAAGTAGATGGCTCAGTTAGGGCTCTTGAGAGCTACAAGTTAGCCATGAAAGACCAAAAGAGAGAGCTAAGAAGAACCAGGAGGGGACATGAGAAGTTGTCAGTGGGTAGGATCAAGGAAAACTCTAAAACTTTCTATAGGTACATCAGTAATAAAAGAATGACTAGAGTAAGATGCGGATAGTGGTGGGAAGTTGTGCGTAGAGTCAGATGAGATAGGGGAAGCGCTAAATGAATACTTTTTGTCAGTACTCATACCAGAAAAAGACAACATGGTCGAGGAGAATGCTGAGATACAGGCTACTAGACTAGATGGGATTGAGGTGCATAAGGACGAGGTGTTAGCAATTCCAGAAAGTGTAAAAACAGATGAGTCCCCTGGGCTGGATGGAATTTATCCTAGGATTCTCTGGGAAGCCAGGGAGATTTCTGAGCCTTTGGCTTTGATCTTTATGTCGTTATTGTCTACAGGAATAGTGCCAGAAGACTGGAGGATAGCAAATGTTGTTCCCTTGTTCCAGAAGGAAAGTAGAGACAACCCTGGAAATTATAGACCTGTGAGCCTTACTTTGGTTGTGGGTAAAATGTTGGAAAAGGTGAAAAGAGATTGGATTTATAATCATCTAGAAAATAATAAATTGATTAGGGATAGTCAACATGATTTTGTGAAGGGTACGTCATGTCTCACAAACCTTCTTGAGTCCTTTCAGAAGGTGACCAAACAGGTGGATGAGGGTAAAGTGGTTGATGTGGTGTATATGGATTTCAGTAAGGTATTTGATAAGGTTCCACACAGTAGGCTATTGCACAAAATACAAAGGCATGGAATTGAGGGTGATTTAACGGTTTGGATCAGACATTGATTAGCTGAAAGAAGACAGAGGGTGGTCATTGATGGGAAATGTTCATCCTGGGGTTCAGTTACTTGTGGGGTATGGCAAGGATCTGTCTTGGGTCCACTGTTGATTGTCATTTTTATAAATGACCTCGATGAGGGCATAGAAGGATGGGTTAGTAAACTTGCAGGTGACACAGAGGTCGGTAGAGTTATGGATAGTGTCGAAGGATGTTGTAGGTTACAGAGAGACATAGATAAACCACAGAGCTGGGCTGAGAGGTGGTAAATGGGGTTTAATGCGGAAAAGTGTGAGGTGTTTCACTTTAGAAGGAGTAACAGGAGTGCAGAGTACTGGGGCTAATGGTACGATTCTTGGTAATGTAGATGAGCAGAGAGATCTTGGTATCCAGGCACGTAGATCCTTGAGAGCTGCCATCCAGGTTGATCGGGTTGTTAAGAAGGCATGCAGTTTGTTAGCTTTCATTGATAGAGGGATTGAGTTTCGGACCATGAGGTCACGCTGCAGTTGTACAATACTCAGGCACAGCCACACTTGAAGTATTGCGGACAGTTCTGGTCACCGCATTATAGAAAGGATGTGGAAGATTTGGAAAGGGTTCAGAGGAGATTTACTAGGGTGTTGCCTGGTATAGAGGGAAGGTCGTACGAGGAAAGGCTGAGGGACTTGAGGCTGTTTTCATTCGAGAGAAGAAGGTTGAGAGGTGACTTAATTGAGACATGTAAGATAATCAGAAGATTAGATAGGTTGGACAATGAGAGCCATTTTCCTTGGATGGAGATGGCTAGCACGAGGAGACATAGCTTTAAATTGCGGGCGATGGATATAGGACAGGTGTCAGAGGTAGTTTCTTTACTCAGAGAATAGTAGGAGTGTGAAACGCACTGCCTGCACCAGTAATAGACTTGCCAACTTTAAGGGCATTTAAATGGACAATGGATATGGATGAGAATGGAATAGTATAGGTCAGATGGGCTTCAGATTGGTTTTACAGGTCGGGGCAACATTGAGGGTCACAGGTCCTGTACTGTGCTGGAATGTCCTATATTCTATGTTCTATTTATGGCCCATTTCCAATCATCTAGGGAGCAGTCGAGAGTCACTCACATTGCTGTGGGTCTGGATTCACATGTCACCCACTCCAAGTAAGATCAGCGGGTATCCTACCCTCAAGGTAATTTGTGAACCAGATGGTTTTCTTTTGTTAGTGGTTACATGGTCATGATTAAGCTTACTTCTACATTTAATTCAAGTTTCAATATTCTGCCATGGTGAGATTCAGATCTACAACTCCCCCCAAGGTTCTGGATTAGTTTAATGATCAGCTTATTCATGAGTAATGAGTAACAACAGTAATGCTATGGCGTGATATTAAATGTAGGACCACATTACATGTTAGAATGCTGGAGTAAAGCAATAACCAGAACTTACACTTGAATAGCATCTTTAACATACATGACTCAAAGGTGCTTTTTAAAAGAAGGATAAGCCAAAAGGGAGACAAAAGGAAATTCTGACAAGTAAACAAAAATATTTCAGACTATAATAGATTGACTCTGAGATAGTAGCACATGAGTTGTAACAAGTCTCACTCTTCCCTGATTCATGCTATTGCTCCTTACAAGTCTTCTCATTGCTTTACTATCAGCCAAACATTTTTATCCATGTTCCTACATTCCCCTGATTACCCTCAGCTTTCTTTTATCCAATGATATCGCACTCTTTCTGAAAGTCTTCTGCCTTATCACTTCTTCAAAACTCTTCATTTAAATGTCTCCAATTTGTCTTGGCCTTGGTCAACCCATGCATTTATAAAATGTTCACTAGCTCTTTTTTGGACCTGACGGATGGTGACTGATGTAGTCAATGTTCACTGAATTATTGAGGAGTTGATCTGAGTCCAACAGGAAAGAAGAACAGGGTAAGAGTTCAGTGTCCATTTCAAGAAAAGCTAGAACTCATTGCTGTATTTTTGAAAGGCAACATTCACTTATAAAGAAAATTGGGAAAAAAATCCAGAATGATATCTGCAATATTCAATTATACTAAAGATGCAAAGTTAGATCCTCTATTACTGCTGACCAAAGCTCCTGACTAAAGGCAAAGTCACCATAGTCTGTCTTTAACATTAGAGAGGAACAGCTTATGGTGAGTTTAACCTGAAGGTCACCACGCCTCAGGTGAGGGGATGAGGTTGAGGTGACAAGGTCTTCATAGTTGCCTCAGCTAGTGAGGGGATTGAACCTGCGCTATTGGCATCACTGTGCATCACAGACGACCAGCCATCCAGACAACTGAGTAATAGGCATCTAGAAGTTCCTGTTGGCACAGCCAACTCAGATATCTTGAACGAACTGAGTAAAACACTGCAATGGAATAGAAGCAGAATTCCAACCTGATGGCTTGGCTGGGATGGTGATTTATGTAAAATTCACAGGAAAGGAAGAGTGACAGAAAGAATAGGAGAAAACACTTCTTCTAATAAAATACAATCATCATAATCCATCAGCAATTTCAGGATGCATTTAGAAGACAATATTGTTATTTCAATGTGACAATTAATAACCTTTTATATATAACCAAAGTCTGTCTGACAAGGTATGTCTCAAAAAATCAATGCACAACCAAAGGGTGACATTGAATGGTAACAGGGCATGATGTACAGGTTATCCATTCATAGAAGCTTTCTAGCCTGAACAGATTACTTCCATTTCCCTGGTAACCCCTCTTATTTCTAATGTAAAGAAACAAACAATATCAGAATTAACCTTCGTCCCATATCTGTCATTTGTAAATCAACCCACAGCACTCACTGACTGCTGAGCTCTGTTCCCATCCTTGTAAGAATACTCCGACAACTTCTGGAATGTTTACCGACTTAAACTGAATGACAGCCATTCAACACCTTCCTCCCCCGGTTAGCAAAGCAGATTATCCGACCTGTTAACCAATAGCATTCTTAAACGACTAACTCAATCAGCACCTGCCACTGTTAATTATCTGCCAGAAAAAGGGGAAGAGAAATTTTCTTCTCAGAGTTAAGAGTCGAAAACAGACTCTTCGTTCCAACCAGTCTATGCTAACCATGTTCCTGAACTAAACTAGTCCCACCTTCCTGTGCTTGTACCATATCCCTCCAAACATTTCCTATCTATGAACTTATCCAAAATGTCTTTTAAGCATTGTAACTATAGCTGCATCCATCACTTCCTCTGGCAGTTCATTCCACACGCTAACCACTCTCTGTGAATAAAATTTGCCCCTCATGTGCTTTAAATCTTTCTCCTCTCACCATAAAAATATGCCTCCTAGTTTTGAACTCCCCCACTCTTGGGAAAAAAAAACCTCGTCATTCACCTGACCTATGCCTCTCAGGATTTTATAAACCTCAATAAGATCACCCCTTAACCTTGTACGCTCCAGTGAAAAACGACATTTATTGTTGGGAATATAAACCCATTTGCTACGACAAATTGATCAATATGTTTGTCCCATTTATAGTCTAGTTGCAGAATGAAGTATGGATTAAACTCCAGATTATAACTAGCAGGAGAGACAGTGCAGAAATTATGTGCTGCCCTCTCAGCCTCCAACTACGACAACTGCACTGGGACAGGATTTTTCCATGTCCCTTGTGTTCTTCTTTCTTTTACTGATTTTATGGCCACAGCTGGACAGACCATAACAAGAAATAGAAGCTGGAGTAGGCCATTCAGCCCTTCAAGCCTACTCCACCATTCAGTCAGATCATGGCAGATCTGATGGTGACCTTAATATCTGTCCCTCATAACCCTCGACTCTTTTTAAAAATCTGTCTGACTAGACCCTGTATTTATTCATTGACCCAGCATCCACTGCTCACTGTGAGAGACAATTCTAATTCCAGCTTTCTGTGAAAATAATTTTGTTCTTATCTGTCTTAAATTTGAAACCTTTATTTCAAAACTGTGTCCCCCTCGTTCCAGATTCCCCTACAAGTGAAAACATTCTATCAGTATCTACTCTGCCAAAACCCCTCAGGATTGTTACAACAGATGGCCAACTTACAAATTTCTGACCTACGCTCATATTTATAAATGTGACCCCACACAGGGGTGTAATTTTGAAGACCTAATATATGAACATTTCCTCGAGTTACAAATAGCTGCTTTACTTTATGAAGCATTGTGTTCCAACCTGCGTACAAATTGACTTGCAAACTGACTCCAGATGGGGACCACTCACAACCCAGGAACTGCCTATATATATTTCACTAAGATCATTTTGTCTTCTTCTAAACTGAGAGAATCAGCCTAACCTGCTCAAGCTTTCCTCATTAGACAGTCCCTTCATTCCAGGAATGAATGTTCTCCAAACTGACCCAATCTGAGTGTACCTCTCCTTAAGTAAAGAGACAAAAACTGTATGCCCTACTCTAAATGTGGTGCCCCCAGTGTTGTAAGCAATTGTTCGATGTGGAGGTGTCAGTATTGGACTGGGCTGGACAAGATCAGAATTCACACAACACCAGGTAATAGTCCAACAGGTTTATTTGAAATCACAAGCTCTCAGAGCACTGCTCCTTCATCAAGTGTGACTTCTGACCTTATAAACTGTTGTAGCAAGATTTGCCTTTTATATCTTATTATCCATCAGCTGCACAACACAACACTGAAAGGGCGGTATCTCAGCGCTATAGAATTCATCTACGTCACATGGTTATGGTCCAGTAATGCTCAGTGGATCCATGGTCATCATTATCACCTGTAATTATCACACCACACATTTCCAATAAGAGACAATCAATCCACTGCCCCTTCAATGGCATTGCCATCATTGACTCCCCCAACATCAACATCCTGGAGGGTTTCAATTGAGCAAAAACTCAACTGGACTCAACATATAAACACAATGGCTACAACAGCAGGTTAGAGCCTCGGAATCTTGCAGTAACTCACCTCCTGACTGCCCAAAGCCAACTACAAGCACAAGTCAGGAGTGTGATGGAATTTCCCCACTTGCCTGGATGGGTGCAGCTCCAACAACATTCAAGAAGCTTGACACCATCCAGGACAAATTGATTGGTGCCACATCCACAAATATCCAATCTCTCCATCATTGGCACTCAATAGCAGCATTATTAACTATCATACAAGATGCACTGTAGACATTCAGCAAAGAATATTTGCCAGCACGTTCCAAACCTATGGCTACTTCTATCTAGAAGGACAATTGCAGCAGATACATGGGAACACCACTCCCTACATTTTCCCTCCAAGCCACGCACTATCATAACTTGGAAATATATTGTCATGCCTTCACTGTCACAAGGTTAAAATCCTTCCACCATGGCATTATGCATCAACCTTACAGCACATGGACTGCAGCGGTTTAAAAAGAAAGCTCAACTCTACCCTTTCAAGGGTAATTAGGGATTGGCAATAAATGCTGGCTCAGCCAGTGACCATGTTCCATGAGCAAATGAAACATATAGTGATGTTCCCCTACTGGGCATTAACAGGATGCATAGTTGCAGTGAGTATTAGGATCAGAGCAAAGGGGATCTACAGACAGTATTTCGACAGGACGCAACTTAGAGCAGATAAACTGTAAGGCCGGGTAACTAAACAGGGAGTAGGGTGAGGGAGAAATACCCAAAAAGCTGCGGATGCTGAAAATCTGAGTCCAAAACAGTACCAGCTGGAGAAATTCAGCAGGTCTGGCGGTGTCTGTAGACAGAAAGCAGAACAAGTGTTTTGGGCTCTGTAACCTGCAGCGTGAATTTGAGGATTTGTTCCCACGAAAGGTTAACACTAGATTGCCAATGCTTGTCCAAGCGTATAGTGGCCTTTTAAAGATGAGGTGGTCACAAGGGGACGTTGGTCTTTCAACAGATATCCAGTGAGTGGTGAACTCTTCTAGGAATGGCTTGTGGTAAGATGGGGCTAGGATGCATAGGATTACAGGGCACAAGGCATGTAATTAATTCGGCAAATTTATCAAGATTGGATCAGAATTCTGGATAGGCCTCAGGGCAAATCCCTCATCACAACTTACACTCAATGAAAAAAATCGCAACACTCAGACCCATGAACCAATATCAAACTTTGAGCAGAGTTTAAAATGTGCTAATCATTTTATCTTATCTTAGTTATCTTAGTAAACAAATTTTGCAAGACTTTTGTATCTCTTCACGATTCCGTTTACGGACTCTTGAACCAGTTAATTCACTAAGAGAGAGCAACAACTATCTACTACCATTGACTGGTTAAACAATTAAGAGCTTTGCTTTTTCATCTCTTTAGATCAATGACTCGGGTTATTTTAACATCGATGTTTATTGTCCAGCAGACAAATTATTTGACACTTTCCTGTATATAAAGAAAGAAGAGACATTTATAAATTTACACGTGTTAAACAGATCTGGGGTGAATTATTCATGGAATCTCTACAGTGTGGAAGCAGGCCATTTCGCCCATCAAGTCCATACTGACCATCTCAAGAGCATTTCACCCAGACCGACCCCATTCCTGCATTTTCCATGGCTATTAGCATGGCCAATATACCCTAACCTTCCTCCTACAGTCACAGTCTTTGTGACTGTGGGAGGAAGGCAGAGCACCTGGAGGGAACCCACACAAACAGCAGTCAACCAGGGCTGGAATTGAACCCAGTTCCCTGCTGCTGTGAGTTAGCAGTGCTGACTACTGAACCACTCTCTCTTCTCTGACATTCTTAAAATGTTTTAGGTTATAAATTTTGCATTTATAACATGTGAAATCCCTTACAAAACAAAGTAACAAGCTGCAAATGTCACAGTGTAGTTTGAAACTTCCATGGATGATTCCCACATTATCTGAAACAGTAGCCTTGTTAGTACAGGTACTCTGGCATATTGACCACTGTACTCCGCATTGTTTTGTGCATGATTGTGACTTAGTCCAAAAAGAGAAAGCATTGAATAGACTAAATCAGGTTTGTTCTTCAAAGGAAAATCCTGACACCCACCCTCGCCTCCCACCAAATCAATTCCAGTTGCCCGATCTGCTTATTTAATAATAACCTGCTTTTTGCAAAGGGGAAGGAGAGGGATTGATATGAAGAAAATGTGTGATAAAGGAAAGTCATTTTATTTATTAACCAGAGAGTAACTTGTGATCACAATCCATTATAAGAAACTGTAATTGGTGCAATGCAAGAATATGATTCATGGCGCACACTGACAAGATTGAAAATTGGTGCAAGGTTACAAGGTGTAACTGACATGATGGTCTTGATTTTTTTATACTGTCTGTAGTGCTGAGTAATTACATTAGGATGAACAAACCATTTTGATGAGGTTCTGTTATCAACTTACATCATCTTCAGAGATAATGTCTTTCCCAATTCCCTGATCACCGTCAATGACTCAGTTAGGTCAGACAACCTCCGTGATGGCAGCATTAGTGAGAAGATGGTGAAAAGAGTGGGAGGGAGAGAATGAAGGAAATAAAAGCATATTATGTAGAAAGACCAAGCTTGAATATGGCAATTAATCAACTGATGATGAAGTCTTTGCTCACTGGCAAAGGCAGCTGCTCCAGTACCTGATATATCTTTTTGGTATGCTGGTCATGTCAATGCTGATTCAAAATGATACTCAGGGCTGTTTGTGATTGCTGCCTGTGTGTCACATGGTCGGGAGCTCGCGTCTGAAAGGTATCTGCTTTCATTTTTGCACTTGTAATCAAATCATCCAAGTGTTAGCACAGTTCATTTTACTGCAACCTCATTCAACACACTTAATAAACACTTTTCTCATAAATTCATTCACTGCAAATTCCCTGTCTGTAACATGGGAAGATTATACTGTGGTTAGTCTATTGCTCCACTTGCAATGTGTTCCAAGATTACAATATTGACGACATGTCAAAAAATCCTATTGGTTGTAAAGCTGTTCAGTTGTGAGGATAAATTGCAAAAGTGGTAGTGTCATTACCAGTCGGTTATGCTAATACTCTGGGGATGTGGGTTCAAATCTTCCAATGGCAGCAAATGGAATTTGAATTCAATGAGTAAGTTAAATCAATCTGTAACAATATGGAATTGAAAGCTAGTCTCATGATCATAAAACTCATTGATTTTTTTTGCTGTTTGTTTGGAGAAGGAAATCTGCTGTCCTTAGTTGTTCTGACCAACATGGGACTCAAGTCTGACAGCAACGTGATTGACTCTTTCCTCTGAGATGAATTTGTGAACCATTCATTTCAGGATTAGTTAGGGATGAGCAACACATGCTGACCTTGTCAATCATGTCCACATCTCATTGTAAGATGAAGTCTCTACTTAGCTGACTGAGCATGACCAATCTTTGTTAAACATAACTATCTACAAGTGTATGGTAACAGGAGACTTACTGCTCAAAACTTATGCACTCAGGCTCCATCTCCAAGTGAACAAATATCACCATGGCCTAATTCTTTTCCCACATACTCCATAGCTATTCTTGGAGTAAAGGTATAATTGATATTTTACATTACATCTCAAATAACAAAAAAAGTGCAACAGAAATACTAGATTTTTTTTTCAATAAATGCCAGCTCAGCTGTTTGGACAGCTGATTTGCGATGCAGAGTAATGTCAACAGCATGGGTTCAATTCCTGCACCAACTAAAATTACCATGAAGGACTGTCCCTCTCAACCTCTCCCTTTGCCTGAGGTGTGGTGACCCTCAGGTTAAACCATCACCAGCCATCTCCCTCTAATAGAGAGCAGCCTTTGCTGATCTAATCCCAGCAGAACAATAGCAGTTATGCTGTTTTCCTGTTCCAGGAATGTTAGAGTTAGTGCCATTTAAATTCAGAGCAAAATGGCATTTATCAACTCTGTAGTATAGTCATCTAGTTTTCGATTTCCCTCAGAATCAGGATAAAATAAATACTCTACAAGAAAGCATCATGAATCTCTAAACATAAGTAGATCTCTTTGCATCTACTTTGGAACTTGCCCTTTGAGTTGTCATCTCAGAGACTTTTCATTTGAATTAGGAACAGGAAAAATCCACTCAGCTCCTGGAGTGAGCTATATCATCCAATAAGATCACATCTGATCTGAATACACTATATTCCTGCCCATTCTCAATAAACTCGCACCTCCTTGCTTTCAAAGAATCCATTGATCTCTACTTAGAAAGTATTCAAAGACATTGCTTCCAAAGCTTTTTGAGAGTTCCAAAACATTTACAAACATTCAATAATCAATTTCTCCTCAGCTCAATCCTAATTGGCTGACCTTTAATCTTGAGACAGTGACCCCTTATTTCAGATTCTCCCTGAAGAGGGAACATTCTCTCCATAACCACCCTGTCCAGACTCCTCAGGATTTTGTGTTTTGAGATCAGGCCTCATCTTACTGATATAAGCTCCAGTGACTACAGGAGGAGTCTGTCCAACCTTTCCTCTTAACACAAACCTCACCATCCCAATTCCGGGCACTATTTAAATCAACTCTTTTTGAATTTTTCAGATGTTTTTTCCACCCTTCCTCTAAGTAGGAGAATGATACTGAACACAATACCCCAAATACCCTCTCACCGATACCTTGCCAAAATCAAGCTTAACTTCCTTAGGTTGATTTATCTTCTCCTACCCCGACACCAAACATGCTATTAGCTTTCCTATTACCTACCGTACCTCAAGTTATTCATTTATGCAGGAGAGAGAGAGAGAGAGAGATCCTGCACAGTTACTGCCTTTGCTCTTTGAATTCATGGATTGTTGGTCATCAGAGTGCATCTGGGAAAATTAACAAACAGTGAAATTCACAACTGATTTTGGAGGAACTGTTGGTGAAGTTCACAGCACTGAATCAGATAAGTTGATCATTGTTTTAAGTGTGGCCTACAGAGAATCTGCAATAGTGATTAGAGTGGCTTCTTTCTTGATTATATGTTTTTGGAGATATATCTCTTGATTAAACTTAAAATATAAGCCATAACTATTAATTTAACCTTGGGCAGTGTTTGTAGAGGAATAAGACGGTGTTATTTTCTGGGTCTATAGATTGTGAAGGAGCAAAAATGACCTTGAATAGAATGAGATGTACTTCTTGTCAGATGCGAGAGTTTAACGAGAGTTTAAGGGTTACTGCGGATTATATCTGCCATAAATGCTGTTGGCTGTGAATCTTATCAGATCGAATGGATCGGTTGGAGAGACAGTTAGAAGCGATGAGAAATTTGCAACAGCAACAGTATGTGATGGATGGCAGTGAAAGGAAGGGGGGAAAGTCTCAGAATCAGTCACATAGCTGGGTTAACTCCAGGAAAGGTAGTGCAGGATTCTTTTGTGGATATACCCATTTCAAACAGGTGTGCTGTTTTGGAAAATGTAGGGGGTGATGGATTCTCAGGGGAACGTAGCATGAGTAGCCAAGTTTCTGGTATTGAGACTGGCTCTAATGCAACAAGGGGTACGTCGGGTTCCAAGAGGTCAATTTTGTTAGGGGACTCTCCAGTCTGAGGTACAGACAGATGTTTCTGTGGCCAGCAGCAAAAACACAGAATGGTGTGTTGCTTCCCTGGTGCCAGGATCAAGGATGTCTCAGAGACGGTGCAGAATGTTCTCACGGGGGAGAGGGGCCAGCAAGAGGTCATTGTCCACACTGGAACCAACGACATAGGAAGGGAAAAGATTGAGATTCTGAAGGGAGATTACAGGGAGTTAGGCAGAAATTTGAAAAGGAGGTCCTTTTAACTTTCCAAACACAGATTGGGACTGCCGTACTGTTAAGGGTTTAGATGGAGAGGAATTAGTTAAATGTGTACAAGACAATTTTCTGATTCAGTATGTGGATGTACCTACTAGAGAAGGTACAAAACTTGACCTACTCTTGGGAAATAAGGCAGGGCAGGTGACTGAGGTGTCAGTTGGAGAGCACTTTGGGGCCAGCGACCATAATTCTATTAGATTTAAAATAATGATGGAAAAGGATAGACCACATCTAAAAGTTGAAGTTCTAAATTGGAGAAAGGCCAATTTTAAGGTATTAGACAAAAACTTTCAAAAGCTGATTGGGGGCAGATATTCGCAGGTAAATGGATGGCTGGAAAATGGGAAGACTTCAGAAATGAGATAACGAGAATCCAGAGAAAGTATATTCCTGTCAGGGTGAAAGGAAATGCTGGTAGGTATAGGGAATGCTGGATGACTAAAGAAATTGAGGGTTTGGTTAAGAATAAGAAGGAAGCATATGTAAGGTATAGACAGGATAGATCGAGTGAATCCTTAGAAGGTTATAAAGGTAGTAGGAGTATACTTAAGAGGGAAATCAGGAGGGCAAAAAGGGGACATGAGATAGCTTTGGCAAATTGAATTAAGGAGAATCAAAAGATTTTTTACAAATACATTAAGGACAAAAGGGTAACTCTGGAGAGAATAGGGCCCCTCAAAGATCAGCAAGGCGGCCTTTGTGTGGAGCTGCAGGAAATAGGGGAGATATTAAATGAGAGTTTTGCATCAGTGTTTACTGTGGAAAATGACTTGGAAGATGTAGACTGTAGGGAAATAGATGGTGACATCTTGCAAACGTCCAGATTACAGAGGAGGAAGTGCTGGATGTCTTGAAACGGGTAAAGGTGGATAAATCCCCAGGACCTGATTAGGTGTAGCCTAGAACTCTGTGGGAAGCTAGAGAAATGATCGCTGGGCCTCTTGCTGAGATATTTGTATCATCGATAGTCACAGGTGAGGTGCTGGAAGACTGGAGATTGGCTAATGTGATGCCACTGTTTAAGAAGGATGGTAAGGACAAGCCAGGGAACTATAGATCAATGAGCCTGACGTTGGAAGTGGCAAGTTGTTGGAGGGAATCCTGAGGGACAGGATGGACATGTATTTGGAAAGGCAAGGACTGATCAGGGATAGTCAATATGGCTTTGTGCAGGGGAATTCATGTCTCACAAACTTGATTGAGTTTTTTGAGGAAGTAACAAAGAGGATTGATGAGGGCAGAGTGGTAGTTGTGATTTATATGGACTTCAATAAGGCGTTCGACAAGGTTGCCCATGGGAGATTGATTAGCAAGGTTCGATCTCATGGAATGCAGGGAGAACTAGCCATTTGGATACAGAACAGGCTCAAAGGTAGAAGACAGAGGGTGGTGGTGGAGGGTTGTTCTTCAGAGTGGAGGCCTATGACCAGTGAAGTGCCACAAGGATCGGTGCTGGGTTCTCTACTTTTCATCATTTATGTAAATGATTTGGATGTGAGCATAAGAGGTACAGTTAGTAAGCTTGCAGATGAAACCAAAATTGGAGGTGTAGTGGACAGCGAATCTGTAACCTCAGATTACAGCAGGATAATGACCAGATGGGCCAATGGCTGAGAAGGAGCAGATGGAGTTTAATTCAAATAAATCTGAGGTGCTGCATTTTGGGAAAGCAAATCTTAGCAAGACTTATAAAGTTATTGGGCGTGTTGCTGAACATAGAGACCTTGGAGTGCAGGTTCATAGCTCCTTGAAAGTGGAGTCGCAGGTAGATAGGATAGTGAAGAAGGCATTTGGTATCCTTTCTTTTATTGGTCAGAGTATTGAGTACAGGAGTTGGGAGGTCATGTTGCGGCTGTACAGGACACTGGTTAGGCCACTGTTGGAATATTGCATGCAATTCTGGTCTCCTTCCAATCAGAAAGCTGTTGTGAAACTTGAAAGAGTTCAGAAAAGATTTACAAGGATGTTGCCAGGGTTGGAGGATTTGAGCTACAGGGAGAGGCTGAACAGGCTGGGGCTGTTTTCCCTGGAGTGTTGGAGGCGGAGGGGTGATCTTATAGAGGTTTACAAAATTATGAGGGGCATGGATAGGATAAATAGGCAAAGTCTTTTCCCTGGGGTGGTGGACTCCAGAACTAGAGGGCATAGGTCTAGGTTGAGAGGGGCAAGATATAAAAGAGACCTAAGGGGCAACTTTTTCACACAGAGGGTGGCACATGTATGGAATGAGCTGCCAGAGGAAGTGGTGGAGGCTTGTACAATTGCAACATTCAAGAGACATTTGGATGGTTATATGAATAGGAAGGGTTTGGAGGGATATGGGCCGGGTGCTGGCAGGTGGGACTAGATTGTGTTAGGATATCTGGTCGGCAGAGACGGGTTGGACCGAAGGGTCTGTTTCCATGCTGTATATCTCTATGACTCTATAATAGGATATCCAAACCCATCTGCACACAAAGCTCTCAAAACCCTCAGCATTTCGATATCATGGTTATTTATTACGCCTCTGACCAAAATAGATAATTTAACATTTTCCAATATTATTCGTTATTTGCTCGATATCCTCGATTGTGACCTTATATTCCCTTCATAACTTATTTTCTATCGATCTTGGTGCCATCAGAAAATTTAGCAACCATACCTTTTGGTTCTTTCATACAAATATGTTTTATATAAGACTTACAATGTTGAGTGTGCAACACTAACCCCTGTGCCACACTGTTGTATATTCATTCCAACCAGAAAATGACCTGTTTTTACCTACTGTTTCCTGTTCGCCAATTTGCGAAGTTTTTATCCATTACATAAAACAGCAGCTCATGAACTTGAAGGACCCTATACAGACAACAGGCAAAACTAATGTCATTTACAAGATACCATGTAAGAACTGTAACAAACATTACATTGGACAAACAGGCAGAAAACTAGCCATCAGGATACATGAACACCAACTAGCCACAAATCAACATGACCATCTCTCACTGATATCCTTATATACAGGTAGGGATGGACACCACTTTGACTGGAACAACACATCCATCCTAGGACAAGCCAAACAGAGACACACATGAGGATTTCTTGAAGCATGGCATTTCAACCGGAAGTCTATCAACAAACATATTGAGTTAGACTCCATTTACCACCCCTTGAGAAGAAGAACCCAGAAATGACATCACCACAGGAAATGACATCACCACAGGAAATAACATCACCAACCCAAATAACCCAAACATATAAATAGAAAGCAGGAATCATGTACACTGCTTCGCGTGAGGCTCACTGAAGATGTTACCTAGTAGGGGGACGAAACATCTGGAAATGAACCTCCCAGCTCAGCGAGCAAACCTACATCCAGAACCTCAACCTGAGCTACAACTCTTCTCAAAACTTGCAGTTACACTATGAGCTTTTGTTTTCTGCGGTTATCTTTAACGTGGCTTCTTATGAAATAATAAATCTATACATCCACTGGCTGCCCTTTTATCTGGAGCATGTTATTTTCTGAATAAACTCCAATAAATGGGTCAAAAGTTTCACTGTCTCAAAACCAAGTTGACTCTGCTTGACTTACTTTAACTTTTCTATGTGCCCTCCTACAGTGTCTGCAATAATACCTTCTGACATCTTCCTCTTACAGGTCTTTAGTTAACTGACCTGTAGTTGAATAATTTCTAATGTACTGAAAACTTACACAAACCTAAGCAGCTAGAAAATTAACACCAATTCTTTCGCTATTTCACTAACCATATCTTTTAAATGTTTTTTGAATGAGGTCAATCAATACCTTGGCACTTATCAGCTAAAGCACCAACCATTACCTCAGTGTCACTTCCTTGGTTAATGCAATTTCCTTGAGATTCTCACTCCTTTCAGTTTCCTGATCTACAGCTATTTCTGCGATATCGTTTGGAACATATATGGTACGGCTGATGCACAATTCTTGTTTAATTAACCTTCCATGTCTTTATTTTCCATTATTATTTCCCAAGTCTGACTTTCTAAATTACTTATTTTGATATTCTCCTTTCTTAAAAACTTATCAAAACTCTTACTATTTGTTTATATTTCTGGCTAGCTTTCTCTCACACTAATTTTATTCTGTTAGTTATTATTTCCTGCTTTTTAAATTCTTTCAAATGTTATGAACTGCCACCAATTTTGCGCGATTATATATTTTCTCTTTTAGTCTAATACTATCCTTTTTAAAATTTTTAGTCAGACATGGATTGTGGGTCAACATATTCACCTATTTATTTGCAAATTTACTTCAGCTATCTCTGCTTTTATGGACTCATAATTGCCTTTATTTAAGTTTAACATACTAATCTAGGACTCATTCTTCTTCCTCAATCTGAAAATGAAACTCAGTCATATTATGATTGCTGCTACCTTGGGGGTGCCTTCACTATGATGTCATTAATCTATTTAATACTTTAATGGTATTTAGTTGCACATTACAGCAGTTGTAGTATAGCATGTTTTTTGGCTCCAGAATGTATCACTCAAAAAAACCCTTTCTGGATACTCCTTATGAATTCCTTATCCTGGCTCCCTTTACCCATGTGACTTGCCCAGTCCATATGCTGATCAATATCCTCCATGATTATTGCTGTACCTTTCTGGAAAAGTCCCATTATTTGTCCCTTTATACTCTGTCCTATCTTATGATTACTGTTGGAGGCCTATGCATCACTCCTACAAGTCACTTTGTGCCTTTAGTTTTCCCAACCAGGTGCTCCAGTTTTCTCCCACAGTCCAAAAAAGTGCAGGTCAGGTGAATTGGCCATGCTAAATTGCCCGTAGTGTTAGGTGAAGGGGTAAATGTAGGGGAATGGGTCTGGGTGGGTTGCGCTTCGGCGGGTCGATGTGGACTTGTTGGGCCAAAGCTCCTGTTTCCACACTGTAAGTAATCTAATCTAATCTAATCTAATCTAATCTAATCTCGACCAAACCACTTCTCATTCTTTTGGATTTCTGTGGCCTATTTCTATTGGTCTCACACAATGTTTTAGTAATAGAACAATTCCTCCACCTTTTTCTAGCTTCCTTTCCTTCCTAAATATCATGTCGCCTTTAACATTCATGCTTAACGTGTGTCCATGTTCTTTCTGGCTACAAGGAACAAGGTGCTGTATATTAACATAAGTAACTTCCAGTATCTGCAAGTGTGTACCACATCATGATCCTGACTCACAATCCTAATGAAATGAGTGACAGCCATTCTCTGGTTTATTTCTCAGGACACTGCCTTAACCAACCAGCCCTGTCTGAATTTAACTGAAGCTTGGTGGGCCTCAAGAACATAACACAGACTGAGTTAAGGAAGAAGGTTACTTGGCTGACCTGAATCCTTGTTTCATCTGAGATGGGAACTGTTGCTGTTTTAAGATCAAAAAGTCTATAGGTTTTTGTAGAATCGCTTTAAACTTTCAATTGCCTGATTCACTGAAAGTGCTGAAAATTATAAACATAAATAACAGTCAATGCTCGAGTTATTGCTGCAAGGAATTCAGTGTAGAGTTGAAGTGAGGAACTTGCCTGTTATGGGACGGGAGATCACTTTCAGATAATTTTGACATTACAGAAGAACACCACTGCATCAAAGAGCTAATCATTTAAATATGTCCTTTAGCAAATTATTAAAGTACTGGGAATGTCCCTCGATATTTCTGCGGATAAGATGATTTTCCAGCCAACTGTAATTGTGGCAATTTGAATTGTTGCTACCTGCATTGCTAATTATTTTTGCTATTTCTGCTCCACTTGGCTTGAGAATGATTTGCTTTGATTTTAAGCTGCTTGCGCTTAGAAGTCTAGTTAATTTTCAGAGAGAAGGGTGCAGAGAGTTCAAACATTTTCATTGCTGGCATCAGGGTCACAGAATTGTGAAAGCAAAGGAGGATCCATCATAGAAAGGTTTATAAACACAGAACAAGGAAGAAGAGGAGGCCACTCAGCCTGTCGAACCTATTCTACTATACCACCAGATCATGGCCAATCTAGTTTTAAGTTCAACCTTTCATTCCTGCTTATCCTCCAATACTCTTTCATCCCATTAGGAAACAGAGTCCATCTGTCTTAAAGATATTTAAAGATTCTGCATCCACTGCCTTTTGGGGAAGGGAATTCCAAAGACTCACAACCCTTTGAAAAAAACTTTCCTCATCTCTGTCTTAAATGGGCAACCTCTTAAACTCTAACCTTTAGTTCTAAAATCACCCACAAGAGGGAACATCCTTTCCACATCCTTCCACCAAGTGCCCTCAGGATATTACGTTTTAATTAAGTCACCTCTGACTTAAAACCCCAGGGGATACGGGCCTAGCCTGTGTAGCCTTTCCTCATAAGGCAATCCACTCATTCCAGGTATTAGTCTGAGAAGCCTTCTCTCAACTGCTTCTGAAAGAAACCATTTGACATTTTTTAGCATTTGACTCATACCACAGGATGTTCTGGCCGTTGAAATGCAGGCAATCTGGGTAGTTGTACCTCCATCATAACTGCACTCACTTTCCAAACAAGCATCTCACTTACTTCACCTTTCCCACTTTCTCCCAATAACCTTGCATATTTTTCCTTTTCAAACATCCATCTCTTTGCATCTTGAATGCCTTGATTGAAACTATTTCTGGTCTTCTGTGGATAATGACCAGATAGAACTAGAGTCATAGAATTGTTGTACAGCACGCAAACAGACTCTTCAGTCCAACCTGTCCACGCTGACCAGATATCCTAAATTAGTTTAGTCCCATTTGCCAACACTTGGCCCGTATCTGTCTAAACCCATCCTATTCATATACCCATCCAGATGCCTTTTAAATGTTGTAATTGGACCAACCTCCACCACTTCCTCTGGCAGCTCATTTCATACATGCACCACCCTCTGGGTGAAAAAGTTGCCTCTGAGGTCATTTATAAATTTTTCCCCTCTCACTTTATACCTATGCTCTCCAGTTTTAGACTCTCCCACCCTGTGGAAAAGTTCTTATCTATTTACTCCATCCATGCCCCTCATGCTTTTACAAACCTTCATAAGGTCACCCCTCAGCCTCCGACCCTCCAGGGAAAAAAGCCCCAGCCTATTTAGCCTCTCCCTCTGGCACGGACCAGGTGGTGGCTATATGCTAATTAAAGGAGAATTGGGTGAGAACTGGGTCTATCTTGAGATGGTGATCAAGTAATGTGATGGCTTTGAAGCTATAGAAGCTAAAATAAAACCTTGTAGTATTTCTTATGAACAGACTAACTTCTAGTGTTTAACATTTCCATCACACTCTCTCAGGCAATACATTCTAGATGCTAACCACGCGCTATGTGAAAATGTTGTCCCCATTATTTTTGCTTCTCTTCCCAATTGTTTTAAATCTGTGCCTTCATCTTATTGGCATGCATCCCCCACCTCCATTTTCTTAAAACCAACTGCATTTCTGTCTTTCCTCTTCCCTGAAACGTATGTAACCAGCAATTGAAAAGCTGGTAACAAATGTAAACACCAATTTTTTGTGGTTTAACCGTATAAGTAAAAGTTATTGGTTGCAGGACCCAAGGAGAAATGGATGGAATATTCAGCGTACATGCAAATCCCTTTTTTTGAAGAAAGATCATTTGGCAATCTTCAAAGGCACCATTGGAAATAATTCTGCAAAATACACTTTCCTTGCAAAATCAGGACCTTTGGAAACTTGGAGAGATTGAATTCAAGACACATGGCTTTCCTTTTGTGGCCTGAGTTTATTGAGTTGTTCAGTTCTTCCTCTCTCATCTTACACCCAGTCCTCCCTGTGCTCAGACAATCCACATATTTTCCTTATCTGAAATAAACTATTTGAACAACGCTCAAATGTTAATGCCATTCTGATCTATTTCAATTGGTGAAATTATCAACACATGAAAATATTGGCTCTCGTTCTAGTACCCATTTTCCAAATGCAATGAGTCACACTTGCCCCCTATTTTCTGATACTCCTTAAGACATAAATACTCTTGCTCTCCAATGCCTCAAATGTAAAATTCTCATCCTTATTTTTGATTTCTTCCATTACATCATCCCTCTCTTTCCTTGTAACCTCCTCTTGCCCTGAATCCCCTGCGCTCTCCATGTTCCTCCAATTCTGTTTACTTAATCTCCCAGATTTCAATTGTTCCATGATTGCCTTCAGCTACCTATACCCTTAACTTTGGAATTCCGATTAATTCCCTAATTAAGCCTCCCACAACTCTCTCCACTTCAAATACACTCAATAAAACTCTTTGACCAGTTATGTTTTTGGTTCCTTATTTTAAAAAGTCATTATGAAGCTTGCTCAGCTAATAACCCCAGTAAAAAAATAACATAAATACAAGTTGATGTAGTTTCTGCTAGGCCTGTGGAGGTATGGACTAAGGATCACCAACATATTGGGATGGGTAAACGGAGTGGGATTAGGGAGATTTACCTGAATATATTTGACAGTAATAAATCCAAATGACTGGGGATATCAACCAAACAACGACAAGCAGGCAGTGGGCACACCATTCATGAGCCTCCTCTCTGGAGTTCAGACCAGCTGAAGTATTTGTTTTCTTACTCTGAATGCCTTTTTTATTATCAAAGTTCAGAGTTATCCTGTTAGAATTGCAGAAAACAGATATGTAAGAAAAATAAAACTCAATGAGAAATGAGGCACTGTCTGAACATATAAAAGCAATGTGGCAATGTTAGATAATAAAAACAAAGCATTTCAAAAAGAGAAAGACAGTAATGAATATCTAAAAAGTTGTAAATATTGCTTCCATATTCATTGCTTTTCTCTTCTAATCCATTTTATTGCTTTATTTTCACTCCTTTCATCTTTGTGCCTTTAGTTATTACTTGTTTCTCTTTCTGCCTGTTTTCCTTTTTGCTAGTTTCTTTTCACAGCTTTACTGCAGTAAATTTGACTATATCTATACACATATATATAATAGGTATGTATTTATAATTGTTCACACTTGCCAACCACCTCATGTATTTCTTCTCTCTAAGTTATTGAAATAATGTGCAGGATAGCCAAGGAAATACAGTTAATTAATGTGCTGTCCCAGCCATGCAATTAGAGAGCCTCTTGAGTGATACTCCATCTGGACAATACAGTGTGTGGAAGGAAGAGACGAACAACAGCACTTTTATGAGACAGAACTGTTCATACTGTTATTCAATATGCTCACTAATGGTCTGGTTTACGCAATTGCTTTGTCACTTGGGAGACTTACTAATGGTCTGCTTTGCCCAGAAGTGGCACAATCAGGAGGTCTGCTAATGACCAGGTTAAGCAGAGGGCAAGGCAAGTGACAAACCAAATGATACACAAGGATGAAGGACCACAAAACTGAGTCGGAGGCAGTGACAACCACAGGTTGTGTTTTCTTTTGTGTGTCAAGGTAATAGCCAACTTGGTCACCTTGAGTAATTGCTCAAGTCTCCTTCCAAAGAGGTCATGACAAGGCTTAGATTCCAATTTCCATTCCATTGTCTCAATCATGTCCTTGAAACTCAAGTGATAGAGTTTCTGTAGGACGTCATTCTAATCACCTTGTGTGGACTCAGTGGGATAAACGTAGAGATTCTGGTGAAAGAGGGTTAGCAAGATATTGGGTGAACTCCCCCACTCTCTGTTATAATTGAATAAAGACAGCTCCCCTGGTTTACACCATGATCCACATGCAAGGCAGGTATTGCATATAAGTGAAAGTTTGTCTGGGTGAAACATGTGGAGAGAAATTGGGCAGGGATAATTTCACAAGAAGGCATACCTATTCAAAGAGGATTTGTAGCTCGGGTGCTCATTGCTGTGGTTCTGTTCGCCGAGCTGGGAATTTGTGTTGCAGACTTTTCGTCCCTTATCTAGGTGACATCCTCAGTGCTTGGGAGTCTCCTGTGAAGCGCTTCTGTGATGTTTCCTCCAGCATTTGTAGTGGTTTGTATCTGCCGTTTCCGGTTGTCAGTTCCAGCTGTCCACTGCAGTGGCCGGTATATTGGGTCCAGGTCGATGTGTTTGTTGATAGAATCTGTGGATGAGTACCATGCCTCCAGGAATTTCCTGGGTGTTCTCTGTTTGACTTGTCCTATAATAGTAGTGTTGTCCCAGTCGAACTCATGTTGCTTGCCATCTGCGTGTGTGGCTACTAAGGATAGCTGGTCGTGTCGTTTTGTGGCTAGTTGGTGTTCATGGATGCGGATCGTTAGCTGTCTTCCTGTTTGTCCTATGTAGTGTTTTGTGCAGTCCTTGCATGGGATTTTGTACACTACGCTGGTTTTGCTCATGCTGGGTATCGGGTCCTTTGTCCTGGTGAGTTGTTGTCTGAGAGTGGCTGTTGGTTTGTGCGCTGTTATGAGTCCTAGTGGTCATAGTAGTCTGGCTGTCAGTTCAGAAATGTTCTTGATGTATGGTAACGTGGCTAGTCCTTTGGGGTTGTGGCATGTCCTCATTCCATTGTCTTTTTCTTAGGCATCTATTGATGAAATTACGGGGGTATCCGTTTTTGGCGAATACATTGTAGAGGTGTTCTTCTTCCTCTTTTTGCAGTTCTGATGTGCTGCAGTGTGTTGTGGCCCTTTTGAACAGTGTCTTGATGCAACTTCTTTTGTGTGTGTTGGGGTGGTTGCTTTTGTAGTTTATGACTTGGTCTGTGTGTGGCTTTCCTGTGTACCTTTGTGGTGAATTCTCCGTTTGGTGTTCTCTGTACCATCACGTCTAGGAATGGGAGTTGATTGTCATTTTCTTCCTCTCTAGTGAATCGGATTCCTGTGAGTGTGGCGTTGATGATCCGGTGTGTGTTCTCTATTTCTGTGTTTTTAATGATTACAAAGGTGTCATCCACATATCTGACCCAGAGTTTGGGTTGAATTTGCGGTAAGACTGTTTGTTCTAATCTTTGCATTACAGCTTCCGCTATGAGTCCAGAGATGGGTGAGCCCATGAGTGTGCCGTTGATTTGTTCATATATTTGGTTGTTGAATGTGAAGTGTGTTGTGAGGCACAGGTCCAGTAGTTTGAGTATGCCGTCTTTGTTGATAGGTTCCCCATCAGAAATATACACATAGACAAGGAAAAAACTATGGTCTCATTCGATGTAACGGCACTGTTCACCTCTATCGACAAAACCCTAGCCAGAGAAACAATAGACAACCTGCTGGACATACAGAACAGACAACAAGATGGGGAACCTATCAACAAAGATGGCATACTCAAACTACTGGACCTGTGCCTCACAACACACTTCACATTCAAAAACCAAACATATTAACAAATCAATGGCACACCCATGGGCTCACCCATCTCTGGACTCATAGCGGAAGCTGTAATGCAAAGATTCTACAATCCAAAAATGTGCAGGTCAGGTGAATTGGCCATGCTAAATTGCCCATAATGTTCGGTGAAGGGGTAAATGGAGGGGAATGGGTCTGGGTGCGTTGCTTTTTGGTGTGGATTTGTTGGGCTGAAGGGCCTGTTTCCACACTGTAGGGGATCTAATCTAAAGTTTGTGAGTTTGCTCCTTTTTCCTCTGCTGGCTCCTTCTACATTTCCAGTGCGAGCAGCAGCGAAGGTAAGACCGTTTGGTTTTAAAAGTACTTACCGGTAGCGGGCAGCGGTGTTTTTTTTTCTCTTTCACTCTCTCTTCACAGAAAGAGCGGGAGCACCAGGGGGAAGTGACGACGACCAGAGGGGCAGCCGAGACCCGGAAGCAGTTAGTGTAAGCTTACCTGGGTAGGTTTTTTCCCCCTTTAAAAGCGCGAAGGAGAGGAACCCGAGGCACTACACGGGTAGTGCCTCCCACCCACCCTCCTCCTCTAACCTAATAATAACACCTGTTGTGGTAAGTAGGTAAGTGCTGAATTTTGCTTGTTGTATTCTTTAGACCCAGTTTTTTTTTAAATAAAAGTTAGCTTTAGAGGGATGGCAGTGAAGGCAGTGCAATGTTCCTCCTGCAACATGTATGAGGTGAGGGATGCCATCGACGTCCCTGCCGATTACACTTGCAGGAAGTGCACCCATCTCCAGCTCCTCCAAGACCGTGTTAGGGAACTGGAGCTGGAGTTGGATGAACTTCGGATCATTCGGGAGGCAGAGGGGGTCATAGATCAGAGTTATAGGGAAGTAGTAACTCAAAAGATGGCAGATAGATGGGTGACAGTGAGGGGGACTGGGAGGAAGCAGCCAGTGCAGGGACCCCCTGCGGCCATTCCCCTCAAGAACAAGTATACCGTTTTGGATACTTGTGGGGGGGATGACTTACCAGGGGTAAGTAACGGGGCTCAGGTCTCTGGCACGGAGCCTGTCCCCGTTACTCAGAAGGGAAGGGTGAAGAAGAGCAGAGCAGTAGTAATTGGGGACTCGATAGTTCGGGGCACAGATAGGCGGTTTTGTGGGAACGAGAGAGACTCACGTTTGGTATGTTGCCTCCCAGGTGCAAGGTTACGTGACGTCTCTGATCGTGTTTTCCGGGTCCTGGAGGGGGAGGGGGAGCAGCCCGAAGTCGTGGTCCATATTGGCACCAACGACATAGGTAGGAGGAGTGCCGAGGATGTTAGACAGGCTTTCAGGGAGCTAGGTTGGAAGCTCAGAGTTAGAACGAACAGAGTTGTTGTCTCTGGTTTGTTACCCGTGCCACGTGATAGAGATTTGAGGAATAGGGAAAGAGAACACTTAAATGCGTGGCTACAGGGATGGTGCAGGAGGGAGGGATTCCGGTTTTTGGATAACTGGGGTTCTTTCTGGGGACGGTGGGACCTCTATAAACAGGATGGTCTACACCTGAACCTGAGGGGCACCAGTATCCTTGGGGGGAGGTTTGCTAGTGCTCTTGGGGGGGGTTTAAACTAACTCTGCAGGGGCATGGGAACCCAGATTGTAGCTTCAGGGTGCAGGGCCTGGAGTGTAGGGAGGTTAGGAACATGGCATCAATTTCCAAGGAGGGTGCCTGTAAACAGGAAAGTGGCTTGAAGTGTGTATACTTCAATGCAAGAAGTATACGAAATAAGGTAGGTGAACTTGCAGCGTGGGTTGGTACCTGGGACTTCGATGTTGTGGCTATTACGGAGACATGGCTAGAACAGGGACAGGATTGGCTGTTGCAGGTTCCAGGATTTAAATGTTTTAGTAGGGTCAGAGGTGGGGGAAAAGAGGGGGAGGTGTGGCATTGCTTGTCAAAGATAATATTACAGTGGTGGAAAGGACGATGGATGAGGACTTGCCATCTGAGGTAGTATGGGCTGAGGTTAGGAATAGGAAAGGTGAGGTCATCCTGTTAGGAGTCTTTTACAGGCCTCCTAATAGTCCTAGAATCATTGAAGAAAGGATAGGGAAGGTGATTCAGGAGATGAGTAACAGTAATAGGGTGTTTGTTATGGGGGACTTTAACTTTCCTGATATTGATTGTGAAAGCTATAGCTCAAGTTCGTTAGATGGGTCAGTGTTTGTTCAATGTGTGCAGGAGAGTTTCCTGACACAATATGTAGACAGGCCAACAAGAGGTGAGGCCACACTGGATTTGGTTCTGGGTAACGAACCAGGCCAGGTGTTAGAATTAGCGGTAGGTGAGCACTTTGGGGATAGTGACCATAATTCGGTGATTTTTACCCTCGTGATGGAGAGGGATAAGTGTGTACTACAGGGCAAGAGTTATAGCTGGGGTCAGGGAAATTATGATGCGGTGAGGCATGACTTAGGATGTGTGGCTTGGAAAAGTAGACTCCAAGGCAAGAGTGTAAATGATATGTGGAGCTTGTTCAAGGAGCAACTATTGAGTGTCCTTGATAATTATGTACCTGTCAGGCAGGGAGGAAAGGGTCGTGCGAGGGAGCCGTGGTTTAAGAAGGAATTGGAATCCCTTGTTAAATGGAAGAGGGCGGCCTATCTCAAGATGAGACGTGAAGGTTCAATTGGGGCGATTGAGAGTTATAGGGTAGCCAGGAAGGACCTGAAGAGAGAGCTAAGAGCAGCAAGGAGGGGACATGAAAGGTCCTTAGTCGGTAGGATTAGGGAAAACCCTAAGACTTTCTATAGGTATGTTAGGAATAAAAGAATGACTAGGGTAGGAATAGGTCCAGTCAAGGATAGTAGTGGGAAGTTGCGTGTGGAGGCGGAAGAGATTGGGGAGACACTGAATGAATACTTTTCTTCAGTATTTACTCAGGAACAGGGCATTGTCGTCGATGTGAATACTGAGTCACAAATAAGTAGAATGGATGGCTTTGAGGTATGTAGAGAAGAGGTGTTGGAAATCCTGGAAAAGGTGAAAATAGATAAGTCCCCTGGGCCTGATGGCATTTATCCTAGGATTCTCTGGGAAGCAAGGGAGGAGATTGCAGAGCCATTGGCCTTGATTTTTATGTCCTCTTTGTCTACAGGAGTAGTGCCAGAAGACTGGAGGATAGCAAATGTGGTTCCCTTGTTCAAAAAGGGGAGTAGGGATAACCCTAGTAACTATAGGCCGGTGAGTCTCACTTCTGTTGTGGGCAAAGTCTTAGAGAGAATTGTAAGGGATAGGATTTATGCACATCTGGATAGGAATAATGTGATCAAGGATAGTCAGCATGGTTTTGTGAAGGGCAGGTCGTGCCTCACAAACCTTATTGAATTCTTTGAAAAGGTGACGAAGGAGGTTGATGAGGGGAAAGCGGTAGATGTGGTATATATGGATTTTAGTAAGGCGTTTGATAAGGTTCCCCATGGTAGGCTACTGCAGAAAATACGGAGATATGGCATTGAGGGTGAGTTGGAGGTTTGGATTAGGAATTGGCTGGATGGAAGAAGACAGAGGGTAGTAGTTGATGGCAAAGTTTCTTCATGGAGTGCCGTCACTAGCGGTGTTCCGCAAGGATCTGTTTTGGGACCATTGCTGTTTGTCATTTTTATAAATGACCTGGAAGAGGGGTTAGAAGGTTGGGTGAGCAAGTTTGCGGATGATACGAAAGTCGGAGGAGTTGTTGACAGTGAGGAAGGATGTGGCAGGTTACAGCAGGATATAGAGAAGCTGCAGAGCTGGGCAGAAAGGTGGCAAATGGAATTCAATGTAGCTAAGTGTGAGGTGATTCACTTTGGGAAGAATAACAAAAAGATGGGGTACTGGGCTAATGGTCGGATACTTGGTAGTGTGGATGAGCAGAGGGATCTTGGTGTCCATGTACACAGATCTCTGAAAGTTGCCACCCAGGTAAATAGTGCGGTGAGGAAGGCATATGGCGTACTGGCTTTTATTGGTAGAGGAATTGAGTTCCGGAGTCCTGAGGTCATGATGCAGTTGTATAAGACTCTGGTGCGGCCGCATCTGGAATATTGTGTGCAGTTTTGGTCGCCATACTATAGGAAGGATGTGGAGGCACTGGAACGGGTGCAGAGGAGGTTTACCAGGATGTTGCCTGGTATGGAAGGAAGATCGTATGAGGAAAGACTGAGACACTTGGGGCTGTTTTCATTTGAGAAAAGAAGGTTTAGGGGTGACTTGATTGAGGTGTACAAGATGATTAGGGGGTTAGATAGGGTTGACAGTGTGAACCTTTTCCCGCGTATGGAGTCGGGTATTACAAGGGGGCATAGCTTTAAATTAAGGGAGGGTAGATATAGGACTGAAGTTAGGGGTAGGTTCTTCACTCAGCGAGTCGTAAGTTCATGGAATGCCCTGCCAGTAGCAGTGGTGGACTCTCCCTCTTTATGGGCATTTAAGCAGGCATTGGATAGGTATATGGAGGATAGTGGGTTAGTATAGGTTAGGTGGGCTTGGATCGGCGCAACATCGAGGGCCAAAGGGCCTGTACTGCGCTGTATTCTTCTATGTTCTATGTTCTATGTTCTACATCAAAGACTCAGTCCATCTGTCTGAAGACACCTGCACTGATATAGCTGCAGGAGTAATTGAGAACTACAAAGTGGTCAGACATCTTTAGCTCCATTATAATGTTCATACCATTGTTCATTCCCCAAGGAAAATACAAAACAGGCCATTCATGAGTTTGTTGTTTAGGGTAAAGATGCTTGTTCGCTTCCAGTAGCAATAGCTGGAAGATTCTGTTCCGAGGAGTGAGTGCACATGGTGGGTGAGAAATAATTTGATTTGCTGCTTGGTATGTTCTTCAAATTGAAGCCCTTTCCTGTGAATTAATCTCTTTTGCTACAATTAACACATTGCTGCTAGAAGAGTAGACAGTTTATACTAGTTGCAAGAAAGGGGAAAGTGAGAACTGCAGATGCTAGAGATCGGAGTCAAAAAATGTGTCTCTGGAAAAGCACAGCTGGTCAGGTGGCATCTGAGGAGCAGGACAATCAATGTTTCGGGTATAAGCCCTTCATCAGAATGAAGCCATTCCTGATGAAAGCTTATGCCTGAAACATCGACTCTTCTGCTCCTTGGATGCCACCTGACCAGCTGTGCTTTTCCAAACAACACACTTTGTGACTAGTTACAAAAAACTCGAGTAGCAGCTGTCCCTGATTTACGAACATTCAACTTACAGATGGTCATACGTATGAGATCCTATTAATATTAATGTTAAATATAATATTAACATAAATATTAATGTTAACAATTTGACATGCAAACACATGTTCTTACTTATGAACAGCTTTTTGATATTGTATAACATTGTGTTCCAACTTGCATACGTATCAACTTAATGAATGTACTCAACAATGGATCTCTTTTGTAACCCAGGGACTGTCTGTATGAGATGGTTAAGGATTCTGAGGTCTGCTCCCTCTGGTCAAATAGTTCTTTGTGTGTGTTAAGTAGTCACCATCCTTCTCTGCAGAACGTTTTCCATTAAATTGAACCTTTTGCTTATCTCAATGAACTAGAAAGCTTAACTTGTTTCAGGTGGAAAGGCTTGTATTGGAGAATTTTGTTGCAACCTTTGATGACACTAAACTCATTTTAGTTAATTAAAATTGTCATTGAATTTTTGTTGTAAAGATTGTTAGTGTACCAAGACTAAAAGCTGTTGGAAGTTTGTTTCCTTTTCTAAATGCTGTTTTCAGTGTGGAGTTCAGTTTTCCTTCCCAGAATGGTGGGGTGATGTGGGTGGTGCATACAGTTACAAGGGAGCACTACATGATGAAGATATTGGACCAACACTCAAGTTGAAAGAGATCAAGTGCACACAAACGATGTGTCTTCATAGCGATGAATGAAGATATTCCTTTCCAAAGAATTTTCAAATGGCCGATCTGCAGAAAATTTGTGAAAATGGCTTCATTCAGTAATATTCTGATATGTAACTAATCTGAGATTGTATATAGTTATTAGTCAATGTTTGTGACACAGGGAGAAATGCTTTGGGAGAGGTGTTGTGTAACGATTTTGCTCCAGCCTTGATGACCCCACACCATTCAGAAATGAGCCTTCCCGTGTCCCCATAAACTTCATCTTGGACCTTTCTCACTGATCAATGCACGGATCCCCAGGACTGCTCTTACACCAGTCCTCACACACGCCCCAGATATGAGTGGGCAGAGCCCTGCCTGCTGTCTTTGCAGTTTCCTGACTGACATGCAGGATTCCTCTCACTGCTTGTGATGTCCCTTTTCAGTCCCTGGACTGTGGTTAGATATTCCCCATGACTGTGACTGGCTCAAGTGGATGACTGGCCATGACCAATCCCTGAACTGTGCACAGACAGAATCTGTGACTGACTGTACCAAACCTTCTGACATACTGCAGTGCCCAAAGACATCCAGGCACCCTTTCTAACCACATCTCCCTGCACATGGCCCATAGCCCTGCAGCTGAGAACACTGAAGGCACAGATCCAGACACTTCTTAAAAGAGTTTAGTGTCTTTGCCTCTACCCAGGCAGTAAATTCCACCCCCACTACCCTCTGCATTAAAAACAAACTTCTAATCTTTCAGCCACTTAGCTTGAACCTCTGACCTCTGGTTTTTGAACTCACTGCGAAGGGATTCCTTGTGTCTGCTCCACCTCTATCCATCACAATTTTGTATACATCAATCAAAAAGATTCTGGGTAATCCAAGATGGAGGATGGGAAATAGTTGTGGTTGTAAGAGCTGCTCCTTTTTTTGAGGTATTTTAGGTGTTGGAGGTGATATCCCTGAATTCCAAGAGCAGTAATTGCTGTTTTATAAGATGTTGCATTGTTTTGGAACTTTGGGAGAAAAAGATCAAACAATGGCACTTTAAAAAGGAAAATGAGAGACAAAGGCAAAGGCCATATGGTCAGTGGGAGAGAGAGAGAGAGAGAAATCTACACGACTGTCTGACACAACAGTGAATCTGCACAGCTACTGCCTTTGCTGTTCGAGTTCAAGTATCTCTGGACCTCAGAGCGCCTCTAAGAAAAATTAACAAAGAGCAAAATTCACAGCTGACCTTGGATGAACCTGTGTGAGAGAGCTCACAGCACAGGAGCAGATAAGTGCATGGTTTTTACTTGTAAAACATCGTGTGCAATTCTGGTCTCCTTCCTATTGGAAGGATGTTGTAAAACTTGAAAGGTTTCAGTAAAGATTTACAAGGATGTTGTCAGGTTTGGAAGATTTGAGCTAAAGGGAGAAGCTGCATAGTCTGGAGCTGTTTTTCCTGGAGTGCCAGAGGCTGGGAAGGGAAGGGGGAGTGACTTTATAGAGGTTTATAAAATCATGAGGGGCATGGATAGTAGACAAGGTCTTTGCCCTGGGGTAGGGGAGTCCAGAATTAGAGGGCATAGGTTTAGGATGAGAGGGGAAAGATTTAAAAGGGCCATAAAGGACATTTTCATGCAGAGGGTGTTGCATGTATGGAATGAGCTGCCAGAGGGAGTGGTGGAGGCGAGTACAAACACAACATTTAAAAGGCATCTGGATGGGTACATGAATAAGAAGGGTTTAGAGAGATATGGGCCAAATGCTGGCAAATGGGACTAAATTAATTTAGGATATCTAGTCAGCATGGATGAGTTAGACTGAAGGGTCTGTTTCCATGCTGTACATCTCTCTGACATTATTCACCCCTCAGCCTTCTCTGTTCCAAGGAAAGCAACCCAATCTCTCCAAGTAGTTACATTCTCCAGCCCTGGCAACATTCTAATAAATTTTCTTTGCACTGTCTCTCAATCAGTGATGTCCTTGCCATACTGTGGTGACCAGAACTGCACACAATATCCCAGTTGTGGCCTCACCAGTGTCTTGTACAGTTTCATTGTTACATCGCAACCTTAGCATTCCATACTCCTGCCAATGAAGGAGAACATTCTGTGTGTGTTCTTTACAACTTTATCTACTTTATATCCCAGTTCCAAGCCTCCAACTTGGCACCGTCCTCTAGACCTGTCCATCACTCCCCCCCTCTGATCTATCACCATTATCCACCTATCACTTTCTCAGCTACTCTCCCCACCCCCCTCCCATTTATCTCTCAGCCTTGGCCCACTAGCCTCATTCCTGATGACGGTCTTATGCCCAACGTCAATTCTCCTGCTCCTCGGATGCTGCCTGACAAGCTGTGCTTTTCCAGCTCCACATTCTTGACTCTGATCTCCAGCATCTGCAGTCCTCACTTTCTCCAACTTTATCTCCTTGTACTGCTACCTTTAGGGACCTGTGCACTTGTATACCAAGATCTCTCAGTTCATCTGTCCTCTCAGTATAATGCTGTTTACTGTGTATTCTTTTTTACTGTTTCACCTCCTTAAAAGCATTATCTCACACCACCAGAGTTGAACTCCATCTGCCACATCTTATAAACATAAGCCACACTTCTCTTTCAATTCTACCGCATTTCTCCCTCTAGTTTATATCATTCCACACACCTAATGTGTTTTAAACGTGAAATATTATTTTATTGTTGTAAACTTTGTTGTTGAATATATAGTTCAGAAATGTGTTAACACCTTGCTAGATGTTTTCACAGTGCTCCTCAGCCTAATTCCTTATTAGGTGCAAATAAAATGGCTTTGTAATGGCCATCTTTTCAGAAGCACTCAATTCAGATTTAACCCTTTAACTGCTAGTGGGAGTTTACAGGTCTCAATGTTTTATTTTAAAAGAAAATTGTTTCCCCTATTATTGTTTTTGTGAAAGGCTTTTTGAAAGTTAATGTTATGGTTGTTTCTCTGAAGGAGTTTTCTGCTCGAGAGGTTTCCTTCACACCACTTGTTCATTGCTGTGGATGTTCTGGTTTCTGTTCTGTCTGAAAGCTGTACTGACAATTTCTTTAAAAAAGTTATTTTACATTTTCTGCTCAGGTCTGTTTCTTGATCTCACTGTTACCATGATATTCTGGTTAGCGAATCTCGTGGTTGTTACCATTTTTTTGTTTTGTGATTTGATGTCTCATGGTGACTTTGAATTCTTTACAGACTGTTCGAAGCAAAGACAAAGTTAAGACAATCTTCAGACTTGAACTTTAATGTAGCACTATGTATTGTATATGAACATAGATAGTTGTATTTAATATTAATCATAGATATACTAGGCTCTGATCATCATAGTCGCAACAAACTATCTTTTTTGTTTGTTGATTTCTATTTGATTACGTATGTTTTCAGAAAGAGTATTCTCACTCCCACTCACACTGTGCTGTCTGTGTTCAGTGATGTGCAGCTTCATGACATTGTTGCAAAATTGTCCCAGGTTCCTGAAGTTGATGCAGTGGATTGAATTTACCAACCACTATGTCTAATTCCCCAATCCATCCTTGTGTTGAATGCTGTTATGTCACAGTTTGAGCATCTCAGAGTAAGTTTTTATCTGTTATCTGTAACCAGGGTCTTCATTCTTGTAATTGCTTCAGGTGTGAGTGTATTGCCATTATCTGAAATTACTGGCAGGTTTATATGATGCTTTTCTGATGTAAAATTGAATTCATCCAAATTCCACTGTCTATGTCCATACAGAGCAAGGTACATTCATCTGTATTCTCAGTCCTGAGCTTGCTGATATATATTGCCCCTGGTGAAGCAACATACTGATTTAACAATTCTCATCCTCATGTGAATTTATTGCGTGGTCTATCCCCCACCCTTCCAATTCTCTGTTATCTTCTTCAGTTTGATAGCCTCCAGATATTTGTGCCTTTCTAATTCTCACCTCTGCAGCATTTCCAATTTTAATTCTAGTGGCCATGTATTCAATACGAGGATACCCAACTCTCTGGAATTCACCATCTTGACCTCTTCTCCAGTTTCTTCCTTGGTTAAAACCATTCCTTAAAACTTATCTCATCAACTGACATTTGATTGCCAACCTGAGTATCTCCATGATGTCAAAATCTGATTGTAACTTTCATGTGCAGAAACTTAGAAACTTAGAAGGTTTAATTGCACTAAAGATGCTACACGAATATGTCTTGGTCTTGTGCAGCTTAATTCACACTCTGAGCTAATTTTAAACTGTGCGGGTTTATGACACAGTGGGCAGTGCATTTGCCTCGGAGTCCAAAATACTAGGATTCAAATCCCACTTCAGGACTTGTTGACCTTGGCAGGAGCTGCCATCTTGTGGCCAAACTGGATGATCATTGACCTGCACGTCCCTCTGACACACTGCTGACAGGTACCAAGAGCAGGAGGGAGTCTTCTAGCCAAACCAAGACTGTGTGGTCACTGCAATGCAACAGCCTGCCCAAGGTTTTAGTGGGTCCATGTGCAGAGTCCTACAGACTCTCTTTGGTGGTGAACATCTACCTCATTTTGAGGGACAGTCAGAAGAAGAGTTTCAGACATTGCAAGCACATTTGCCCCCACCAGAACCCCTCCTCCATCTCCCCCAGCCAATCAAATGTTGGTCACTGGAGAAAAAAGAAACGCAGGGCAGTAATCCAACTCTCCATGCTCAAAGTAATTTTTTTCATTAGAATAGAAGAGATTTCCATTGGAACATCATTGAAAACAGGAGCAGAAGTCTGGAAGAGTTCATTAAAATCCATCTGGCCAGTCCCAAAGGTTGACATATTCCTCATGCTAACTCCAAAACATAGCCCCAGGAAGGACAATTATTGTCCATCTGGCTTGCCTCAAAGGCTGAATGCTATTATGCATATCCTAACTCTTACCCTCAATCAATCTCAGTGCCAAACATTTACTCAGTTCCCTCCTGAATTTTCTAATGCCTATGCATCTTCAGCATATATGTGGGCAGTCTGCTTCTCTTATTCAGCAGTCTCAACTCAAAAAGTGATTTTTTTTCCCTCTGTTGAGAACTAATCATGTGTAACACTTGATGTTTGTGTATCAAGCATCCTTACACTGACTGTATAACTTCGAAATAGTCAAGAATTAATTTGTTTGAATTTGAGAACAATTTTATAATGTAGTCATGGAAATAATAATAGATAAGTAAATTCAGTATCTGAATGGGTCAGTTATGATATGAAAGAGAGCATTCAGATTTTATTTAAATGCTCTAAAACACATCAGATATAGTTGTGTTATGAACTTCTGATGAAAAGGATTGAATTAAATAATCTTGTAAGGTTATTTTGGTATCAGTGCAGTGAAGACATTCTTATATACAGAGTGACATGAGCTCTCCCAACACAAATGCATGAGAATTCCTGCAAATTTGCCTCTAAATCACAAGTATCTGTAATGGAATTGCATCATCATTTCCTCATTATCACTTAGTCATAATCCTGGAGCTCCCTTCCTAACAGCACTATGACTGTTCCTACACCCTGTGCAGTACAGTGATTCAAGATGGCACCTTACTACTGCAGTCCTAGAGGGAACTAAGGTGATGGCCGAGTGATATTATTGCTGGATAATTAATCCAGAGACCTGGAAAATGTTCTAAAGACCCAGGTTTGAATCCTGCCATGGCAGGTGGTGAAATTTAATTTTTTTAAAAAAAATCTGGAATTAAGAATCTACTGAAGACCATGAATCCATTGTCAATTGTCGGAAAAACCCATCTAGTTCACTAATGTCCTTCAGGGAAGGAAATCTGCCATCCTCACCTGGCCCGACCTACGTGTGACTCCTGACTCACAGCAATGTGGTTGACTCTGAAATGGCCCAGCAATCCATTCAGTTGTTCCAATCAAAGGTCACCTAGGGTTGGACAATGAATGCTGGCAAGCCCGTGACACCTATATCCCACAAAATGAATAAATAAAAGAAACTAAGGTCAGAATTGGATGTGAATGTACTGGAACGCTATTCTGATGTATACCACTTCAATTGGACCTGTATGGCTCATTGCACGATTTACTGATTTTTCCTTCTGGGTTCTCAAGAGGCATTTAGTGATGGGTAATAAATGCTGGCCCAGTATTCATTATATAAATGAATAAAACAAAACACGAAGCAACTTCAGTCAAATTATTGGTGAGAAATTTTAGGCAGCACAGATCCCCAGGAGTGTCACGGTGCAGAAGGAATCATTCTGCTCATTATGCCATCACCAGTTCTTCAAACAAGCATCATTCCCGAGTGCCAAACTGTTGTTTTTCCCTTTACCCTTACACATCATTGTTTATCCATATACTCTCCCAATGTCCTTTTGGATGGAAAAATATTAATTGTCATTTTGCATTTTATGTCTTCAGTGGATTATATTGCACATTGCTTTAATTTTGGCAAGAAAAGGTTGATTAAAACTCAACTGTACTGCACACTCACATGTTGGCAAATTGAGAAATGGATGTCATATGTTTTAGATATGATTTCTGATCAGATTCCTGCTTTCCTGCAACAATGCTACTTGACCAGCTCCACACCTTGATTAACCCTTCATTAAATACCAATAATATAGTAATGGCTGATCAAACTTTCAGATGCTCTGGTTGAGCCTGAATAAAAAGGTATTACGGAAAAGTGAGACCTGTTGCTGAAACATTATGCCGTACACGCATTCAGAACAAGTGTAAAGATGCCAAATTTTGAATGATCACATCAAATTATGTCACAAAGGAAAATGATGCTTATTGATAGACAAATTGAATTTGATCTGCTAAAGCATTCCCAAGAAGAAAACAATAGGGAACTACAGACTCTCTGAATTTCCAGGGATATTTCTGTTTTATTCATTGACTGGGTATTGCCCATCCCTAGTTGCCCCTTGAGAAGGTGGGGGTCAGCTGCCTTCTTGAATCACTGAATTCCATGTGCTGTCGATTTATCCACAATGCCACTAGGGAGAGAATTCTAGGATTTTGACCAAGCAGCACTGAAGAAACAGCAATTTATTTTCAAGCCTGGATGGTGAGTGGCTTGGAGGAGACCTGCAGGTGGTGATATTCCCAACCCCTTTTAGATAGAGGTGGTCTTGGGTTTGGAAGGTGCCATCCGAGGATCTTGGTAGAATTTCTGCAGTGCACCTAGCAGATATTACACACTGCTACGTAGCATCACTGGTGGAAGGAGTGGATACTTGTGGATGTGGTACCAATCAAGCGAGCTGCTTTGTCCTGGATGATGTCTATTTTCTTAAGTGTTGTTGGAGTTGCTTCCATGCAGGCATGTGGGGAATATTCCATAACACTCCTGACTGTGTCTTGTAGATGGTGGACAAGCTTTGGGAATCAGGAGGTAAGTTGCAGGATTCCCAGCATCTGACCTGCTTTTGTAGCCACTGTATTTATATGGCTAATTCATCTAGTTTCTGGTCAATGATAATCCTGAGATGTTGAATGTGGAGGCTTCACTGATGGTAATGCCATTGAATGTCAAGGGGTGATGGTTAGATTCTCTCTTGTTGGAGATGGTCATTACTTGGTACTTGTGTGACATGCATGTTACTTGTTAGTTCTCAGTCCCAATCTGGATATTGTCCCAGTCTTGCTGCGTTTGTGCATGGACTGGAGAGTCTCAAGTGGTGCTGAACATTGTACAATCACCATAGAGCATCCCCATTCCTGGCCTTATGATGGAGAGAATGTCAGAAGGCAAAGGACTTGAAGATATTTCTTTATTTGCAGAGAATGTGTCCCTATGTTTTTTGCTTCATGCAAATGTATATGAGTCACATTATTAGCTGAACTGATTATCGCAATATGTTTGTTAATGGATCCATTCGCATCTCCAGGATTGTTTAGCAAGTGTAGCCCTAATCGCAGAATCACATCGGAGAGGAGAAGTTTGGGTTGAAATTTGCAAAGCACTGAAATTCATACACAACATTAAACAATGCTGAAGATGCTAATAACTATTCTCAACCAGCTGCTCATGTAATCAGATGAGCTCAGATATCTTTCGATGTCAATAAAGTCTCCTATCCTTGGGATGATTCCAGCAATCCCCTCTCTAGACCTTCAACATCCAGCTTAAAATGTGCAGCCGAGAATTTAACCAAAATTCCAGGTGGAATCTAACCAGCATTATCAAAGAGTTAGTGTAAACCCCTTGCTTATGTGCACCAAATCCTTCATTATAAAGTAAACAATCCTGTATGCTTTTTAACAGCCTCTTGACTTAGCTTGCCATATATAAAAACAGAAAGGTTTAATGTGATCACCTGAGACAGTTGAGATGGTTCTGTTAGAGAGGCACAAAGCTTTGACGATCCAATGAAACTGAGCAAGAGGTGATTTCCCCACACAGGTACAGCCAATGTAGCACTCACAATGTCGTCTAATTAGTTTTAATACACTAGGCAAGAACTACTAATGTCTTCACTGGCAAATGGGATTTTGAGTGTTAGCTATAAAGAAACTAATGCAGGAGATGATTAAGGTTATATCTTGTACATAATAACTGATCTGAAAATAGTTCAATTGATGAGAGAGAGAGAAATATTTGTTCAATAATTCAGTCATCTGGTACCTTTTTTGAGTGGTTAGGCACAGGCCTACTCAAACCTGTATGTTACCATGGCAATGGGCCTTCCTGTGACTTCCAGCCATCAATTTACTAAACACTATCTCATCCTTTGTCTACCCATCTTTTCTTTGTTGTAAATCCACCCAGGACTGGACTGATAAAACAAATGAAAGCATTTGGAAAAATAAAAATATTGCAAATTCTGTTGGGGATTGTTGAGAATGCTATTTTGACTAATAATCTATTCTGGGAACTTTTCAGAAGGTTAAGGGTTGGCCTGGAATTTTATACCAATACATTCAATTCTGAAGAAGGGTCACAGGACTTGAAACATTAACTCTGTTTCTCTCTCTACTGACGCTACCACAACTGTTGCCTTTTCCCACCAATTTCTGTTTTCCTGCTAGTTTTTATTGTGTTCATTAGAAACAAAGATTACACAATGATAAATGTACTGGGCATCAAATGGTGGAAGGGTTGGGAGAGGGATATTTGGAGGTAAATTAAATGAAACCTCTAGGAGTATGATCAATTATGTAGCAACCACGCAATTGCTACTCTTTATCAAACTACCATTTGTTGAACAAAATAAATGAGGGCCAGCTAGTGGGTAAGTTGTTGAAGGGGTTCTGAGGGACAGGATTTATTTGTTTTTGGAAAGGTAAGGACTGATTAGGGATAGTTGACATGGCATTGTATGTGGGAAACCATGTCTTACCAACTTGATTGAGGTTTGTTAAGAGGTGATGATGAAGACAGAGTGCTAGAAGTTGTTCATATGGAGTTCAGGCGAAAGTGAGGACTGCAGATGCTGGAGATTAGAGTCGAGAATGTGGTGCTGGAAAAACACAGCAGGTTTGGCAGCATCCGAGGAGCAGGAAAGTCGATGTTTTGGACAAAAGCCCTTCATCAGGAATGAGGCTGTGATCCTCGGGAGTGGAGAGATAAACGGGAGGGGGTGTGGGATAGGGGAAAGTAGCTGAGTGTGTGATAGGTGGATGGAGGTGGGGGTAAAGCAAATAGGTTGGAGGGGAGGGTGGAGCAGATAGGTGGGAAGGAAGATGGACAGATGGGACAGGTCATGGGGGTGGTGTTGAGCTGGAAGGTTGGAATTGGGATAAGGTGGGGGGAGGGAAATGAGGAAACTGGTGAAATCCACATTGATGCCATGGGGTTGGAGGGTCCTGAGGTGGAAGATGAGGTGTTCTTCCTCCAGGCATTGGGTGGTGAGAGAGTGGCGATGGAGGAGGCCCAGGACCTGTATGTCCTCAGCAGAGTGGGAGGGAGTGTTGAAGTGTTCAGCCACAGGGCGGTGGGGCTGATTGGTGTGGATGTGCCGGAAATGCTCTCTGAACCACTCTGCGAATAGGTGTCTGGTCTCCCCAATGTAGATGAGACCGTATCGGGAGCAACAAATATAGTAAATGACGTGTGGAAGTGCAGGTGAAACTTTGATGGATGTGGAAGGCTCTTTTGGGGCCTTGGATGAAGGTGAAGTGAGGCCGGGGGAAGGTGTGGGCGCAAGTTTTGTAATTCCTGCGGTGGTAGAGGAAGATGCTGAGAGGGGAGGATGGGTTGTTGGGTGGGGGTGGGGGGGGCATGGACCTGATGAGGTAGTCGCGGAGGGAACAATCTTTATAGAAAGTGGATAGGAGTGGGGAGGGAACAATATCTCTGGTAGTGGGGTCTGTTTGTAGGTGGCAGAAATGGTGGAGGATGATGCAATGTATACAGAGCTTCGTGGGTTGAATGGTGGGGACCGGGGAGGTTCTGTCCTTGTTGCGGTTGGAGGGGTGGGGTTCGAGGGCAGAGGTGCGGGAAGTGGATAAGATATGCTGGAGGGCATAGTCAACCACGTGGGAGGGAAAATTGCAGTCTTTAAAGAAGGACACCATGTGGAGTTCAGCAAGGCATTCAAAAAGGTAGACTGGTTAGTAAGGTTAAATCATGTGAGATCGAGAGAGAGTTAGCCAATTGGATACAAAATTAGTTTGAAGGTTGGAGACAGAGAATGGTGTTACAGGGTGGTTTTTTTGGACTTCCTAGCGGAAAGATGTTATGAAACTTGAAAGTGTTCAGAAAAGATTTACAAGGATGTTGCCAAGGTTGGAGGATTTGAACGATAGGGAGAGGTTGAATAGGCTAGGGCTGTTTTCCCTGGAGCGTTGAAGGCTGAGGGGTGACCTTAGAAAGGTTTACAAAATCATGAGGGGCGTGGATAGGATAAATAGATAAAGTCTTCTCCCTGGGTTGGGGGAGTCCAGAACTACAGGGCATAGGTTTGGGGTGAGAGTGTGAATATATAAAAGAGACCTCTTTCACGCAGAGGGTGGTACGTGTATGGAATGAGCTGCCAGAGAAAGTGGTGGAGGCTGGTACAATTGCACCATTTAAAAGCCATCTGGATGGGTATATGAATAGGAAAGGTTTAGAGGGATATGGACCGGGTGCTGACAGATGGGACTAGATTAGATTGGGATATCTGATCGGCATGGACAAGTTGGACCGAAGGGTCTGTTTCTGTGCTGTACATCTCTACAACTCTATGACTGGAGGCCTTGACCAGTGGTGTGCCACAAGGGTCGGTGCTGGGTCCATTGCTTTTTGTCATTTATATAAATGATTTTGATTTGAATGTAGGAAGAACGGTTAATAAGTTTGTAGATGATACCAAAATTAGTGGTGTAGTAGGCAGTGAATAAGATGGTCAGATGAGTCAATGGACTGAGGAGTGGTAAATGGCATTTAATTAGATAAATGCAAGGTGTTACATTTTGGTAAGGCAAACCAGGGCAGTTAACGCAGTTAATGGTATGGCCATGGGGAGAATTGTGGAACAAAGAGACCTAGGAGTGCAGATGCATAATTCCTTTCAAGTGAAGTCGCAGGTAGACAAGTTGGTGAAGATGGTGTTTGACATGCTTGCCTTCATTGGTCAGTGAATTGAGTACGGAGTTGGGACATCATGTTACAGGACATCGGTGAGGCCACATTTAGAATATCATGTTCAATTCTGGTGTCCTTGCTGTTGGAAAGATTTTGTTAAGCTTGAAAGGTTCAGAAAAGATTTACAAGAATGTTGCCAGGTTTGAAGGGTTTGAGAGGTATCAGGAGATGCTGAATAGAGTGAAACGTTTTTTTCCCAGAATGTCAAAGGTTGCGAGGTGTCCTTAGAGAGATTTACAAAATTATAAGGGGGTGTGGATAAGGTGAATAGTCTTTTTCCCAAGATAAGGGAGCCCAAAACTAGAGGGCATAGGTTTAAGGTGAGAGGGGAAAGATTTAAAAGGGGCAACTTTTTCACACACAGGTTGGTACATTTATGGAATGAGCTGCCAGAGGAGATGGTGGAGGCTGGTACAATTACAACATTTATAAGGCATCTGAATAGGAAGCGTTTGGAGGGATATGGGTCAAGTGCTGGCAAATGGGACGAGATTAATTTAGGATATCTGGTTGGCATGGGCGAGTTGGACCGAAGGGTCTGTTTCCATGTTGTCCATTTCTATAATTCTATGAAAACTCAGGAAGAAAAAGTGCCAGAAATCAAACTAATATTGTAGTAGATGAAGAATCCAATGTGGAGGAAAAGTAGCTCAGAAAGCAGAGAAAAAATAATAAAATAGATAAATAATGGGAATTACAGTTATTTTAGATGAGAATAATCATAAGTTTTAAGTCAGTATGTGATGCATCTTAACTAAGAGTTATATTGAAAAGGGATCTAGAAGTCATAGCTTTAGGCTTATTTTTTTTCCCCGTTCCAGCTGAAACCATCTCTCATTAACAATTCATAATTCCATTTTAATATGTAGGGCACATTAAAAAGAAATAATAAGAATTATTGCTTGAAGCCTCTTGGATGATGAAACTGTTAATCCTATCATTTCATTAAAGGTTCTTTTTCATGGTGTTAAACGTAGGTAATGAACAAATATGAACATGGTTAGAGGAGCTGCAAGACAGCAAAGCAATATGATATGAAATTAGGAAACAAACACCAGGTCGTATACCTTCACACATGGGGAGTGAGGGGATGGTTATTTATTGACTGGCTGCCCATGATACAAACTTCCTTTCGCTGTCAGGTTTAATGCTCAGAATATGCCCTCCTAGTAATTTTGCAAATGAACTTCCTGCGGAAAGTCATTGAGACCATAAGAAAGAGGAACAGGAGTCGACCATTCAGTCCCTCAGTCTAGCTCCTCCATTTCATTGGATCATGGCTGATCCAACATTTTTCAATCCACTTTCTTTCCTTTTTTCCATAACAGTTGATTCCCTGACTGGTCAAGAATCTGCCTAAAGCCTGAAGTGTTTCCAAAGACTTTGCCCTCACAACTTGTGGCAAGGAGTTCCAAAGACGAAAACCCACTGAGAGAAGATATTCCTCCTCATCTCAGTCTTAACTTTGTGTCCCTTTATTCTGAGACTATGCTCTCTGGTCCTAGACTGTCTCCTGAGAGGTAACATCCTCTCAGTATTTACCCTGTCAAGCCTCTTGAGAATCTCTAGTTCAATGAGATCACCTCCCATTTTTCTAAACTCCAGTGAGTAGAGTCCCAACCTGTTTAATCTTTGCTCATAAGTCAACACATCAATCTTGCCAATGCTAAAATTTCAGATTTGAAGATATTGTAATGAGGATTTAAATGAAACATGCAGCAGAGCCAGTAACAAATAAACAGATTTACTTTTATGAGCGTGATCTGATGACAGTCATACACATTTTGTTTACATGGGGACTCGATAACTTTTCAATATTACATAAAGCAAAGCTTTGAATTTTAATGTTAAGTTTTAAACTCCTCTAGAAATGTCAGAATGATCCAGGGAAGGTTCATTCAGTTGATCCAACTTATTCTGAAATGAAATATTCTTTCAGGTATGGAGGGATTTTCTTATGAGGAAGGGTTGAGTAGGTTGGGCTTGTACTCACTGGAGTTTAGGAGAATAAGATACAAGATTCTCTGGGACTTAAAAGGGTACATGCTGCGAGGTTGTTTCCCATTGTGGGAGGGTCTCGGTCCAGAGGGCATCATCTCAGAATATGTGACTGCGCATTTAAAACAGAGGTGAGGAGGAATGTGTTTTGAAGTTGGTTAATGTATGGAATTTTTATACCGCAGAGGGCTATGTCATTGATTATATGCAAGGCTGATATTGACTGATCTTTAATAAGAAAGGGAATGAATGGTTATGGGGAAAAGGCAGGCATGTAGAGTTGAGGATTATCAAATCAGCCAGAATTTCATCGGATGATAGAGCAAACTTGATGGGCTGAATGGCCTACTTCAGCTCATATACTTTCTGGTGATACGATCTAATGTTAACTGTTGTTAGTGCTGTAGTTCCTCGGATTTGAATTGTATTGAGTAATTGAATATTTCACTTGAACACTGAGGTCAACTCATTTCTGTAAAATGAAATAAGTTTATCCAAAATGGCCATGAAATTGATGTCCGCTGTGTTCGTTTCATCTTGAATCTTGGAAGACCCAATGCATAACACTGATTGTGTTGACTATTGATCTGAAATGTCCTTTGGTACTGTGTCTCACTCGGAGTTCATTGCCATTTCTATTCTGAAAAGAAATATTCTTTCAGATATCAGCATTATTTTCAATGTGGAATGAAAATCAATTACAGGAAAAAGTCTGATTCAGTGAACATGTTGTGATGTCAATATCACAGCACCATTGTCTTTCAGTCCTTTTGATGGTGATATAAAAGCTGGCTCTAGTATGAAATAGTCATCAGAGGTTTCCAAACTTACCCAAGCTCAGGACATTCCAGAATGTTCCCCAGTCAACAAAGAAGTTTTGAAGTATTGTTATTGCTGTAAGGTAGCATGCAATTTACATACAGTCTGATCCCACAGAAATCACTGTACTCATTGTTAATCATATACATTAAGAATAAGTATTGACCAATATTGATGTGAACACATGCAGTGCTATTCACAGAGCTAAATATTATTGTTGCTCTACATGGGAGTTGCTTGATTCCTACCAGGATCTGATCATGGTCTGAAGTAAGGGGGATTGGTGAAGGAATGATAATATCATGTATTAGTAGTCTATCGGCTAATGCTCAGGGACAACTGGTTCAAATTCATTAAATAAGTGTGCAATATAAAGCAAGCCTTAGTGATAAGGTGACAATGAAACAGTCACCAGTCATCAATTGATCATAAGTTTGGGCTGTCAGAAATTACACAGCATCAGATTGTAGTCCAACAGGTTTATTTGAAATCACAAGCTTTCGGAGCACTGCTCCTTCATCGGGTGAAGTCACTTCACTTGATGATGGAGCAGAGCTCGAAAAACTTGTGATTTCAAATAAACCTGTTGGACTATAACCTGTTATCATGTGACTTCTGACTTTGTCCACCCCAGTCCAACAGTGGCACCTCCACACCAGGTTTGGCCTGCCAATGGTTGAGAGGGTCATTTAGATCAAACTGTGTGCCTCAAATTCATATCTACACACATGCCCAAGCTATTCATATCCAGAGAGAGAGAATAATTAATGTCCACCTGTATATTTGATTTAATTCATTTAATTAAACAGCATTCTACTGAAAAGGAGTAGGAAGGGTTACTTACTGATGTTGGTGGTTCAGCTCTAGAGACAAGAACTACACATTTGAAATGCTTCATTTTTGTGGATAAATGTAAAACTGAGTAAAAATTAACTTTTAGTTTCCTCTTTCACTGTAAGAACTTTAACAATTACAGCCAGAATCATAGAATAGAATCTATGCAGTATGAAAGTAGGCCATTCAGTTTACACCAATCCTATCCTTGTGTTTCCCATGGCTAACCCACGTAGCCTGCACACTATGGCAATTTAGCATGGCCAGTCCAACTAACCAGCACATCTTTGGACTGTGGGAGGAAACTGGAGCACCTAGAAGAAACAAACACAGATACAGGGAGAATGGGCAAACTCTAGACAGTTGCCCAAGGCTGGTATCAACCCAGGTCCCTGGTGCTGTGAAGCAGTAGTGCTAACCACTGAGCCACCGTGCTGCCCCAGGCTTCTGCCAGATTGATTTAGAATAAAACAGGTATTCAGAAGAAATCGCTTCTTGACTGCAATTCGCAAAGACCCAGAGTGCACCATCAAACAGGATAGCAAAAACAAATTCAAACTTTCTAAAGAGTATTTTGTATATACTTGAAGCAGGATATGTACCAGGCTTTGGAAAAGAATAGGGTACCATGACTAATTGCATTTTTAAAGCATGAGTTTTTAGTACACCACACATTGAACATTGAATTCATTAAATTGATCAGTTGTGGAGCAAGAGAACTTGATCACTGTGAACTACATTACATTATACAACTCCTGATTCTAACTGACTACTTAATCAATGTCATGCCACATTCAGAACAGAGGAAATCAGCATAATGGTCACAAAGACTCAATTAGCAAATCCATTTTATCATCTTAATTTATCCATTCAGGGAAAAAAGGTCATTGGCCTCCTCAGAACATCTATTTAATTCTTAAAATAGTTCACCTCCCAGGTCTAAAGTCCATTCTATACATTGACCAGTGTGAAGATGAGACAGAATGTTTTTACATCAGCCCAAAGATTCCCCCTGTATTCTTCAGGACTTCTGTCCTTTTTCTATGCAGCGATCTGCCTCAGTCTCTGACAAACCACAAGGAATGGATGGGGGATTTCCAGTTATCAGAATCTAACAGTTCCATGAGAAATGCTAATGAGAAATACTTAACTCATCCCTGCCATAAGATGAATGTGTGTTTTAAAAAGTAAGCAGCCAGGATCACTCATAAATGCTGGGATGGCTGGCCATGATAGAGGATTCTTTCATTACCAATTAAGTAAGTCTTCAATTACCTTTAATGAAACATCTGATCCATTCTTCCCCTCCAATAGCTAATGGCAGTAAACTCTCTGGGATCTGCATCTCAAACATCCAGAATTCCCCTTTTGGATGTCAGATTCCCAATGCTTGGGATCCAGGTAACAGGGTGTTACTATATAGTGGTAACTCACATATTTTGGGAAAAGTCCTCACTTCTGTGCAATGTCCCTTGAAGGTGATGGTGATGTTGGGAGTATTCTGAAGAAAGCTGAGTTTTCCTCTTGATTCGGACTGTATTCTGAAAGATTCTCGGGGTTAGGTGAGCTTGTAGAAGAATCAGTTTAACTGTGATACTAGTGAAAGCTGAAACAGGCTCAAGGAGCCAAGGAGTGTACTCCTGTTTCTAATTTATATCTTGACTTTCTCTCTTCACCTGTCATCACCTTTGAGGGGTTGGACCATTGACGTTTATTGAATTGGTCCATGGTTAAGAGTGGTTTGCTGTTGGTTTCTGCAGGATAGCTGACCAGGAAACTCTTCCATTCTTGTCACCTACCATCAGATTGCATTGGAAAGATCTTCTGTTTGGACATATTAGAAACACTATCCAAAGCCACTAAGTCCTACTCTGGGACTTGAGTTCAAAGATTCTTGTACAGAGAAAGGGAAGCTAGCACTTTGTGACCAGAGGTCATGTGCCAAGAAAATCCAATGGCCTGAGAGATTTTCATGGGAATGAAGAGCTAAGAAGCAAAGAGGAAATAGAAAACAAATGGCAGTGGACTGGGTCAGACAGGTCAGCAGTTCACTAAATGCTGAAAATTCATGTACGTTTGAAGCAAAGTGGGTTCTGTCAAAATGGAGCAGTTTTCTGTTTGACAGTTTTCAAACAGATCCTGTTCTTGAAGCGGGTGTCAGAGGCTATGTGTTTTTGTCAGTTGGAGATGGTGGATAAGTAAAAACAACAAGGCTAAAGAATTATTGGTTGGGTTTTCTGTTGTTTCACTTCTTACAGCCCATTGGATGGTTTAAAGGTTTCAGAGACTGTGCCATCGGGATTGTTGTGACTAAAGTGAGAGAAGGTTCACTGATGTACACCTTTGTTGGTTTTTGACCATGTCTGGGTTCTTCTGATGGAGTGTGTCTGCTGGTGATTCAAGGGTCAAAACAATTGAATCATCAAACCCCTACAATGTGGAAGCAAGCCATTTGGCTCAACGAGTCCACACCAACCCTCTGAACAGCATCACTCCCACACCAACCTTATAATCTGCATTTCCCCATGTCTAACCCACCTAGGTTGCATATCCCTGGATACTATGGGTCAATTTAGCATGGCCAATCCACCTAATCTGCACATCTTTGGACTGTGGGAGGAAAATGGAGCACCCAGAGGAATCCCACACAGACACAGGGAGAATGTGCAAACTCCAGACAGTCACCTGAGGCTAAAATTAAACCCGGGTCCCTGGCGCTGTGAGATAGGCAGTGCTAACTACTGAGTTATCATGCCACCTGCTGAGTGGGACATGAGAAATCCAACATGGCAGAGGCTGAGTGGGAAGACTGAGACTGCTCCTGATGCCACGCTTGCATGAAGGTATAACCAATTAAGGTTCATATTTGTTGCATTGATTACTTGAAGTGAAATTTACCTCTTTGTTTGAAATATCATTTGCTTGTCAACTAATATCTGAATTACATTGGTTTTATTCAATTTGTTATAGCAAATGTTTCAAACATGAAATCCTGCTTATTGGTTTTCCAATTGTCTTGGTAGGGATTCCCTTGTGTGTACAGCAATAATATCACTTCCTGATACATTCTTCCAAAATGTAAAAACTTAAGTTCCCTAATACCTCAGTCCTTTGATCCTAAAAGTCAGAGTGATGGTTATTCTCAGCATTGCTTCCAGGCATAGTCAACAGAGCAGGCCATTCAGCCAAACGTGTCTGTGCTGATCATGATGCCATTCGAAACTTATCCCATCTGTCTGCAGATGGTCCAAATCTCTCTATTCCCTGCCTGTTCCTGTGTCTGTCTAAATGCTTCTTAAATGTTGTTATCATATCTGTTTCTATCACCTTTAAACTTTTCCCCTTTCACCTTAAACCTATGCTCCTGAGTATTTGACATTTCCACCCTGGGAGGAGATTCTGATTATCCACCCTATCCATGCCTCTCTTAGCTCTATACTTCTATCAGGTTTTCTTCAGTCTTTGACACTCTTGTGAAAACAATCCAAGTTGGTCCAATCTCTCCTTCGAGCTAATGCACTCCAATCTAGGCAACATCCTGGTAAACCTCACTTGCGCCCTCTCCAAAGCCTCCACAGCATATAGTATGGTGACTAGAATGGCATAAAATATTTCCAAATCCTGCCTAACTGAAGATTTATAGAGTTGCAACATGACTTGCCAACTGTTATACTCAATGTCCAGATCAATGAAGATAAGCATGCCTTATGCCTTCTTTACCACCTTATCTATTTGCGTTGCCACTTTCAGGGAGCTGTGGACATGCAAAGTCTGTATATCAATGTTAATTGCTGTATACTGTCGTCTTGCATTTCACCTCTCAAAATGCATCATGTCACACTTGTCTGGATTAACTTTGTCTGCCAAATCTTCGCTCTACTTCCCAACTGATCCATATTCTGTTGTATCCTTTGGTGACCTTCCTCACCATCCACACTATTTTGTGTCATCTGCAAATTTACTAATCAGGCCACCTACATTTTCATCCAATTTGTTTACATTTATTATGAACAACAAGGGTCTCAGCACTGATCCTTGTGGAATACCACTAGTCACAGATCTCCAGTCAGAAAAACACCACACCACAACTACCCTCTAGTGCTTGAATATTTCACTGGCAACTCATTAACCACTACTGAAAAAATTGCTCATGCTGGGGTAATCAACAGCATTTCAACAGTTTTCCTTGAGTCATGCTAAACTATTCAATCTCAATAATTTCAACTTCTTTCACTTTGACCTAACATTATCCAAGCTATGTTTCAATTTGAATTGAAATATTTCAATAATAACTGCCAGGAAAATTGCTGTTTAATTTGTTTGTTTGTTAATGGATAATTCAGCTGTGGATTCCCACATGAGTTGGGATTCAATCATTACAGCACATCACTTTTATTGAATTTGCTGGGCTGATAGGAGCATGTCCCCAGAAAGCAAGTCCTTATCCATTATATGTTGTTGAGTGGATATTCCAGAGCTCTCTGAGAACTTGGTTATAAATATAAGCACAAGTCACTGAAGATCAAACAGAAATTGAAAGACCCTTTTTGTGCAAGTGTGAACTCCCTGAAGAATTGCACAAGACTCTGACCGTATTAGCAGTGGAAGTCTCATGGAATATTTTGAGGGTACACAGGACTACACAATGCCTTACTGCCCGTTAATCTTCAGAATTCCATGTGAAATATGAGGTAATGTCTTGCCTCATCTATGGTCAGAGGCCAGAACCAGGAACTGCCTTAGTCCACAATAGGAGTTTTACTCCACAGAAAGATGCACATTGACCTAACAGAGAGGTCCAGGAGAAAGAAAAGGAAATGAATAAATATTTGGCTTTGTACCTCATCACAACAGACCGTGAACATCAAGAAGAATAATTTAACATGATTAGTATTCCATTTATAAGTTTGGGTGCAGTTGAAAGATTTAGGCTGACTAATGATTTAACATAGCAACAGATCTAATCAATGCGAAGTACCAATCAAGAAAAAAAGCAGAACATTGAACAACTTTGTAATTCTGAGCAGTGTTCCTGCATGATTTTGTTTTTACGCAGTTGGCTTTGCAAATTAACTGAGTTTAATGGAATTTCAACATAATGGCTCATCGTAAATGGCAAGGAAACTTTAGCAAGAAAATGCCATAACGTATAAAACAACTGAAACAATATCCATTAAAAGCTGAGTGTTAGCGTTTAGCAAGCTGTGCATTAGAAATCGTCTCTGACTTTACTAATCTGCCTGTGATTGGGTTTGGGTAACCTGCCGAGAGAAATGGAGAGGATTGTTCCATTGGGACATCTGGGTTTGTTGGCAGATTCTTTCTCTTTGAACACTTCTAATTGGTTGGTGTTTGGGATGGGTTTATTTGAGTATTGTCTGCTCAATGATCTTCTTGTCTGGACTTCTCCCTTAATCTCATCCTGCCAAAGAGAGAACATTTGTGATGTTTCTGTGCCTTTTCGCAGGGTAACCTTTCTATGTGTTTTACTCGAGAAACTCACAGATTACAATCTCAGCAGCTGGGCTCATCAAAATAGCTGCCTGTTGGAGCCAACCAGCACAAACCCTCTGGGAGTCAATGGGGGTGGCATCAAGTTAGTGTGGGGTCAGGGAACAACTGGTGGGAAAGCAAGTCCTTACCTGTTATGTGGTGTTAAGTGGCGGTCCCAGAGCACTCTGAGATGCAACTGCCCAGATGAGCTTCTGACACCCACCTTCCCCCATGACAATGGGAACTCTGCCATTCCAGGAAGTCAAGGTCCAGCCCCAAACTCATTCCAAAGAATCCTGAGTAGGGAGTTCAATCCAAACTTGCCAACTAAGCAAAACAAGTCATGCCTTCAGAGCTACTGACCTCTTCCATGTCCTCAGCTTGAGCCAGAAGGTTATGGATCCAAAACACCCATTCCACCCTCCACCAATGATGTGCAAGCAGTTAAACATCATGAGCATAGGCAGGGATCCCTCACACTTGCATTAAAAAGGTCAGCTGATCCTCCACTGAAGAAATGTGGCAATTTGGACAATGTTTCTTTTAGATCGAAGGTTTGACTAAGATCATCTCTGCTGTGGTTGTGTTGATGTCACAGACCAACATCAGGATAACCACAAACATTTGTACGGACAGTACTAGCTAAACCAGACATGGCCTGAAAAGTGATTGCCCTGATGATGAAAAACATATAATGAATAAAATCTAGAGATGGTTTTTGAAGATTTTGAATGCTGTAGCCTGTGACAATTGCCTTTGGAAGCTTGTTCCATTATGGGATTGTCCCTGGGAAGAAAGAAATGCTGGCATGTTGTCTTAGAAATGTGTAGCTTGTGCAGATGTCTACCGACCTTCTTTTTCATGTCAGAGAGCGCAAGGTATGTGCTCCTGTAATTCCAGACTGTATTTTATTGAACATGGTCAGTTGGTTTTCCTCTCTTCTTTGCTGCAATGATTTTCATTCCAAATCTTTGATTAAGAAGGTGAAAGCATGTTTCTCCTGTACTGATTCGTACAACACATTTTAGGATTGCTTAATTCCTATTTATATAAAGTCAGAAGTCACACAATACCAGGTTTAGTCCAACAGATTTATTTGAACTTCATTTGATGAAGGAGCAGCGCTCTGGAAGCTTGTGATTTTAAATGAACCTGTTGGACTATAACATGGTGTTCTGATTTTATCCACCCCAGTCTAACACTGGTGCCTCCGCATCATGCCTATATATATATGTATATGTATATGTATATGTGTATATGTATATGTGTATATATGTGTATGTATATGTGTATATGTATATGTGTATATATATGTATATATATGTATATATATAAATACATATATATATAAAAACTTGGAAAAATCCCACATATAACCTTTGTACTCCAGGATTGGCTAATCAAACATTTGACAGTCGAGAACTCTGATGTCTTGTTGCAATACCAAAGATGCTCCTCAGAAATCCGAGAACCAAGTTTCCTTTTGGGTGTTAACTGCAGAATGTGGAATTTCCATTGAAGGTTGTTTTTAAGGTGAACTCAGAGGCACAGTAACGACTTGATGAAGAATTTTTTTTGTTGGGAATACACATAATGTAGTATAATTGGAACTGAATCCCATTGGTTCTGACATGTTTTTGGATCTTTAGGAGATCATTTTGCTGTGATTTTGAACCTTTGCTGATGTGTGAACCACACAGTCCTCTGCAAGTAGCCAGCCTCCTCTTTTCAGTTTGTTTGGGAAGTTTGTTTATACATTCCAAGGTGAACCTAAAGGATCATGTGTCACAATTTCAAAGAAGAGCCATATATTTGTCATCAGTGTGCTGGTTAATATTTACCCCTGAGTCAACATCACTAAACCGCGTTTTTCATGAGAGCTTGCTGTGCCTATGTCGGTCATGATGTTGCTTACATTACGACAATGATACATAAGTCCCTCAGAATCTGAAGCACTTTGAAATGTCATGATGTTGTGGAAGCTGCTATTCATAAGGCAAATCTTGTTCTTTCCTTACCCAGCTCAAAGATCTGAAGTAAACAAGTAGGAGGCTGAAAGTACACAGCATGCCAGGCAGCTGCAGGTGGAGAAGTTGACATTTAAGATAGAGTTACGCACTCTAAAAGTAAAGAGAAAGTAAAACAAGAGTGTAAAACTAAAATCTACAAAGACAAAGAATTTAAAATTGAGCAGAGGATGCTTTCTGAATTTTTTTTTAGAGGAGCACTATAATCTAAAGACTAAGGTAATCTTTTGGGGAGATTGAATCCTGCCATGGCAGATGGTGCAATTTGAATTAAATAATAATCTGTCATTAAGAACCTAAAAGTGGCCATTCTCAATTGTTGAGGAAAACCCACCTGGTTCAGTAATGCTGTTTTAGGGAAGGAACTCAGCCATCCTTAACCAGCTTGACTTGTATTTGACTCCAAGCACAATGTGGTTGACACTCAGCTGCCCACTGGGTAACTATGGATGGGCAGTAAACGGGCCGAGACAGCAACACTTCCATCTCTTGAATGCATTTAAAACAAAATTACCATTGGTTAAAGCTCCATTGGTTAGATATTGTTAGCCCTCAATTCCATTTAGCATTATTTTTAAACAAGGACTGCAACCGAAACAAAATAACTGGATGTAAAGAAAGGCTTAGTGGGTCTGGTGTGTTGTAACACTCAAAGAAACTTCAAACAGAGTGGGCTATGATCTTTTGTGAATGCAAAGCTAATGAGGAACTGATGACCCCTGCTCCTGAAGTTGAGAACTACATCCCAGACTGCAGGGACGTTTTATGTTCTTCTCTTCAAAGAATATGCAAAGACAGTGACTTTAAAAAGAAGTTTCAACTTTACTGGAATGGTCTAGTGGAACTGAATACTCCCATGAGTGCCATCCAGGGTTTGAATAGTACAGGTGCTTTGAATAGCACAGTTGAAGAACCGTCTTCTCGTTGTCTCTGTATAGCAGGTAGAAGAACCTCTCTCTTTAAGTGTTGCAGACCCATCAGAAAGGGGAATTAGGACAAAATGATTTCAATCAGGCTACAAAGTAAGACTTTCAAAACATAATGCCTTTCACACGCTAACATCAACGCTCCATTACAAAGATTGAGAAGTTCAACTATCTATTCTTCATGACCCATTCAGAGACCAATACATTTAGCTTTATTTTATCCTGTTGGACTCCCCTCTTATTTTTAGTTGTGTGTCTGTTGCATTACAAATTCTCCTCATGTTTAGTAATTAAGGTACTCAAGCTTTGTTAATTCAAGAAAGCCCGGTTAAATTGGTTGCTTTTAAAATATACGTTTATTTAGGTCTGGGGATAAAAGAAATTATCCACATGGTAAAGGATTTTTTTCAATTAACCTTGTAGCAACAACTGAGGGTGTGTGTGAATGAAGAAAGGGAGCCAGTTCACCCTCAGCTGGGAGCGTAACAGTTTGAGGTATCCTGTCTGGAAGTTTTATAAGGTGATGAATGTAACTTGGGGTCTTGATGTAAAATGAATGCTGTAAAGTGCCAAAGAATGGTCTTTTAATCCTCTGCATTCTCTCTATCTTCAGCATAAACACCAACATTTTTCTGGCTACCATCAGTTATTAGGAAGGGTCCCTGGACCTGAAACATTAACTCTGATTTCTCTCCATGTATGTTGCTAGACTCGCTGAGCTTTTCCAGCAATTTCTGTTTTTGTTTCTGATTTCCAGCATCTGCAGTTCTTTCAGATTTTAAAAGAATGACCTGCTGTTCTAGTCATGCACCAACTTTGACAGGAACATGAAGCTGATCGAGGACAGAGACGTTAGACTGTGAGGAGATTCCAATGTTTCAAGCTCAGCTGGGTGAATGTATGTCTTCCCTATTGTGGAACAGTTAGAATTGGAGATGCATGTCGGGTCAGAACTGGAGATGCCACTGGAGGTGATCCTGGAGAGGTCAGTGAAGGTTAAAGAAATAGGGACTGGGTGAAGACAGGGAGGGATCTGAAAGCAAAGATCAGAATTTTAATTTCAGGGCATTGCTCAGTTAGGAATCAGTGAAAGTCATTTAACAAAGGGGTGATAGAAAGAAATAGAACATAGAACAATACAGCACAGGAACAGGCCTGTGAGAAACTAAGCTCACTGTTCAATAATTTCAGTCTGAGTCAAATTCTGAAGCAGTCTTTATTCATATGGTCTTGCAAGCCGGGTGACCACAAAGTAGGCACCCTGATCAGGCGGTTACATTACAATTTATATAGTTCAGTTGAGTGTCTTGGTACTCCCCTTATACTTCATATCTGATAGTTGTATTGCTCTGTGCAGCTGCTAATCTAATTGGCTTAGCACATCTGTCTGTGGCCCGTTGTTGGCATGCAACCCCCCCCCCCCCCCCCCCCCACCCCTTTGATAGCTGGGTCTTATTACTTTTGCTGATACAACACTGGGTCTTATTTGGTTATCTTGTTCATACTAACTCCCTATGTGCATGACAATTGCAACTGTCATGTCAATATATCTGTTACTACCAGGTGACCACCTTCCTTTCCGGTTGGTTATTTCTTGGCATATACCCTCATGATACCGTCTTGCGATTTTTGCAGAAGCAAGATACAGCTACTTGTAACTGTTTGTGTGCAAGCATATCTAGCTTAGCATACGCCCCCCCAACCCTCCACCCCCCCCCCCACCATGTCTCAGCCTTATGATTTTTGTAGAAACAACAACCTTCATAACGGCCTCTCACAATCCCCCCTTATTTTTTTTTAATAATTGTTGTTTTCTTTCATATGTCGCCCCCAAATTTGCAAGCATCATCCCCGAGACTTTATCAATCTTGGCCTCAAGGTCACCCATCCCCTCATTGTTCAAGAGGTAGAGTTCCTCTGCCTGATTACCTTTTAGGGACATCTGTTTTGCCAAGGCCGTCTCAGTTAGCCATGGGGTTAGTCCCCGTACACAGGTATGATACAACAGCCAATTGCTACCAGTACCCCTGCTACCACTATCAGGGAGGTGAGGATGGAGACTACCACTCCCTTCCATTTCCCAAACCATGATTCCAGCCATCTCGTGAGTGCTGTGTCCACTCCTGAATTCTCAGCCAGTTCTTCCGCCAAGGTGGTCAATCGTCGCAAGGCACGAGAGATTGACCCATCAGGTGCTGTATTATTTGGAATAAAGGTACAACAGCTCCCTCCTGACATCACACATACACCCCCTTTTATCGGCTCGGATCATATCTAAGGCCAGTCTGTTTTCCCAGGCCATTCTACTGGTTGCATCAAGCTGTTCTGTTATGCCTTTGACTGCATCCCTAGTGTAATTGATGAATCTTTGCTGATTATAGAAAATATAGTTTATCCAGTTCACATTCTTGTTGACCGTTACCCACCAGAATAGAACCGATTCAAAACCTGCTGCAATCTGGTTGCGAGCCTTGTACTCATCCGATACCCCTCTAGGAACTCCTATAGAGTCTAGATAAATCCTATCATCAAAAGAGGTGTCTAATAATGATTTTTTACTCCTCCCCCTTTTTGTTGCTACCTTCTGCTTTTCAAATGCCAAGGTGAATGGGATTGCCAATTGTACAATTGCACATATCCCTCTCCAATCCGGAGGTAGGGTGGGTCTCAATATTTTGCCTCCACAGTACCACCACAGATCCGCTCGGGGAACCTTTAGTGCTGAGTAGTTCCCTCCCTTGTCTGTTTCGGTGACATTCTCAATTTCTATACATAATTTCAGCTCCCCCAAGTTTCTGGACCGATTTGTACCTCATCTACGCACACACGACATGTGATTTCCAACTGCGGCGGAAAATGTAGGGGGCCTTTTAAGTCTTTCTTCTCCAAGGAAGGGAACATTTGAGGAACAAGGAGGTACAGTTCCTATCATTCCATGCAGTCTCATCCTGATACAGGGCTATCATATATTTCATGCCGTTCCTGTCTCGCTTCCACCCGAGCGGAAAGGGAACCACCTGGGCTACTGGCCTACCGGAGGCACATGCATAGCAATTGCTTTTGTTCAGACTTTTTACAGTATACTTTACCCATTCAACCCAGGCATTTGCATCCCCATATCCAGTTTCTATTTCGATGGTCTGCTTCAAGTCCTTCACCTCTATAATTTTTACCACCTTAGGGTCATCGGGAGGGATGAAAGGTTGCATCTTATCATCCAACTGTTCTGCCCGTTTTCCCTTTCCTTCGTTAATTCGGAAACAACAGCCCGAGAAATCATTCCCGTTTGTTTTCATTTCTATCCCAAATGTTTCATTTAATTGTACTTGGTCGCCCCTAGAATCACTTTGTGCCATGTGGTTTTCTTTATCGTTAAGTATATTGGGTTACACTTTTTATCGGGACAATCGAGAGCTGGTCGGAAGGGGGCCCGGTGTACTGTGATGAGACCATTATACCAGGTACCATCCCCGAGGCCATCCCCGGAGGACTTTACCCATTGCTGTACTGTCTCTGTTATCTACATCCCCACAATTTACTAAACTGCATGCATTGGCGACTATTACTTCGGGATTATCAGATTCAGGGACAGTTTATAACAAGTATGAAGATGGTGTTTGACAAAATCCCAATACTAAGAGAGCTAATATCATAATCATAAGCATTCCCAGCATTCTACAATAGTATTGAAGCACTGAGAGACTTTACATGTAATCTATACAAAAACCTTCCAGCGCTCACGTCGCCACGGTATAATCAGTCACTCAAAGTCTTTTTAGTCTGAGTTTCAGTGGTTCTTGCGTTGATTCCGCTGTCCAGACTTCTTTCTCAACCAGGGATTCCATTGGTCCCTTAATCCTGGTGTAGTGAGTCCAGCCTTTCTCCTCCGTTCTTATCGCCGTTTCGGTAGTCACAAGAGCCTGGTATGGTCCCTCCCAATCCAGGTGCAATTTAGTTTCTGTCCATGACTTAATTAGGACCCAATCTCCCGGCCGGATGAGATGAACAGTGAATTCAAGGGGCAGAGTCTGTGCCAATAAACCCTGTTTCCTGAGGAAAGACAAAGAGGAGGACAAGCCCAGTATGTACTTCTTTAAGAACAAATCTTTAGTTTCTGGGATTGGCAGTTCCCTTTTTGTTCCCAAATAGGGCAGGCCAAACAATATCTCATAAGGGGACAGCCCCAAATCCTTCCTTGGGGCCGTCCGCGCTCGCAAGAGGGCTATAGGTAAACACTTAGTCCAAGGGAGTCTGGTTTCTTTTATTAATTTAGATAACTGCTTCTTGAGTGTCTGGTTCATTCTCTCAACCTTTCCTGATGAAGGTGGGTGCCAAGGGGTGTGGAACTCCCAGGAGATCCCCAACCCCTTCATCATTCCCTGGAGTACCCCGGAAGTAAAGTGAGTTTCCTGATCTGAATCTATACACTCCACTATCCCGTATCTGGGAACTATGTGTTCAGGTATTATCTTGGACACCCCAGTTGCGGTGGCAATGGCCAGAGGATACACCTCCACCCATCCAGATAAATGATCAATTATTACCAACATATATCTCAACCTTCCCACTCTGGGTAATTCGCTACAATCTATCTGGATGCCCTGGAATGGTCTTAGCCCAGGTTCTCTCCCTCCTGGGACTTGTTTCCTTAGCACCTTCTTGTTTACCTTCCTGCATGTTATACATTGCTCACATATCTGTTTGGCTATCGTATATATCCCTTTGCATCCATATTTCTTTATGACTAAATCACACATTGCTTGCACTCCCCAGTGACTCCCCTGATGTAGGACAGCCATAATCTCTCGCATCATCATTTTATTCAACATCTCCCTCCCATCGGGTAACATCCAGAGCCCACCTGCTGTCGTTGCGGCCCCTAAGTCTTTTAGTTCTTCCTCCTCCTTTACAGTAAACAACGGGGTACCCTGAGGATCCGGAATTACAGGTATTAGGAAGTATATCGCTGCTCCTTGTGGATTCAGGGCCGCTTCTTTAGCTTCCTCATTGGCCAATCTATTTTCTCTTACTTCCGGATCATTCCCCTTTTGATGTCCAGCTATATGAACTATCGCTATTTCCTTCGGGAGTAACAGGGATTCTAATACTTGTTCTATCAATTCCCCATGTGCTAGTTCTTTTCCTCGACTATCTATTAGTCCTCTTTCTTGCCAAAGTTTTCTGAAGGTGTGCACCACTCCAAATGCATATTTGGATTCTGTGTACACCGTTCCTTCCTTGTCTTCTAAGTCTCTGAGAGCTCTTTCTAGGGCATAGAGTTCACAAGTTTGGGCTGGCCAGCCATTAGGCAGTCTTTCAGTCTCGATAACGCTTCCCTCTATCCCATCTGCTACAGCATATCCATTATGTCTCTTGCCCTCAATCGTCTGGGAGGACCCGTTAATGAACAACTGAGCTCCCTCCACTCCACAATGTTGTGCTGAACGTGACACCAAATCATGACACCTTGTCCATATCACTCCATTCCTTGCACATTCAGTGTGCTTATCTAAAAGCCCCTTAAACACCCTTATTGTATCTGCTCCTCCACCAGCCTTGGCAGCACATTCCAGACTCCTCCTACTCTCTATACAAAACGTACCCCTCACATCTCCTTAGAACTTTCACCCTCTCACATTAAATGCATGCTCCCACATTGGACTATTCAATTCTGGGGAGAATAAGGTTCTGACCATCAACCCTATTCATACATCATATAACTTTATAAAGGTAAAAATCACACAACACCAGGTTATGGTCCAACAGGTTTAATTGGAAACACACTCGCTTTTGGGATGCATCTCCTTCAACTAAACTTGTTGGACTATAACCTGGTGTTGTGTGATTTTTAACTTTATACACTCCAGTCCAACACCGGCATCTCCAAATCATGACTATAACTTTATAGACTTCGATCAAGTCTCCTCTCAGCCTCCACCACTCAAGAGAAAACAACTTGAGCTTTTGTAGCCTCTCCTTATAGCTCATACTCTCTAATCAAGGTAGCATCTTAGTAAACCTCTTTTGCACTCTTTGCAAAGCTTCCACATCCTTCCTGTAACATCATGAACAGAATTGAACACAATACTCTGAGTGGCCTAACCGAAGGCTTATAAAACTGATAAAGGTAAACAGAATGCAGCGAGAGATAGGAAACAGGTAGCAGAAGTTTGGATGAGCTTACATTTTCAAGGCTAACAGCATAAAATGTTTAATACATTAGTTGGCGTGCTGTACTTTAAACCTATCCATTCTGAATTTCACCGTCTTGTTGCTGAACTTAAATGGTTGATTGAATTCATTGTGCAATTCGAGAGCTGTGTCCTGATTCATGAATCCTCTTCCCAACCACATCCCCACCTCAGCTACTTCTCAGCTTTTCTACAGCTTGTTGTGAACATCCAAAGCTACATCATTTATTGAATTTAGAACCAGGAACAGTTTACACACTAATCCCTGGGACACACCAATAACCAATTCCTCTGCACTTGGCATAAATTCCTTACACAAGCATCCACTGATTTCTACATTTTGAAGCAATCTTTGTCCATTCTTGGCTTTTAAGTTCCTTCCCCTGCTGTGTTTTTTTAAGCTTAGGTAATAGATTTTTATGCAGAATAATTTCTGGAATCCTTAGCTTTCCACAGTGTACTTGAAGATGTTATTTTCTGTAAGGGAAACATCAGGGGGCTGTTGCAGGCAGGTTCCACCTCTTTGAGATTCTAGCGGAAGTTCATTTTATAAATCATCCAAATTGCTTCAGTCAGAAGGAGCAGCAGCATCGTTCCAGACTAGATGCAACTGGCCCCAACAGATTATTATATATCTTTTTCCTGAGGAGCAGTGTATGCTTAATATGCATAGCAAGTATTGTTCTGAATGCAGCCAGGCTGTGAGTTTCTGCAGATTCTTCTCCTGCTCTCACACTGCCTGGAAATTGCTGTAACCTCTGGAAGAAATGGAACCTTTCTGGTAGTTCTATTGACATTCCATTCAATCTCAGTGAAGTGCAAACAGAATCTCGGTGCCCCGTTACATTTTACACGGTTCACGTAAAGCACAGAAGACAAAGCATTGCGTTGCAACTGACTTGAATGAAGGCTCACATCATGAGATTGTCTTCAAGATCGATGGATCTGTAGGATTTTTTTTTGAGGAGTGTCATACTTAACTGAATATGCCACACGCTGTTAAAGTTGTATCCAGGTGGTGAAAGCTGAAAGTCAATAACCAGGTAATAAGTACAACAGTAAAAAGCATTCTGCATTATGCCAATAACTGTGTGTAACATTCAAATACAATGCTGATCAAAACAGAGATACTGCTTTGCTGATCTCGATGCTATCACAGAAATGGTGGTTCCTGATCTTTGGAAGGACCTGCAGGTTGGTATCTTAGATGCTCACAATGTGTAAGAGAGGTGAAAGATGGTTACTCGGAAAAGTATTAATGCCAATGCCAGATTTTCCACAGAGAGCATTAGCAATGACTTAATGGGGGCTACGAGAGGTTGAATATAAGGTCAATAATCTGGAGAATTGCTGATTGTGTGCCAACAGCCTGAGAATATTTGTTTCACAGCCCAATCTAATTAGGCATTACCATTCCCTTTCCACATGTGGATTTGTCTGGATCTTTATGCAGAGGTGTAGGTATTACTCGTGGCCTTCTTGAATCCTGTTTATATGCACTTCAAGCGTCCGGGATGTTGAGAAGGTACAGGAAGACCACTATTTATTCAGAGTAATGTGTATGCAGCAGCACCTCTGTCTACGCCTAAGACACATTTACAAATAGAGAAAAGCCAAGTGCTAACATCTCTCCAGTTGATAATAAGAGGGAAAGAGGGAAAAGGGGACAGGATTTACATTGCATATCCATGGTACATGGATACAGTTGCCTGATATGAAATAACAACTGCCTAAAGTTTTATTGCATTTTTGTTAGCTAGGAGTGGGGGAAAATAATGTCTGCAGATTAAATCAGGAAGGAGCTGGTCATATGTGTTGTCAAGTCCTTTAAAAAGGCAGGACACCTTTCTGGAAAAAGATGGATTTGGATTTGGATTTGGCCCTTGGATTTAGTGGATATTAAGTGCCTTTTAGGAGATGTCAGGTACACTTAGGGATCCATCGAATCTCCGCAGTACAGAAACAGGTCATTCAGCCCAACAAGTCCACATCAACAAGCATTCCACCCAGACTCACCACCCCTACCTTATCCCTGTAACCCTGCATTTCCCATGGCCAATCCATCTCACTTGAACATCTTTAGACTCGAACAAAGAACATAGAAACTTTACAGCCCAGGAACAGGCCTTTCAGTCCTCCAAGCCTGTGCTGATCCAAATCCACTTTCTTAAGGATCTGTATTCCTCTGCTCCCCACCTACTCATGCATCTGTCCAGGCGCACCTTAAATGAATCTACCGTGCCTGCCTCTACCACCTCTGCTGGCAACGCATTCCGGACACCTACCACCCTCTGTGTAAAGTACTTTCCACGTGTATCCCCCTTAAACTTTTCTCCTCTCCCCTTGAATGCATGACCTCTCGTTATTGAATCCCTCACCCTGGGGAAAAAGGCTTATCTCTATCCACCCTGTCTATACCCTTCATGATTTTGTAAACCTCAATCAGGTCCCCCCTCAATCTCCTTTTTTCTAATGAAAACAATCCTAACCTACTCAACCTCTTCATAGCTAGCACCTTCCATACTGGGCAACATCCTTGTAAACCTTCTCTGCACCCTGTCCAAAGAGTCCACATCCTTTTAGTAATGTGGTGACCAGAACTGTACACAGTATTCTAAATGCGGCCGAACCAAAATCTTGTACAATTTTAACATGACCTGCCAGCTCTTATACTCAATACCCCGTCCAATGAAGGCGAGCATACCATATGCCTTCTTGACCACACTATCCACCTGTGCAGCCAACTTCAGGGTACAATGGACCTCCACTTCCAGATCTCTCTGCTCATCAACTTTTCCCAAGGTTATTCCTTTTACAGTATAATTCGCTCTAGAATTAAACCTCCCAAAACGCATCACCTTACATTTGCCTGGATTGAACTCCACTTTCAACTTCTCTGCCTAACATTCCAGTCTATCTATATTCTCCTGTATTCTTTGACAGTCCCTTATGCTTTCTGCTACTCCACCAATCTTCGTGTCATCTGCAAACTTACTTATCAAGCCAACAATGCCCTCTTCCAGACCATTTATGTATATCACAAACAACAGTGGCCCCAACACTGATCGCTGTGGAGCACCTTTCTTCATTTCAAGAAACTCCCTGCAACTACTACTCTCTGTTGCTCAACCAGTTCTTTATCCTCCTAGCTAGAAACATGCACACCATGTGACTTCACTTTCCCCATTAGTTTACCATGGGAGCCTTATCAAACACTTTACTAAAGTCCATGTATATGACATCTGCAGCCCTTCCTTCATCTATCAACTTAGTCACTTTCTCAAAGAACTCTATTAAGTTGGTAAGGCACGACCTCCCCCACACAAAACCATGTTGCCTATCACTGATAAGCTCATTCTCATCCAAACATAAAAAGATCCTATCCCTCAGTACCTTCTCTACCAACTTTCCCACCACTCAAATCAGGCTCCATGGTCTGTAGTTACCTGGAATATCCCTACTATCCCTCCTGAATAGGGGACAACACTAGCAACTCTCCAGTCCTCCAGCACTTCACCTGTGTTTAATGATGCTACAAAGATATCTGTCAGGGCCCCAGCTATTTCCTCTCTCACTTCCCTCAGCTACTTGGGATAGATCCCATCCGGTCCTGGGGATTTGTCCACCTTAATATCTTTTAGCCTCCCTCCTTATGTCAATGTGATCCAGAGTAAACAAACTTCTATCTCTAACCTCAACATTCATCATGTCCCTCTCCTCAGTGAACACTAATGCAAAGTAATCATTGAAAATCTCACCCATTTTCTTAGGTTCAATACACAACCTTCCTTATCCTTTAGTGGACTAACCCTTTCTCTAATTACCCTCTTGTCTCTTATATATGAATAAAAGGCCTTGGGATTCTCCTTAATTCTGCTCGCTAAAGTAATTGCATGACCCCTTTTAGCCCGCTTGATTCCTTGTTTAAGATTGGTCCTACTCTCCCGATATTCCTCCAGGGTCTGTTCTGTACTTAGCTGCCTGGACCTTATGTACACTTCCCTTTTCCTCTTCGCTCGTCACAAAATTTCTCCTACCATCCACAGTTCACAAATCTTACCTTTCCTATCCATTGTTTTCAAAGGAACATGTCTATCCTGCACTATCTTCAACCTATTTTTGAAAGCTGCCCACATATCAAATGTGGACTTCCCTTCAAATAGCTAACCCCTGTCCAGACTTCCTAGCTCCTGCTGAATTTTGATATAATTGATCTTGGCCAATCTTCCCTTAGGACCACTGTCATCTTTGTCTACAACTATTCTAAAACTTACAGACTTGTAGTCACTGTCCCCAAAGAAATCCCCCATTGAAACTTCTACCACCTGGCCTGGCTCATTCCCAAACACCAGGTCCAATATGGGTCCTTCCCTAGTTGGACCATTGACATACTGCTCTAGAAAGCTTTCCTGGATGCTCCTTAGAGCTGGATACTCCTTTGGTCTTTGGACCAAAGACTAAAACACTTAGTAGAAGACTCACGCCACTCCATCTACTCCACCTAAGAATTCCTGAAGACCATCAAAGACATTAAAATAGAAGAGGATGAAATAATGGTCTCCTTTGATATAACAACCCTGTTTATATCAATCAACGTTAACCCGGCCAAGGAAACACTGACTACAATATTAGAAGACCCAAAGACACATACACCAAACACCACTAACTTCATCAACAAGGACACTATCATCAAGCTAGTGGACCTATGCCTTATCACACACTTCACCTTCAACAACAAAACCTACACAAAAACCAACGGAACACCCATGGGATCTCCGATACCAGGGTTCTTAGAGACAGTAATGCAAAGACTTGAACAAACAGCTCTGCCAAGCATCCAACCCAAGCTTTGGGTCCGCTACATGGATGACACCTTTGTCATCACTAAATGAAACCTGCATCAGAACATTATTTCAATGAGCCACCACACACTGCAGCACAGGCGAACTACGCAGAGCAGAGGAAAATCACCTATGCCGTGTATTCAAAAAAGAATGGGTACCTAATGAATGCAGCCCACTGATTTCACAGTAACAAACCCAAACAAGCAGACAAAACACATCCAGAAATCCTAGCCACATTGCCCTACATCAAAGACATCTGCAAAATGACTGTCAGACTACTCAGATCCCTTGGCACCATGGTAGCCCACAAACCCACCAACACACTAAAAGAGCAGATAATGAACTTGAAAGACCCTATACAGACAACAAGCAAAGCTAATGTCATTTACAAAATAATGTGCAAGGATTGTAACAAACACAACATTGGACAAACATGCAGAAAACTAGCCACAGGATACATGAACACCAACTAGCCACAAAACAACATGACCCTCTCTCTCACTAGTATCCTCACATACGGATGAGGAAGGACACTACTTCAACTGGGGCAACACATCCATCCTAGGACAAGCCAAACAAAGACACGCACAAGAATTTCCAGAAGCATGGCATTCCAACCGGAACTCTATCAACAAACACATCAAGTTAGACCCCATCTGCCACCCTCTGAGAAAAGGAACAGGATGTGACATCACCACAGGAAATGGCATCACCAACCCAAAGAAATCCAAACATATAAATAAAAAGCAGGAATTATCAGCAGTGCTTTGCCTGAGGCCCACTAAAGATGTTACCTAGTAGGGTGACGAAATATCTGAAAATGAACCTTCCAGCTCAGTGAGCAAACCTAAATCCAAAACCCTTCTTAGTTCTCAGCAGTACTCATAGTGCTTCACTGCTCAAACCCTCCATAGTCTCCTCCTTTAGCACAGCCGATATATCATCCCTGACCAGCAATGTAACGTCTCTCCCATTTTACTTCCCTCCCTGTCCTGTCTGAGGCATTTATATCCTGGAACATTTAGTTGCTAATCATGCCCTTCTTTCAACCAAGTCTCTATGATCACAGTAACATCATACTCCCAGGCACCAATCCAAGCTCTGTGGTAGGAAAACAAAGTAAACACGGGGAAAATGTGCAAACTGCACACAGTCAGCCACCTGAGGCTTGGATTGAACCTAGATCTCTGGTGCAGTGCCAATCACTGAGCTACCATTCTTGCTCCTTGGATGCTGCTTGACCTGCTGTGCTTTTCCAGCACCACACACTCCATCCCAACTGCATGTCAGATTGCTAAAAGTACGTAAAAAGTATTTAAGTTGACAGCTGTTAAGATATTTGAAACTTGCCTTTCAAATATTTGGAATTAAAAAGGTTTTTAAAATGATTATTGCTATTTCATTCAGTCTGGTAAGAAAATGAAGGATGAGCAAGACTTGCAGTTCAGAATTTTTGAAAAGCTTTATAGCTCGGGTTGTGGATGTGGTCGTAGATTTGTTCGCTGAGCTGATGTGTTTTTCTGCAAATGTTTTATCAATTTACTATGTGACATCGTCAGAGAGTCTCTGATCAAGTGTTGGTGCTCTGTCCCGCCTGGTATTTATGTCTCTGTTTGTTGGTACTTCCGGTTCTGTGTCTGAGTGTATTGTATACAGGATCCAGTTCAATGTGGCTATTGATAGAGTTCTGATTGGAGTGTCAGGCTTCAAGGAATTCTCTGGCGTGTCTCTGTTTTGCCTGTGCTAGGATTGTTACATTGTCCCAACTGAATTTGTGCCCTTCGTTATCTGCATGGTCAGTTTTCTTCCTGTTTGTCCTGTGAATTGTACAGAGCCAAAAATACCGAAAAACAGAGATACATAAATACCAGGCAGGACAGAGAACCGACACTCTATTGAAGACGCATTGACGATGTCACCTGGTGAGGCAACAAAACATCTGCAGAAAACCATACCAAACAAATCTACAACCTGAGATTTGTAGCTCTTTATGACTGTTTGCATAACCTATCATTATCACATTGGGGTGAATCCCATCTCACAATTTGATTAACAGAGTCAACTGGGTTTAGGTTTTGTGAAGAAGCACTATGAATTCTATGTTTTTCTTTGCAAACATTTAAATGTAATATTTGTTTTCAACAAAGGAATATGAAATTGGTTGAATACCTATATTCTGGACAGGTTTATATGAATAAGAGCATCTCCTTTAATAATAAAGGCTGCAAAAGACACTTTGAGCTTTATTCTACCACCCCAGCATAGACCCTGAGATCTGTCCATGGTGGACATTGGGTGAGCTGGCGTGGGGGATTAAAGTGGTGAGGGTTGTTAATAGGGCATGGGTTGGTACTAAAGGTAAGGTGGCCACAGTCTTACCACATCATTGAGCTGTTCTCTCATTAGAAAGGTGACTGGTGGTGGTTTAAACTGAGGGATGCCACAGCTCAGGCAAGAGGAAAGGTTGAGGAGGAAAATGTTTCATGGTAACCTCAGGCACTGTAGGAATTGAACCTAGACTGTTGGTATCACTCCACACTACAAACCAGCTATTTAACCTACTGAGTGTACTGACCCTTCATTTGGAGCCATAAAAGGCAATGAATGTGGGTGAATGGATTCATAGATCAGCAATAGTGAATATGAGGTAAGTGAATAGAAGGTATTAGCATCAATAGGAGGTTATAAAGGGTCACAGAGGATAGGGTATAGGAGCTTGAAGTGATATGGGCTAGTGAGGAGCATTTCTTATATGTTGGTAAGGGTTAGGGTTGGGTTGTGTTTTATCATTTTTGTAAAAGCATTGATATGATGTTGGAGCAGCAAAGCAGCTAGACTCCTCCAGAGCCCTGCCACTTCAGAACACAAATCCCACCTTCCACGGCACTATCTCTTGCCTCAGGATGGCAGAGCCTTGACCCTGCATTAACAATCCAGGAACAAACATTCAGGCCGGAGCACTAGATGGAGTGGTCTGATTAAGTTGCCTTTTGAAAGTTGATATGTTTTTAAACCCTCTAATACCTCTGTTGCTAAAAAAAAGTTAGTTATTACTTTATTGCTATTTCTTCATAATCGCTGAATCAAACTTCTGGGACTTGCTCCTTGTTTGCATATGATACATCACAGGAACTGTAGTGATTTCCGCAAAGAAATTAAGGATGGGCAACTCTCTTTTCTTTAGTTCATGGGATATGGATATCATTGCTTGGAGCCACATATTAATTCCCACTTCCCCATGTGCTTTTTTTTTCTCACAGATATGATGCTGGAACTGAAAAACTGGAAAACAATTAAAGCCTGAAAGCTGCTGGCCTTTTCTCTTAGAAAGGGAAGACCCATGAGGTAACCTTAGATCTTTAAAATTACAAAGGGTGAATCCAGAGAGAGACCACAGAGTCAAACAACACAGGAACAGACGCTTATGTCCAACTCATCCATATCATCCAGGTTTCCCAAACTAAACTAATCCCATTTGCCTGCATTTGGCCCAAATCCCTCTAACCCTTTTCCATTCATGTACCTGTCCAAATCTCTCTTAATGTTGTAACTATGTCTGCATCTATCACTTCCTCTGGCATTACACACGTGAACTACTTTCAGTATGAAAAGTTGCCCCTCAGGTCCCTTTTAAGTCTTTCCCCACTCACCTTAAACCTGTTCCCTCCAGTTTGGGACTCTCCCACCCTAGGGAAAAAAAAACTTTTGCTATTCACCTCATCCATGTCCCTCACCCCTCAACCTCTTATACTCCAGGGAAAAATGTCCCAGCCTATCCAACCTCTCCTTATAACTCAAACCCTCTAGTCCCAGTGACATCCTTGTAAATCTTTTCTGCAACCTTTCCAATTTTAAAATATCCTTACTAAAGGAAAGTAACTAGAACTGTACACAGTATTCCAAATTGGCCTCACCAATGCCTCGTACAGCTGCAACATGACTCTCAACTCCTACACTCTGTGCTCTGACCAATGAAGGCAATCGTGCCATATGCCTTCTTCACCACCCTGTCTGTCTGTGACATCACTTTCAAGGAATTATGTACCTGAACCCCTTGGTCTCTCTGTTTGACAACATTCCCTAGTGCCCGACTATTAACTGAGTAAGTCCTGCCCCGGATTGCCTTACCAAGATGCAACACCTCACATTTATCTAAATAAAACTCCATCTGCCATAGAAAGTTGTCCAGAGCTAGTGGTTATGAACATAAATCCAATGAGCAATTCAGGAGTAAACATAGAAACATAGAAGGTAGGAGCAGGAGTAGGCCATTCAGCCCCTTGAGCCTGCTCTGCCATTCAATATGATCATGGCTGATCATCAAGCTCAATATGCTAATCCCACCCTCCTCCTATATCCCATGATCCCTTTAGCCACAAGAACTATATCTATCATTGCCTTCTTTCAAACAGTGTTTTGGTCTCAAGCACTTCCTGGTTGTGAATTCCACAGGCTCCCCCTGCCCACGTGAAGATATTTCTCATTGTAGTCCTGAAATGTTAACTCTTTATGCTGAAACGTTGCCTCCTGGGTTTGGACTCTCCCACCATTGGGAATACCCTACCTGTATCTAACCTGTCTAGTCTTGTCAGAATTTTATAGGTTTGTAAGATCTCCCCCCATTCTCCCGAACTCCAGTGAATATAATCCTAAACTACTCAATCCTTCTTCATGCAGCAACCCTGCCATCCCAGGAACTGATCTGATAATCCTTCCCTGCACTCCCTCTACAGCAAGGCCACAGAGAGCGGCTGGATGTGGAAGCCACTTTGGCAAGATATGAGAGAGCTGGTTAGATGTATTGATGGGTTAGCTAAGTAAGTGCATGATGGAGAAGAGAATAGAGGGTAATGTTGATAACGTGAGTGGAAGTAGGTCTTGGAACATTAGCACAGCAGAAAGGATGTGTTAAGCTTGCTGCCTGTTTCAACATTCCAGAATTCCATCTAATGACTAGACTCCAGGTGACTGTTCGTGGAGTTTAACTGAATGCAAGAGAACACCTCCTAAGACATGACTTCAGTTCAGATTACACCCATAGGAAACATTAGCAAATGACTGCCAAAAAGTAGTATTTTCAGATGACATTTAGTTGGAGAAAAACTTAAAAGAGATATTTTGCAAGTCTATTTTAAACTCTATAAGGGAATATTAACAAATTGCTTCAGGTATCATTGATGTACAGAATTTTCCAACTTCTATTATAGCGGGGAAAATTCTTAAGATAGAGATATCTGTTATATTCACCAGACTAGTGGGCCAGTGCTGATGAAGTTTATCCCTTGAGCACTTCCTTAACGTTTTGCTGCTTTGGCCTCCAGCTATTCATGTTTTCCTTGTGCCCTGAATAGCGTATAGTGAACATTCTTTTCGTGCTTCCCTATGAAGTGGTTCATTGGAAGAGCAAATCTATTTCGTTCAAAGCACTCTCTCATATTAAACAATGTATCTTGGTTGAATTTGAATGTTTTTTTTAATTGTTTCTTTACTGAAGTTGAGACCGTTGAATCTGACCTTCCTGTTTGTAACCGATGAAGAGGTCTCGAGAGTAGCTCCATCAGCAATGACTTTCTGTAAAACCAGATTGAATGGCAGAAATAAAGTGCTGTGCATTTAGCAGAGCCCATTGTTTATTTTGGACCTACTCTGAGATAACTGTTGGAATATTGCGTGCAATTCTGGTCTCCTTCCAATCAGAAAGATGTTGCGAAACTTGAAAGGGTTCAGAAAAGATTTACAAGGATGTTGCCAGGTTTGGAGGATGTGAGCTATCGGGAGAGGCTGAACAGGCTGGGGCTGTTTTCCCTGGAGCGTCGGAGGCTGAGGGGTGAGCTTATGGAGGTTTACAAAATTATGAGGGGCATGGATAGGATAAATAGGCAAAGTCTTTTCCCTGTGGAGGGGGAGTCCAGAACTGGAGGGCATAGGTTTAGGGTGAGAGGGGAAAGATATAAAAGAGACCTTAGGGGCAGCTTTTTCATGCAGAGGGTGGTATGGGTATGGAATGAGCTGCCAGAGGAAGTAGTGGAGGCTGGTACAATTGCAACATTTAAGAGACATTTGGATGGGTATATGAACAGGAAGGGTTTGGAGGGATATGGGCCAGGTGCTGGCAGGTGGGACTAGATTGGGTTGGGATATCTGGTCAGCATGGATGGGTTGGACTGAGGGGTCTGTTTCCATGCTGTACATCTCTATGACTCTATGACTAAATGAGACAGCCCCTTTTGTAGAAACTAGTGAGAAGGTAGTGCGACCTTTCCTGTATTGGAAAGTTACTAGGCTCCTGTCAGAAATAAAATACACCTAATAATTTGATGTTTGCTGCAACACAACAGGGAGATTTTATTTCAAAGCTATGCCCTCTGTAAAAGCTCAAAATAAGTTTCAAAAAGACCAGGAGCACTGGCTGATGACTCATCGGTGCCACATGAGTCATCTTCTAAAGCGACATTGTCCCAATGTGATATATACTATCTGTAATACAGAAGAAGGACTCTGTTATGAAAGCATTTACAATGTGTAAAAATTAGCTACATATATTATTTCATTATGCTACTTTTCAAAGTATTCCTCTAAGAGTTTTTCTTCACCTTTTAAAATGTTTCCATTGTTTAATGACTCTACTCTCTTTTCTGGTTACTCAGCCAGATTTCCATCTCTATCTTGGCCATACCTTGAACTTCATGCACACATTCTTTCTACCATCGGGACTCTGTGCCCAACTCAGAAATATTTCCTTCTTGCTTGCTTCATCCTCTGTCATATTGACACAACTTTCATCTTCCTGAAGGCACACCTCACCAATGTATCTAACCCTGACCATCCAAATCATAACTGGTGACAACTATATTCATCAACCACTTCTAGCCTGCAATTTGGAACTTTCCACTGAGCCCCTAACAATCTGTAACATCACCTGCTCGAAGACTTTTTCTCATTCTCCACATTCCCCTCCAAGTCATATTCCATTCTGACTGGGAATGATACTACTATTCCTTCATTGTCACTGAGTCAAAATCCTGGAACTTCCAAATGAATCATAGAATCCCTACAATGCGGAAGCAGGTCATTCAGTCCATTAAGTCCACACTGCCCCTCCAAAGACCATCCCACCTCCATAACCCTGCATTTCCCATGGCTAATCCACCAAACCTGCGCGTCCCTGGATACTTGAGCATGGCCAATCCATCTTCAGACTGTGGAAGGCAACTGAAGCATACAGAGGAAACCCAAGCTAACGTGAGGAGAATGTGCAAACTCCACAAAGGCAGTGGCCTGAGGCTGGGATTGAACCCAGATCTCTGGCGCTGTGAGGCAGAAGTGCTAATCCCTGAACCAATGTGCCATCTCTATAATAATATTGCACACGTCAGCTCATCACCATTTAATGACAATTAGGAATAAACAGCAAATATTACTGTAGGGGTAAATAATTGGTCTGGACCACCAGCGATAATTCTTCAACATTGTGCTGTCCCAGAGGAAAGGCTGGTTAAAAAAAAAAATCAAATACTTGGAAATGAACATACGGAGTGTACTGGAGCTCCATTTTGTAATATAAAGTCATCACGTCAAAGAGCTCTACAGCTTGGAAACAGATCCTTTGGTCCAACTCGTCCACGCCAACTAGATATCTTAATTAATCTCGTCATAATTTCTACAGGCTTTTCCTTCTGGGATGGAGTCTTTTAAACCCAGCAGAAAGAGCAGATGGGTTTTAATTTAATGAACTCATCCAAAAAGTCAGTACCTCCAAAATGTAGCTGTGTCATATCACTGCGCTGTAATCTTAGACTGGATTTTAGTTCCTGACCTTTTAAAAAGATGTGCTCAGTACTGTGAACTAGAATAGGAAAGGATAGAAATTGGAGAGTTGAGAGACGTGCACACACAAAAATCATTTCTTAAATAATTTCTTTCAAAAGTCAAGGCAATGTTTAATTTGTCAGATTTGTGTGTGTTGTACATGCCTTGTCTTTCACAGGTTTGTCTGTATATAATGCAAAGTCATACATTATTAACTTTTCCCCTCATTAAATTAAATTGAAAATGCCAATTGTAATGGTAGACCTTAATAAGAGGGGCAGAGGGAATTTTTCACACCCTCCCTGTCAGTTGGATGAAATTCTAATCAAACCCCTGACTACGCAAAAGTCATTAAAAGAGCAGTATGATGAAAGTTTTTTCTTTAAAAAATGAGAGATTTTCAGCAACTAAGTGCACTGTGCAATTAGTTTAGTTCCTCAAGGACTGGAAGATAATGACATGTTCACTGGACAATGGAGTTTATTTTTCCAGTTGTAATTGTTCAAAGTTTTGCTTTTCTTCAGCAGAAGCTTAATCACGCTATTTTATGTGAGTTCACTATTTGCAATGCGTTAGAAGGGAACCAATTACCTCAAATATAACCACATGCACGGCAATACGATGTGAGATTTACCAATGCAACGGATTTCCTCAGCAATGAAGAAATGGCAATATATTGCCAAGGCAGCATGGTGTGTGACTTGGAGGGGAACTTGCAGAATGACAAAAATCTTCAAGCAGGAGTTACAGGTATTTTTAGGGTCTTAGCATAGAATTCCAAGCTGCAGTATTGAAATAGCCGATGGTCTGTCTGGAGTTTGCACGTTCTCTCTTTGTCTGCGTGGGTTTCCTCTGGTGTTCCAGTTTCCTCCCACAGTCCAATGATGTGAAGATTAGTTGGGTTGACTGTGGGATTATAGGGATAGGGTAGCGGGGTGGAATGCTCTTTGGGGTGGGTCAGTGTGGACCTGATGGGCCGAATGGCCTGTTTCTGCACTGTAGGGATTCTATAACTCTAAAATTGGTTGTCAGGTTTGGTATGTTGGCAAGGTACGTATTCAGGAAGGTGAAATTAGTGTCAAGAGTTTCTGTGATACAAAGGATACAAGTACATGTTCTGGAGAACACTTAACTAACTCAAGTTATAGCCTTGGATTTTGCTGCGTGTGAGTGTTGGCTAGGATTTCAAGATTGCTCCTATTGTATCACATCATCTGAAGTTACTAAGAGTGATCAAATCAATTAGTGAGACATTGTAATATCATTAGATGTATCCTGTCCTGATTCCTATGAGTTGGTGCTGCAGGCTAGATTTTAATTTGCCCAAAACTAAATTCTATTGAACAGAGTTAAATTTAGACACTGTGTCACTGAGCAAAGTGGGTTAATTTTCGATGCTCACCTCTTGCTGCATTGTAAAGATAATCTTAAAAGAGAATTTAGACATTTTATCAGATATTTTGACCAACCAATTTCTCCTCCCAAAAGTTAATTGTTGGCCTCAGCTTTCAGAGTTCCACAGCATGATGCAACAAAGAATGAGGCCATTTAGCCCATTGTTCCAGTGCTGTCTCTTTGGCAGCGATATCCAATTAGACCCACTGCTTTCATCTTTCACCATCCCTACAAGTTGCTCATCTTTCAATATTCATTCGATTCACTCTGAAAAGTAGTAATTGAATCTACTTCCACTACCTGTTTAGAAATGACGAAACAGACTATAGACGGGAAGTGGAAGTCCTGGAAAAATGGTGCACTGAGAACAATCTAGGTCTCAATACCAACAAAACCAAGGAACTTATTATTGACTTTTGGCGGGATGTCACTCATGCCCCCCCTATACATTAACAGCACAGAGGTGGAACGAGTGGAGAGTGTCAAGCTCCTGGGAGTGGTCATCCACAACGAGCTTTCTTGGACTTTTCATGTGGATGCACTGGTTACAAAGGCCCAATAATGTCTCTTCCTCCTCAGGCAGCTGAGGAAATTTGGCATGATGGCAAATACCCTTGCCAACTTTTATAGGTGTGCCTTCAAGATTATTCTGTCTGGATGTATCACCACCTGGTATGGCAACTTTACCATTCAAGATCGGAGACAGTTACAGAGAGTGGTGAACTCAGCCCGGACAATCACAAAGGCCAATCTGCCATGTTAAAGAATCCATCTACCAGGCCCGCTTTCAAGGAAAGGCCACCAGCCTTCTCAAAGATCCGTCCCACTCTGGCAATGCTTTTCTACAACCTCTACAATCGGGGAGAAGGTACAGAAGCCTGAACACACGCAACAGCCGGTTTCACAACAGTTTCTACCCTAATATTGTTAGAATACTGAATGGACTCACAAACTCTTAACATTTGCCTGTACTTGTGTTTTTGTTTACCTTTTATTTACCATCGCTGCTACTTAACTCTGATATGCCTGTGTTGTTCGCAAGACAGAGCTTTTCACTGTGCCTCCATACATGTGACAATACATTCAATTCAATTCAATTCAAAAATGTGTTCCAGTACAACTCATCCTATTGTTCCATTTCCCCCTTTCTTGTTGGCCTCCAGTTCTTTACAGATTGTTATTGGTCATTAGTGGTATTATCCCTGAGCTTTGCATCATTCTGTGGGATGATCCAAAAATACCCTTTACACAAAATCGAAGTCAGAAGTCTATGCAGACAGCAGTGATTCAGATTCCTGGCAAACTGAGTTGAAATATAAGACTGAACCACAGTAAAATAAGATACAACATTTACAGTTTAGGTCACCTTCATAGATCTGGTACTTTCATACATATCTTAGGCCATTTTTAATTCATAAATGCTCAAACTTTCAATGCAGTACCAATGTCTAATTAAAACAAAGAACTGTACTGTACAGATAGACTTCTAAGTTACCCAGGCATATCATTTGATAGCAACTTGTTCAGATGATTGTCCTTAAAATAATACCGATGCATCATCTGCTTGAATGATCTCATGTTATCTCATGTTATATCCGTACACACATTGGTATGGTATGAGCTGATTTTATTACTGGATTTGGGGTGACACAGTGGCTCAGTGGTTAGCACTGCTACCTCACAGTGCTAGGGACCCGGGTTCGATTCCTGCCTCGGGTGACTGTCTGTGTGGAGTTTTCACATTCTCCCCGTGTCTGCGTGGGTTTCCTCCCACAATCCAAAGAGGCGCAAGTTAGGTGAATGGGCCATGCCAAATTGCCCATAGTGTGAGGTACGTTAGTCAGGAGTAAATGTAGGGGAATGGGACTAGGTGGGTTACTCTTCAGAGGGTCGGTGTGGACTTGTTGGGCCGAAAGGCCTGTTTCCACACTGTAGGGAATCTAATCTAATAAATTAATTCTCAGGCTGAAATTTGGCTTATTAGATCATATTTTGTTCTTTTGTTTTAACATGGTGGCCTTTCACTGAAACTCATTCACACTTTACTACAGATTCAATTTTATCAATTAAACAGAAGATTACTTTGGGAAATAAATAAAGATAGCATGGAATAAACCAAGCCACTTACTTCTCGTGAAGTTTAATGATTTATAAACACAATAAAATATTAATCCATTTGATCCAAAAAGCACTCCTTTGCAGTATTCACACCAGGTTAAAAAAAAAGTGCCTTCTCTATCACATCTATGGGCATTAACTTAACTGTTGATTCAGCTCTGGGTCTGTCAAATATGTTAGCCTGTCCCTGGAGATCCATACAGCTGAGCTTAAACTTTCTAAGCTTCAAATAACCCCTTCAAGATTTTTAACCAAACACTTCTGATCTGTGCTCCTAACACAGATATACTCTATTTTCTAACCATTCTAAGCTAAACTTTGTTTTTAGGGACAGCTGTTTCTTATATTCAGCTTCAGCAACAGCTTCTGCAAAACTCCCCAAACCAAAAAGGACTTTTTCAAGTTATCAGTATTTCCCATAGACAAAGAAAATCCAGTACCTTCTGAAATGAAAGCCTAAGGGGACTGCACAGGTTTCTTCGTTCATTTGTAAACTCTTCCAGTGAAGTAACAACATTATACACCAGGAACTCTCCCTGAAAAACAACCATTTTCAACTCAAAACATCAGCTCTGTTTGTCTCTCCACAGATGCTGTCAAACCTGTTGAGTTTCTCCAGTATTTTTTATGCTTGTTTCAATTTTACAGAATTCACAGTATTTTGCCATTACTCCCTCTCTTTCTTTTACAGTTTCTTTCTCTTGAAAGAATTCACACTGGCTGCAGAAATATTTACATATTAATCATTTAACTCCTTCAGACACATAGATCAAATCCCACATTCCACTATTCAAATCCAAGCTGTAAAATAAAGGAGATTAAAACAGAAATAAATTATTTTCTTTAGATCACAAATATTAAGCATTATTGAAAATCCATATTTTATAACTTGCTGTATCAAAGAAAATTGCTCAATCATTTTCTTTAAAGCTTAATGGCAGAAAAGCTTTCAATTTGTTTACAATAATATTACAAAATCTGAGAGTGATTACAGCTTAGAAATTTGGTCCACTGACATTCTGCTGGCTAAGTATTCACAACTTGTTTTGTTTCCATTTTGCATGAATAGTTTCTCAAACCAGAGTTGTTTCTTGAGTGATAACAGGATATCAAGAATGAGAGAAAATACAAGAAAAAAATATCAAAACAAAGTAATTGCATTTTTTAAAAAGAAAGGTGTGAAATGCCTGGCTTAGACAAACACAAAGGAGACCAAATTAAACCCATGGTTTTTTTCATCCATGTGCAATATCTATATGGCTAGAAAATAAATTAGATGAATTTCAATTTTTGTTAAATCAACTTTATTTTTCTCTGTGCCCTGTGGGATAAGTTCTTCTTTTGGGTATGTCTCTGGATTCTGCTCATATATGACCTATTTTTCATCAAACACTATATGATGAGTTTCTCCAGTGAAAGTCAGTAAATCCCAAATGACATTTTTAAAAATATCTACAGGACTCAGTCTATCTCTAAATACACAGCTGACAATGACTAGGGAGTTAGAAAGGAGAATATTAGCAGCAATCTTTCCAATACAACCATAACAATGAAGCTGAGTAAACTATTAAGCTAAGGGCTAATCCTCAAAGTTGCCCTATAAAAGGTTTCTTTAAGTTGTAAACTGAAACTACTATCACAGGTGGATATTTCTTGTGGAGTATAATATTGAATTCACAGCAATTATGACACATTGGAATTAAAGACTTATAGGGTAAACAAGGCACAGAATGCATCCAGAAATGGCATTCCTAACACAAATGAATTTATGTCAGATACATCTTGGCATTTCCCAAGCCCTGGATACAACAGCTAGATATATTTGTTTTAGGGAGCATTAATTAATTTAGAAAACCAGTATTTCTTTCGCAGCAAAATCTGGTGGCTTTACAAACCAACTACTTTTAGATTATAGGGTTAAAACACAGCTCATTAATATCACAGTATGTTGTGAATGTTGTGTTGTGACTGCTTTGTCTGATATCCAGCAAGAAAGAGAAAATATTTCAATACTGAAACACATTGTGTAAAGATTCTATTCATTGAATCAAGCAGTGCAGCTTCAGTCGCTGGTTATGGATAAGTTGGCTGAGAGACTTTTAGATTATTGTGTTAGCAATTTATATTTATTTATTTCTCTCTGCTTTGCTGCTAATACAAAAGAAGGTTCCTTGTGCACTCCTGTGTCCAATTTCATTTTTTTTGTTTTCCAAAACTGAATGATCTTCACGGAACTCTCACTCCACTCTGTAATTTCTGGAAAGGTTGATGATATTGGTAGGAGTACATTACTATAGATGCTGGAATTTGTAATGAAAACAAAAAATGCTGGAGATCACTGTGGGTCAGGCAGAAATCATGGAGAAAGAGTAAGTTAATGTTTCAAGTCTAAATGTCACTTCATCAAAGTTGATAATATTTCTGAACAAGTTGATTAGAAAATACCTCCAGAAAGATGTGAATCAATAAGGTGCAATGAACCTTGAGGTTCAGGCCCTTTTTCCAGTGTTGTTAATTTTGACATCGACAGGTCCTTGTTTATTGATGGTTTCATGAGCTTGACTCAGCCTGTTCAAAATATTACAGCAACCACATTAAGTTAGTATCAATCCTCTTCAAAAAGGTAGCTTTTGTTCTTGAAGGTCTCAGGTTTTTCAAGACAGAACTTGAGTATTTCTGAAGAAGACATATCTTTGTCGAAGGTTTTCATATTAACTTCACAAAACTACCAATACAAAGGGAAACCCAACATATGTCCTACACAAGGGGAGAGTGCTGCTTGATTGGGAAGTGGTAGAAGTGTTGCCATGGGGAATGCACTGATTCATGATGAATGACACTCAACTGCCAGGCTTTGTTTAAATTTTAATCCAAGCAGGTTGCCTCTAATTGTTCTGGGCAGTGTCCGAGAAAAGAATCAGCAAATAGCATTCAATGATTTTGTTGAGACAGACTCAGTGCGTGCACATCCTTTCTCTGTCTGACGAGCATAGAGCCCTCTGTGTTAACATATGTAGATTATCAGTGGATGCAAGTGTAGCACACTGAAAGCTTGATTAATAATCTTACATTCTTTTTGCCAGCGTAATTCTTGGTATGTTCCATCACACTATCAGCAAACATTGTCAAATTGCAGGATCATGTTTAATGTTACACAATGTGTTGCAAGTTTTGCAAGTGCAGGATGATTTGTATGGTCAATATTTCACTTGTCGTAAACAGCCAAAAGGATATGCTGTTTGATACTTGCCTGTAACATACATTGGTCTATGTACCATATTGCTCTTTTGTATGATAGGCAGAACACCAAATCCACCACAAACGGTCAATCTGCTGCCATCTAGCTGAAACAATGTAAAATATGATTGTTATACTGGGAGAAAATGACTGAAAGAACTTTTCAACATGGTATTTTTAAGCAAAATCTGCCAAAGTCCTAGAGACAAAAATACATTATTAGTGACTAGAAAAGAAGATTTGGAGACTTGAAAACATCTATGCCTTATTCTCTTGTCTTCATGAAGGACTAACCTTGGCAAAAAAATGTCTTTTTTACTTTGAAGCAAAATCCTTATTCTGACCCTTTGTGTTTTGAGTGTGGAGGTATGAATGTGTGTGTGTTTCGGGTTATTAGAATGATAAACAATTTATATATCCATCTCTATAAGTCTATGTGCTGGATTTTTTGAGAAGTGAATCTGGCACAGATTGTCACTCTGGCCCTGATGGGAGTTGGGCAAGGATTTGGGTCCAGTATTGTCCATGTGGGGAGGGAGGGTGGGGTCTGGTGGGAGGGATGTGGTCCAGGCAGGCCCAGTTGGGGGGGTGGGTCGCAGTTGGGTCTGATCAGAGTGGGGAGAGGTTTTGATCCAGTGCAGTGGGACTGAAAGGGATCAGGTCCCAGGACAATGGGGGTTGGGAGAGCGTGAATACTGAACATGGTTCTTGAAGGGTGCAAGGGTCCAGGGGATGTGTACTTGGGAGTCTGGGAGAAGAGCATAGGGTAAGTTAATTATCTACTCTGAAGTTAGACTATGTATCTCAAAGTTTAATATTTTCTGAGTCACTACTTTACTTCATTTCATCAGAACCATCTGAATGTGCTGAGTCAGTTGGAGAATTTTGGAGGACTTTAGGGGAATTTCCCAACAAAATCTTCAATTAACTCAGCAATTTCTTGGTGTCTGCTACATTTGGAATCCCACTGTGTTTTATCTGTGCGTATGGTAACTGATTCACAATTTAATTGGAAGTTCTTTTTATAATAAATCGCTAATTCTGTATTGACTACAGAAGCCCAGTTGATGGATCTTTTTAGTTTAAATCTGGTCGAGAAAAAGCACTCAATTGAACTTGGAATGAGGTCAAAATACTTTTAAAATAGACTGTGCTCCACAGAGCTGTCTGACTGGAAAAGTGTAGCTCCCATTTCAGTCATCATGTAACTGGACATTTATAAGTTTCACTCACTGGGAACAAAACTAAATTGAGATTATGCAAACACATCTCACCTAATTCCACGCAGCTAGAACATTCGAAGATCTTCATTTCAGCTGTCTGGAAGTAAAATTATGTGACATTACCATCTAACCCATGTTGTCAGCTAAACTAGTCATTGTCTAAAAGGGTGGCACTGCAAAAGCACAGCAGGTTAGGCAGCATCCAGGAGCAGGAGAGTTGGAGTCATAGTGTCATACAGTTGTACAGCATAATGTCACAAAGCTAGTCCCATTTTTTTTTCTAAAAGCTGTTCCTTGGCTCAAGATGCTCTGCCCTTGATTTTTTCAGGGGGGTAATAAACCAGGCCAGGCTGCGATCAGTCTGGTTTGGTACAGAGGTGAAAAGGATTTTGAGAGGTCTTTTGTTTATATGTAAACAGATGAGACTTCAGGCCAAAATGGTCATGTTTTAGAAGTAACCTGTATAAGGAAAAGGCAGTGGTCAGCTCTCTAGCTGAGCTGAGCAATTTAGTTCAGTTTTAAACTGGTGAAGTATTTAACAGGAAGCTGTGTAGAAACTCTCTCTCTTTCTTACCTTCAACTTCACTCTGTTAGCATGTGTTCCACTTATACTGGTTTTTAAGGGAATTTTCTGATTGGGACTGTTGTGTTTATTTGGACTAGCATAATCGATTCTCCTGTTCCTTGGATGCTGCCTGACCTGCTGCGCTTTTCCAGCAACACATTTTCAGCTCTGATCTCCAGCATCTGCAGTCCTCACTTTCTCCTTCCAACAGCATAATTAAGTCTAGTTTGGAAAGACTGAGTTCTGTCAGGGTTCTTTTATCTTTGTGTTTCATTGTGCAATTTTGTGAATAAATTTGGTATGTTTTAAAATCTAGCAGTCAACCTCGCTAACTTACTCTGATAATTTGCACTGTAAACTTACTGAAATAAATTGTGAAGTTATGATCTGGGGTTGCTTGCTTAAGAATGTTTTGAATGGTCTGGCCTACTCCATAACTGATTGGGGGCTCTTGCAGGATTTTAGACAGTTAGTTGTTGGTGTTAATGTCCTTATTTTGGGTATTGGTTTGGTTGGATAGGCAAAGCTTGGAATAGTAATAGCTCTTTCAGTTGACAAAAGTTGTCTGGATGTGGATGTGGATGTGGTGACTTTAGAAGTTTTGCAAAAACTGAATAAGACCAAGTTGCAAGAATTAGCAGAGAAGCTGGAATTGGAACTGCCTGCTTCTGTGAGGAAAGGAGAGATAATTACATCAGTAGCTCAACATTTAAACTTCCTGGAGAAACCTTCAGATGGCAAAAATTCAACTGCAAATGAAGCACCTTGAGTTGGAGGCGAGAGATAAGGAAAGGGCAGCAGAAATGAAACAGTTTGAGTTACGATTAGAAGCAGAAGTGAGGGAAAAAGAGAGAGAGCAGAGAAAGAAAAAAGAGAGAGCTTTTTAACTTCAACAATTGACACATAAAAAGAAAAGACAGCTTAAAAAACTGGAGATAAAAGCTAAATGTAGGCTCAGTGAGGAAGTAATGAAAACTTATGTGGAAGAGCAGAGAGTTTAAGCAGCAAGTTTAGCAGCTGAAGGGGCTGATGATTATGAGCTGGTCCATAAAACACGGTTTGGCTTCCAGAATTAAGTTCATGAGGGATAGAAATTGGGGCAAAGAGAAATCCTGACTTGGAAAGGGAAAGGTAGATCTCAGTGAAGATTACAAGATTAGATTACTTACAGTGTGGAAACAGGCCCTTTGGCCCAACAAGTCCACACCAACCCTCCGAATAGCAACCCACCCATACCCATTCCCTTTACATTTACCCCTTCACTTAACACTACAGGCAATTTAGTATGGCCAATTCATCTAACCTGCACATTTTTGGACTGTGGGAGGAAACCGGAGCGTCCGGAGGAAACCCACGCAGACACAGGGAGAATGTGCAAACTCCACACAGTCAGTCGCCCGAGGCGGGAATTGAACGCGGGTCTCTGGCGCTGTGAGGCAGCAGTGCTAACCACTGTGCTGCCCAATTTTTTTTTTCTCCTTTCTCACACACACACACTCACACACACACTCTCACACACTCACGCTCACACACAGACTCACACACACTCACAGGCACACTCACACTCACTCACAACACAATCTCACTCACAATCTCACACACACACAATCACACACACACTCTCACACTCACTCTAGGACTACCTAGAGATCCAGTTAGATCAAGGATCAAATGTCACATCCAAACTATTAAGGAGGTGATGGATAATTTGGGAATAAAACAATTCAAATCTAATGCGTACCATCCGCAATCACAGGGAGCGCTAGAGAGATGGCATCAAACACGAAAGACCATGTTGAGGGCTTATGGTCAGGATTATCCAGATGATTTGGAGAAGGGAGTTCCGTTTGTACTTTTTGTCATCAGAGATGTACCGAATGAATCGACCAAATTCAGTCCATTTGAATTAACTTTTAGGGATGAAGTAAGAGGACCGTTAAAATTGATTCAGGAGAAGTCAGAATTCAGAGACAACCCATTTGGACTAAGTTTTAGAGAACGATTAAATAGAGCTGGAGAGTTGGATAGACAGCAATTACAAGTATCACAGCATACAATGAAATTGGAAGTGGATAAGAAATCACAAATTCGCAATTTTGCAATTGTGGATAAGGTATTTGTGTTACTTCCAGTTCAGGTTAACCCCTTAAAAGCAAAGTTTAGTGGACTTTATCGAATTGAAAGGAAATTGAGTGAGGTGAATTACTTGATAAGGACTCTAGACAAGAAGAAATCTCACAGAGTGTGTCATGTGAATATGCTCAGAAGGGAAGGAAAGCAAGAGGAGAAGGTGTTAATGATTACAGCACAGAAGGAAGAACCAAGTTCAGAGGATTCTGAATTGGACATTCCTCAAATCAGATTGGACAATGAGGAAGTTATCAAAAATTGGGATAAATTATTGAGTTACCTTCCACAAGAAAATCAAAATGATCTGAAAGACTTATTCCAATCACATGGGGAGATATGTGGAAATAAACTGTGAAGTACTAACCTAATTGTGCATGATGCAGATACAGGCGATACTGTTCCAATTCAGCAACATCCTTATAGGCATAACCCTCTAAAGTTGGCACAGGTTCAGAAGGAGATAGAGCACATGCCCCAAGATGGCATAATCAAAGTGAGTTACAGTGACTGAAGCTTACCTACAGTCATGGTGCCAAGGCCAGATGGTACCCAATGGTTATGTTTGGACCATCGCAAAAACAACAGGGTTACAAAGATTGATGCATATCCAAATCCACAGTTGAAAGACTGTGGCAAAAAAATGGGACAACAATTTACATTTCTAAGTGGGACTTGCTCAGGGCAACTGGCAAGTACCTCTGTCAGAGAGAGCAAAGGCAATTTCGGCTTTCGTAATGCCAAATGGACTATATCAGTTCAAAGTCATGCCATTTTGTATGAAAAATGCTCCAACCACATTTCAGAGACTGACTAATAAGGTCATTGCTGGATTTCCCAACTGTGTAGTGTATATTGATTACCTGGTGATTCTTGGTCACTCACGGAAGGAACATTTACAGCATTTATTGGACTTGTTCAATTGACTTCGGAAGGCAGGCTTGGTGGTAAACCGAGCTAAAAGTGAATTTGCCAAAGCCGAAGGAACCTTTCTGTGCCATGTTATTGGACATGGACAAGTGGCCCCACAGCATGCAAAAACAAAAGTAATTGGGGTATTTCCCACACCGTCATGAAAAAAGCAGCACGACAGTTCCTGGAGTTGAGTGGATTTTACTGAAAGTTTGTGCTGAACTTTAGCAGTGTGGCTGGTCCACTCACCGAATTGTTAAAAAAGGGCAAGAAGTTTCAGTGGACAGTGGACATTTGACATTTGACAGTCTAAAAACTGTCTTAACCACTGCCCCAGTATAAGCCACACCAGATTACACGAAGCCTTTCAAGGTGGCTTTCGATGTCAGTGATGTGGATGTCAGTGTGGTGCTTCCTGCAGGAGGATGACGAGGGGATAGAAAGACCCATTGGGTAATTTTCCAGGAAGTTGAGTGTTCACCAACAGAAATATTCAATGCTGAAGAAAGAGACTTTAAGCTTGGTGATGGCATTGCAACATTTCAGTGTTTATATTACTAGCAATACATCTGAGACAATCATATACACTGATCACACCCATTGACATTTGTATAAACATTTAAGGACAAAAACGCCAGCCTGTTCAGATGAAGCGTGTTGTTGCAGCCATTCAACTTGATAAATGTGCAGGTGGCAGGTCGTGAAAACATGATTGCTGATGTGTTATTGGGACTCGATTAAGATACGGAAGCATTCAGTGGTGGGTGCACCGCGGCCACCTTTTGGAATTGATAGTTTTTTTAAAGGGAGAGGTGTCACTAAGCTAGTCCCTTTTTTAATCTTAAAGCTGTTCCTTGGCTCAAGGAGACTCTGTCCTTGATTTTGTTCAGAGGGATAATAAACCAAGCCAGGCTCCAATCAGTCTGGTTTGGTATAGAGATGAAAAAGATTTTGAGAGGCCTTTTTTAAATATGTAAACAGATGAAACCTCAGGCCAAAGCAGTCCTGTTTAAAAAGTAACCTGTATAGAGAAAAGGCAGTGGTCAGCTCTCGAGCTGAGCTGAGCAGTTTAGTTTCAGTCTTGAAGTGGTGAGGTGTTTAATAGGGAGCTGTGTAAAAACTCTCTCTCTCTCTTTCTGCCTTTCAACTTCAACCTGTTAGCATGTGTCCTATTTATACTGGTTTTTAAAGGGAGTTTTCTTGTTGGGACTGTTGTGTATATTTGGAACAGCATAATTAAGTCTAGTTTGGAACACTTTCTATCCATGCACCTATCCAGATGCCTCTTAAATGTTATAATTGTACCAGCCTCTACCATTTCCTCTGCAGCTCATTCCATACACACACCACCCCTGCATGAAAAAGTTCCTTCTTTGGTCCCTTTTAAATCTTTCCCCTCTCATCTTAAACCTATGCTGTCTAGTGTTGGACTTCCTTACTTGGGAGAACACCTTGTCTATTTACCCTATCCAAGCCCCTCATGATTTTATAAACCTGTATAAGGTCATCTCCCCAGTCTCCAACACTCCAGGGAATGGCCACAGCCCATTCAGTCTCTCCCTATAGATCAAACCCTCCAACTCTGGCAGTGTCCTTGTCACACTTTTCTGAACACTTTCAAGTTTAACAAAGCCTTTCCTGTTGCAGGGAGACCGGAAATGAACACTGTATTCTGAAATATCTCATAAGATGTCATACAAGTGATTAGAAAATGTCTTAGGCATATGAAAAATAGTAACAAGATATCTTAAAATTCAGAGTGTGTTTCTAACACATAAATAAACACAGCAATCTGTTTGCCCCAGCTTCACCTGGAATGTCATTGCAACATAACTTTAAAATTTAAACTTGTTCTAAGATCTGGAAATGCACAACCACACCCTTATTAGTCAGTCTGTAAATTTTATTAGCAGGGGAGTTTTTTGGTTTCTATGAAAAGATGGCTGATTAATTGTCAGGCAATGTCATACTGTATTTGTAGAGAGACTTGGGAAGGCCCAAATGACAAAGAAAATTATAAATGATCGAAATCCGAAAGAACTGAGGATACTGTAAATCAGAAACAAAAACAGTAGTTGCTGGAAAAGCTCAGTAAGTCTGACAGCAGCTGTGAAGAGAAATCAGAGTTAAGGTTTCAGGTCTTCAGAACTGAGGAAGGATCACTGGACCTGAAACATTAACTTTGACTTCTCTTCACAGATGCTGCCAGAGCTGCTGAGCTTTTCCAGCAACTTCTGTTTCTGTATAAAATTCATACGTTGTTGCTGTGTTTTCTGCAACTTAACGACTAGTGAGAAATTTTTGTGAACCAATGATAAGTTTCCTGCTTGGAAGTAATTTCAGTGTAACAGACGTGGCTGGTTTTGCCATGTTGAATCAGATACAACTCTCTCCCAAACTGTTCACCAATTGCAACACTGTCTCATGTTTTGTCCTAATGGCAGCCTTTAAAAACTTTGATATTGTTGCTTTAATATTTGGGTATCTGAAAACCTTGCTCGTATTGAAAAAATTATGTTATTCTTATAAGCTAACTTTAATTTATTTTTCATTTTGTACATGTTAACAAAGGTCAAGTCACCATAATCTCATCAGACCAAAGGGCTGCTCACTCACTTGAGAGAGAGAGGCAACTGGTGGTGATTTAACTAAAGGGTCATCTGAGGGATTACCGCAACTGCACTTTTTAATAGAAATTAAGTGCAAAATATAAACATTTGCTGAAGTAATTAAATTAGAAAACCATCTTTCCATATCGCCTAGGGACCCTCCAACCACAAGGGATGAACTCAGATTTCTCCAGTTTCCTCATTTCCCCTCCCCCCACCTTGTTTCAGTCCCAACCCTCGAACTCAGCACCACCTTCCTAACTTGCAATCTTCTTCCTGACCTCTCCGCCCCCACCTCCACTCCGGCCTATCACCCTCATCTTATCACCCTCACCTTATCACCCTCACCTTAACCTCCTTCCACCTATCGAATTTCCAACGCCCCTCCCCCAAGTCCCTCCTCCCTATCTTTTATCTTAGCCTGCTAGACACACTTTCCTCATTCCTGAAGAAGGGCTCATGCCTGAAACGTCGATTTTCCTGCTCCTTGGATGCTGCCTGACCTGCTGCGCTTTTCCAGCAACATATTTTCAGCTCTGATTTCGAGCATCTGCAGTCCTCACTTTCTCCTGAAAGGCAAGTGTAAGGCATTGTGTTCCAGATGTAATTTGATTGGTCAAACGACAGGGCTTGAATCCAAACCTACTTTATTCATATATTATAGTAAAAATACAGACATATAAAACAAAAGAATTGGCTTAACTGTAACTCTATCAAAATACTTAATAATAAACACATTAACTACTACTAATCAATTGTTCCAATATAGTAACGTGCCATAAACATATCCTTGGCAAAGGCAAATTCAATAAAAATAGATTGTCACACATGCAATTTTAACAATAGGAAGAGAACTTCAGCTTGTAGCTATAAAAGAAAGAGAATAACAGCTTTCACATCCAGCTTCAAGACTCCAGCAGCTGCTGAAAATTAAACCAAAACCCTGGTTCTGTGGGAGCTCGACCCCACCCACTGAGGCTGCTTCTTTTGTTCAAAGTTACTTGATTGGCTTTGGAGCAAACCGCTTGACACCTGTGCCTCAACCTATCTTCACAAAAAAGAACAGGACAAAATACATCTCTCAATGCCATAGAATCGTCACAGTGGTCAAGGTTAAACTGAAGAGTGAAACCAAAAGTGACGCTCAAAATGGCAGTGTACTGCCCAACAGTGAGAGCTCAAAGTTATGGTAATCATGTTGTTTATTGTTGTTTGATCCTGCCCTCTCTGCTCTTTGCCACTGATGAGACAAGTCACTTTTGCAAAAGCAATAGTGTACAATCTTATTTTCCACAACCACCAGGTGAAGGACCATTTCTCCGAAAGCTAGTGCTTCCAAATAAACCTGTTGGATTACTATAACCTGGTGTTGTGTGATTTTTAACTTTGTACACCCCAGTTCAACACCGGCGTCTCAAATCATATACCATTAGCAGCTAATGTTACAAAGTGGCACACGCACAGAGTTCCACTGGTCCACTGCTGGATTTTCTGAAAATGCAAGTGGAAAACCACCAGTTGAAAGGGCTCAAAACATAGAAGGACAGAAACAAAACAATATTTTATAACTCCTGTTAAATCCCAGACACTACTTATGAATTACTTAAGATTTGAAATTGACCATTTCATGCTTAATCAAACTTTTATCTGAAACATTAAAAGGGGTTTGCTGTTCACAACAAAGTTCCTGAGGCAATACATGAGGTGTATCCCCTTGCATTTTTAGTTACTTCATGATGTGATGATGCTGCTCCTTTAACAAGGTTATGTTGTCCTTGGTTTTTCTTTTGTCAGAGAGGTCATAAAAGTCACAGACTCTGGAAAGTCTATGTTGAAGGTTTTTAGCGCCAGTTTGATTACAGCTAATAGATACTGCTGCAGACAACAGGTTTTCAACTTTTAATAAAAAACGCTTGTACAATGAAAGGGGAGTGGTCAGTTCTCCCAGCTCAACTTTTCTCTGGTTCAGTTTGGTCTGGTCATTCACTGAAAGCAGTCAGGCAGTTGTAGAAGCTGCTGGACCCAAAGAAGCAGGTCCGTGCTAATTCTTCCCTCTCTCTGACTTCTCTCCTTTAAAACCCTGTGTTTGATTTTACTTTTTATGCCAAGGGGTGTTTATGGGGATTATTGCAAGTATTTGGCACAGCATCATTAAGTTGGGATAATCTGTTGAGTTTTCGGATAGGTTGTTATTCAATATGCTTTTCTCTTTTGTGTTTCATTTGATTATCTTGTAAATAAATTCCATTTTATTTGAAGCTAAGTGGTTTGACCAACTGCATCACTCCTAAAATATCTGGGTCACACCTGCTTAAAACAATTAGCAAAGATAGGATCCAGGCTACTTTCTTGAAGTATTTTGGGGAGGTCTGGCCTGATCCATAACAATGGGCAGTACGTAATATGGATGACTTAAGCAAATATAAGAACTTGTTCAGTTTTGGTCAGACGGTGGAGAGTAACATCACGAGTCCTGATGACACAACCACCTGATGAAGGAGTGGCGCTCTGAAAGATAGTGCTACCAAATAAACTGTAACTTGGTGTTGTGTGATTTTTAAACTTTGTACACTCCAGTCTAACACCACCTCCTCCACAGCATCACAAAACCAGAGCTAATTACGCTGACGTGTTCAGTGTGTAATTGCTGATTTGAAACTGTTTGCACTTGGCATCCTCAATGGAGCTGAAATTTCATAAATGGTCACAATGTTGTGAAGAGTGACCAAAAAAACCCCAGCAAACCCAATATCGTTCTGACAGATTTAAAACTATTCCAGGAATTTTTGTGTAATTATGTAAATCATGATTGCAGCTTGTTTAGTTAAAATGAAACAACAAAGTATTAGATGTGTCTCCTGCACCATTTACATGATTAACAGCCCAATTAAACACAGAAATATTTCTACCCAACAAGAAACTGATGGGATTCAAACCTCCCAGAAGAGGCCCTCTATTAGAATTAGTATCCGCCCCATTAGGAAGCAGAATCCAGGGACGTAACCTCTTTCAGTTCAAATGGGTAATTATATTAATCAAAAATAATTGAATTGGTTTTTCAACTCAAGTCAAAAAATAAAAAAAAAACACGTCAGACTAAACAACTAAAGAATCATTGCCGGACATATTTATGGTATGGATATAGAGACTTTCTTCAATCTAATGACACTGATGATTTCTCAAAGGACATTTGATACTATAACTTCTGATATCACAAGTTTATTACTTCAACACATCTATTACAGTGGGTACACTTTAACGATGGCTCCACCTAATAAGCATGACAGACAAGAGGTAAAGTTGAAGAGATTGCATTGATCTAAATGTTGATCGTCCAAGTAAAATACAAAAACAGGAACACTTATATCTTTTCATAAACTTGGAATGTCCAAAATGCTTTAAATATAGTGAGGTTCTTTTCTGGAAATTTAGCCTTTATTGTAATGTAAGAAAAGTGCCAGAAAATTTATGCACATCAAGGGTCCCACAAGCAGCACTGTGATAATGACCAGAGTCAGGTAGCCCTCACTTAACATTAACGTTCTGTTCCTTAAACCATGACATGAAGTGAAACAACTTTAAGTTAATAATGGGTTCCTATAGGAATCAATGTTAAGGCCTGAGTTACGTTCCTTTGAACATTTTCTTGCTTGGAGAAATCAATCTCTAAGTTGAAATACTGTACCAAAAATCTACACACAATGTATTCTTAGCTGAAACAACTTGCAAAATAGAATCAATAATTTTATATAACTCAAAATACTCATTTACAAAATCAGAGACTTCGATTTCTCTCTATTTGCCCTTGCTGACTCGATCTCCCTATCAGTGCTGTTAAATTCACATTTATAATTTATAAACTTCAACATCTCTCTGTGATTGGCACATGTCCCTCCGAACATTTCTTATTCACATACTCATCCAAATGTATTTTAATGTTGTAATTGTATCCACATCCACCACTTCGTCTGGAAGCTCACTCCACACATGAACCACGCTCTGTGGGAAAAAAATGCCCCTCATGAATATTTAAAATCTTTCTTCTCTCACCTTAAAAATATGTCCCCTAAGTCTTGAAATCCCCCACCCACGAGAAAAGATATGTGCCATTCACCCTATCTTTACCCCTCACTATTTTATAAATCTCTATAAGGTCACCTCTCAACCTCCTGCCCTCCAGTGAGAAAAGTCCCTGCCTATCCAGCCTCTCTCTATAACTCAAACCCTCCATTCCAGCGAACTCCTAGTAAATCTCTTCTTCATACCAGTGATGCACAACGTACAACAGAAAACCACAAACGTACACATTAATTGAGAAAACAAACCAAATACATTTTCAAACACAATGGTGTTAAATGGGCAATCGAGGACTAACTGCAACGTGTTTTGGTGATGTTGATTGAGGGGTAAGTATTTGTCAGCACTTCAGCAATGCAGAACTGTAAGATGCTCCAACCTGTGATTGAATAGCCACAGGTTTTATTAAATGTAAGGGATGACGTTTTATCTGGAGCTCTGCAGACTCAAAAATCCTGACAATATGTGAGATTCTAAAGTGGTTTGCCTTTAGAGAGAGTATTAGTTCATGTGAGGCAATCTAAAGAGAAAGGTCCTAAGTTTAGGATAAGGGAGAGCAGATTTCAAACAGATGAGGAGAAATTACTTCTTGGAAAGGGTTGTGAATCTGTGGAATTCACTCCCCCACAGTGTGGTAGATGCTGGGACAGTGAGGAAATTTAAGGAGGAGATAGAGTAATTAGTAATGGATTGAAGGGTTATCGAGAGCAGGCAGGAAAGTAGATTTGAGACCGAGATGATATCAGTCATAATCGTATCAAATGGTGGAGCAGGCTCGAGGGGCCGAATGGCCTAATCCTGCTCCCAGTTCTTATATTCTTATTGTGAGCTGCTGTCACCATTACTCCTGTTGCACAGGCTCCTTAGCTTTACTTCATGTAAAACTATAATGAGCCATTTACTCTGCAGAAATAGTACTGTGTGATCTTTTATTGCATTTAAAAGGGTAGTTGGTACATTGAGAAAAAACAGCACCTCTGACAAGAGCGGCACTCCCTCAGTACTGCCCTAGAGTGTCCTGATTGAAAGGGAAGCAGAAATATTTAATTCAGGTTTTCTTCTCCAATTATTATCTGATGAGCATAAATCAAATTGAATCAAAAAATGTTGGAACACCAAAAGATACTATCAGACCTTACTGGGTCAGCTGCCTGAAAGATTCACCGTTTTCACCCATTGATCTGCACTTTCTCGACAGCTTCTTAAACGTTTCTTCAAATATGTATTTATTTCTGATTTATGGATCCTGCTTTTAGCATAACTTTTGGGAATGTTTTGCACAGTCGATTTAAATAATTTATCCTAACCTCATTTTTTCAGGATGATTTAATTTTGCGAGAGGTTATTTCGATAAAATGATGAGAATGGGTTGAATAAACGTTCTGTTTGAGTCAGACAGGGGCTGGTTGTGAGTCTGATTTGGCCAGAATGTTGGGACTAACTGATAAGTTCAAGGTTGAAAGTGTTAAACAGATTCTTGCAGGAGAGTGGGAGAGCACTGAGTAGGCAGGATGCTCCTGGTCAACATGCAAGCCTTTCCCCTAAAGGTGGGAATGCATCTGCTAGCAGGTTGGCACTGCAGTATGGTTTAGGATGGCTCAGAAACCCAGAAAGATGTCTGATACGTTCTTGGTCAGTGCACACGTGGTGCTGGTGTGGGAGCTCCTAAGGAATGGGCACATCCTCTCTCCACCTGGTGGGGGGGGGAGCGGGGGGGGGGGCGGGGAGGGGGGCTGGAGGTAGTAAGGGAGTGTGACATTTGTGCACACCTGATATTTACATCAAATGCCCACAAGTAGCAAATCCTGAAAAAAATAACAAGAATGGGACATCAAGTATAGACACAAACATCAGTAATAAACTTAAAAAGCATTTAGGTATCGGTGGGGGAGTGAGTCTTTATCAACAGCAAAGTAAATACAATTTGGTCAGATAAGATTCCCTACAGTGTGGAAACAGGCCCTTCAGTCCAACAAGTCCACACCGACCCTCCGAAGAGTAACCCACCCAGACTCATTCCCCTACCCTATATTTACCCTGACTAATGCACCCAACATTACAGGTAATTTAGCGTGGCCAATTCACCTGACCTGCACATCTTTGGATTATGGGAGGAAACTGGAGCACCTGGGGGAAACCCACGCAGACACGGAGAGAATGTGCAAACTCCACACAGACAGTCACCCGAGGCAGGATTTGGAGCTGGGTCCCTGGTGCTGTGAGGCAGCAGTGCTAACCACTGAGCCACCGTGCCACCCCAAAATAATTGCAGTTTCTAAATCCTTGGTGAGCATGATCTGAGCCCTGATTGTGTTGTCTTGCTGTTGTCCTGTTTCTTCAACATTCCCAAAGTTTGCAGATATTTTTTGAGTGATCAGTGAATGGTTGTTGTTTTAAGTTACTTTTTCACTGAGAAGTCGCCTATGAGGCTGATGAATGATTGAGAGACAGAGAGAAAGTATGTCCTACATTTATTGATTGGGAATCCATTTCTTTTCCCTCTTGCCCTGCCCTAAGAAGTTATTGTTGAATGTTTTTTTTATATATTCCAGAGTTTGCTCAATGGGAACCTCAAAGATGAACCTTAACATTTCTACCTATGTGAAATTATCACACACATTTTTGATGCTGATGCAAATGTCTGATTTCACTCTCTTTGGAAGAAATAATAATTGCAGTGTGGATGGGTTTTGTATCCCAAAGACTGTGTTCAGAAAGCTTGCCTCAGTCTGTGGTCAGATGATCACAGCAACCATTTTAGCTAAATATTTCTCTTTTATAAAAATCACTCTCATTTACAAAGACCTCAAGTGTCAGATGTTGGAATTTAAGTATCAAAAATTGCTGTTTACCATTATTGTAACAACTCATTGTCCTTGTCTTTCTGGGAGGTGGGAGTCAGAGTTTGTGAAGGTGCTGATGAGGATTGCATGCATCACTGATCGCTCACTCCCTGCAACGTGTCAAGTGGAGTGATTGATTAGGATTTTATGGATGCTGACAATCTGAAACAAACACAGAAAATGCTGGGGAAACTCAGCAGGTCTGGCAGCATCTGTGAAGAGACAAACAGAGTAAATGTTTCAAATCTGCGAGGACTTTCTAGCTCCTCAGATGCTGCCTGACCGGCTGTGCTTTTCCAGCGCCACACTTTTCGACTCTGACTCTCCAGCATCTGCAGTCTTCACTCCCTCCTCTGCTTCAGGACTGAAAGGCGTTGGAAAATAGTTTTTACTTAAACTTTTGACAGAGGCAAAGGTCCAGCGCAGAAGAAAAAGAGTTTGTTAATGATGGAAAAAGCGGAGGAAAAGAAATGTAAAGTGGGTGTAAATTACGATGTGAAAGGGAGAGGATGGACCTTCAACTGAGAGCAAATAGACACAACAAAGACAAGGCTGTGGGGGAAGGGATGGACATGCTAAGAAACAAAGAACATTCCGACATGATCAGATTCTGAAGTTACTGAATTCAATATTGAGACCTCGAGGCTTTGAAATGGCCAAGCGGAAAATGACGAATCGTTCATTCAGATGGTGTTGTGGCAGGTTAAGAATGTTGTAGCAGGCTCAGCTCAGAAATGTTCACATGAGATTAAGGTGGTTTGTTAGGTAAAAACAAGGACTGCAGATGCTGGAAACCAGAGTCTAGATTAGAGTGGTGCTGGAAAAGCACAGCAGGTCAGGCAGCATCCGAGGAGCAGGAAAATCGACGTTTCGGGCAAAAGACCTTCATCAGGAATACAGGCAGGGAGCCTCCAGGGTGGAGAGATAAATGAGAGGGGGGCAGGGGTGGGGAGAAAGAAGCATAGAGTACAATATGTGAATGGGGGTGGAGATGGAGGTGACAGACCAGAGAGGAGGGTGGAGTGAATAGTGGAAAGGAAGATAGGCAGGTAGGACAGGTCATGACGGCGGTGCTGAGCTGCAAGGTTGGAAGTGCGGTGAAGTGAGGGAAGAGGAAATGAGGAAACTGGTGAAATCCACGTTGATGCCCTGGGGTTGAAGTGTTCCGAGGCGGAAGATGAGGTGTTCTTCCTCCAGGCGTCGGTTGGTTAGGGAGCGGCGGTGAAGGAGGCCCAGGACCTCCATGTCCTCAGAGTGGGAGGGGGAGTTAAAATGTTGGGCCACAGGGCGGTGGGGTTGATTGGCGTGGGTGTCCCAGAGATGTTCCCTAAAGCGCTCTGCTAGGAGGCGCCCAGTCTCCCCAATGTAAAGGAGACCGCATCGGGAGCAACAGATATAATAAATGATATTAGTGGATGTGCAGGTAAAACTTTGATGGATGTGGAAGGCTCCTTTAGGACCTTGGATGGAGGTGAGGGGGGGAGGTGTGGGCGCAGGTTTTGCAATTCCTGTGGTGGCAGGGGAAGGTGCCAGGATGGGAGGATGGGTTGTGGGGGGGGGGGGCGTGGACCTGACCAGGTAGCCACGGAGGACACAGTCTTTGCAGAAGGCGGAAAGGGGTGGGGACGGAAATATATCCCTGGTGATGGGGTCTGTTTGGAGATGGCGGAAATGTTGGCGGATGATTTGGTTTATGCGAAAGTTGGTAAGGTGGAAGGTGAGCACCAGGGGCGTTCTGTCCTTGTTACGGTTGGAGGGGTGGGGTCTGAGGGCAGAGGTACGGGATGTGGACGAGATGCATTGGAGGGCATCTTTAACCACGTGGGAAGGAAAATTGCAGTCTCTAAAGAAGGAGGCCATCTGGTGTGTTCTGTGGTGGAACTGGTCCTCCTGGGAGCAGATACAGTGGAGGCGGAGGAATTGGGAATATGCGATGACATTTTTGCAGGAGGTAGGGTGGGAAGAGGTGTAATCCAGGTAGCTGTGGGAGTCAGTGGGTTTGTAAAAAATGTCAGTGTCAAGTCGGTTGTCATTGATGGAGATGGAGAGGTCCAGGAAGGGGAGGGAGGTGTCAGAGATGGTCCAGGTAAATTTAAGATTGGGGTGGAATGTGTTGGTGAAGTTGATGAATTGCTCAATCTCCTCGCAGGAGCACGAGGTGGCGCCAATGCAGTCATCAATGTAGCGGAGGAAGAGGTGGGGAGTGGTGCCAGCGTAATTACAGAAGATCAACTGCTCTACGTAGCCAACAAAGAGACAGGCATAGCTGGGGCCCATGTGGGTGCCCATGGCTACCCCTTTGGTCTGGAGGAAGTGGGAGGATTCAAAGGAGAAATTGTTAAGGGTGAGGACCAGTTTGACCAAATGAATGAGAGTGTCGGTGGAAGGGTACTGTTGGGGACGTTGGGAGAGGAAGAAACAGTGGGCTTGGAGGCCCTGGTCATGGTGGATGGAGGTGTAGAGGGATTGGATATCCATGGTGAAGATGAGGTGTTGGGGACCGGGGAAACGGAAGTCTTGGAGGAGGTGGAGGGTGTGGGTGGTGTCTTGAACGTATGTGGGGAGTTCCTGGACTAGGGGGGATAGGACAGTGTCGAGGTAGGTAGAGATGAGTTCAGTGGGGCAGGAGCATGCTGAGACAATGGGTCAGGCTTGTGGATCTTGGGAAGGAGGTAGAACCGGGCAGTGTGGGGTTCCCGGACTGTGAGGTTGGAAGCTGTGGGTGGGAGATTTCCTGAGGTGATGAGGTTCTGTATGGTCTGGGAGATGATGGTTTGGTGATGGGGGGTGGGGTCATGGTCGAGGGGGCGGTAGGAAGAGGTGTCCTTGAGTTGGCATCTGGCTTCAGCGATGTAGAGGTCAGTGCGCCAGACTACCACTGCGCCCCCTTTGTCCGCTGGCTTGATGGTGAGGTTGGGATTGGAGCAGACGGATTGGAGGGCTGCGTGTTGTGAGGGTGAGAGGTTGGAGTGGGGGAGGGGGGTAGACAGGTTGAGGCGGTTAATGTCCCGGTGGCAGTTGGAAATGAAGAGATCGAGGGCGGGTAATAGGCCAGCGCGGGGTGTCCAAGTGGATGCAGTGTGTTGGAGGTGGGCGAAGGGGTCCTCGGAAGGTGGGCGGGAGTCCTGATTGTGAAAGTAAGCTCGGAGGTGGAGGCGGCGGAAGAAGTGTTCGATGTCTCGGCGTGTATTGAATTCATTGATGCGTGGACGGAGGGGGATGAAGGTGAAGCCTTTGCTGAGGACTGATCATTCGTCCTCAGTGAGGGAGAGGTCAGGGGAATGGTGAAAACTCGTTAGGGCTGGGAGCTAGGACCTGGTGTAGGTATGGAGCTGGGAGAGGGGCGGTGCCTGTAACTGGAGTGGGTGTGGTGGTAGGGGGAATAGGAGTGGAGCCATGCGGCTGCTGCAGCTACCATCCCACGGTGATGGATGACGTCACTTCCACCCCCATCATGACCGCTTCCACAGTCACTTCTGCCCCTCACAATTCCTCATGCACCACACATGACATCACTTCCACCCCTCACATCATCGCTGATGTCACACGCTCTGTGACTTCCGCTCCCCCCCCCCCCACTGCCGTGTTCACCACCACTTCCGTCCCCACCAACGCCACTCACTGCATTCTGCTGACAAGCCCCCCACAGGCCCCACTGGCACCATCCCCCTCCCCCAGAACCCTGACGAGAACACCACCCCTGCTCATGACGCCACCCCCATTCCACCTACCACCACACCCACTTCAGTTACAGGCACTGCCCCCTCTCCCAGCTCCACACCTACACCAGGTCCTAGCTCTCAGTCTGCCTATCTTCCTTTCCACCTGTCCACTCCACCCTCCTCTCTGACCTATCACCACCATCCCCACCCCCAGTCATCCATTGTACTCTATGCTATTTTCTCCCCACCCCCACCCCCCTCTCATTTATCTCTCCACCCTGGAGGCTCCCTACCTCTATTCCTGATGAAGGGCTTTTGCCCAAAACGTCGATTTTCCTGTTCCTCGGATGCTGCCTGACCTGCTGTGCTTTTCCAGCACCACTCTAATCTAGACTAAGGTGGTTTATTGAAAGAGCAGTGACTGGGAAGTTAGGGTCATTCTGACAGACAGAGTGTGGTGGTGCTCCACAAAGCGGTCACCTGGAGAAGGAATAAGTATTGCTGACCAGAAGGTCAGAAGATGCTTACTTTTGGGCAAAAGGGTGTTAACACTCAAACCACCATGGGTCTTCCTTTAAAGATGCTTGTTGCATATGTATCAAACATATGTGCTGGCATTCCACACAGCTCGTCTCCCAGAGAGTGCACCAGATGGTAAGTCATTTGGATTTACTCAGGATCTGCAGCACCATGATGTATGGTTTCTCGCAGTGGCAATCTACCCAGGTACACAATGGAGCCAGAATCCGCAACATAAGCCCTCACTACATGAACCTATATTTCTGAGCCGGATAATTTGTTGATGTCCACGGAGACAGCTCTATCATATTTAAATAGCTCTGACATGGTCAGTATAGAATGACTGCTGGTGGATTCTGCTCATCCAGCTCTTCAAAGTTGCAATCTCTCCTTATACCACAAAAAGGAAGGTGAATGACATGCTGCAGAGTCAGAATATTGCCCTCAGGAGTCATATATTTGCATCTTATAATGAAGCACTCCAAAAAGGGAACATGGCATGACATAATATAACAAGTAATGTGAGAAAAAAAGGCCCAGCAGCCATGTATATTAGACACAGTCATAGCCCAGGACTTCCTAATGAGCCTGAAGTGTACTTTCAAGGACCATTTTTGTCGAAATGTGCCTTAAAGTGCCAAATTAGCAGCAGATGAAGAAAAGAGATTGCACAATCACTAACCTTAAATGTAACCTGATCCTTATTTGTTAGAGCTATGCAGAAGCCATTCTCGAGAGAAAACACAGTTTCTCATCCAATTTAGTGGACTTGCAACTTCTCAAGTTTGTCGTTTCCGTGACAATAATCCCAGACCTTCACATAACAAACCATTCTCTGCAAGTTCAGAGCTGGAGGACGACACAAATTTGAGTTCTGTTGTGAAATTAAAAAACAAAAATCTCAGTACTTCTGTGACACAGATGGTGATATTTCTTGGGTGTGATTCTTCCCAGATGGGGACAAAAAACAGCTTTCGTACTCTTGTTAAGAATGAAGAACAGTACAGCACAGGAAACAGGCCCTTCATCCCACCATGTCTGTGCCAACGCATGATGCCTTTCTGAATTAAAAATCTTTCACCTCTGTGCTATCCTAATCGCTCTATTCACTGCCTATTCACATACCTGTCAAGATACCTCTCCAACCTTGCTATTGTATTCATCTCCATCACCTCCACTGGCAGCACATCCCAGCCACTTACTACCCTCTGTGTGAAAAAAGATTTGCCTTTCACATCTCTTTAAAACTTTCTTGCTTTTAACTTAAGCCTATGTTTCCTGGTAACTGACATTTTACCCTGGGAGAAAGACTCTGACTAGCCATTTGATCCATGCCTCTCCCAACTTTGTAAATATTTTTCAGGTCATCCCTCAGCCTCCAACATTCAAATGAGAACAAACCAAATTTGTCTAATCCCTCCCCATAAATAATACCCTCCAAACCAAGCAACATCCTGGTAAACTGTTTCTGTATCCTTTCCAAAACCTCCTTCAGGTAGGGTGGTGATCAGAACTGTACGTAATATTCTAAATATAGCTTTACTAAAGTATGGAAGAGAGCAAGGGAAGAGTGAGGCAGGAGAGTTGAAACCATTGTTGGTCCTAATTTACATTTGTGTGGGGCTTAACACCCATTCTTGCATAATCACCTGACAAAACTATCGAACCCAACATCTTCATGGTATGCACTGGGTTTTCACTCTGATCTTCCTGATTGGTTTTCACTGCTTCAACCAATGCTAACACTGCCAGATGTGCTCTAAGTTCTTGGTCCCTGGGATTAAGTTTAGTTTTAAGTCATTTAGTTAATAACTAAATGTAGTAACGAGCAAGCTGCTGTCCAAGTGAGAGTATTTATAAGCTGCAAATGGTAATGTTTATGCCAACTTATTTTTTTACTCACTCAGGGCATTGGTGTAATTGCCTATCCCTTGAGGAGGGGGTGATGAGCTGCCTTTTTGAACCGCTGTAGTCCTTGGGAGTGCTTGCACATCCACGGTGCTGTCAGCTCTGTCGTTTCAAGTCTTGACCCAGTGATATTGAAGGAACAGCGATACATTTCCAAGTCAAGTTGGTCAGTGGCTTGGAGGAGAAGTTTGCAGGTGATGGTGCTCCCATGTATCTGCTGCCCTTGTAGAGGTTGTGGGTTTGGAAGGTTCTGATTAAGGAGTCTTGGTAAATGTCTGCAATGCATTTTGTCGATGGTTCACAGTGCTGCTGCTGAGCGTTGGTGGTGGAAGGACTGAATGTGGATGTGGTGCCAATCAGGTGGGCTGCTTTGTCCTGGATGGGGTTGAGCTTCTAGAGTTATTGAAATAATATCAATCCAGGCAAGTTTTCTTTCATAAAAGCTTGAAAATGATAAATTCAGTCTCACCTTGAACATACAAAAAACCAATACAGATGCTCTGCCCTGTGCTCCCTAGTTATTAAATAATTGAAGGATTTATTGACACTATTTAAAGAAATAATGGGATCTCACAATGACTGAATCATTCTCATGTCAAGATGTACCTTTGAGTCTTTTCCTCTCTTCTTAGACAATCCCACGGGATCTTGGTTGAAATTCTTCCACTCCTGAATTATGGGATAACTAAACTCCAGGTGACTAAATAGTCCATGACTGCCAAATGTAGACACGGGTGGATGGAATGTTTGCCTTTCACACTGTCCTTTTGATGTTTGAGATTGACCTCCATCTGGGCCTGTTGGAGATGCTCACAATAGTTGGCATCATTGCAGATACTCCTTTTCCAGTTTGACTGCTCTTGAGTAAGAGATTCCCATGAGTATGTGGCGATATTGCATTTTTTTTATTCAGTGAGACTTTGATACATTTCTTCTGCCCACCTGTTAATCATTTGGTATTTCAAAGCACTGAGTAGAGAGTTTGTTTTTAATGCACTGTGTTAGGCATTTGGATCTTATGGCCCACCAAATGCAGCCCAAGGTCACTTTGTTTGACCATACACCCTAGGGGCCCTATCATTAAGTGTATAAGTCCTGCCCTGGTTTGCCTTATCAAAATGCAGCACCTCACATTGTCTAAGTTAAACTCCATCTGCCACTCCTCGGCCCATTGGCTCATCTGGTCAAGATCCCGTTGTATTTCAACCTTCTTCGCTGTCCACTATATGTTCAATTTTGGTGTCATCTGAAAACTTACTAACCGTTCCCCCTATATTCACATGCAAATCATTTATATAAATGACAAAAAGCAGTGGACACAGCACCAATACATGTGGCAGACCACTGGTCACAGGAGTCCAGACCAGAAAACAATCCTCCACCACCACCCTCTGTCTCCTACCTTCAAGACTATTTTGTATCTTATTGGCTAGCTTCCCCTGGATTCTGTGTAAGCTAACCTTGCTAACCAGTCTACTGTTATCGAAGTCCACATGGACACATGGACAATGTCTACTGCTCTGCCTTTATCAATCTTCTTTATCACCTTTTCAAAAAACTCTATCAAATTAGTGAGACATTATTTCCCATTCACAAAGCCATGTTGCCTATCTCTAATCAGTGTCTACCTTTCCAAATACATACAAATCCTGTAGCTCAGAATATCCTCCAGCAACTTACCCACCATTAATGTCAGGCTTATTGGTCTATAGTTTCTTAACTTTTCCTTACCACCTTTCTTAAATAATCATACCACATTAGCAAACCTCCAGTCTTTCAGCACCTCACCTGTGGCTATGTCTCAGCCAGTCTAAATGTAGGACAACATTTTTCAAACAGTAGCATATATGTCAGAAGAGTGGGTCCAACTCTAAGAAAATTGCATTGTTGTCAGACAAGTTCCTGATTCCACAATGTATTTCCATTCAGAATGTCCCCTCCCACCATAGATAGATAGGTGATAGATACAGGACGATGTCAGAGGTAGTTTCTGTACTTAGAGAGTAGTAAGAGTGTGGAATACACTGGCTGCTACAGCAGCAGACTTGCAAATTTTAAGGGCATCTAAATGGTCATTGGATAGGCATATGGATGAAAATGGAATAGTGTAGGTTAAATGGGCTTCAGATTTATTCTATAGGTCGGCGCAACATCCAGGGCCGAAGGCAGACAGATGGGGAGGCTGGCAGCCTGGAATATCTGCCTCTGTTTATAGGTATAATCATGGCCTCATCACGAGATGTTCACCCATAAGTTCAAATTGATTCTATTGACACTGTTACCAGATGGTTTTATTATGAATTCTTGTCTGACCCTCCAAAGGTTACTGCACTTAACTCCACAGGGATTGTTCAGAAAACATGGAGGGAATTGTCACTTTGCTTGATTGGCTCAATTTGTTTTGGAATACTTTTTTCAATGCCTGCATGTTCATTTTTGCAAGATTAAAGGTGTGATGTCAATATGGTTTATTTAATTGTTAATTAAATCTGTAATTGATTGGCAGCCTAATGAGATGTAGCATATTTCAAAGGGAATGTTGAATGACTTTTTAAAATTCATGTACGATACTAGGGATCCCCCATAGTTATTGTAGAAGTCATGCATCACATTGCCTGAATAGCATGCGCCTGACTCCAAGAGAATTGCATTTCTGTTTGTTCTGCCTACCCATCAATGGAGCTGGGAGTGCTGTGTGTGGACTGGCTTCCCTCATCCCATACAGGCTAAGCTTTCCAGAAACGGAAATGGGGAAGGAATTATCAAATTGTGTTTTGCCTGCCATTTTTAAAAAGCCTCCTGACTTCACAAAATTCCAAAACTACAAAATGTAGTTAGTTCTTTTCAAAATCACTCAAAGCAACTTAGCACCAGCTTTGGAATTCACAAAACAGAACCATTCTCCAATTGAACAATCTGATGAATTAATTCTCATGAAAGAATGATGGAGAAGAATGACTGTTTTATCTAGGGTTTTATTATAAGAGCAAGACTGACTATTATTGAATCATTCTATTTAACACAGCTTGGTGTTACAGACTATTGAGTTTTTCTTCATTCTAAAGTTCATAGAAAGTAACACAGAACAGTTGAGTATATTTCAAGGGAGTGATTGGAGAGTGGTTTGTTATGTTATTGGGCTATAAATCCAGGGGTCTGTGCTCACTATAGAGGAATTCAGATTCTCTCTAATCACATTCTGACTGATCTGCTGTGTAAAGTTTGTGTTGTCAATATTGTTACAAAACATTAAAAAGTCATTATGATGGATTATATGAGGTAAAAAACAAGCACTTGATGTTGAAGATAAGGTTTTTAATATTCATTCCGGAGACCTGGGTGCTGCTGGCTGAATCAACATTTATTCTCTGTGTCTAATTACCCTTAAGAATGTTGTAGTGAGTTGCCTTCTTGAACCAATGCTTTCTGTGAAGTGTTCCTGATGAAGGGCTTATACCCGAAACGATGACTCTCCTGCTCCTCGGATGCTGCCTGACTGGCTGTGCTTTTCCAGTGCCACACTTTTTGACATTGATATACCTGCATTACTGTTAGGACAGGAGTTCCATGATTTTGACACCGTGAGACTGAAGGAGTGGCGATATATTTCCAAGTCAGGATAGTGAGTAGTTGGGAAGGAAACTTGCAGGGCCCGGTGTTTCTATGTATATGCTGTCCTTGTCCTTTGAGGTGGAAGGGTCTGTGAGTTTGGAAGATGTTGTCTAAAGAATCTTGATGAGTTATTTACCAATTCAGTTTTCTCTTATCATCAGCTCTGGTTTATATCATACCTGACAAGAAATAAAGTATACATTATCTTTGTGGCTTAGTTTTGTCCTCTTGAGTGCCTATTTTATTTATTCCATCATTGATGCCATGCCTTTTATTTACTGGACCCTAGGCTCTTTTCTAAACCTCTCTATCTCACTTTCTTCCTTTAAAAACCTTCAAATCTACCTATTGATCCAAACTTTTAGATGTCAGTGCTTTTGCCTCCTTCAGTAGATCACTGTGAAATCTTATTTCATAATGTACACCTGTGGAGTACCTTGTAATGTTGGAGATGCTGTGTCAATTTGAAATTTTTTTTGGTGTAAGTAGGTTTTTGGTGAATAAATAAATGAGCTCCTTTATGTTGCAGCCAGTATAAGTCATTTCTGAGAACATTAAGTATGTCAACTATTTTGGTTAATATCTACTATCTCCTTATGTAAGTAATTAGTAAATTGGTTGCTCTAAGTCATAACGGGAGAGGTACATTTATTCTGTCCCTGAATGTACTGGGTTCATAGCTATTGTTATCATCCATAATTCTCAAATACCGATCAAGCACACAGTATGTATCTCAATTTTTATGCCCTTGCACTTTTAATGAATGTTTCCACAAAATATTTGTTGTTTTCCCATCTTTTATTGCAAGCAGGTAAAATCAATGTTTAACTAAGAATTATAAAACAGCACATACATCGCTAAATTGGAGTCAGCAGAAGGAATATGCATCGTATTGGTGAAATAATGACCACAGTGATATAGGGAAGTGCTTAGAGTGTGCAAGCCTTTATTTATATGAGAAAAGCCTGACTCAGCCACTTGGTTATATTTCTGCCGCATTATGAAACAGAGTTTTATTAAGGAAGGTGTTGAGAGAATTGTGCTGGGACTTTTGTTTAGAACATTTGCTTTCTATAAGCCCCTTAAAATGAATTTAATATCTTGCATGGGAAATGAAATGCACAAAAGTAAACAATCATGAAAATACTGCTATTAACATGTACTTATTTACTCTAAGGAAGTAAGAATCTTCTCTAAATAAAGTTGATTCTTTTAAATTTTAATGTTTCTTTTGTGGCATACTTCCAAATTAAAATTATTTTACTACAGGGATCTTAGGAATTGAAGGCAACTCTAAAAATGAAGTGCCAATTGAGGCTATTGATAGGAACTCAGAGTCAAAAGTAAGTTTATGACTCAGCACAGCTTCCATTTTTATTTATTACTGATTTCACCACAGTACCATCCCATCAGAATCACAGAATTGTTACAATGCAGAACAAGGCCATTCTTTCCATTGGGGCCGTACCAAATTATCTGAGAATTTTGAAATTTGTGCTAATCTCCTGTATTTTTCCTATAACCCTGCAGATTGTTAGGTTTAAGTATCCATTATGTAGTGATTGTGACAAGGTCAGCCAGGTGGACATCATAGAATATGATTTCCCCAATTGGGGCTGTTAATCTGTTCCAATCAGGGAGCCCTGGCTGACAGATATAAACAGGAGTCACTTGGTGACCACCCTCTGTGGAGCTGTCATAGAATAGAATCCCTTGAGGGTGGAAACAGGCCATTTGGCCCAACAAGTCCACACTGACCCTCTGAAGAGCACCCCATTTGGACCCACTTGCCTACTTTTTACAAACCTGCATTTCCCATTGCTAATCTACTTAACCTACACATCCCTGAACACAATGGGCAATTTAGTATGTCCAATCCACCTAATCTGCACATGTTTGGATTGTGGGAGGAAACCAGAGCACCTGGAGGAAACCCACACAGACACGGGGAGAATGTGCAAACTCCACATGAACACGTGTCCCTCTCGGTGTGAGGCAGCAGTGCTAACCACTGAGCCACCTTGCCACCCTTACATCTTGCGCCCTCTTGAATGTCACAATTGAATTTGCTTCCAGCACCTTCCAGGCAGTGTGTCCAAACACTAACTGTGATAAGTGTTATTTACACATCATATTTGCATTGTTTACAAAATATTTTAAATGTGTATTCTGTTGTTCTCAATCTTCTGATGTATAGGAACAGTTTCATCCTATCCAGAGCCCCCGTGATCCTGAAAACCTCAACCAAATATCCTCGTGACCATTTGCTCTCCAGGGAAAACAGGGCTGTCTTCTCCAACTTACCTTCATAGTTGAAGTCCTCATCTCTGGAACCATTCTCGCGAACGTTTTCTGCACTCTTTCTAATATGTTTACTCTTTCTAAAGTGTGGCACACAACACCAGTTGAGGTATAACCAACCTAATTTCTAAATTCAGCGCAATCTCCCTGCTCTTGTACTCTATGCCCCTATTAACGATGCCTAGAATAATGTCAGTTTTATAGTGTATGTTTTATTAACTGCTTTCTCTACCTGTCCTGCATAGCAATATTCACAAATCAAAATGTACCGTTTGCTTTGAAAAATGATGAAAGGTATATTAGTAAGTATTAATTAATTGTTTGGACTGCAGCAAGCTGTGACACGAATAAAGAATTTTTCAGAGCTTAAGGACTAAAGAAAAAGATGAAAAAAATTATGGGTGAATCAGAATTGGATGGTCACCCGACTAATTAAATAACTAACAGTCAATTACCAGCTGCCAGTGTGTTTGAAATCTTATTGATTTCTCGGCTGTTCTATTGTAAAATTTTCACTGCTATGGTATATTCCTCACTCTGCTGAAAAAGAGATGGATCAGTTATACTCTTTAACTTTCCTGATATTGATTGGGAAAGCTATAGCTCAAGTTCGTTAGATGGGTCAGTGTTTGTTGAATGTGTGCAGGAGAGTTTCCTGACACAATATGTAGACAGGCCAACAAGAGGTGAGGCCATACTGGATTTGGTTCTGGGTAACGAACCAGGCCAGGTGTTAGAATTAGAGGTAGGTGAGCACTTTGGGGATAGTGACCATAATTCGGTGATTTTTACTCTCGTGATGGAGAGGGATAAGTGTGTACTACAGGGCAAGAGTTATAGCTGGGGTCAGGGAAATTATGATGCGGTGAGGCATGACTTAGGATGTGTGGCTTGGAAAAGTAGACTCCAAGGCAAGAGTGTAAATGATATGTGGAGCTTGTTCAAGGAGCAACTATTGAGTGTCCTTGATAATTATGTACCTGTCAGGCAGGGAGGAAAGGGTCGTGCGAGGGAGCCGTGGTTTAATAAGGAATTGGAATCCCTTGTTAAATGGAAGAGGGCGGCCTATCTCAAGATGAGACGTGAAGGTTCAATTGGGGCGATTGAGAGTTATAGGTTAGCCAGGAAGGACCTGAAGAGAGAGCTAAGAGCAGCAAGGAGGGGACATGAAAGGTCCTTAGTCGGTAGGATTAGGGAAAACCCTAAGGCTTTCTATAGGTATGTTAGGAATAAAAGAATGACTAGGGTAGGAATAGGTCCAGTCAAGGATAGTAGTGGGAAGTTGCGTGTGGAGGCGGAAGAGATTGGGGAGACACTGAATGAATACTTTTCTTCAGTATTTACTCAGGAACAGGGCATTGTCGTCGATGTGAATACTGAGTCACAAATAAGTAGAATGGATGGCTTTGAGGTATGTAGAGAAGAGGTGTTGGAAATCCTGGAAAAGGTGAAAATAGATAAGTCCCCTGGGCCTGATGGCATTTATCCTAGGATTCTCTGGGAAGCAAGGGAGGAGATTGCAGAGCCATTGGCCTTGATTTTTATGTCCTCTTTGTCTACAGAAGTAGTGCCAGAAGACTGGAGGATAGCAAATGTGGTTCCCTTGTTCAAAAAGGGGAGTAGGGATAACCCTAGTAACTATAGGCCGGTGAGTCTCACTTCTGTTGTGGGCAAAGTCTTAGAGAGAATTGTAAGGGATAGGATTTATGCACATCTGGATAGGAATAATGTGATCAAGGATAGTCAGCATGGTTTTGTGAAGGGCAGTTCGTGCCTCACAAACCTTATTGAATTCTTTGAAAAGGTGACGAAGGAGATTGATGAGGGGAAAGCGGTAGATGTGGTATATATGGATTTTAGTAAGGCGTTTGATAAGGTTCCCCATGGTAGGCTACTGCAGAAAATACGGAGGTATGGCATTGAGGGTGAGTTGGAGGTTTGGATTAGGAATTGGCTGGATGGAAGAAGACAGAGGGTAGTAGTTGATGGCAAAGTTTCTTCATGGAGTGCCGTCACTAGCGGTGTTCCGCAAGGATCTGTTTTGGGACCATTGCTGTTTGTCATTTTTATAAATGACCTGGAAGAGGGGTTAGAAGGTTGTGTGAGCAAGTTTGCGGATGATACGAAAGTCGGAGGAGTTGTTGACAGTGAGGAAGGATGTGGCAGGTTACAGCAGGATATAGAGAAGCTGCAGAGCTGGGCAGAAAGGTGGCAAATGGAATTCAATGTAGCTAAGTGTGAGGTGATTCACTTTGGGAAGAATAACAAAAAGATGGGGTACTGGGCTAATGGTCGGATACTTGGTAGTGTGGATGAGCAGAGGGATCTTGGTGTCCATGTACACAGATCTCTGAAAGTTGCCACCCAGGTAAATAGTGCGGTGAGGAAGGCATATGGCGTACTGGCTTTTATTGGTAGAGGAATTGAGTTCCGGAGTCCTGAGGTCATGATGCAGTTGTATAAGACTCTGGTGCGGCTGCATCTGGAATATTGTGTGCAGTTTTGGTCGCCATACTATAGGAAGGATGTGGAGGCACTGGAACGGGTGCAGAGGAGGTTTACCAGGATGTTGCCTGGTATGGAAGGAAGATCGTATGAGGAAAGACTGAGACACTTGGGGCTGTTTTCATTAGAGAAAAGAAGGTTTAGGGGTGACTTGATTGAGGTGTACAAGATGATTAGGGGGTTAGGTAGGGTTGACAGTGTGAACCTTTTTCCGCGTATGGAGTCGGGTATTACAAGGGGGCATAGCTTTAAATTAAGGGGGGGGTAGATATAGGACTGAAGTTAGGGGTAGGTTCTTCACTCAGCGAGTCGTAAGTTCATGGAATGCCCTGCCAGTAGCAGTGGTGGACTCTCCCTCTTTATGGGCATTTAAGCGGGCATTGGATAGGTATATGGAGGATAGTGGGTTAGTATAGGTTAGGTGGGCTTGGATCGGCGCAACATCGAGGGCCAAAGGGCCTGTACTGCGCTGTATTCTTCTATGTTCTATGTTCTATGTTCTACTCTGAGGACAAGGCCACACATCTGAAATTTCGCAATACTGTACTCAACAGGAGCTTCCACTGATCTCAGTGAAAGATCTCAGTTGTGGCAGCACACCTTCCTTCTGACTGTCTTCAATCCCATTGCCACTTCCACCAAAAATAATCATCACCATCTTCCCACGGCAAGAAGCGAGAGAGGTATATATGGCTAGGAGAAAGTGAGGACTGCAGATGCTGGAGATCAGAGCTGAAAATGTGTTGCTGGAAAAGCGCAGCAGGTCAGGCAGCATCCAAGGAGCAGGAGAATCGACGGGCTCATGCCTGAAATGTCGATTCTCCTGCTCCTTGGATGCTGCCTGACCTGCTGCGCTTTTCAAGCAATACATTTTCAGGTATATATGGCTGCCATCTCAGAGATGCCCATTCCCTCGGGAAACAATTTCCAGCAGATAGTACAAGACTATCTGCCAAATAAAAAGCAAAAGGACTGTGGATGCTGTAAATTAGAACAAAATGCAGAAATTGCTGACGAAAAGCTCAGAAGTATGGCAACATCTGTGAAGAGAAGTTAGAGTTAATGTTTCAGGTCAAGTAAAGGGTCTGAGGAAACATTAACTTTGATTTTTCTTCATGGATGCTGCCAGACATGCTGAGCTTTTCCACAATTTCTGCTTCTGTTGTTGATGAAATAGATGTCGCTTTTTACACCCTATACAATTTCGCTTCAATGGCTCATTTATTTTTGAGCCTACTTTATGGAAACATAGAAAATGTGAGCAGGAGTAGACCTTTCAGTCCTTCAAGAAGCCATCTTTTTGATGAAGGACTTAAGCCCGAAACATTGACTTTCCTGCTCCTCGGAAGCTGCCTAACCTGCTGTCCTTTTCCAGTGCCACACTTTTTGACTCTGATCTCCAGCATCTGCAGTCCTCACTTTCTCCCATTCAGCCCTTCAAGCTGTTTCCCAATATGATCATGGCTGATCATCCAACTCAGGGCCCTGTTCCCACTTTCTCCGAAAACCCTTTATTCTTTCTAAACCTAAGAAGTATGTCCAACTCCTTCTGGAAAACATTCAGTGCTTTGACCTCAACTGCTTTCTGTGAGAGGCTCCCCACTCTCTGGATGAAGATGTTTCCCCTCATGTCAATACTGCTCCTTGTCCTTTGACTGCAGCCCCTGGTTCAGAACACCCTGGTCATCTGGAACATCCTTCCTGCATTTATCCCTGTCTAGTCTCCTGTTAGGATTTTACAGGTTTTCATGAGATCCCGCCTAATTTTTCTAAACTCCGGTGAGTTTAGAAACAGAAGAAACTAAGAACAAGAGTAGGGCCATTCAGCCCCTCAGGCTATTTGATATGATCATGTCATTATTCCATGTTTGGGATCATAGATTTGATTTACAAAGAAGTCTAACCACTCCTCTAAAAATATCTCTCTGCCTCCTTAGTGTTTGTCCATGTGTTCACCCTTGTTGAGGTGTCTCCTTGAACCTCACTAACAGCTGATTCAATCACATGGTTTGAAATTAGTCATGTTGCTTTGAGACACAATGAATTTTTGAATAAAAATAACTCCTTGTCGATGCAAATATCCACTCCCTCTACCACCAATGCTCAATAGCAGCAGTGTGTATCATCAACAGGGCACACTGCAGAAATACATCAAAAATCCTTAGACAGCACCTTCCAAACCCACGACCACTTCCATCTGAAGTGACAAGGGCTGCAAATACATGAGAACACCACCCCTTGCAAGTTCCCCTCCAAGTCATTCAGCATCCTGACTTGGAAATATATTGCCATTCCTTCACTGTAAACGCTGTCCTGGAATTCCCTCCCTAAGGGCATTGTAGGTCAATGTACAGCAGATGGACTGCAATGGTACAAGATGGCAGCTCACCACCACCTTCTCAAGGGGCAACTAGGGAGGGGCAATAAATGGTTAGCCTAGCCAGTGACACCCACCTTCGACAAATGGATATAAAGGAAATGATGGTCAGTTTTGTTTGTTCTCTGAACAGCAGAAAATGTTGGAAAGAGTTCTCACAGTCAAGCTGCTTCCAAAGCTCATTATTTTGAAATTGATCCCAGTTGAAATTCTTGGCCAAATAAGGCACAAAGATATGAAAAGATGATTCAGAACTCTAGTATCAAACTACATCATTGCAAAGGCCTCTACCTCATAAATAATGTAATGTCTGTTATCATTAATCATTCGTATCACTGATAAGAAAGTGTTGTTTTAAAGTTCAATGGCTCTGCATCGATAAGCTTTGCATTGCTACAAGCAACACTGGAAATGTTATCTTGATATCTTTTTTTTGATCTTATTTATTTTGGTCCTGATCAGCCTTGATGTCAGATAATGCGCTTGACATTAATAGAGATCATTCTGGATACAAAGGGGCAATTTCCCAGACTCCAAACAATTTCTAATGTATTTAAATCAATGCAAATAGGTGACATTTAAAACAGTTGATCCCTGTTAAATGGGATCAGATTCAGTTCCACCAGGGTGACCCAGTTAACAAGCCTCATTTGCACAAGACTTGATTTTTATTTTCTGCTCTACATGGTCAGCAGTACTCTCTCCACATCCTCTTGTATTAATTTTTACTGCAAGCTACAATTAAGTAAACACTTGACACGAGTAAACACAGGTCCTGGAACAATGTATTGACGCTAAATTAAACATCACCGGCAACTTAGCCTTTCTATTTAAAGAATACAAACAACCATGACGTAAATCCTTGTTAGTGTTTAAGCAAAGGCTTAAATATTTTCTTATTAATTCATTGACTTTTGAATTAAGATTGAGTCTGGATCGAGGGCAGGAAACTTTGGTGTCCCCACAGAATATGAATTTTCAGACAGAAAGTCTTCAAGCATTCCTGACTTCAATGCACATGCGTAACAAAACCTTTTACTTAACAGTGATGTACTGTCAGACAATGTGAGGACTGCACATGGTGGAGATCAGAGTCAAAACATGTGATACTGGAAAAGCACAGCAGGTCAGGCAGCATCTGAGGAGCAGGAGAGTTGACATTTTGAGCATGAGATCTTCAATAGGAATCCTGATTAAAAGTTCACACTTGAAATGCCGACTCTGCTGCTCCAGTTATGCTGCCTGACCAGTTGTGCTTTTCCAGCACACACTTTTTGACAATGGTATAGTGTAGTTAGTTGGAATAAATGTTCTGATATAGTTGCAGTTCAGATTAGAAAATCTGGGTTGGAGTGAAATGCGATTCTTCTTTTTCCAGTGGAGGAATTTAAGAGATAGTGGAAAGGACCGAATCAAATCGCCTCTCTATTCTTAATGAAAACCGAAAGAACAGTGGATTCTGGAAATTAGAAACAAATACAGAAATTGTTGGAAAAGCTCAGCAGGTCTGGCAGCATATATGGAGAGAAATAGACCCTTCCTCTTCCCTTCTTAGTTCTCCCCCACGACCCTCAGTGACGAGACTTTGACAGTACAGTGGTTTAATACTTTATGAACATTATTTCCATTATGTTAAGGTTGTACAGGGCATTGGTGAGTCCTTTTCTGGAACACTGTGTCCGGTTCTGGTCGACCTGTTATAGGAGGGATATTATTAAGATGGAGAGGTTCACAAGATATTTATCAGGATGTTACCAGACATGGAACGCTTGAGTTATAATGAAAAGCTGGATAGGCTGGGACATTTTTCACTGGAGCATAGGAGGTTGAGAGGCGATCTGATAGAAGTTTATAAAATAATGAGAGGTATAGATAGAGTTAATGGTAGGTGTCTTTCCCCTAGGATAGGAATTTCAAGATTAGGGGCACATTTTTAAGGTGAGAGGAGATAGATTTAAAAAAGACATGAGAGGCAATTTTTTTTAACACAGAGGGAGGTTTCTGTGTAGAATGAACTTCCTGAGGAAGTAGTGGATGTGGGTGCAGTTACAATGTTTAAAAGACTTTTGGATAGATACATGAATAGGAAAGATTTGGAGGGATATGGGCCAGGAGCAGGCAGGTGGGATAGTTTGGGATTATGTTCGGCATGGACTGGTTGGACCGAATGGTTTGTTTCCGTGCTGTATGAGTCTATGACAGAGAATTGTCTTCTCTCCCATTGCACTGCTCCCTTCGTGCACAAAATGACATCCTCACAAAGACCCAGAAAATTGAAGCTCCAACTCTTTTATTCGAAGCATTAATAAGAATTGTCTCCCTAGAAATGAATATCTGATTCAAGCATAACCCTGACTGAAGTATGCAATTCATTGTTCCTAATGACTTATCACTCACCCCAACACTGAAAAGATCAAGAACTTGACATTTCGTTTTATACAATCATTTTCATATAAATGCACTTTAATTGCTCAGCTTGTTAAATATTGCAACACATTATAAATAAAACAAGTGGATTTCTATGTTTCATTTGCTTTATCGTGCATCAGATTATTAACACAGAATACAGTGCATAGTCTAAGTGTATCTGACAGTGCATTTATAGTACAAGTTCAGCATGAGTGTGAAGTGGTTTTAACTTTGCACAAATGTCAAACCTGTGGAGTGCAAATTGGGTGTCATGGAACTAGCTGATATGAAATAAGATTCATTCTATCTTTCAGCCTCCCTCTGGGTGTCAGGTAAGATTCTATTCTATATTCAGGCTGAATTTATACCATCCGTTCTCAACCGCTTCATTATTAATGCCACGATTGTATTGTGAAGGCACTGTATAAAATGTCCCTTATTTTAAAGCAAAACAACTACAAATCTTTGCAGCTGCTTTGTACCATGGCCTTATTGACTTGAAATATTTGATGCTTGCAGTGTTTTTAATTCATATGTTAATTTGTTGAATAGCTATATGTCTTGGCAGAATTAGGACTGTCTGAATCAGCAGCCTGATTGTGAGTAATGGAATTTCCTTTCCTCCAAGGATTATTGCATCTGCATACATTAATATATGAAAATCAATTTTAATGAGATAATTCAAAATATATGTGCTTCTAGAGGCAGCAAGTGTTGTGTGGAAGCACATTTCAGAAAGGGACAGCAAAGGGATCAAAAGTGCAGTGTAATTTAGCAAAAAGCTGATATGTCATGAATACTCTGAGACTCCAAGACTGCAGATGTTATGAGGTAACTATCTGAAATGGTAAATCGTTTCAGAAACCACTGCGTATAAATGGTTACTCTCCCACTCTAATTACTGCGTGTGTTAATCATTGCATTGTAGGTACCACACTGGAAGTTGGCAAATGGTAACCAAAGAAGCTGGCAACCAAACATAAGACAGTAGGTTCAAAACTGCCAATTCAGTGCTGCTCAGTCCTGTCTAATTTAAATAGGATGGGTCTTTGATGTCCTAGCTGCAATTTTAATTGATTTCTTGGGCTCCAATCACAGTCAGTATCAGTGATTTGGGTGTGGGGACAGATGTAATATTTCCCAGTTTGTGGATGATTCAAAACGTAGGTTATGAAGAGGATGCAAACAGGCTTCAAAAGGATTTGGACAGCCTGAGTGACTGGGCAAGAGCATAAGGGTAGCACAGTGGCTCAGTGGCTAGCACTGCTGCCTCACATTGCCAGGGACCAGGGTCCAATTCACCCTCGGGTGACTGTCTGTGTGGAGTTTGCACATTCTCCCAGTGTTTGTGTGGGTTTCCTCTGGGTGCTTCAGTTTCTTCCCACTGTCCAAAGATGTGCAGGTCAGATGAATTGACTCTGGGAAATTGCCCACAGTATCTAGGGACGTGCAGGGTAGGTGGGTTAACCATGGGAAATGCAGGGATAGAGTGGGTCTGAGTGGGATACTCTTTGGAGGGTCAGTGTGGACTTGATGGGCCAAATTGCCTACTTCCCCACTGTGGGGATACTATGACGTATGGCAAATTAAATAATGTGAATGACACTTCAGTGAAAACAACAGAGGTGCTGAATATTTTTGATAATGAAAGGTTGGGAATTGTTGACTTCCAAAGAGTATCTTTGTATGTAAGTCACTGAAAGTTAGCTTGCAGTTTTTGCAAGCAATTAGAGACATTAGTGGCACATTGACATTTATCACAAGAGGATTTGAGTTTTGCATTATCTTGCTAAAATTTGAGTTTTGCATTATCTTGCTAAAATTATTAAGACTGAACGTGGAATATCGCTTGGAATTTTGCTCCATTTATCTGAGGAAGGGTTTACCTGGCAGAGAGGGAGTTCAGTTGAGGTTCACAAGGCTGTTATCTGGGGCAACGGGATAGTCTTATAGGGACAGGTTGAGGAAATTGAGCTTGTATTCGCAAGCATTTAGAAGAATGAGAGGTGATCTCATTGTAACTTACACAATTCTTAAAGAGCTAGAACAGGGTGGATGCATAAAGAATGTTTCTCAGGCTGAGCCTCGAAACAGGAGATACAATCTCAGCATAATGGGGTAAAGGTTTAGAATGGAAATTAGGACAGTGATGAATCTTTGGAATTCTGTACTTTGGAGGGCTATGGAAGGTCAGTTATTGAGCAAGTTAAATACAGAAAATGATAGATTTCCACATAATAATGACATCACGGGATATGAGGACATTTAGAAAAGTGGCATTGAAGTAGAATGGTAGAGCATGCTCAATGGGCTGAATGGCCTATACGTATATTTCCATGTTCATTTAGAGACATTGCCAGCTATTAAAGATGTGAAACAGTATAAAGCACAATTGTCCCTGTCCTATACTGGAAGTAGGTCTCCGGACTGAAGGAGCAGCGCTCTGAAAGCTAGTGCTTCCAAATAAACCTGTTGGACTATAACGTGGTGTTGTGTGATTTTTAACTCCTGATTGAACATCCTTTAACTTTGCCCCAAACAGGAATGAAGGACATTCCCAATGGCTGAGGAGTCCAGAACCAGGCATTACAGATGAAAGATATGGGGTAGGCCATTTAGGGCTGAGATGAGGAGAAATATATTCAGCCAGAGAGTGGTGAGTCAGTGGAATTCACTGTCACAGAAAGCGGAGAGACTGAAATATTGAATATTTCAAGAAGCAAGTAGATGGCAGTTCTTGCAGCATAAAGGGATCAAAGGTTATCAGGAGAAAGTGGGAACAAGGGACTGAGTTGGAAGACTACTATTCATATTGAATAGTGGAGCAGGCTCAGGGGGCTGAATGGCCTTCTCCCATTCCTATATTCTTGTTTCTGAAAAGGGGCAGAGATGAGAATGGGAGATGAAATTGAGTTGAAACTGATCTCATTGAGTGGAAGAATAGGTTTGAGAGACTGAATGGGTAGATCAAGTTGCAGTGTTGCTCTGAGCTTCTAATACCCCAATGCCTCCCTATTCTTTTTTAAACATCCATTGGGCTCATCTGTCCCTTATACTATAATGTCCCTCATACTGTAATGTCCCTCCAGCCCAATAACATTTTAACTCTCTATTTGTCTGGTTTTTGTAAAATAATTCTCCCACCACTTCACTTCACCTGGCATTTGGTTAGCATGTCTTCAGCAAGTTAATGCAAAATAAAACAGAAAACTGTGGATGCTGGAAACCTGAAGCAAAAATAGGCAGTGCTGGACAAGACCAGCAGGTCTGGCAGTGTTGAAAGAAAGAGGATCAGAAGGACCACGAGACTCAAAACATTAACTCTGTTTCTATCTCTGCAAATGCTGCCAGACCTGCTGAGTTTCTCTAGCACTTTCTGATTGTACTTTCCTTGATGACACTTATCTTGACTTTGGAATTGTTTCCACAAACCAACATTGTACTCGATCACCTCCAGAATGGTCAATGTATAATTGAGGCTGACATTACACTGTAGCACTGAGGAACAATTATAAAATGGAGGCCTATGCCTCCCTTTCAGCTTGGATGTTTTAAGGAGTTTATGGGAAAAATCCCTTCAAATTTCTAACTCCATTTATCTCTCAACCAAAAACTAAAACAAGTTATTTGGTTGCTATTCTCAGGAACTGGAAAGAGATGTATTCAGGAGAGGGAGTGACCCACAGAATAAGCAAAAGAGAAATTGGCTGGGTTTTGGTCTTAGTGACTGGCTGAAGATCTTGGTTGAATTATGAAGCTGGGAGGGTTAATCCTTCTCTGACCAGTTGCCATTCTGGTAAGTCCTACTTGTGTCCTTCAACAGGAGTGTTGCATAAGACCTGCTTTTCTGAAACACATCCAGGCCATTGCCAACAGAGTTAGAGACAGCATTAAACAGGTGGAAGGTCACACATTTATATAAACAAAGAGCCTGTACTCATTTCAGGTCTCAGTCTTGCTGCCTTTTTTACTCCATAAGATGTAAAAGCAGAATTAGGCCATTCAGTCCGTCAAGTCTGCTGTGCCATGCAATAAGCTCATGGCTGATCTGATAATCCTCGACTCCACTCATGTCAATACGTTGCACAGTGCTTTTCCCACTCTGAAGAACACAGCAAGCCAGGCAGCATCAGGAGGTAAATAAGTCAATGTTTCAGGTGTAACCTTTCTTCAGGATTGGAGGTGGTGTTAGGGGGGCTGCAGATAAAGGGGGGGAGTGGTGGAGGGTTTTGGGTGGGGGAGTGGCAGGGTGGTGAAGTAGGGCCCCACTCTCTCCTTTACCTGCAGCTCCTCTTACACCACATTTTTAAATCAAAGTAGTGATTTCATTTCACAAGTGTTTCATTAACTACAAGGCATTTTGAGAATTTCAGAGATTGTGAAGGGTGTCACATAAATGCAAGTCTCTTTATTTTCTCTTAATATTCAGGAAGATCGAAGAATCCATAAGAAAATTGGGACAATGGAAGGAAGCAGGAAAAGTACTCCTTGCTACCTTTCATTGTAAGGAGATATTTCATTAGTCCTTTAATAACAGACTTGACCCTATATTGATTATTTTTTTAACTTGATGTTTATCAGTCAATATTAATAAACATAGAAGCAGTTTCATTGCAAATCCAGACATGGAGCCTGATGCTTTATGATTTTGACCCAGATAAGGCTGTTCTGCCAGCTTGATGAATTATATTAAAGGTAGGAAGATATATATTATCAAGAAATTCACAGACAAACTTCATTGGTATCCCACTTAATAGCAGCAACAACTTAAAATCCAGAAAGTATCAGAGATCACAGAATTCTGTTTGTTGATGTATTTTTCATGCTCACTGGTGCATATCTCCTACTTAACTCAGTGTTTTATATGCCTCTTTGTTGCACTTCCAGTAGGTTGCTTTGTCAACCTGTAATATTAGCCATGCATTACTTTGAAAATGCCATTGAAAGTGTATTTAGGCAGAGATACAGCATGAAGATACTCCCATTCTCTTTGCGGTGGTCATGCTGTTAATGTAATTCTTGGCCTCTTGTGTGCTTGCAGAAGTTGTCAGAACAGATTAGATCAAAAGGGTGATAAAAGGAACAAAATCTACAAGGGGAGCTGTGAAATAATGCTGCAATTTCTTCTTGATCCTGATTAAAATAGATGCGATATTCAACTGAGGGTAATGGAGAGAAAACAGTGCAGAGTTCAGCAGGTACATACTGACAAGCACATTTATTCTTGCTAGTAGCCCTCAGAAGTCTGCACTTTCTGTATCTGAGAGATAGTATGCCTGACAAAAATGGATAATTTCAAGTAAAATGCATCAAGCAACACAGTTATTATATTTTCTGCAGAATGATACAGATAAACTGCCTTCAAAAAGATTCAAGGAAGATGTCAGCAAAGATACCACTCACCCAACACAAAAGTGAAATATTTGCAGGGAAATAATACAACACTCATGCCTCAAATGTTTATAATACTATTTCATAACAAGTGACAAGATCAAAATGGAAACTCTTTTGGCAGGTACCAATTTATACAGACAGACCACAGAAATTTCAACAAAGAATTTAATGGAATGACAGCAGGTGGAAAGCTAATTATTAGGTCACCTATACAGGATGAAATCATTATGATTTTAAAATGTTAAACATGCACTTTGATACATTTATTAGTTATATCTAGTGCCCAATGATAATGAATGGTTGTTGTTAAACATCTTTAGCAGCTATGCAGCATTGTTGAGATGTGAATAATATTGAGTATTCTGCATAATTCCAAAAGCCACACAACTTTCCAAATGCTTCAGGCATTACCAAAAGTGGTGATGCAATACTCACTTGAAAATGGTGATATTGTATCTATACATGGGCATCAATTCTTCAATCTGCTGTGTAAAGCTGAGGCTTCACTACAGTCAGCAACTGTAGAAGTCACAAGCCCACAAGGAAAACAACAACAGAGCAGAGACTGAGATCCATTTCAGCTCAGCAATCTGGAAGGATCTACCTGTAATGATTAGATTAGATTTCCTACAGTGTGGAAACAGGCCCTTCGGCCCAACAAGTCCACATCGACCCTCTGAAGAGTAACCCACCACACTCTGACTAATGCTCCTAACAACTATGGACAATTTAGCATGGTCAATTCACCTGACCTGCACATCTTTGTAATGTGGGAGGAAACCCACGCAGGCACAGGGAGAATGTGCAAACTCCACACAGACAGTCACCCAGATCTGGAATCGAACCTGGACTCTGGTGCTGTGAGGTAGCAGTGCTAACCACTGAGCCACTATGCCACCCTGAAGAAAAATGCTGTTTGAGTGGAAGAATGAACAAATTTACTGGCATTGGAGGAGGTAGGGAGCTGACGGTCAAATAAGACTGGGCTGCATCAATCTTGATTTTACAGTTGGAATGAAAAACTGGAGTATGTAGATGGACAAGGTGAAATCCTTTAAAGATAATTATTATCCTTTAATATAATTCCTTAATGATGGATCCTTCAGGGTTACAGCTGATTGCGCTCTTCTGGTTTTCCAAGTTGATGAGAACTAAGCAAAGACATTTTAACTAAGCTGGGAAATGGAACAAGCATGTTGGATGGTTTGACTGATCAAGTAAAAGTCTGCAGAGAGGCAAAGGAGAAAGGAGAATGACTGGGTCAGAGTGCTGTATGTGAGTTTGAAAGAGTCCAAAAGGATTAATACGGAGGATTGCCACACACTATGGTGCCACACACTGATTTGTGGGCAGGTGATCTTTAAGGGGTGAGACCTAACATTTAGTTCTTCTCTATAAGAATGTCTATCACATTATTATAACCTTTAAATAGTTGCTAATATGCAGCACACTGTGAGTTGACAAGAGATTCTTCTTGGCAAGAGTGAGGACTGCAGATGCTGGAAACCAGAGTTTAGATCAGAGTGGTGCTGGAAAAGCACAGCAGGTCAGGCAGCATCCAAGAAGCAGGGAAAATTGATGTTTCGGGCAAAAGCCCTTCATCAGGAAAGAGGCAGGAAGCCTCCAAGGTGGAGAGATAAATGGGCGGTGGTGGGGGGGGGTGATGCTTGGGAGAAGGTAGCAAAGAGTACAATAGGAGAATGGGGATGGGGATGGAGGTGATAGGTCAGAGGGGAGGGTGAGGCAGATAGGCGGGTAGGGAGATTGGCTGGTAGGACAGGTCATGAGGACAGCACTGAGCTGGAAGGATAGGACTGGGGTAAGGGGGTGGTGAGGGGAAATGAGGAAACTGGTGAAGTCTACATTGATGCCCTGGGGTTGAAATGTTCCAAGATTCTTCTTGTTAGTCCAGAAAGTGGTCTTTCTCTGCCACATTAGACCAAGTATATATTGTAGATTTCTACACTTAAAAAGGGACATAGGACATAGGAACAGGAGTCAGCCATTCAGCCCCTTGAGCCTGTTTCCCCATTCAATTAGATCATGGTTGATCTATGGCCTAACTCCATGTATCTGCCTTTGGTGCATTTTCCCCTTGATTGACAAAGAGAATGGTGACATCAACCCTGATCATGGACAGCAGCTCATCCCCAGCATACTCCTACAACACAGAGAATTTACCTCTCACTTTAACCAGGTGCACAGCATTGTGGCATGAGGTTGTTTTTTTTCCCTGGAACAGCAGGAAATGGAACTGGCAAAAAGAGATGCTATGTTTGTTTAAACAAAGGGTACAATGGAGGAACTGCAGTGATGAATGTAACCATGGAGAGTGGGACCATATGAAGATCTCAAGCTATGGTCTAATTCACCTTGTGGAGTATCATCCAGCTGGAGGTCATTGCTCAGAACGTTTCGTCAAATAGTACAATATGAAAGAAGACCATTTGGTCGGTGGAATTTATGCTGGTGCAAGGATCCAAATTATTGCAGTCAATCATGAGTGGAGCTTTAGGAACATGGTTTGACCAGCTGGTAGATGACCTTTCCTCAAATTGGTGGCTCTCAAGCTGGGCAAAGAGGCAGGGCAACTTAGAGTTACAGGGTTCCCAAGTTGCGTAGAGAATCCGATTAGATCTGGACTTCGGTATTCAGGTTATGGACACTGTACCCTAGGAAAGATAAATGAGGTTTGGAAAACAGAGCAGTCCCATGGCTTGGTTTGAGCTTCAATGTAAGAGTCCATGAGTTTCTTAGTCAATTGAGGTCTTGCTGTCGATATCAGTGTTCTCTAAATCTAAATAAATTTTTATATATGCAGGCAAGGGTGAGAAATAAGTGATCACTATATAGATAGTAAATATTTTTAAATAAATCATCACTTGATTCTTCAGGGCATTGTCCTTCACGCAACCATCTTCAGCTGCTTCATCAATGCCCATCACTCCATCTTCAGCTGTTTCATTGATGCCCACACCCCCATCTTCAGTTGCTTCATCGATGCCCACATCCCCATCTTCAGCTGCTTCATCGATGCCCATCACCCCATCTTCAGCTGCTTCATCGATGCCCATCACCCCATCGTCAGCTGCTTCATCGATGCCCATACCCCCATCTTCAGTTACTTCATTGATGGTCATCCATCCACCTTGAGATGCTTCATCGATGCCCATTCCCCCCATGTCATAAGTGGAGATGTTTACTGTTGATTGCACAATGTTCAGCAACAACTGCTTAGATACTGAAGCTGTCCATATCCAAATACAGCAAAATCCAGACTGAGTTCAGTCATGGCATGAAATTGGCCAAGTAGCATACATGCCACATTAATGCCAGGTAATGACTATTTCCAACAAGAGAGAATCTAACCATTGCTACTTAACATTCTATAGCATTGCCATCATATATCCCACTGTCAACAATCATTGACCAGAAACTGAATTGGACTAGCTACATAAATACGATGGCTACAAGAGCCTGTCAGACTCTCAAAATCCTGCAGAGTGTAACCCACCTCCTGAACCCCTAATACTTGTCCATCATCTACAAGGCACAAATCATAAGTGTGATGGAATACTCCCCACTGGCCTGGATGTGTGTAGCTCTAACCACTCTCAAGAAGCTTGACAGCATCCAGGCCAAAACAACCTGTTTGATTGGTACCACATCCACCACTCAGTAGCAGCAGTGTGTAATATCTACAAGATGCACTGCAAGGAATTCAATAAGTCTCCTTAGACAGCACTGTGCAAACCTATGACTACTTCCTTCTAGAAGGTCAAGGGCAGCAGATACATGAGAACACCACCTCCTGCAAGTTGCTCTCCAAGTCTGTCATCATCCTGACTTGGAAATATACTGCCGTTCCTTCAGAGTCGTTGGGTCAAATTCCTGGAATTCCCTCCTGGAATTCTCTGTGAGTGTGCCTACAGGAGATGGACAGCAGTGGCTCCAGAAGTCAGTTCATCTCAAGGGCAATGAGGCATGAGTAATAAATGCTGGTCCAACCAGTGATGCCCACATCAAAGAATGAATGGAGAAAAAATCTGATTGCGATGTTTGTGAATGATAGCCAAAAATGGAAATTCTGGTGTTTTACACCGTCCATTCAATGTGATTTAGAGCAGGAGAGGAAAAATTTTCACCATCTGGACTAATGATTGTGGTATCCTTAAACCAGCAGAAATGGGAACTCGCCCAAATCATGGTACTCAAAACTAAGAGGGGTCCAAATTCTTCACCTCAAAAACAAAGATATTTCATCCCCTTTTGCATTTTGAGTTTTGAAAGTTGTATAAGCAGATGAGGAAAATAATCCACCATGCTTTCAATCAAATTTCACAAATTTGCAAGCAGTTAGGCTTAAATGTATACCTTCTATTATTAAAAGATCAGGAATATACTCTATTTACTCATCTATCTTTTGAAGGTTGATAAATTAAAGATAACACGTGGGAGTTTCTTGTCACAGATCTTTTCCCCCGTGGTCTAATTGCACAATATTTCCTTGAAAATCTGATAAGAATGGATAATAGATCTTCATTATTTTCAAGTTTGGAGATGATTATATTTTCAAAAGAGAATTCTACCTCCTATTGTTAGCAACTAACAGGAGAGTTAAACACCTTTGTAAACCATTTTTATAGTCAAATTCTAGAGGATTGAAGACATCACATACATAGTCTATTGTAATCTGATTACATTAAACTATTATTCCCATTTAGATTTGCAATACTCGTGACTTAAAATAGCACATCCAATGCAATAAATCAATATTGCTACATATTTAATAATTCCCTGCTATAAAATGCTAACAAATGTGTTTTAATCACCATATTTCAAAATAATGTAGATCACATTCTCCCAAATTATCTTTTATATTTAATCAGGCCTCATCAAAAATTATCTCCAAATTATTGAAAAAAAGGTGTCATTCATTGTTCACAATGATTTTATGAAATATTATTTGTTACTTCAGGAAATTTCCATTCTGCTCAGTAATTTATTGCATTCTTTATACGTTTCCAGGATGAACCTTTGAGCCAAACGCAGGCAATGCTGAAAGAATGAAAATCTTCCCACTTTTGTTTGAAGTTACCCAACAATAAATAACTTCCAGCTGTTGCCAGTGTGTGCAAATGACCACATGGGCCAAGATTTTGAAGCCAGCATTTGCTGCTTCCCTTAATTAAATCTGTCCATTAGGATCTTCCATTGAAACATAGAAAAAAAAGGCTATTCAGCCCTTCAAGACTGTTCTGCTGTTCAAAGGGATCATGGCCTCTCTGTGACCTACCTCCAAATACCTGCCTTTGCCCTGTATCCCTTCATCCTTAACAAAACATAATCTGTCACCTTGCATCCACTGCTGTTTTTGCAAAAGAGTTATAAACATCTACCACCCTTTGTGTGTCGGAGGACCCTTACCAATTTTTATAGACGCATCATAGAAAGCATCCTGTCCAGGTACATCACAGTGTGACATGGCAACTGCTTTGCCCAAGACCACAAGAAACGATCGAGTTGTGAACACAGCGCAGTCCACCACGTGAGCCAGCTTTCCATCCATTGACTCCGTCTCATCCATTGACTCCGTCTACACTTCCCACTGCCCCCGGAAACCAACCAACATCATCAAAGACCCCTCCGACCCCAGTTATATTCTCGTCCATTCTCTTTCATTGGGCGGAAGCTATGAAGGATTGAAAACACATACAAACAAATTCAAGAACAGCTTCGTATGGCACAGTGGCTCAGTGGTTAGCACTGCTGCTTCACAGCACCAGGGTGCTGGGTTCGATTCCTGCCTGTCTTTGTGGAGTTTGTACATTCTCCCCATGTCTGCGTGGGTTTCCTCCCACAATCCAATGATGTGCAGATTAGGTGAATTGGTCATGCTAAATTGCCCACAGTGTTAGGTGCATTAGTCAGGGGTAAATATCAGGTAGGGGAATGGGTTTGGGTGGGTTTCTCTTCGGAGGGGCGGTGTGGACTTGTTGGGCCGAAGGGCCTGTTTCCACACTGTAGAATATCTAATCTAATCATACCCGCTGTAATCAGAATTTGAATGGGCCCCTCAAATATTAATTCTGATCTCTCTGTTTCTCTGCACTCTCTCCTGCTACCCTGATGCACTTTGTATACTTGCACACAAAACGATATTTTTCACCATGTCTCGGTACATATGAGAACAATCAATCAAGTGCTTTCAAACATGTCAGTAATGACATTATGACACTAATTTTTAGACTATGCCCCAAGTCCCAACCAGTGGAAATGGATTACTTTTGTCTATCCTTTTTTTTCCTGTTAACAACCTGAAGATTTTGATCAGATCACCCCTTAACCTTCTAAATTCGAGAGAAATCAGGTCAAATTTGTATAATCTCTCCTCATTACTTAACCACTAAAGCCAAGATATTCCTTGTAAGCACATACTGTACTCTTTCCAGTATATTCCTTCCTAAGGTGTGCTGCCCAGATCTGCTCACAGTGCTCCAAGTGGGGCCTAACCAGGGTTTTGTATAACTGCACCATAACTCCAAGTTCATCTGAAGTACCTGTCATACTAAACAAAAAGAACAAAAACTGTGCATATTGGAAATCAGAAACAAAAGCGGAAATCGCTGGGAAGTGAATACTCTCACACACCAGGCTTTGTCTGCTATTAGACATGGCTCATTGTTAGCCACTAATAGTCTCCACTAGCAGCCATTGATTCTCCTCGACTAACCGTTATCCATTCCATTCTCTGTCTAACTGCTCTTCTCTCTCATTGGGCTGTAGTTCAACCTATCATTTACTCCATACCCTCTCCCCCAAACCTATCTGCTGCTCAGAAAACCATCTTTATCCTATCTACCATCAGTCTGAGGAAGGATCACTGGACCTGATACGTTAACTCTGATTTCTCTCCACAGATGCTGCCAGACCTGCTGAGATGTTCCAGCAATTTCTGTTTTCGTTGCCGATCACAATCATAGAGTCATAGAGTCAAAGAGGTGTACAGCATGGAAACAGACCCTTCGGTCCAACCTGTCCATGCTGACCAGATATCCCAACCCAATCTACTCCCACCTGCCAGCACCCGGCCCATATCCCTCCAAACCCTTTCTATTCATATACCCATCCAAATGCCTCTTAAATGTTGCAATTGTACCAGCCTCCACCACATCCTCTGGCAGCTCATTCCATACCTGCACCACCCTCTGCGTGAAAAAGTTGCCCCTTAGGTCTCTTTTATATCTTTCTCCTCTCAACCTAAACCTACCTCAGAAATAGACCATAGACCACACTTCCTGCCATATTCAATAACCTTTTCCTATCTGTTCTTCCACTTATGTGCCTGAGAAATGTAATGTTTATGTACAATAACTGGTTACACTCTGTAACATAAGCTTCCAATGATATAAGCTACTATGTGCCTGAGTGTTATAACAATAACAATATTATTATAGGATAATATTATTATATTGTTATAATACTAACAATATTATTATAATTGTCATAATAATATTAAGAATTATTAACATTGTTTATAATGTTATTATTAACATTAATAACACTGTTAAATAATGTTATTTGACAGTTATTTAACAATAATTATTAAATAACATTAACAATTATTAATGTTCATATATAACTGTTCATATTAAGTGTCTTTTAAATATCCATATCCATTTTCTTATGTTACAAGGATTAACCTAAGCATTGTAACATCAGATAAAATACCTTGCTGGGGCAAAACCCCACATACAGGAAAAGCTTTTTTCCCAAAGTTTGTTAAGATTTGGAAAGTGTTCCTATTGGTAATCAGATTGTGGTGGAGGCAAGTACAACAGAACATTCAAGATGGAATTGCATTGTTATCCAAAACAGAGCAATGCACAGGTTTATAGGGAAAGGCAGAGTGTGGTGCTGGAAAAGCACAGCAGGTCAAGTAGTATCCGAGGAGCAGGAGAATCGACATTTCGGGCATAAGCTCTTGATCAGGAAAGGCATGGAGGTGGCACATTCGGAAATCCGGAGCAGGTATGATGAGCTGAAGGATCTCCCCCTGTCCTGTAACTCTTCTCTGATTCTATGAACTATTTTACAAACATGTGGAGTTTTTTCTTTTATTACATTTGGAGATGTTGACATTCCACAGAGATGAATTTTGATTTTCAAGACTGATGTGGCTGGTTAGTAATAATTATAGATTTCATACACAATTTAAATCTCCGACTGTGCTTCATTCTGCAAGATATAACTTTTTCAGGAATTTTCAAAGAGTTTTCATCTCATACTTAAGACAAAGATAAAGATTTTTTTTAACTTTGAGGATTATTTGGAACTGTCTTTCCTAGAGAGAGGTAGAGGATGGGTCTTTGAATGTATGTCAAGGCTGAGCTAAATAGTTTCTTGTTTCATTGAGAAGTGAAAGAATTTGGGGAGTGGGGAATGTAGACAATAAAGTGGCTGGAAACAGATCAGCTAATTTTATCAAATCATGGAGCAAACATGAGATGCTAAATGGTCTTATGCTGCTCCTGTTCATAATATAAGACTAACAGTAGAACACTGAAAATTATTAGCAGTTCCATGAGTGAAATCGGGGGTTGGATCTCAACAGGACAGTCTCTGGAGTAGTATAGAGTTGCTGACAGCAATTTCTGGATTTCCATATTCTGCACAAAGATGAACTCCAGAGGTTCAGGCAGCAATGGACTCGTGTATTATCACAAGACAATTGATCCAGAAACTCAGCTAATGCTCTTGACCTGAGGGCTCTGCTGTAATTGTAATGAGGTCAGCTAGATGGACCTGATAGAATATGAGTTTCCTGATGAGGGCTGTTAATCTAGGGGCCTTTGCTGACAGATAAGAACAAGAGTGTCAGACATCCTGTTCACTCTGCCAGCTGGCTCAGAAGAAGCCAGACCAGAGTCAAGGACTATCCACCTGTAAATAAAGGATGATTAGGTGTTGGGATACCAGCATGGCAGTTGGTGGGATTTGAATTCAATAAAGAATCTGGATTTAAGGTTTTAATGACAACCATGAAACAAATATGAATTGTCAGAAAAACCCATCAGGTTTATTCATGCCTTTAGGGAAGGAAACATTTGATCCTTACCTAATGTGCGTATGCATGGTTGACTCTTACCTGATCTCTGAGCAATTGGGAATGAGCAATAAATGCTGGCCTAGCCAGTGATACCCACAATCCGCGAGTAACTAAAGGAAAAGGTTGCTATCAGTTTCAGAGAAGTAATGATGATAAGTGGTAACAGGTTCACTTGTTGCTATCCCTCAAATAAATCTGAACTATGGATCCCCTAACATGATGTCTGACTATTAAACTCGTGTGTGCAAAGTCTGTCAAGTTGATTGGTGTCAAAAAGACAAAGGTAGCAGTACTTTCCTGAGAAAAGGTCACAAGATACTTGCAGTAAAATGGAGCCTGTTGTCGGTAATGATATGATGAACTGGGAGAGCAGTACATCTGTAGCGGATTTGCAGGTTACCTCTGCACCTTGCGGAGGTGGGCAATTTATCTGCTGCCTGGCCCTTTTTGCCAGCCTTAACTTCATTTCCTTAAGTTCTATAATCTCCTTCTTTATTTCCTTCCATGTTCTTTGGGCAGTGGCTTGACCCTGAAAACCACATCCTGTCAGACACTCTGCAGTGTTCTTCTCTCACACAGAGAAGCTATCCTTTTGTATCCTGACTCTGATTTGAACATCCATCCTTTACAGATTCCTTCCTGTATCACTCCGTCATTTAACCCTACCATCCATCTCTTGAAGGCTCAACCTCTTAAGTGTTCATACTGTTATTTTTCTGCCCTTTTCTTTTTTTATGCATTTTTATGCATTTTGAATCACAGAGCTGTACAGCACAGAAAAAGATCCTTTGGTCCAATGTGTCTGTGCCAACCAGATATCCTAAATTACTTTTAAATGTCCAGTTTTTATTTCAATACCTGCTTCCATCACACTTCATTCCTCCTATAACATATTGTTATACTTACGTTGCAAAAGTCTAACATAGGCAAAAGAATTCTCCATTATTTACAGTGTTTTAATTGACACATGTTTAAAGGTGATGGATTGTAATCAAGAATCTTTTATAGCCACCATTTCTGCAAAAAGTGAAATGTAACATAACTTTATATCACAACTCCTCAAAAGTAACTCAGCACGAAGCTATGGTATCCACTGAATTAAGTTTTCCAAACTAAAATGGTTTATATATGTCTGAGTTTTTGCAAACTGTTGCTGTACCCTGTTATCAGGTCAGTATAGATCCTTTTTTATTATCGAATTTCCTTCTCTGTGCCCATATAATAATACAAGTTGTGGATGTAGGTTGGCACGCTGAGCTGGAAGGTTCGTTTCCAGATGTTTCGTCACCCTACTAGGTAACATCTTCAGTGGGCCTGAGGCGAAGCACTGCTGATAATTCCTGCTGATAGAGTTCCGGAACTCTATCAACAAACACATCGAGTTAGACACCATCTACCACCCCCTGAGAAAAAAGAACAGGAAATGGCATCACCAACCCAAAGAAACCCAAACATATAAATCGAAAGCAGGAATTATCAGCAGTGCTTCACCTGAGGCCCACTGAAGATGTTACCTAGTAGGGTGATGAAACGTGTAGAAATGAACTTCAGCTCAGTGAGCCAAACCTACATTTAGAACCTCAACCTGAGCTACAAATCTTCTCAAAACCCAATAATACAGGCTTTCAGATATGTTTGTAGGATCAGTATACTTGTGCAAACAGGATTAATAAACGGGTAGCCATCAAATTTGCTTTACTTTTCAACAAACATCATTAAGACCTGAAGTCAAAGGCTCAGAAGTAGACCATTCTGCCCATCGAGTCTACTCTGCTATTCAATGAGATCATGTCTGATTTGACAATCCTCAACACCACTTTTCAGCATTTTTCCTGCAATGCTCGATTTACTGAAACAGAAATAGAAATTGCTGGAAAAACTCAGCAGGGCTGGCAGTGTCGACAGAGAAAAATCAGAGATAATGTTTCGCGTCCAATGACTCATCTTCAGTTCTGAATAATGCTGTCAAATCTGCTGAGCTTCTCCAGAAATTTCTGTTTTGTTTTGTTTCAGATCTCCAGCATCTGTGTTTTATTTTATACCATTGGTTCTGCCTGACTGATTAAAAATCTGTCTGTCTCAGCCTTGTGGATCCTTAAGAACCCAACCTCAGCAGTAAAGAATTCCATAGATTCACTATAATAATAGGAGAAATTTCTCCACATCTAAATCTTAAATGGGGTAACTCTTCTCTTTGAGATGATGCCCCCTGGTCTGAGACTCTCACAAGAGAAAACAACCCTTCCACATCTACCCTGTCAAATCCCCTTAGAATCTTGCATGTTTCTAAAAGATCTCACCTCATTGTCCTAAACTCCAATGAATACAGGCCCAACATACTGAATTCCTCCTCATGACACAATCCTTTTATATTCAGGATCAGTCTGGTGAACCTTCTCTGAACTGTCGGTATTGCCGGCATATATTTCCTTAAATAAGGGACTCAAAACTATTCACACTATACCAAGGACAAGAACAAAAAGTGCTGGAAAACTGAAGAACTGAAAAAGGTTCATTGGGCCCAAAACTCCATTTTCTCTCCACAGATGCTGACAGACTTGCTGAGCCTTTCCAGCAATTTATGTTTATGTTTTTGTTTCCGATTCCCAACATCCGCATTTCCCTTGGGAATTTTGTTGACACAGTATTCCAAGAGTAGTCTGACTAGTGCCTTGTCTAATTTTAGCAAGAATTCCCACTATTCATATTCCATTCCCTATGAAATAAAGGCCAACATTTTCTTTTCTATTCACTCAGGGGATGTGGGCGCCACTGGCTGAGCTAGCATTTATTGCCCATCCCTAGTTGCCCCTTGAGAAGGTGGTGATGAGCTGCCTTCCTGAACCACTGCAGTCCATGTGCTGTAGGTAGACTCACAATGCCCTTAGGGAGGGAATTTCAGAACTTTCATCCAGCAACAGTGAAGGAATGGTGACATATTTCCAAGTCAGGATGGTGAGTGGCTTGGAGGCGAACTTGCAGGGGATGGTGGTCCCATGTAAATGCTGCCCTTATCCTTCCAGATGGAAGTGGTTATGGGTTTGGAAGATGCTGTCTGTGGATCTTGGGTGAATTTGTAGATAGTACACTGTGCTGCTACTGAGCACCGGGAGGAGGTGAATGGATGATTCTGAATGTGGTGCCAAACAAGAGGGCTGTTTTATCCTGGATGATGAAGACCTTCTGGACTGTTGTTGGAGCTGCACCAATCCAGGCACGTGGGGAATATTCCACCACATTCCAGGCTGAGGAGCAGCACTCCGAAAGCTTGGGCATCCAAATAAACCTGTTGGGTGTTGTGTGATTTTTAGTTCCAGACGTTTTTTTAGATTACATTACAGTGTGGAAACAGGCCCTTCGGCCCAACAAGTCCACACCGACCCGCCGAAGCATAACCCACCCATTCCCCTACATTTACCCCTTTACCTAATACTATGGGCAATTTAGCATGACCAATTCACCTGACCTGCACATCTTTGGACTGTGGGAGGAAACCGGAGCACCCGGAGGAAACCCACGCAGACACGGGGAGAACGTGCAAACTCCACACAGTCAGTCGCCTGAGGCGGGAATTGAACCCGGGTCTCTGGCGCTGTGAGGCAGCAGTGCTAACCACTGTGCCACTGTGCCACCGTGCCACCCACTTGTACCTTATTGATGGAGATTTGGGATTGTCAGGAACTGAGCTCCTTGCCACAATATTCCTAGCCTCTGATCTGTTCTTGTAGCCATTGTGTTTTTGTGCTGAGTCCAGGTGAGTTTCTGGTCAAAGGTAACCCACAGGATGTTGATAGTGGGAGATTCAGTGCTGCTCCTGGCATGTCCTCCTGCACTCTGTATTGAACCAGGGTCAATGTTGAGGATTTCTGGATCAACACCTCCCAATTTTATACCCATGAGGAGCATGGATAAGGTAAATAGCCAAGGTTTTTTTTCCCCTGTGGTGGGAGAGTCCAAAGCTAGAGAGCACAAGTTTAAGATGAGAGGGGAAAGATTTAGAAAGGACCTAAGGCAACTTTTTCACACAGAGGGTGGTGCATGTCTGGAATGAGCTGCCAGAGGAAGTGGTGGAGGCTAGCACAATTACAGCATTTAAAAGGCATCTGGATGGGTATATGAATAGGAAGGATTGTGAGGGATATAGGCCAAATGCTGGGATAACTGGTTGGTATGGACTGAAGGGTCTGTTTCCATGCTGTACAGCTCTATGACTGTATGACTCTAACATTCTATACTTCACTATTTTATTGGCACCATTATGCTTCATGCCTTGTATTTTGCTGTTCTAAGTCAGGTTGTCACTGTTACACACTGTCTTATTCAGATTGGACATAACCGCCTGTAACTTTTGCAATGTTGAATTCAACATCAAGTGACAGTATTCTCAGGCCGGTGGAGCTTAGATATGCTAAGGTTTTAACAAGCTCTAGAGCCTCATGGGTATATAAGTTGTATGACAATGTCCTGGGCCATGATATTTGTCACCTCAATCCTTTGGTCAAAGCAAACCCTTTGCAGGAGTGGGAGAGACTGTCTTTTTGTTGCTGTAGTTATTCCTCAGTGTGGAATGTGAGAGTTGCAAGGTCATTGTACAGCAATTTTCAGAAGAGGATTTCTCTTTGATCTCTGGCCAGCGAGGCTGAACAGCTTTCCATTTGTTCTGGCCCATAGATGGCACATAACAGCAACAAAGAGAAGAAAATGCTGAAGAACAGAACCCTGTTTGACCCCACTGTATATCTCAAACCGTTCCAATGGTACATTGGCCTGGTGAGTTAGCTACTGGATCATGACCTCCTGTAGATCTATACCATGCTACAAGGACAACTGAAATTGAGACATGAAATGGTGGATATTGGGATAAAGAACTGGCAGTCACTGATGGCAGTGACCTTCATAGGCTGAATGCTTGCAAGGACACTGGAAGAGATTAGATACTATTTAAAAGATCAGCTAACCAAGACAAGGAGTTAAAGAAAGTAAAGGTTGCCACAGCCCACTGCCATCCTGTGCAGCAAGTGCAGCAGACACTGTCGTGTCAGAGTGGGGATCCTGAGCTACACTGAGTGACACTTTAACACAGAGTTGGCCATCACAGCACAAATCACTGGCTTACAAAGCAGAAAGCTGCCATGGTTAGGACCTGTCTGAACACTTTTCTTCACACAGTTCCTGAGCTGTGCCACCTCGCTCCGGCGAACTTGAAATCAAATGCTTAATATTTTTATCACAACCAACTTTAACCAGAACCTCAAAACTGTAAGACAGTTTTGCTTTCTATGTTCTCTGGTTATCCAAAGGGATTTGCCTGAAACTCAGTGAACAGGCAAAGAACGTGAAAGGAGGTAGAACATAGAACAGTACAGCACAGAAAAGGCCCTTCAGCCCACAATGTTGTGCCGACCACTGATCCTCATGTATGCACCCTCAAATTTCTGTGACCATATGCATGTCCAGGAGTCTCTTAAATGTCCCAAATGTCCCTGCCTCCACAACTGCTGCTGGCAACGCATTCCATGCTCTCACTACTTTCTGTGTAAAGAACCCACCTCTGACATCCCCTCTATACTTTCCTCCAACCAGCTTAAAACTATGACCCCTCATGTTAGTCATTTCTGCACTGGGAAATAGTCTCTGGTTATCGACTCTATCTATGCCTCTCACTATCTTGTATATCTCAATTAGGTCCCCTCTTCTCCTCCTTTTCTCCAATGAAAAAAGTCCGAGCTCAGTCAACCTCTCTTCATAAGATAAGCCCTCCAGTCCAGGCAGCATCCTCTGAACCCGCTCCAAAGCATCCACATCTTTCTTGTAATAGGGCGACCAGAACTGGACGCAGTATTCCAAGTGCGGTCTAACCAAAGTTTTATAGAGCTGCAACAAGATCTCACGACTCTTAAACTCAGTACCCCTGTTAATGAAAGCCAAAACACCATATGCTTTCTTAACAACCCTGTCCACTTGGGTGGCCATTTTAAGGGATCTATGTACCTGCACCCCAAGATCCCTCTGTTCCTCCACACTGCCAAGAATCCTATCCTTAATCCTGTACTCAGCTTTCAAATTTGACCTTCCAAAATGCATCACCTCACATTTATCCAGGTTGAACTCCATCTGCCACCTCTCAGCCCATCTTTGCATCCTGTCAATGTCCCACTGCAGCCTACAACAGCCCTCTATACTGTCAACGACACCTCCAACCTTTGTGTCATCTGCAAACTTGCTGACCCATCCTTCAATCCCCTAATCCAAGTCATTAATAAAAATTACAAACAATAAAGGCTCAAGGACAGAGCCCTGTGGAACACCACTCACCACTGACTTCCAGGCAGAATATTTTCCTTCTACTACCACTCGCTGTCTTCTGTTGGCCAGCCAATTCTGTATCCAGACAGCTACGTTCCCCTGAATCCCATTTCTCCTGACCTTCTGAATGAGCCTACCATGGGGAACCTTATCAAATGCCTTGCTGAAGTCCATATACACCACATCCACAGCTCAACCCTCATCAACTTTTCTAGTCACATCCTCAAAGAACTCTATAAGGTTTGTGAGGCATGACCTGCCCCTCACAAAGCCGTGTTGACTGCATTTAATCAAGCCATGCTCTTCCAGATGGTCATAAATTCTATCCCTCAGAATCCTTTCCAACACCTTGCAGACGACAGACATGAGACTTACTGGTCTGTAATTGCCGGGGATTTCCCTATTTCCTTTCTTGAAGAGAGGAATTACATTTGCCTCCCTCCAGTCCTCAGGTACGACTCCAGTGGAGAGCGAGGATGCAAAGATCTTCGCAAGTGGTGAAGCAATTGCATTTCTCATTTCCCAAAGCAGCCGAGGACAAATCTGGTCCGGGCCTGACGACTTGTCAATCTTAATGTTTGACAAAATTTTCTGCACATCAGCTTCCTCAATCTCTATCCATTTCAGCATGCACACCTGTCCCTCAATGGTTTCATTCACTACAAAGTTTGTTTCTTTCGTAAAGACAGAAGCAAAAAACTCATTTAGAGCTTCCCCTGCCTCCTCAGACTCCATACACAAATTCCCTATGATATCCCTGATCGGCCCTACTCTTTCTTTGACCATTCTCTTATTCCTCACCTAAGTGCAAAATGCCTTTGTGTTCTCCCTAATCTGTTCTGCCAAGCCTTTCTCATACCCCCTCCTGGCTCTCCTCATACCATTTTTAAGCTCCTTCCTCGCCTGCCTGTAATCCTCTAGAGCTGAGCTTGACCCTAGCTTCCTCCACCTTATGTAAGCTACCTTTTTCCTTTTGACGAGAAGCTCCACCGCTCTCGTCATCCAAGGTTCCTTTATCTTACCACTTCTTGCCTGTCTCAGAGGGACATATTTATTCATCACTTGCAACAACTGTTCCTTAAACAGTCTCCACATGTCTATAGTGCCTTTACCATGGAACAATTGCTCCCAATCCATGCTTCCTAACTCATGTCTAACCGCATTATAATTTCCTCTTCCCCAATTAAATATCCTCCCATTTTGCCTAATCCTCTCCTTCTCCATAGCTATGTAGAATGTGAGGCAGTTGTGGTCACTATCACCAAAATGCTCTCCCACCACAAGATCTGATACCAGCCCCGGCTCGTTTCCGAGCACGAAGTCTAGAATGGCCTCTCCCCTCGTTGGCCTGTCAACGTACTGAGTTAGGAAACCCTCCTGAACACACCTTACAAAAACAGCTCCATTCAAATCTTCTGCTCGAAGGAGGTTCCAATCAATATTGAGAAAGTTAAAGTCACCCATTACAACAACCCTACTACGTCCACACTTTTCCAAAATCTGCTGACCTATGCTTTCTTCCATCTCCCTGTTGCTATTGGGGGGGCCTGTAGCAAACCCCTAATGAGGTGACTGCTCCCTTGCTGTTCCTAATTTCCACCCATACTGACTCGGTAGGCAGATCTTCCTCGACAATGGAAGCTTCTGTAGCTGTGATACCCTCTTCTGATTAGTAGTGCTACACCCCTCCTCTTTTCCCCCCTCCCTATTCTTTTTAAATGCTTTAAACCCTGGAACATCCAGCAACCATTCCTGCCCCTGAGAAACCCATGTCTCTGTTATGGCCACAACATCATAGCACCAGGTACTGATCCATGCTCTAAGTTCGTCACTTTTATTCCTGATACTCCTTGCGTTAAAGCAAACACACTTTAACTGATACCTTGGTTCCTTCCCAGGAAAATCCTTCCCACTAGCTGGTCTACCTCTTGCTATTGCCTCATCTGCATCAACTCTCACCTCCGGTATACAGCTCAGGTTCCCACCCCCCTGACATACTAGTTTAAACTAGGTGTTCACTATCTAAAATTATTGAGCTGGATATTGAATCCTGCAAGATGCAGGGTACCCAATCTGAAAATGAGATGCTGTTCTTCCAGTTTGGGCTGAGTTCCGCTGGAGTACTACAGCTGTTGAGAGGCAGTGAACAAGGTGACATATTGAAGTGACAGGCACCTTGAGACTCAGGGTCATTTTTATGAACGTTTTTACAGAGGACCCTGCAGTCTTCAGGAGTCCACAACGGGTTCAATCATTTTAAGAACCTGAGCACTTTCATCCATGTCCCTTACCCAACCCTACACCCCAGGCCCTGTTGTGACATCGGCAGAAATTGCTGGAGAAACTCAGCAGATCTGGCAGCACCTGTGGAGAGAGAAAGAAACAGAGTTAACACTTCGGGTCCTGTTCTGAAGAAGAGGTCACTGGACTCAAAATGTTAGCTCTACTTTATCACCACACATGGGGAGTTTCTCCAGCAATTTCTGTTTTTGTTTCAGATTTCCAGCATCTGCAGTTCTTTGTTTTATTTTCCCTTCATCACATGGGCTGTTTTTTCATTGCAGCCAAATCATTTTCACCCAGTAATGGTTCCTATTAGCAACTTCTCCCTCTTCTCAGCTCACCATTAGCCATTCCTTTGTCTGCCAACTGTTGTTCTCTCTCTTTAGGGTCCATCTCCAATTATTGTTCACTCCCCTCCCCCTCTCCTCTCTCCCCACCTTCCAGGCCTTCAGCATAAATACCAACTTTTCCTAGATACAACCACTTCTCAAGAAGGGTCACTGTACCCAAAACATTAACCCAAAACATTTATGGGCGGCACGGTGGCACCGTGGTTAGCACTGCTGCCTCACAGCGCCCGAGACCCGGTTTCAATTCCCGCCTCAGGCGACTGACTGTGTGGAGTTTGCACGTTCTCCCCGTGTCTGCGTGGGTTTCCTCCGGGTGCTCCGGTTTCCTCCCACAGTCACAAAAGATGTGCAGGGTCAGGTGAATTGGCCATGCTAAATTGCCCGTAGTGTTAGGTAAGGGGTAAATGTAGGGGTATGGGTGGGTTTCGCTTCGGCGGGTCGGTGTGGACTTGTTGGGCCGAAGGGCCTGTTTCCACACTGTAATGTAATCTAATCTAATCTAATCTAATCTAATCTAATCTAAAATGTAATCTAATCTAATCTAAAATTAACTCTGCTTTCTCTCCACAGATGCTACCAGAGCAGCTGAGCTTCTCCAGCAATTTCTATTCTTGTTATCACATTTCCAGCATCCACAGTTCTTTGTTTCTTGTTGAGCATGTGCATCTATTCATTTCCACCTTAGAGAAGCATAAATGATAATATAACAGAAAGAGGGTATTTGACCTGATTGGTTTGTTTGTTCTCTCCAGCAGCACATTGGTAAGTTGCCCTCCCCACCATTTCCCCATTATCCTTTGATGCTCTTTCCTCACATCAGCTGCTTAAACAATTCCCTTTTGAAAGAAAAATCATGGCTAAATTTACCTGCAGGACCACTTCACACCAGGATTGTACCCTCTCACACTCTCTTGTTGCCACTGAAACATTCATCGGTCAATGTAATTCCGTGAATGTCTGGGTCATGACCCTTCTACAAATGGCAACAGTTTCCCTAGTGATTGTCCAGACCCCTCATGTGTTAGATCCATCGCAGTGCGGAACAATGTATATATCAGACTGACCTTTACTGTCCTATCCTGAGAGTTGCAATTGCTGTAGGTTTACTGATTCCTGGGTAAAAATCGCTCTTGAATTTCATTTTGGATTTATTAGTGACTAACTTATTCTAGTGTCCTCTAATTTCTGACTCACTCAATAGTGGAGAGAAACCTAGTTCCTATCATTTCTTCTGAACATAGAAAGCTGTGTACTTGTCAAGCGTATGCACTTCAAGCAATGTCTCCAGAACATGTCATCTTGTCAGCGTTTGACGTGGAGGAGCATTAAAGTTGTCAGTTTCTCCCAATCAGATCACTCAGAATGCAGGAGTGAAAGTCATCTTTTCAGTTTTTCTAGAATTTCTGTCAATGTGCGAGCGTTGTGCCTGTTACTGCATGAGAGAGGCTAGAGTGCACAGTTTTAGTTTCACACACACTGAACACACTCAATTGTTTACCTCACAGAGTCAGATCAATACAGAGTGAAAACAGGTTTGACCTGTAGTGATTGTAACAAGGTCAGCCAGGCGGACCTCATAGAATGTGAGTTCCCTGATTGGGGCTGTTAATTTGGTCCAATCAGGGAGCCCTGGCACACACAAAGCAGTTGAATGTCTGGAATATTGTCCCTCTGATGTCTGACTCTGAAGTGGCAGTACTATGGTCAAGGATTGTTCATCTGTAAATATAGGGCAACTTGATAATACTGGCCTCTGTGGAGTTATTTCATACACCAAGGATAAAAATGCGGTGTGAGATTAAAGTGCATAAGAAATAGGAACAGGAATTGGCCATTCGGCCTCTTGAGCCTGCTCAAGCATTCACTAGGATCATGGCTGCCCTGAAACCTTGTGGGGTGAGGATTCTTTATTTCACTGCCTTCAGGCCTTTCTGAACTTCAACAGCAATTAGGAAACCTGGGGTTTCTCATTTTGCTTGAGGAGTCATTTCTCCCCTGTCTCTTTCGACTCCCAACAAATTATCCTCATTCCCCCTCACCCCACAGTCTACCAAAGACAGCTTATCCTTTAGCAAAGACCCACAGGGTGATCTCATCCCCCCCTTGCTCCCTGAATCAGTGTCCTCCATAACCATCTGCCACCTACTGAAGGAGGCCACAAATAGAAGGAGGTGAGGAAAACAAAAGTTGATTAAATATCAACACTTTTAAGATGGGGAGGGGGGGGAGGTTTACAGATACATTAAAAAAGATGGAAATCATAGAATTATATAGAGACTGTAGCACCAAAATTACATTAAATCCATAGCACAGGTAGACAACCCTTTATCTGAAATCTCAAAATCCGAAAAGGTCCAAATTACGAAGGTTTTTTTGTGACTTTTTTTCTCATTGACAAGGTTGTCTGGCATGCAAACAGTTAACCCAGGTCCACACCCACTCGATGCGTGTCACTCAGATGTGACATGTGGGGGCCTGGCCCAGAACTGGCAGGCCTCAATTTTGTTTCAGGGCCCATTTTACTCACAGTTAAATCTATTCTTCGGAAAGATTAAAAAAAAAAATCCTCATCAAACTGCCACTAATTCTGAAATTCGAAAAATTCTGAATTTCGAAAGCCAGCTAGTCCCGAGCATTTCGGATAAAGGATTGTGCGCCTGTCATCCCACTTTCCGGCACTTGGCACATAGCCTTGAATGTTGTGACATTTCACCTAAGTACTTTATAAAGGTTGTATGGTTGTCTGCCTCAACCACCCTCCCAGGCAGTACATTCTGGATCTCCGCCACCATCTGAGTGAAAAGAGTTTTCCTCAAGATCCCTCTAAACCTCCTGCCCTTCACTTTAAAAAGTGCACCATCTTATTATTGACCCTTCAAATAAGGGGAACAACTACTTCCTGTCCAGCCTGTCAACACTCCTCATAATCTTATACACCGCCATCAAATTCCCCCTGAGCCTTCTTTGTTCCAAAGAAAACAGCTCAAGCTTATCCAGCCTCTCTTCATAACTGAAATATACCATCCTCGGCAGCATTTAGTTAATAATTTCTGCATCCCCTCCAGTGCAGTCACTGTCTCAAGAATGGTGACAAGAACCATACACAGTATTCCAGCTGCGATCTAACCAAAGTCTGTATAGTTCCAACATAACTTTCCTGGTCTTATAATCTACACCATGAGTGATAAAGGCAAGGTTCCAATGGTCTTCTCAAATACTCTTTTGTTACTTCTTCCGAAGTTCATCACCTCACACTTATCAGGGTTACGTTCAATCTGCCATTGATCTGTCCATTTGGCCAATCCATCAACATCCTCCTGTAACTCAATGTCTTCCCTTTCACAGTCAATCACTTGGCCAATCTTTGTGTTCTCTGCAAACTTACTTATCATTGCCCCTCTCATTTATCCACATCACTTTTTTATATCAGAAACAATAAGGGACCCAGCACTGATCCTTGTGATACAACAGTGGACACCGGCCTCCAGTCACGTAATCAGCCTGCTGCCCCCACCCTCTGTCTCTCATAAGGGATGTGCAGTTTACAAAGAAACAAAGTAACTGGGGGAGGCCATTCAGCCCATCGAGCCTGCCCCACCATTCAAACTATGGCTGATTGAACAGTTCAATGTTGAGATATTTAAAAATGAATAAAGTATAATTGAAGGCTACACAGGATAAAAAAGAAGAATATTGAGATGAACTTTGACTTGAACTAAAAATTAAAGAAAAACTTCCAGGCAATAATTAAAATACTGATAAATGGCTTATGCCCAAAACGCTGACTCTCCTGCTCCTCAGATGCTGGCTGACCAACTGTGCTTTTCCAGCACCACACGTTTTGACTCTGACTCTCCAGCATCTGCAATCCTCAGTTTCAACAATTAGAATACTGTCAAAGAAACCAGCTGATTGATTGGAGAGCAGCAAAGCTGTTTGTCTTTATCAATTAGAATGATTGGATGGTGCAGTAAATGTTTTGGAACCAGTTAGGGATTACGTTCTCTTGTTGTCTTAGTTAAAGCAAAGGATGAAACTTTGTATTGTTGATGTCCCACAGGAGGCTGTTGGAAGTCTGCTGGAGAAATAGATGGGAATATTAATCTCCCCAATTCCCATTTCTGAAATCCTATACCTGAAAAGGAAGTCTCTGCTCTAGGAATGGTCTTAAAATATTAGGAGCAATATGTCCTATGAATTTAATTTTATTCACTTTGGAGGAGAAATTGGACCCCTTTCATTCTGCTAAAGCAAGGGAGACAAGAATTAGCAAACCTTTGGTGGCCACATCATGTGATAACTATCTGGTGATATATTACCCCAGCTGACTTTCAAGCCCCCCTGGTGATCATTCCAAACAGCTCGCAGTGCTAACGAGAAACTCAATACCTTCTTTCAGAATCTCTCTCAGAAATTTCTAGAAATTTAGAGCAATGAAGAAAACGTGCCTTCAATTTTTTTGTGGCCTCACTATTTAGCTTTAAAACGTACTAACTGACTTTGGAGATAGATGTATCAAACTCTGAAAACAAAAAAAATCTCTGCATCAGAATTTGCTTGACCGCTGGTGAAGAGCCATCTAAGCTCAAAATGTTAGCTTGCTTTCTCTCCACGGATGCTGCCTGACCCTCTGTGATCTCCAGCATGTTTTGTGTTCCGTACAAATTCCAGCATCTACAGTAATTTGTTCCTACGATGTATCAAACTCATTGGATCACCCATTAAGGGAAAGAAATGGCCTTGTGTTATTGCTGGACTATAAATCCAGAGAGGTAAAAACAATGACTGCAGATGCTGGAAACCAGATTCTGGATCAGTGGTGCTGGAAGAGCACAGCAATTCAGGCAGCATCCGAGGACAGGCAAAATCGACGTTTCGGGCAAAAGCCCTTCATCAGGAATAATCCACAAGCCTGACCACCCTGGCCGACCCATTGTCTCAGCATGCTCCTGCCCCACTGAACTCATCTCTACCTATCTCGACACTGTCCTATCCCCCCTAGTCCAGGAACTCCCCACATACGTTCGAGACACCACCCACGCCCTCCACCTCCTCCAAGACTTCCGTTTCCCCGGCCCCCAATGCCTCATCTTCACCATGGATATCCAATCCCTCTACACCTCCATCCGCCATGACCAGGGCCTCCAAGCCCTCCGTTTTTTCCTCTCCAGACGTTCCCAACAGTACCCCTCCACCGACACTCTCATTCGTTTGGCCGAACTGGTCCTCACCCTTAACAATTTCTCCTTTGAATCCTCCCACTTCCTCCAGACCAAAGGGGTAGCCATGGGCACACGTATAGGCCCCAGCTATGCCTGTCTCTTTGTTGGCGACGTAGAGCAGTTGATCTTCCGTAATTACACCGGCACCACTCCCCACCTCTTCCTCCGCTACATTGATGACTGCATTGGCGCCACCTCGTGCTCCCGCGAGGAGGTTGAGCAATTCATCAACTTCACCAACACATTCCACCCTGACCTTAAATTTACCTGGACCATCTCTGACACCTCCCTCCCCTTCCTGGACATCTCCATCTCCATCAGTGACGGCCGACTTGACACTGACATTTTCTACAAACCCACCGACTCCCACAGCTACCTGGATTATACCTCTTCCCACCCTACCTCTTGCAAAAATGCCATCCCGTATTCCTAATTCCTCCGCCTCCGCTGTATCTGCTCCCAGGAGGACCAGTTCCACCATAGAACACACCAGATGGCCTCCTTCTTTAGAGACCGCAATTTCCCTTCCCACGTGGTTAAAGATACCCTCCAACGCATCTCGTCCACATCCCGCACCTCCGCCCTCAGACCCAACCCCTCCAACCGTAACAAGGACAAAACGTCCCTGTTGCTCACCTTCCACCCTACCAACCTTCGCATAAACCAAATCATCCACCGACATTTCCGCCACCTCCAAACAGACCCCACCACCAGGGATATATTTCCCTCCCCACCCCTTTCCGCCTTCCGCAAAGACCGTTCCCTCTGTGACTACCTGGTCAGGTCCACACCCCCCTACGACCCACCCTCCCATCCTGGCACTTTCCCCTGCCACCGCAGGAACTGTAAAACCTGTGCCCACACCTCCTCCCTCACCTCCATCCAAGGCCCTAAAGGAGCCTTCCACATCTATCAAAGTTTTACCTGCAAATCCACTAATATCATTTATTGTATCCGTTGCTCCCGATGCGGTCTCCTCTACATTGGGGAGACTGGGCGCCTCCTAGCAGAGCGCTTTAGGGAACATCTCCGAGACACCCGCACCAATCAACCAAACCGCCCCGTGGCCCAACATTTCAACTCCCCCTCCCACTCTGCCGAGGACATGGAGGTCCTGGGCCTCCTTCACCGCCGCTCCCTCACCACCAGACGCCTGGAGGAAGAACGCCTCATCTTCCGCCTCGGAACACTTCAACCCCAGGGCATCAATGTGGACTGCAACAGTTTCCTCATTTCCCCTTCCCCCACCTCATCTTAGTTTCTAACCTCCAGCAACACTGTCCCCTTGACTTGTCCGGACTTGTCCGACCTGCCCAGCTCCTTTTCCACCTATCCACTCCACCCTCTCCTCCCTGACCTATCACCTTCATCTCCTCCTCCACTGACCTATTGTACTCTATGCTACTCTATCCCCACCCCCACCCTCCTCTAGCTTATCTCTCCACGCTTCAGGCTCTCTGCCTTTATTCCTGATGAAGGGCTTTTGCCCGAAACGTAGATTTTGCCTGTCCTCGGATGCTGCCTGAATTGCAGTGCTCTTCCAGCACCACTGATCCAGAATATAAATCCAGAGATCCAGGTAATGTTCTCTGATCCAGGTTCATATCATGCCATCACAGATGGTAAAATTTTGATTTCAATGAAAATCTAGAACTAAGAATCTAATGATAACTATGAAACCCAATGTTGGGAAAACCCATCTGGTCCACTAGTATCTTAAGGGAACAAAACAGCCATCCTTACCTGGTCTGACCTATGTGTGACTCCAGACCCTCAGCAATGTGGTTGACTCATTACTGCACCCCAGGCAATTAGGGTTGGGCAATAAATGCTGGTCTAGTCAGTGACATCCTCAACCCGTGAATGAATTTTTAAAGAATGAGTGAGCCTTGGCGTGTTCTCTTGAATCTGGAGTTGAATTTGCTACTCCAAAATCCGCCAGTGGAGTACTTGCTCATGCCTCTACATTACTGGTCGAAGGTTATTTGTGCCCTTGTTGGTTTTATTCATTTTGTTTGCTACACCTTCCCTCACACATTCCAGTGTACCCAAAATTTAATGCATTAATTCTTTGTCTGAAAAAACTCCCAAAGAAAGCCCAGCAGCCCGCTCTCCAACCATCTCACTGAGTCACAGACAATTGACTCTAACACCTTTGAGTTGAAAACTGTGGTGCTGGAAAAACACAGCAGGCCAGGCAGCATCAGAGGAGCAGGAGAATCGACGTTTCGGGCATAAGCTCTTCTTCAGGAAAATTCCTCTCCCGCCGACCCAACCAGTACCCTTCCACTGACACCCCCCTTCGACTGACTGAACTGGTCCTCAAAAAAAAATCCGAAACCTCTAACATCTTTGACCTAATCTATTTTTATTTCCACAGGGTTGATGAGTCTCTTTATGTGTTCCACTCCCAGATGCTTCATTCCTCTGACTCCCATTAAACCATCAAAAACCTGAGTGATAGCTACTATTCTCTTTCTGTGAATCTCTTCCAAAACATCTTGCAAATTCTCCAAAAAATGCTTCTTAACAAAAGACAATCTCGTCTTTTTACAAAGTTCTTGTGACTGTGCAGCAACTTGCCTTTTATGAAAAATTAATGAACATGGAAAAATACCTCAAAAGTGTAATAAGACAAAGAAAAGGAGACAAATGTGAAGACAATACCTTCTATTTTTTGTTCCACCCAGACCTCTTGTTAAAGATTTCTAAGCCTTTCCTTCTTTGGAGGAACACTTCACAGATGTAAGTTCGGCTTTGTTCACTAAAGCCCTCAAAGGGATAATCACACTTTTGTCTGACTGTAAGCATTAAATGTCTCAGTCCTTTGTGACAGGAATTTGCAACATATTTCTAAGATTCAGTGAGAAAAGGATTGAGAATTGAGAACTTCACTTGGGCATTTTTAAAAGCTACTCAAATAATTCATCCTGTTGATTTTGAATTTGTCACATCTCATTCAAATTTAATTAAATGCGTGACTTCATCTTTTGTTAAACTCATCAAATTTCTTGGAATGTTTCTCAAAACAAGTTTCTGAATTTAAATATAAAATACTCCTAAGAATACTTTTCCTGGGAACCACAAGGGATGAACTCAGACTTCTCCAGTTTCCTCATTTCCCCTCCCCCCATCTTGTCTCAGTCAAATCCCTCGAACTCAGCACCGCCTTCCTAACCTGCAATCATCTTCCTGACCTCTCCGCCCCCACCCCACTCCGGCCTATCACCCTCACCTTGACCTCCCTCCACCTATCGCATTTTCCAAAGCCCCTCCCCCAAGTCCCTCCTCCCTACCTTTTATCTTAGCCTGCTGGACACACTTTCCTCATTCCTGAAGAAGGGCTTATGCCCGAAATGTCGATTCTCCTGTTCCTTGGATGCTGCCTGACCTGCTGCGCTTTTCCAGCAACACATTTTCAGCTAAGAATACTTTAGGACAAGTAACCTGTGTGTAAAATGTTCCCGGCAGATTGATCAGATTTCAAAAATTGTATTGAAAATCTGATTACATTTAACAGAAAGGATTCTACATGAATATCCATATAAAATCATAATTATCACTGCAGCAATATATTGAGGCAATTTTTGATCATGTCAATAGCTTCTGAGACAAGTAGAAATGACCGTTTAACAAGATTGTTCAGAGAACATTCGCTCGGATGATCCCTGGTATGAAGGGAATGCTTCATCAGCAAAGGCTAAACACGCTGGGACTCTGCTCTTAAGTGTTTTGAAGAATTAAAGGTGACCTTATTGAAACATAAAGGATTCTCAAGGCAAGCAAATTACCACAGATACTGGACTCGGTACTGAAAGCAACAAATGCTGGAGATCACAACGGGTCAGACAGCATCCACAGAGAGACAGCAAGCTAACATTTCGAGTCTAGATGACTCTTTACCAGAGCTGAAGTGAAGTGTAGAGAGGATAGCATTTATGCTGTAGTTCGGAGGGGGATGAGGGGTTGGGGTGGTGGGGTGGAGAGTGCTGGTAGAGAAAAGATGGTAATAGTTCAGATTAAGTGATCAGAATGTGAGAAATGCAGAACAATAGTGTGTCTACCTGCCAGACTTGAAACAAAAGACAGTCTCACTGGGTGGGGGGGGGGGGGGGGGGGGGGGGGGGGCGGGGAGAAAATGTGGCAACAAAGAATGTAACAAATAAAGCTGAAAGAAAGGGAAGGAATGGGAGTGAGTTCACAATTGGAAGGCGTTGAACTCAGTATTGAGCCCAAAAGGTTGTACAGTCTGAAGATGAGGTGGTGTCCCTCGAGTTTATGCTGGGGTTCACTGGAACACTGCAGCATGCCGAGGACAGACAGGTGGGGTTTGTGAGCATGAGGCTGTGTTAAAATGATCAGCTACGGGAAGGTTGGGGTTATGCTTACATACAGACCGGAGGGATTCTGCAAAGCGGTCACTAAGTCTGTGTATGGTTTCCCCAGTGTAGAGTAGGCCACATTGGGTGCAATGAATACAGTACACAGGACTGGAGAAGGTGCAGGTGTAATGCTGCTTCACCTGGAAAGACTGTTTAGGCCCTTGGATAGGGAGCAGGGAGGAGGGGAAGGGGATTGACAGGATAAATGCTGAGAGGATATTTCCCATCATTAGAGATTCTGGGACCAGAAGGCATAGTCTCAGAATAAAGAGGCACCAGTTTAAGACTGTGATGTGGAGGAATTTATTCTCTCAGAGGGTTGTGGGTCTTCTGAACTCCTTGCCACAGAGAGTTGTGGGGGCAGAGTCCTTGTGTATATTTGAGGCTGTGACAGAGAGATTCTTGTTCAGTAGAGGAATCAAAGGTTCTTGGAATAGGGCAGGAAATTGGATATGAGGAATGTTGGATCAGCCATGATCCTATTGAATGGTGGAGCAGGCTTGAGGTATTGAACAGTCTCCTCCTGTTCCAATTTCTCATGGTGTTATGGTCTAAACATTTGGTGATTTATTGGTGATTCGTTTCCTAACTACCATGGCAAATCCCTGATCAGAAGAACATAAGAAGCAGGAACAAGAATAGGCCATTCAGTCCCTTAAGCCTCCTTCGCTTTTCAATATAATCATGGCTGATCTCATCTCGGCCTCAATTCCACTTTCGTCTCTGCTCCCCACAATTCTTTAACACATTCCCAGTTAAAAACCTCTCAATCTACATTGCCCCATAATGGATAACACCTGCTATATGTCTACCTTGTCTATCCCCTTTAGCACCTTTCACATTTCAATTAAATCTCCTCTTATCCTTCTAAACTTGACAGACTAAAGGCCTGAAACTGCTCAATCTCTCCTCAGGAGTCAAGCCTTTCAACTCTGGAAGCAATCTAATGAACCTTCTCTGAACTGCTTTGAATGCAATAACAGTCTCCATCAAGATGCCAGTGTTGGACTGGGGTATACAAAGTTAAAAATCACACAACACCAGGTTATAGTCCAACAGGTTTAATTGGAAGCACTAGCTTTCGGAGCACTGTTCCTTCATCAGGTGGTCAGTTTTAGATTAGATTAGATTACAGTGCGGAAACAGGCCCTTCGGCCCAACAAGTCCACACCGACCCGCCGAAGTGAAACCCACCCATACCCCTACATTTACCCCTTACCGAACACTACGGGCAATTTAGCTTCGCCAATTCACCTGACCCTGCACATCTTTGGACTGTGGGAGGAAACCGGAGCACCCGGAGGAAACCCACGCAGACACGGGGAGAACGTGCAAACTCCACACAGTCAGTCGCCTGAGGCGGGAATTGAACCCGGGTCTCTGGCGTTGTGAGGCAGCAGTGCTAACCACTGTGCCACCGTGCCGCCCACAAGGATGGTCCTTCATCCTTCATCAAGTAAGGGGACAAAACTGTAACAGTATTCCAGATGCAAACTCACCAATGCCTTGTACAATCACAACACCATTTCCCTACTTTTATATTCCATTTGTTCTGTCATTTAAGAGGCATTTGGATGGGTATATAAATAGGAAGGGTTTGGAGGGATATGGGCCGGGTGCTGGCAGGTTGGGTTGGACCGAAGGGTCTGTTTCCACACTGTACATCTCTATGTCTCCTTAAATGCCAAAATTCTATTTGCTCTCTTTATTACCTGTTGTACCAGGTTCCCTCTGATTCATACACAAGGACATGTAGATCCCTTACACACATATCCAGCAAATCTACATCCACCATATTTTGGCCCAATTACCTAAACTCCCCATATCCATTTCCAAATCTCCTATTTCTTCATTGCAACTTAATTTTCCCATCTACTTTACTGGACAATGTGTTAGCCTCTTCTCAACCCCTTTATTGGTCAGAGCATTGAGTATAGGAGTTGGGAGGTCATGTTATGGCTGTACTGGGCATGGGTTAGGCCACTGTTGGAATATTGTGTGCAATTCTGGTGTCCCTCCTGTTGGAAGGATGTTGTGAAACTTGAAAGTATTCAGAAAAGATTTACAAGGATGTTGCCAGGTTTGGAGGATTTGAGCTATAGGGAGAGGCTGAGAAGGTTTGGGCTACCTTTCTCTGGAGTGTCGAAGGCTGAAGGGTGACCTTTTAGAGGGTTATAAAATCATGAGGGGCATTGATAGGATAAATAGACAAGGTCTTTTCCCTGGGGCGAGGGAGTCCAGAACTAGAGGTTTTGGGTTAGAGGGGAAAAATTTAAAAGGGGCCTAAGGAGCAACTTTTTCACACAGAGGGTGGTACGTGTATGGAATGAGCTGCTAGAGGAAGTGGTGGAGGCTGGTACAATTGCAACATTTAAAAGCCATCTGCATGTGTATATGAATAGAAAGGGTTTGGAGGGATATGGGCCGGATGCTGGCAAATGGGACTAGATTAGGCTAGGATATCTGGTCGGCAAGCTCAAGTGGACCAAAGAGTCCATTTCTATGTTGTACATCTCTATGACTCTATATCTCTATAAGAGTAGAAATTGATGATTAATTTAACCATTGCTTCCAAATTGCCAACACATTGCTTGGCCAACTCAAAATGGGAGTGTTTGATGATGAAGAATTCAAACCTGACAGTAAACTCATAGTCTCCAGGGCCACACTGTTACCTGACATGTTTTATGTCTGGGAGACATGAAGAAGATGCTGGAGATACCTCAAACCCCTTGAGATATATCACCAAAATAACCCTATGCATTCACTAAATAAAAACCAACCGAACTGTGGATGCTGTAAATCAGAAACGAAAACAGAAGTTAATGGAAAAGCTCAGGAGTTCAGGAAGGGTCACCAGACCCGAAACTTTAACTCTGATTTCTCTTCATAGATGCTGCCAGACCTGCTGAGCTTTACCAGCAACTTCTGTTTTTGTTCCTACACATTCACTGGCAGGTTCGGTGATCCAATTTCAGTGGCCTTTCTCAGGGCACACACGCAGTATCAAGCTCAGTAGACCTAATTAAATTTTAGTTAGATTTCTTTTATTTTAATTTTTTGTTTGGTTTTCTTGTCTTCTTTTCCACCTGGATAGTCAGAGAGTGAGTGATAGTTGGATGCTTTCTCATTACAGGCTCTGGATATTTTTCTCTGCCATCCTGGCATTAATAACGTTTAACGCTCTGTAGCTCCACTAATCAGAGGGCTGTCATCAGGTAGAATTTCTTAACTCAACAGACTGTCAGGGTCACTCAGTTTGAAGTTCTGCCTCTCACTATTTCAAAAGGTGATGTTATCTTGCAGAGCTCAAATACATGCCATTCTCAAGTTCAGCTTGTAATACTCTCCCTGTATTTCAGTTATATAGCATTTCAGCATATAGCCTCAATAAAGAATTAAAAATCATCATCATCCCAGAGGGCTGCTCCTTCTCATTACAGAGAAAGATTTGATTGGTGGGGGTTTAACTTGAGTGTCACTACGCCTTGGTGAAGGGAGAGGTTTAGAAGGAGAGTCCTTCAGGGTAACCTCAGCTGATGCGGGATTTGAACCTGTGCTTTTGGCGTAATGATTTTGGTCTCTCAGGCAGTTAAGGGCATAGGCAGGAAAGTGGAGATGAAGTTGAAGATCTGCCGGGATCACATTGAATGGTGGATCTTGCTCAACAGGCCAAGTAGTCTGCCCTTGCATGGGCAGATTTTTTTGGGAGTGTTTGCAAATATTTAGCCAGTAAGGTACAGCTGTTCACTTTCACTCAATTTCAAAGCACAAAACTGGAAACTGTCTGTCCAGAGTGAGGAGAGGAATATTGTACTGAGCAGGTGGAGCTGTCTTCACTGCCGCTTACTAAAAGAAGGAAACGTTTCATACAGCTCTATCTACTTTGGTTTTCTACTACAACTTCTTAATGTTCTGACCAGACATCAAAGTTACATTTCTAAAGGGGAATTTCTATTTGAGTTGTGCTTAACATAATTCATAAACATGTTGAAATTGAAAAGTAGAACATTGAAGTAATTACTTAATCACACTGCAGAAAGTTATAATTTCACCTTTATTGCGCTCATTATCTCATTAGTCTCCTTCAGACAAGTTAATCTAACTTAATAAAAATATCTCGCTTGGAGCCTTCTGCATCCCTTTACTTACTTCCCCTTTCTGAGTTGGATGTTTTTAAGAAAATACCTCTGTTGGATTAGTATCATTGTGAATTTGGTCAGCATAAAATCCCTACAGTTTGAAAATGTTTTGGCCCGTTGAGTCCTCAAGGACCCTCCAAAGAGCATTCCCACCCTGATCCAAGACACTAGACATCTCTGCATTTACCATATCTCACCCACCAAGACTGGACACTATGCGCAATTTCCCATGGCCAATCCACCTAACCTACGCATCTTTCGACTGTGGGGTGAAACCCACGCAGACATGGGGCGAACATGCAAACTCCACACAGACAGTCACCTGATGCTGGAATTGAACCCAGGTTTCTAGGCTCTTGAGTCTTCAACAAGCCCCTACTCATTTTGTGAATGTCTACCAAATCCTACTGATGCTTTATTTTTAATCTTTTCAGCCTTATTCCAGCAGGAGCTCCTTGGTTGCAATTTGCTATCATTTGGGGAGAATGTTTGGTTAAGTTGCATGGACCAGCACAGCAATGAAAAAAATTAAATGGATCATGACTGAACTTCCATACCATGATGTGTCATTCATTGCCTTAATTGAGAACGATGCACTGTTTATTGAGACCCACTGTTCCAAAGAACAGTACCCAATGAAAACACCTACATGATCAATTGGCCTGACAGGCTGGTATTCAGGCTATAAGTAATTCACACCAGGTTTCATCATTATGGTCACTATTGGTCCAGTTTGTTTACTCCAAGTTAGTTATTGTTGAATTCAAATTTCACCATCTGCCTTGGGTAGGATTTAAGCCCTGGTCTCCAGCTCAATAAGATGGGGCTTAATCTGATGACATTACCACCACACCACTGTCTCATTATTACCATGCAACTTAAACTATATGGCTTTAAAACCTCAAACACACATGCATTTATGAATAAAACACACTAATGCAGGTGGTTTAGCACAAATATTGTGGTTGGACAAATATTAAGAAGGCAAAACAAATTCTGTAGTTAGTGAATCCAGTGCAGAATGGTGGAGACTGATTTCTTAGTATTTTTTCTGATGGTGACATGATGCCTGCAGAGTGTTGGTCAATCTTCGAATCATTAGTTGATCAGATGGACCTACTTTTTTTTCCTGTATTGGAATTGTTTCATTTCAGAGTTTTCAAGTTTTGTCTTTTTTCATTGACAGAGAAATTGTCACAGATGTTTCTTGTTGCAAGTTCTTGGGCGTTTCTTATTGGTCGGTAACAACCTGTAGCTGAACCAATCTGAAGGCCATCATTAAGCAGCTTTCCTTTAACTCAAAGGCACCTGATGCCACTCCGTCTCATGAAGTGTCAGTGTTCTAAAAATTAGCATAAACTTGTGCAGTTAAAGTATAAATTATTTAAGTCCACTTGATCTCCAGATGGTAAAAGCTGTCTTGGTATTTTAACTGAGATAACTGTGTCAAACTTCCAGTTTCAAGTCGTATCATCTTAAAGGAGAAAATAATTAGATTTAGAATTTGAATGAGCTTTATTGTCACATGTACTCACTTGAGTACAGCAAAAAGTTTACAAGTTGCCACTTATGGTTCATTTTAGGTACAAAGTCACCAAGGTATGGGATCTTAAGTACAAATTTGTAGGGGAAAACCTTTTGAAAAATAAAGGCATAAGAAGTCCAGTATTGCAGATCATAGAAATAAAATAGAAAAATAAATAAATAAAAGAAAGTGGTCCTTTACACACATCACATTCTGTCTGTTTGATTGACCACACTGTAGACATTTTTTATTTCTTTTCTAAGGAAGGAAACACTTGCCTTCAAGTCAATACAACCAAGATGCACGAGACCAGGACAAGGGGAAAGAATCTTCTGAGGAGAATTGAGTAAAAAGGGCTTATATGTCCTGTTAGTAGAATGAGAGGTGATCAAATATAAGCATAAAACATTCTTAAAAGGCATGATAGGATAGATTCTGAGAGGCTTGTTCCATTGGCTAAGGAACCTAGAATGTAGGATCATAGCATCAGAAAAATTGATAAGCCATTAAAACTGAGATAAGGAATTGCTTCTTTTCTCAAAGGATTGTGAACTGTAATGTTAGGGTTACGTCATCATGGAAAGGGATATCTGAAGTACACGCAGTTCCATGGGGGTCCAGATGGCAAATTGATGAGAGGATTCAGGAAAACAATCACTTATCTCGAACATCCATATTGCGAGGAAGCCTTGACACCAGGAAGTGTAAAGCTCACTTTGGAGGGGGGAGGTGTGGTATACAGAACACCTTTGAGCTTTAAACTGATTAGAAGGTGTAAACTACAATTCCGACACTTCAATCTCCATATACATACATTATCATTGCTTTCCCCCTGCCTTTCAAAGGAACTGTTTATTTTTAGATCATAAGACATAGGAGCAGAAATTTGACCACATGGCCAATCAAGTCTGCTCTGCCATTCAATCATAGCTGATAGGTCTTTCAAGGTTAGAGTGGTGCTGGAAAAGCACAGCAGGTCAGGCAGCATCTGAGGGGCAGGGAAAAATCGATGTTTCAGGCAAAAGCCCTTCATCAAGAATTCCTGATGAAGGGCTTTTGCACAAAACAGTGATATTTCCCTGTCCTTGGATGCTGCTTGACCTGCTGTGCTTTTCCAGCACCGTTCTAATCTTGACTCTAATCTCCAGTATCTGCAGTACCCACTTCTGTCTGATAGGTCTTTCAAACCTATTGTCCCGCTTTCTCCCTATAACCTTTGATTCACTTGTCAATCAAGAGCTTATTTATTTCTGTTTTAAATATAGTCAATGACTTGGCTTCCACAGATTCACCATCCTCTGGCTAAAAGAGATCTCTTTATCTCCGTTCTAAAGGGTCTTCCCTTTACTCTGAGGCTGTCCCCTTGGGTCCTCGTCTCTCCCTCTAATGGAAACATCTTCCCAATGTCCACTCTGTCCAGGCTATTCAGTATTCTGTAAGTTTCAATTAGATCCCCTCATCCTTCTAAACTCCATCGAGTATAGTCCCAGAGTCCTCAAATGTTCCTCATATGTTAAGCCTTTCATCCCTGGAATCATTCTCATGAACCTCCTCTGGGCCTGCTCCAGGGCCAATACATCCTTCCTGAAGGATGGGGTCCAAAATGCTCACAAGACTCTGAATGTGATCTGACCAGAGTCTTATAAAGCCTCAGAAGTACATCCCTACTTTTATATTCTAGTTGTCTCAAGGTGAATGACAACATTGTATTTGCCTTTCTAATTATTGCCTCAACCTGCAAGTTTATTTTAAGAGAAACCTCGACTAGGACTTCCAAGTCCCTTTGCACTTAAGATTTCTGAATTTTCTGTCCATTTAGAAAATAGTCCATTCCTCTATTCTTCTTAGCAAAGTGCATGGCCTCACACTTTCCTGCATTGTGTTCCATCTGCCACTTCTTTGCCCACTCTCCCCATCTGTCTGAATCTTTCTGCAGCCTGCACCTCCTCAATGCTACCTGTCCCTCCACCTATCTCAGTATTGTCTGCAAATTTAGCCAGAATGTCCATCTGTTTCTTCATCCAGATCATTAATGGCCTTTGATAGAGTGTCTTCAATTCAAATAGCTCTGAAAATCTAAATATCTCATTTGTTATTTATTTCTTTGCTTACTACTAACTATATGGCTAAAACATTAAACTTTAACTAAATTAATTCCCTCAAGCTGTGACCTCAGTGGTTATACGTTACAATGCCAGTAAGATGTTGGACATTGTACTGCTCAGAACCCCCTTCTCTGTACTGTATGCTGTAGTTTGGTATGCTTTGGTGTTTGGTATGCTTTCCTTTATTGGTCAGAGCATTGAGTATTAGAGTTGGGAGGTCATGTTGTGGCTGTACAGGACATTGGTTTGGCCATTTTTGGTGTGCAATGCTGGTCTCCTTCCTATCAGAAGGATGTTGTGAAACTTGAAAGCGTTCATGAAAGATTTACAATGATGTTGAAAAGGTTGGAGAGTTTGAGCTCTAGGGAGAGGCTGAACAAACTGGGGCTGTTTTCCCTGGAGCGTCGGAGGCTGAGGGGTGACCTTATAAAGCTTTATAAAATCATGAGGGCCATGGATAGGGTAAATAGACAAGGTCTTTTCCCTGCGGTGAGGGAGTCCAGAAGTAGAGAGCATAGGTTTAGGGTGAGAGGGGAAAAATTTAAAAGGGACCTAAGGGGCAACTTTTTCAGATAGAAGGTGTTGTGTGTATGGAATGAGATGCCAGAGGAAGTGGTGGGGGCTGGTACAATTACAATATTTAAAAGGCATCTGGATGGATATATGAATAGGAAAGATTTAGAGGGATGTGGGCCAAGTGCTGGCAAAAGGGACTCGATTAGGTTGGGATATCTGGTCAGCATGGATGTGTTGGACCAAAGGGTGTGTTTCCATGCTGTTCATCTCTACGCCTCTATGACTCTATATATTAATAGTTACAACAACAATAACCCCAACTCTGTTGCTCACTTGAACCTGAGTCAAATACCTGAAGAATCGATGTAAGAACACAACCACAAAACTTTGGCAACTTCTATTGCCAGGAGCTGGTTTACCATTGCTTTTCTCTTCTCTGCCTTAGATATAGACAACTGGGCTCATTGAATCTCTTGAACAGTACAGAGAGTGCAGGGGCATTCTTAAGAGGGTAATCAGGTGGGCAAATAGGGGATGAGATAGCCTTAGCAGGTAAGGTTAAGGATAATCCAAAGACATTCTACAACTATACCAAGAGTAAGACAGCAGTGAGAGAGAGAGAAAGAATAGGGCCCCTTAAAGGTCATCTTTGTGTTGAACCTCAACGAGATGGAAGAAATCTTAAATGAATATTTTGTGTTAGACTTTACTGTGGAGGAAGAAATGCAGGCTGGAGAACTCAGGGAAATAAATATTGATGTTTTGAAACCAGTTCACATTACAGAAAAGGGACGGCTGGATGTCTTAGAAAATAAAGGTGAATGAATCTCCAGGACCTGATCTAGTGCATCCCAGAATGTTGTGGGAAGTTGGGAAGGAAATTGCAGGGTTCGGGCATAGGTTTAGGGTGAGAGGGGAAAGATATAAAAGAGACCTAAGGGGCAATTTTTTCACACAGAGGGTGGTACGTGTGTGGAGTGGGCTGCCAGAGGAAGTGGTGGAGGCTGTTGCAACATTTAAGAGGCGTTTGGATGGGTATATGAATGGGAGGGGTTTGGAGGGATATGGACCGGGTGCTGGCAGGTGGGATTAGATTGGGTTGGGATATCTGGTCGGCATGGACGGGTTGGACTGAAGGGTCTGTTTCCATGTTGTACACCTCTATGACTCTATGACTCTAAATACCGAAGTTCTCATGTTGCTGATAATCAAGAACAGGACATGGTATCCCGGGAGTGATACACCACACTCTTCTGACTTATCCTGTTTGAACAATTTTGTCCTACATTTAGGCTGGCTTTGTTGATTATTTCCTTGGGTAGATTGGACGTGGTAGTGACCTCTGACCTCAAACTCTGAGATCACTCAGTCAGTAATTCCTCCATTCTGACTGAGTTCTCCTGAAGATTAGAATTAAGTTTATTGTCACATGTATTCAAGTTATACAAGAACAGGAGTAGGGTGAAAAGTTTACAATGTTGCCAACACATGGTGCTATCTTAGGTAAAAAGTACCTCGGTACAAATGTAGAGAAGATAAAGAAAAATTACTGTAATTTTCAGACAGTTTCTTCACTATTTTCAGGGATGACTCTGATTCCCCACAACAATGAATTAGTGACCTGCTGTGTGAGACTTGAAAGCATTTCAGAAATCAAGGCAGACCATGTAGAGATTTTTGGTCACCTTTGACAGCAGCCTTCAAAATCCCCTGACTCTTCCCACCAAGAGAAACAAGAACAGCAGGTACATAGGAACACTGCAGCTTGATAGGTCCCTTCTAAGTCACATGCTATCCTGACTTGGCACTATACGTATATATATATATATATATATATATATATATAGAGAGAGAGAGAGAGAGAGAGAGAGAGAGAGATGCTGGAAATGCATAGCAGGTCAGGCAGCATCCAAGGAGCAGTAAAATCGACGTCTTGGGCAGGAATAAGGCTGGAAGCTTCGGGGATGGAGAGATAAATGAAAGGGGTTTTGGCTGGGGAGAAGGTAGCTGGGAGTGCAATAGGTAGATGGAGGAAGGGGTAAAGGTGATAGGTTGGAGAGGAGGGTGGAGCAGATAGGTGGGAAGGAAGATTGTCAGGTGGGACAGGTCATGAGGATGGGTGCTGAGCTGGAAGTTTGGAACTCAGGTAAGGTGGGGGGAGGGGAAATGAGGAAACTGGTGAAGTCCACATTGATGCCCTGGGATTGAAGGATTCCGAGGTGGAAGATGAGGCGTACTTCCTCCAGTCGTCGGATGGTGAGGGAGTGGCGGTGGAGAAAGCCAAGGATCTACATGTCCTCGGCAGAGTGGGAGGGGGTGTTGAAATGTTGGGCCACAGGATGGTGGGGTTGATTGGTGTGGTTGTCCCAGAGATGTTCTCTAAAGTGCTCTGCGAGAAGACGTCCAGTCTCCCCAATGTAAAGGAGACCACATCGAGAGCAACGGATACAATAAATGACATTTGTGGATGTGCAGGTGAAACTTTGATGGATGTGGAAGGCTCCTTTGGGGCCTTAGATGGAGGTGAGGGAGGAGGTGTGGGTGCAGATGTTGCAATTCCTGTGGTGGCAGGGGAGGATGCCAGGACGGGAGGGTGGGTTGTCAGGGGTCGTGGACCTGACCAAGTAGTCACAAGGGAATGGTCTTTGCAGAAAGCAGATAGGGGAGGGGAGGGAAATATATCCCTGGGGTGGTGGGGTCCGTTTGTAGGTGGTGGAAATGTCAGCAGATGATGCGGTTTATGCAGAGGTTGATGGGGTGGAAGGTGAGGGCCGGGGAGGTTTTGTCCTTTTTGCGATTGTGGGGTAGGGTTTGAGGGCGTAGGTGCAGGATGTGGATGAGATGCATTGGAGGACATCTTCAACCACGTGGGAGGAGAAATTATGGTCTTTAAAAGGCCATCTAGTTTGTTTTGTGGTGGAACTGGTCCTCTGGGGAGGCAGAGGAATTGGGAATACAGGATAGCATTTTTGCAGGAGGTAGACATTTCCACACTCCAGCCGTTTCAAGGACAGAACCCCCTGGTCCTCACCTTCCACCCCACCAACCTCCGCATAAACTGCATCATCCACTGACATTTCTGCTACTTACAAATGGACCCCACTACCAGGAATATATTTCTCTCTCCACCCATATCTGCTTTCTGCAAAGACAGTTCTCTGTGACAAACTGGCCAGGTCCACGACCCAAAACAACCCACCCTCCCTCCCAGCACCTTCCCCTGCCATTGCAGGAATTGCAAAACCTGCGCCCACACCTCCTCCCTCACCTCCATCCAAGGCCCTAAAGGAGCCTTCGAGGAGAAAGTGAGGTCTACAGATGCTGGAGATCAAAGTTGAAACTTTATTGCTGGAACAGCACAGCAGGTCAGGCAGCATCCAGGGAACAGGAGATTCGACGTTTCGGGCACAGGCCCTTCTTCCTGAAGAAGGGCCTGTGCCCGAAACGTCGAATCTCCTGTTCCCTGGATGCTGCCTGACCTGCTGTGCTGTTCCAGCAATAAAGTTTCAACCTAAAGGAGCCTTCCACATTCACCAAAGTTTCACCTGCACTTCCACCAATGTCATTTATTGTAACCGCTGCTCCCGATGTGGTCTCCTTTACATTGGGGAGACTGGACGTCTTCTCGCAGAGTGCTTTGGAGAACATCTCTGAGACACCCGCACCAATCAACCCCACCATCCTGTGGCCCAACATTTCAACTCCCCCTCCCACTCTGCCGAGGACATGGAGGTCCTGCGCCTCCTTCACCGCTGCTCCCTCACCACTAGATGCCTGGAGGAAGAACCCCTCATCTTCTGCCTCAGAACACTTCAACCCCAGCGTATTCATGTGGATTTCACCAGCTTTCTCATTTCCCCTTCCCCCACCTTACCCGAGTTCCAAACTTCCAACTCAGCACCATCCTCATGACTTGTCCCACCTGTCAATCTTCCTTCCCACCGATCTGTTCCAACCTCCTCTCTGACCTATCACCTTTACCCCCATCTCCATCCGCCCAGCTACCTTCTCCCCTGCCCCATCCCCTCCTATTTATCTCTTCCCCCCCCACCCCCGAGGCTTCCAACTTCATTCTTGATGAAGGGCTCCTGCCGAAACATTGATTTTCCTGCTCCTTGGATGCTGCCTGACCTGCTGTGCTTTTCCAACACCACTGTAATCTTGACTCTCATCTCGACCATCTGCAATCCTCACTTTCGCCTACTATATATATATATATATATATATATATGGCTGCTCCTTCATTGTCACTGGACTAAAACCCTGGAATAAATCCCCTATCCTACATGGGAGTTTCTTCACCACATGGTCTGTTATAGTTCACGAAAGTGGTTCACCTTATCCAAGTATCCACTCTCTAGTCAAAGACATGTAAGACTAGAAAAACCTCATGACTTCATACCAATTAGATTGTCTTTTCTTTCATTATTTGACATTGAACAGTAGTAATATGAATGAGTCTGTTGTTACTGTGCATCTGGACGGCCTGTTTTAACAGGAATACTCCATTTGCTGTTTGTGGTTTGCCTGTGCTTGTACACTCCGCAATCGTTGCCTCAGAAATCTCCTCTCCTGTACTTTTTTTATCACTGTAGGAATAAACATCGTTTCACCTTTGCATATCAAGTTTGTTTTCAGTCTTATTAACCTGACTGAGACTTCAAATCACTGTGATTCTATCTCCAATAAGAAGATATGAACTAGGAGCAGGAGTAGGCCGTCTGGCCTTTCGAGCCTGCTCCACCATTCAATAAGATCATGGTTGATCTTCTCATGGCCTCAGCTCCACTTGTCCACCCGCTCACCATTCCTTTTCTATTCAGAGGTCTACCTTTGCTTAAAAACATTCAACAAGGTAGCCTCAACTGTTTCACTGGGCAAGGAATTCCAGATTCATAACCCTTTGGGTAAAGAAGTTCCTCCTCAACTCGGTCCTAAATTTGCTCGGCCTTATTTTGGGGGTGATGTCCCCTAGTTCCAGTTTCAACTGCCTGTGGAAATAACTGCCCTGCTTCTCTGTTACCTACTCCCTTCATAATTTTATATATTTCTACAAGATCCCCCCTCATTCTTCTAAATTCCAAGAAGTACAGTCCGAGTCGACAGAAACTCTCCTCATAAGCCAATCTTCTCAATTCCAGAATGAACCTAGTGAACCTCCTGTGCACCCCCTCTAGTGCCAATACATCCTTTCTCAAGTAAGGAGACCAAACCTTTACCAGGCAGCTGAGACAGATTCTCTGTGTCTCTTTTAATGAAGTAAATATCAAGGCTTTTCAGCAAATTACAATCCTCCACTGAATAAATCCATTAGAAAATATCTTAAAACACCAAATCTATTCATGTGATTTTTGTAAGTGGTGTTAACAGTCTTGGTGAGCCCACAGCTTTAGTGCAGTTCCGTGTTCTCTGCTAGTCCTTCCCACTAGTGGAGGTTCCAAAGCAGCAGAAGTTCCTTCTTCAGACAGTTGTTGGTCAACCAGAGGTCACTCACTCCTCATGGCACCAGCAGCTGACAGGGAGGAGAAAGTGAGGACTGCAGGTGCTGGAGACCAGAATTGAAAAATGTGGTGCTGGAAAAACACAGCAGGCCAGGCAGCATCCGAAGAGCAGGAGAATCGACGTTTCAGGCATAATTCAGGCAATTCCTGAAGAAGGGCTTATGCCCGAAACGTCAAATCTCCTGCTCCTCGGATGCTGTCTGGCCTGCTGTGGTTTTCCAGCACCACATTTTTCAACACAGTAAAGCATACACCAGAGAGTCCAGACTCCTTATGGATCCCAGACCAAATGTGTGTGAAGCCTTGCATGTGGGTCATGTTGTAAATAAAGCACAAAGTATCCTCAGTTTTACCAATGAAGGCATAGTATCCTAAAGTGAGGATATTATGTGAACAATGTATAGAACACTGGTTCAGCCTCAAGACCAATCGGCCTCTCCAGCCTATTTGTCATTCAATAGGATCGTGGCTCAACTAAAGTCTCATGTCTGGTTCTGAATGCCACACAAGATGTGAAGGATTGCAAAAAAGTACAAAACAGAAAGACTACAATGTTTTCAGGAATGAGGAAATTCATTTATGTAGCTGGATCAGTGAATTTGAGACAGTTTCCTCTGGGAAAACAGTATAGAGAGAAGATATGATTGAGGATTGAGGGATCTGGGCAAAGCAGGTGAAGAGAAACTGTTCCCATTGGTGGAAGTGTTGAGAACAAGAGCAACAGATTTAAGGTGATTGGTTAAAAAAAATAGGAGACATGGGGAAAACCTTTTTCAGACAATAGAGTTATTAGGAATAGGCTGCTGAAGAGTGTGGCAGAGGGAAATTAAATTGAGGCATTCAAGGGGGAATTGGATTATTATCTGAAAAGGAGAAATGTGCAGGGTTACAGAGAAGAGGAACGAGGGTGATGAATCACTGCTTCAGAGAGCTGGCATAGTCAGATGGACTGAAGGCTTCCTTCTGCATTGTAATGAATCCATGACTGTGTAACAATACTCCATAGTAACACATTCATTGTTTTGGATCTTAGTTATGACAAAAGAAAATGTTAGCTTTTCAGACCTTTATCCTGTCCTGTGTCTTATTCTTTTCTCCGTAAAATTGTCAGTTTCTGTGATGTGTTCAGTTTCTCGTGTTGATTCATTTATTTGCTTTGCTTCCTAGTCGGTCATTAATCAGCAAATGGAAGGTGAGGAGATGGTAAACCATATCTTAATGAAACAAACAGTCCTTGGATCTAAATAAAGGAATGTCTTATGAGTATAAGTACCTGGGGCTACATTCTGAAACACATCTGTGATCAATTTTACAACAACCGGTAATTAATCATTCCAACAATTCCTAACAATCATTTCAGCTGTGACCTCATTCTGTAATCTCTTCCTTGATTTTTATTTTAGATTTTAATACCACAATTAAAAAATTTTAATCATCTAATAGTTGACCTTTGCTAATGGACTTTTATGATTTATCCCTCACAGTTAGATCGTTTGATCATCTCCAATGAATAAAAATGAGGCTGTCAAAAATATCCTGAAGGGTTGATTTAAAATAATTTCCAATTTAAGAAATTTAAAGCAAAGCAATATAGGAACTGGCATTCTGTCAAAATCTCTGGTGAAATGAAACACAAAACTGCAAAATCAGTGCACAAAATTTTAATCATTGTTTTTAGAAGTTTGTGAAATTGTTATTCTCATTCTATTAAATAAAATATGAGAAAAATAACACAAGACAGTGTACAAAGCAAAGAGAGATGAGTTTCTGTGTCAAGTTGTTTGGTAGATAAAAAAGCATTTCCCACTTGTAAAAATGATACCTGTCGAGTAATGAACAGTGTGTTTATTGGGATTTAAATTCGACTTGTATGTTACCAACACTCTGAATTTAATCTTCATCATCACTGTATTGCACTGACCCAGTGAGATAGTCTAGTAACCTCTGAAAGAATCTTCTCCATGGTCACCTCATTGATCAGATGGGTTTTACAATGAGTGAGGCATCTACTAACACAGGTTACTGAAAAATACATGGTTTTGTAATTATCCAATGCCATTCACAACCTCAGGGCCTCAATGTTCTTCACAGTAAACACATTATTTCTCAAGTGCAGTCATTTTTGCAATACGGAAAGCCCACACACCACCACGTTCCCAAAATACCACTAATCATGACCAGATATTCTGATTTGGTGATGTTAATTGAAGGCAAAGCATTAATCTGATCACTATTGAGAATTACACTGCTCTACCTTAGTATTGTGTCAGAGAATCTTTCTTAACCCACCTGAATTAATTTAACAGCTCTTTAAATAAACTCTTCCAACAATACAGTACACCCCCATTACTGAACCAAAGTTACAGTGAAACCTTACTGCTTAAAGCTTACAGAATAGTTTTCATATAATCAAATCACCATCCATGTGACGACCATCAACTATTGTTCCTTCCTTGTCTGCTGGCAACCATAGATGTTCTGATTATCTGAAGTGGAGTCTTTCAAGTTCGAGACCTGAATTGGCCAAATATAAAATACTGTGGATTCTGGAAATCTGAAATAAACCAGAAAACATTTCAATTTGATGAGGATCCTTCATCAGATCTGACCAGCGGTGACCCGTCTATTGGGTTGGAACTTGCGTGAGAAAAGAGGAGATCTTAAATAAATCACTCTGCAGTTTCATCTTCTTCTCTGTACCTAATTCTGAACTGCAGTCCAGAATTTTAAAAATACTACAGAGTAAAAGACCCTTTTCCGAATTGGTGCACTTTTTTAATGTGTTCATGGGTAACACAAGCTGGGCCTTCACTTATTGTCCATCTCAACAGAACAGTTAAGAGTCAACGATGTGGTTGTGTGTCTGGAGTCACGTGTAAATCAGACCAGGTAAGTATGGCAGATTTCCTTCCCGAAAGGACGATAATGAATCTAATGGGTTTTTACGACAATCAACAGTGGTCACACAGTCCCCAATAGGCTAGGTTTTTGTTACAGAACTTTTATTGAATTCAAATTCTACCATCTGCTACAGTAAGATTCAAACTCATGTCCCCAGAACATGAGCACGGGCTGCTAAATGCCAAAGCAGTGACATTATTACAGCTCAATTCCACCTGTCTTGCCCTGAATATGGTCCTGACCATCCATCAGTTCAGTATGCTGCCTCCCTGCTATGCAAACATCTTCCTCACAATGGGACACTTCACTCTGTCTCCTCCTGTTTACCCTCACATGCTCTACTGTGCTCTTGTGCTGGAACTCATAACCTTCTGCTATTGGTTTGTTTGCACTTGCATTAATTCTCACAGCCTTGTGAAATTCTCTGACACTTTCACACTGCATATCCTCTCTGTATCCATCTCTTCCTCCACCCGCTGCTTCCTCCTTTTACTATGCTAAGCGGCTGATACATGCTCACATGAAGTGTCTTTATACAACAGAGAGATACTTATAGAATCTTGAGGGGTGTGGGGAAGCTGCTGCCATGTTGCAATTCCTTCAATTCATTGCTACAGTGCACAGAGACAGCTGGGATATGGCCTAGAGATATTATCACTGGACTATTAATCCCGATCATGTTCTGTGGACCCAGGTTCGAATCTGGCTGTGATAGTAGTTGGAATTTGAATTCAATAAAAATATGGAATTAAGGCTTTAATGTTAACTATGGATCTATTGTCAATTGTTGAGGGGAAACCCATCAGGTTGTGCCCTTCAGGGAATGAAACTGCCATCCTTATCTGGTCTGGTCTATATGTAACCCCAGGTCCACAGACAACATGATGTCTCTTATCTGCCCTTTGGGCGATTAAGGTGAGCAATAAATGCTGGCTTAGCTAGAAATATCCTCAGCCCATGAATGAATAAAAACAATATGGTTGCAGAGTCCATGCTGACCTCACACTGCTGGGAGTGTATTTGAAGTCCATCCACATTATAGGTGGGGGGTGGCAGCTGGATGAAGGAAGTGGAAAATTCTGCCTTCCCTTTAGCTCGGCACTCTTAACACACTTGCCTCAACCAACATTGATGCTGAAATGAAGGAGCCAGTTGTGCCTGAGTGACCCTAATACCCTCTGAGATACTGTGGTCTTCAATGGGACCCACTCAGGCGTCAGGATTGCCAGCGAAGAGCACGTTAAAATCTATCATCTAAAGCACAGCTGCATGGAAACAAAGAAACATTGGGGATCGCAGCAAGCGGAGGCCATTTGGCCCTTCGAGCCTGCTCCACTATTCATCACAATCATGGCTGATCATCCAACTCAGTTGCCTAATCCTGCTTTCTCCCCATAACCTTTGATTCCATTTGCCCCAAGTAATGTATCTAGCCATCCCGTACATACATTCAATGTTTTGACATCAACCCCTTCCTGTGGTAATGAATTCCACAGGTTCACCACTCTTTGGGTCTCCACATCTCCACCCTGAATGGTCCACCTGGAATCCTCCGACTGTGACCCCTGGTTCTGGACATATCCCCCATTGGTAACATCCTCCCTGTATCTGCCCTGTCCATTCCTGTTAGAATATTGTAAGTCTGTATGAGATCCTCCCTCATTTGTCTGAACTCCAGCAAAAACAATCCTAACCTTGTCAATCTGTCCTCATATGTCAGTCCAGCCATCCCCGGAATCAGCCTGGGAAACCTTCACTGCTTTCCCTCGAGAGCAAGAGCATCTTTCCTCAGAAAAGGAGAACAAACTCCACACAATGTTCCAGGTGTGGCCTCACCAAGGCCCTGTATAACTGTAACAACACATCCCTGCTCCTGTACACGTACCCTTTCACAATGAAGGCCAACATCCCATTTGCCTTCTTTCCCACCTGCTGCCCCTGCATGCTTACCTTCAGCGAGTGGTGCACAAAGACACCCAGGTCCCACTGCACACTCCCCTCTCTCAATTTACAGCCATTCAGGTAGGAATCTGCCTTCTTGTTTTTGCTTCCCAAGTGAATAACCTCACATTTATCCAAATGAAACTGCATCTGCCATTGATTTGCTCACTCACCCAACTTGTCCCGACCAGGCTGAAGGATCTCTGCATCCTCGTCACAGTTCACCCTCCCACTCAACTTAGTATCATCTGCAAACTTTGAGTTATTACATTTTGTTCCCTCATCCAAGTCATTAATATATGTTGTGAAGAGCTGGTGTCCCAGCGCTGATCCCTGTAGTACCCTACTAGTTACTGCCTGCTAATTTGAAAAAGGACCCACTAATTCCTATTTTTTGTTTTCTCTCTGCCAAACCATTTTCTATCCATCTCAATACACTTCCCGCAATCTAATGTGCTTTAATCTTTTAATCTTCTGAAACTAAATGAGAGACAGATGATCAATAATGTCAGGGCAAATGATGGCAATGTACTACATCTAGGGACTCAGAATCCCCCAATATTCTGGGGATATGGGTTCAAATCCAATCACAGTAAATTGTTAAAATATTTACTCAGTAATTAAGCAAAAAGGTCTGCAACATATTTATTAGACCATAAGGCAAAGGAGCAGAAATTAGGCCATTAAGCCCATTGAGTCTGCTCTACCATTTAATCATGACTGACAAGTTTCTCAACCCCATTTTCCCACTTTCTCTCTGTAACCCTTGATCCCCTTGATACTCAAGAACCTATCTATCTCAGTCTTAAATATAGTAAATGGCCTGGCCTCCACAGCCCTCCGTGGCAATGAATTCCATAGATTCCCCACTCTCTGGCTGAAGAAGTTTCTCCTTATCACTATTCTAAAGGGTCTTCCCTTTACTCTAAGGATGTGTCCTCTGGTTCTAGTCTCTCCTACCAATAGAAACATCTTCCCAACATCCACTCTGTCCAGGCCATTAAGTATTCTATAAGTTTCAGTTAGATCCCCACCTCATCCTTCTAAACTCCATCAAGTATAAACCCAGAGTCCTCAAACATTCCTCATATGTTTAGTTTTTCATTTCTGGGACTATTCTCGTGAAACTCCCCTGAACATGTTCCAGGGCCAGTACATCCTTCCTGAGATATGGGGCCCAAAACTGTATGTAATATTCCAAACGTGGCCTGACCAGAGCCTTACAGAGCCTCAAACTGCATCCCTGCTTTTATATTCAAGTCCTCTCAAAAAAAATGCCATGAGTTCATTTGCCTTCCTAACTACTGACTCAACCTGCAAGTTTACCTTGAGATAATCCTGGAGGAGAACTCCCAAGTTTCTTTGCACTTCAGACTTCTGAATTTTCTCCCTATTTAGAAAATAGTCCATGCCTCTATTCTTCCTACTAAAGTGCATGACCTCACACTTTCCCACTTTGTACTCCATATGCTACTTTTTTGTCCACTTTCCTAACCTGTCCAAATCCATCTGCAGCCTCCCCACCTCCTCAATGCTACCTGTCCCTCTACCTATCTTTGTATTGTCTGCAAACTTAGCCAGAATGCCCTCAGTTCCTACATCTAGATCGTTAATATAAAAAGTAAAAAGTTATGGTCCCAACACTGAGACTTGCAGAACTTCACTTGTCACCGGCTGCCATCCTGAGAAGGACCCTTTTATCTCCACTCTCTGCCAGACAGCCAAGCTTCTATCCATGCTAGCACCTTACCTCTGACACTGTGGACCCTTATCTTACTCAGTAGCTCTATGTGCGGCACCTTGTCAAAGGCCTTCTTGAAGTCCAGGCAGATAATATCCATTGGCTGTCCTTGGTCTAACCTGCTCATTACTTCCTCAAAGAATTCTAGCAGATTTGTCAGGCATGACCACCCCTTGATGAAACCATGCTGACTTTGCCCTATTTTACCATATCCTTCCAAGTATTCAGAAATCTCATCCTTCACAATGGATTCCAGGATCTTGCTCATGACTGAGGTTCGGCTAATCAGTCTGTAATTTTCCCTCTTTTACTGTACTCCCTTTTTAAACAGGGATGTCATTTTTGTGATTTCCAGTCCTCTGGGACCCTCCCTGACTCTAGCAATTTCTGAAAGTTCACCACTAATGCCTACGCATCTCTTCAGCTATTTCCCTCAGAATTCTGGGGTGTAGTCCATCTGGTCCAGGTTATTTATCCACCTTTAGGCCATTCAGTTTTTCTAACACCTTCTCCTTGGTGTTGGCCACCATACCCAGCTCTGTCCCCTCACTCTCTTGGAGTTTTGGGATATTACTTGTGTCTTCCAGCGTGAAGACTGGCGTGAAGTAATTATTCAGTTCCTCAGCCATTTCCTTATTCCCCACTTCAATCTCTCCAGCGATCCAATGTACACTGTTGCCTTTGTTTTTCTCTTTATATATCTAAAGAAACTCTTCCAGTCTTCCTTTATATTACTGGCTAACTTGCCCTTATATTTAATCGTCTCCTTCCTTATTTCTTTTTTTGTTACCCTGTGTTGGTCTTTGTAAGTTTCCCAATCCTCTGTTTCCCACTGCCTTTTGCCATGTTCTATGCTTTCTCCTTTGCTTTTATGTTGTCCCTGACTTCCCCAGTCAGCCATGGTCACCTCATCCACCCTGTACTCTGCTTCTTTTTCTTTGGGATGAATCTTTCCAGTGTCTTCTGAATTACTCCCAGAAACTCAGGCCTGCTGAGCTCCCCTCCCAGTCAATTCTATCCTCCCTCAAGCCTCTAAAGTTGCCTTTATTCAGCTCTAATACCATTCCCTCTGATTTATCATCTCCCTCTCAAATTGCAGAGTAAATTCAATCATATTATAATCACTGCCCCCTAAGGGTTCCTTCATCTTAAGCTCCTTGTCAAGTCCGCCTCATTGCATTACTTCAGCAAGGCATTTGATAAGGTTCCCCATGGTAGGCTCATTCAGAAGGTCAGGAGGAATAGGATTCAAGGGACCATAGCTGTCTGGATACAGAATTGGCTGGCCAACAGAAGACAGCGAGTGGTAGTAGAAGGAAAATATTCTGCCTGGAAGTCTGTGGTGAGTGGTGTTCCACAGGGCTCTGTCCTTGGGCCTCTACTGTTAGTAATTTTTATTAATGACTTGGATGAGGGTATTGAAGGATGGGTCAGCAAGTTTGCAGATGGCACAAAGGTTGGAGGTGTCGTTGACAGTATAGAGGGCTGTTGTAGGCTGCAGTGGGACATTGATAGGATGCAGAGATGGGCTGAGAGGTGGCAGATGGAGTTCAACCTGGATAAATGTGAGGTGATGCATTTTGGAAAGTCGAATTTAAAAGCTGTGTACAGGATTAAGGATAGTGTGGAGGAACAGAGGGATCTTGGGGTGCAGGTACATAGATCCCTTAAAATAGCCATCCAAGTGGACAGGGTTGTTAAGAAAGCATATGGTGTTTTGGCTTTCATTAATAGGGGGATTGAGTATAAGAGTCGTGAGATCTTGTTGCAGCTCTATAAAACTTTGGTTAGACCGCACTTGGAATACTGCGTCCAGTTCTGGTTGCCTTATTACAGGAAAGATGTGGATGCTTTGGAGAGGGTTCAGGGGAGGTTTACCAGGATGCTGCCTGGACTGGAGGGCTTATCTTATGAAGAGAGGATGACTGAGCTCGGACTTTATTCATTGGAGCAAAGAAGGAGGAGAGGGGACCTAATTGAGGAATACAAGATAACAAGAGGCATAGATAGAGTCGATTGCCAGAGACTATTTCCCAGGGCAAAAATGACTAACACGAGGGGTCATAGTTTTAAGCTGGTTGGAGGAAAGTATAGAGGGGATGTCAGAGGCGGGTTCTTTACACAGAGAGTAGTGAGAGCATGGAATGCGTTGCCAGCAGCAGTTGTGGAAGCGAGGTCATTGGGATATTTAAGAGACTGCTGGACATGCATACGGTCACAGAAATTTGAGGGTGCATACATGAGGATCAGTGGTCGGCACAACATCATGAGCTGAACGGCCTGTTCTGTACTGTACTGTTCTATGTTCTATGCATCCATTTAAGGTAAGGGGTAGGAGATTTAGAGGGGATTTGGGAAAAACCTTTTCCACTCAAGCATGTGGTTCGAACCTGGAATACACTACCTGGGAAAGTAGTGGAGGCTGGAAACCTTACGATCTTTAAAAGATATTTGGATGAGTACTTCAAATACCATAACGTTCAGAGGTATGGGGGAAGAGCAGGAAATTGGGATTAGCATGCCTTTAGTGATAGTTATGCGGTTGCGGATTTGATGGGCCGAAGGGCCTTTTCTGCACTGTATGAATCTATAAAAGATTTGCCCACTGGAAGTATATATAAATGATCTAATTGTTGTCAAACTCTACTGGTTCACTAATGTCCTTCAGGGAAGGAAATCTGCCATCCTTGGAGACAGTGAGATTTGCAGATGCTGGAGATCAGATTAGATTAGATTACTTACAGTGTGGAAACAGGCCCTTCGGCCCAACAAGTCCACACCAACCCGCCGAAGAGCAACCCACCCCGACCCATTCCCCCACATTTACCCCTTCACCTAACACTATGGGCAATTTAGCATGGCCAATCCACCTAACCTGCACATTTTTGGATTGTGGGCGGAAACCAGCACACCCGGAGGAAACCCACACAGACACGGTGAGAATGTGCAAACTCCACACTGACAGTCGCCTGAGGCGGGAACTGAACCCGGGTCTCTGGCGCTGTGAGGCAGCAGTGCTAACCACTGTGCCACCGTGCCACCCACTTTATTTTTTAAAACAGACAAAAATTTATTCACAAAATTACAGAATGAAACATAAAGAACAAGAATATAGAATACCCACAGACCCCACCTATGCAAACTAGACTTAATTATGCTGTTCTGAAAACACACAATAGTCCCAATAAACAAACCCCTCAAACACAGAGTAAAAATGAAACAAAGGTTTACATGTCAAAGTTAGAAGGGCAGAAGGAGAGAGACTAGCAGCCCGTTTCCACACAGACCACTGCTGAACTGACTCAAAAAAGATTTCAGCTTTTAGGGCTGACCATACCCCTTTCATTATATAGGTTACTTCTAAAACATGAAAGTTGTGGCCCAAAGTATCATCTGTTGTTCCGGAGCCCGGACTATTTTACGACCCCTCCGAAAGAAAAACCAAGGACACAATCCTTGAGAAAAGTACCAGCTTTATGACAGTTATTGGAACATCCAGGCTCTTATGTCTACATTAACTCTAACATTAATATGAGCAGGACCCACATACTTTTGTCAAATTTTTTAAAGTTGTCATTCTATTCATATCAGAATTGAGAGTATGTTGCTGGAAAAGCACAGTAAGTCAGGCAGCATCCGAGGAGCAGGAAAATCGATGTGTCAGGCCGAAGCCCTTCATCAGGAAGGGCTCTTGATGAAGGGCTCTGTCCCGAACCATTGATTTTCCTGTTCCTCAGATGCTGCCTGACCTACTGCACCTTTCCAGCAACACACTCTCAAATCTGCCATCCTTACCTGGTCTACGTGTGACTCCAGACCCAGAGCAATGTGATTGACTGGGCAGTTAGAGATGGACAATAAATACTGGCCCAACTAGTGATGCCCACAACCCCTGAATGAATTAGAAACAAAATAGATGAAATGAGAAAAGGAAATGTACTTTGGGTTTCCGCTGATTGCTATTAAAGTATTAGCAATGCTCTTCAAGAGGAAACGAACATTTCCTGAAAGCTTTGCATGCATGTGATCCCACAGTAACCCCAGAGAGACCCTGCAATGTGAGGGGACACATCTTGCTCCAATCCTCTGTCATTCACTTCTAACCTAAAACAGTTCGAATTTCCATCAATTCTAATGAAAGGTCATAAACCTGAAATGGTAACTAAATTTCACTCTCCACAGATGCTGCCAGATCTGCTGCAAATTTCCTGCAACCTTGGCATGGGCAACATGATGGGTCAGTAGTTAGCACTATTGCCTCACAGGACCTGGGTTCAATTCTTGCTTTGTGCAACTGTCTGTGTGGAGTTTACATAAACTCCCCAGTGTCTGCGTGGGTTTCCTCCGGGTGCTCCCACAATTCACCTAACAGGTGAAGGTTAGGTGAATTGGCCATGCTCAATTGCCTATATTGTTCAGGGATGTGTAGGTTAGGTGTATTAGTCAGGGCTTAATATCAAGGGGAATGGGTCTGGGTGAGTTACTTTTTGGAGAGTCAGTGTGGACTTGTTGGGCCAAGGAGCCTGTTTCCATACTTTGGGATTCTATATCTTCTCTTTTTATATCAGATTTCCAGCATTTTCAATATTAAGTCTCTACTTGAGTGAGCTGCTAAAGATCGCTGGGAAAAATGCAATTGTAACTGCTTGCACCTTGTTTCACACTCTCTTTTAAGGCTGTTTCACATCTGCAACAAGATTTGAAATCAATGGGTTGAATCTGTGCAGGCTTATACCGAAAGGCTGAAATCCACTTTGCCAAATTACTGCTGTGATGCCATACTGCAAGGAGAAGCCTTGTAGTATAATACCGAGAGTGTGACATATGTATTCTGGATACAAATCTTAGAGACAAATATCCATAAAACTGGCAAAAAGAAACACAGAAATGACATGAAGAAGAATCTCTTTGTACAACAAGTTGCTGTGATCTGGAAATTGCTGCTCGATAGATCAGAGGAAGAAGATTCAGTGATACATTTCAAGAGGTATCTGGATAAATCTGGACTGTGGAAAAATGCTGAGCGACGTGGAGTGACGAGTTGGATAATTATCTAATCTGCTACTCTCAGGGCTGAGAAAGGGAGTTGGAAAATGCTACAGCAGTCTGTGCTTTTGGCAAAGATTGTCTCTTATTTAAAGGTGGTAAATACTAACTACATAATGATCAATTCCTGTCCCACAAAACTACTAGAGAGAACCATCTCCTCATAGGTAATCCATCACCATCTCCTGATAATGAAACAGACAATCTTACTTGTACATTGACATCAACCCTCCCCTCTTACATCTCCCCTATCACCCTCCCCCTCCCCCCCCCATCCAATCCCCACCCTAGCCTTCTCAAATCTCTGACATGATATGGTATTATTTGCATCTCCTTATCTTACCACAAAAAACCAGCAGAAACATGATGGGTCAAATGACTTCTGTTTGTGACTTTCAATGCTTTTTGTGGATCTGTTGAATTTTTCCCTTGAATTGCTTCTGCAGCCATTAAAGGTATACACCAATCAAATTCCATTTAAAGCCACCATTTCTTTAAGTTGAACAGTATTCAAGGCCACAACAAAACCAGAAATTGTTGGAAAAGCTCAGCAGGTCTGGCAGCATCTGTGGAGAGAAATCAGAGTTAACCTTTCAGGTTGAGTGACCCTTCCTCAGAACAACAGTCCTGCCAGACCTGCTGAGCCCTTCCAGTGATTTCTGTTTCTGTTTCTGTTTTACAACATCCACGATTCTTTCCATTTTTATTTTTAAAATTGAATTTATTCGACACTTAAAGAAGCAACATCGAAAGCACATTAACTGAATGTCGTTTGTCAAGTATGAACTGCTTTGCAGTGAGGCTAAAATAGCAATAAATCAGCCCTTTTGTAGTTTCCCAAAAATCTGATTCTAATTCATTATTTAATTTTTCTATCCGATGTGACATGTGTGTTTCCCACTTCAATATTCTTTGCAGAAACAGACAAAAGGAGAAATTATTGGCAATCTGTGCCATTTCACACACATTTTGCTTTCTGCTAAGAGTACTTCAAATCAATCAGAGTCGAAATTTCATCCCATCTGTGTGGATTGGACAGGAGCCCAAGTTTCAGTTCCGAAGAGGACATCCTTCTAACTTTTTTCTGTCAGCTCTGGTGCCTCTGTGCACTGTTTATAGAAGGTTGGGAGTTGCAGCCCTGCTGCACACTCTGAGAATTGGGGCCAAACTGTTCAGGAGTGAGATGCCAGGAAGCACTACTACACACAAAGGGTGGAAGAGGTTTGGGACTCTCTTCCACAAAAACCTGTGGAATCAGTTGTTAATTTTAAATTTGAGATAAATAATATTTTGTCAAGCCAAGGTTTTAAGAGATAACCGCCAAAAGCAGATGTTTGGAATTCGGCCACAGATCAGCCATAATCTCATTGAACAGTGGATGGGCTCAAGGGGCTGAATGGCCTATTCTTGTTCCTATGTTCCTAGACATGAGCAAATGCCTACCAGGCAGATGCTTTGATACAAGTTTAGGGAGCATGATAAGTACGATCTTTGCTATGAGTTGATAAACCAAGACTGTACCCGTTTCTCATATTGACATAGAATCCCTACAGTGTGGAGACAGGTCATTTGGCCCAACAAGTCCACACTGACCCTCCGAAGAGTATCCCACCCAGACCCATTACCCCAACCCTGTTACTCGAATTTTCCTCAAACTAATGCACCTAACCTAGACATCCCTGAACACTATGTGCAATTTTAACTTGACCAATTCACCTAACCAGCACATCTTTGGACTGTGGAAGGAAACTGGAACATGTGGAGGAAACCCACACAGACACACGGAGAATGTGCAAATTCCACACAGACAGTCGCCCGAGGTGGGAATCGAACCCAGGTCCTTAGTGCTTTGAGGCAGCAGTGCTAACCACTGAGCCACCGTGCCACCCAAATGATTTGTTCCATGACACTATTTGCAGGCCTCCAGTTGTATATTTAACATCCACCAAAATATCCCTTTGATTGAAATCTCCATCTCCCCACTTCACTCCCACAGCCCCCGGCTTATGCTGAGTGTCAATGATTCCCCCTCATCCTACACCTCAGTTGTATTGCGTCCCCCTTTTATATTGAGCTGCCTCCCTTCACCATTATTGTCCTCTCTACATCTCAGCATGCTGCCTCCAATTCCCCAGCATAGGGATCCCCACGGTGATAACCTTCCTTGATCTTTAATGGACAGAGCCTCAGGACTGACACAAAAACAGAAATTGCTGGAAAAGCTCAGTAGGTCTAGCAGCACCTGTGGAGACATATCAGAGTTAGCGTTTCAGCCCCAATGACCTTTCGTCAGGATGGTTGCTGTTATTGTCGTTGCGCCCAGGACTGACCATGGCCTTTGCCCTTGACCCAGTTAGACGGACAAGCTCTGGACAGTGGAATGACCTGACCCCTGACTGATACATGTGTAGCTCACAACTCCCCAGACTGTCAGTAACCCACTTCTGGACTGTATTGATACTGATACCTGATCCTGACCATCCCAGTGTCAGACTGACTGTGCCCAAACCCCTGAACTGATCTCAGACACTGCCGTTCACATACAGTGTCAGGACCCCCTGAGCAATGATTGTCTCCCCTGGCTTGACAAAGGATCACTGTTTTTGTATTTTGAGATATGGCCACTGCCTATGCCTATACAGAGTGTTTGCTTTGTACATGCCCGATACCCAATGCAGGTGTGAGATTACTGTAGTTCATTGCCTTATACAGTAACATGTCCACCCCATTAACTGATCACTGCTGGCAAACCATGATAAACTAATTGGCTTTGCGTCCGTACTGAACAGCCAGGCAAGATCAAAGCACCGTGGACATTTGAGTTCCCGCTGAGGGGACAAAGTGAAAAATGGAAAGGCAAGAGGAGACACTGTGAGCATCCAAATAGGCACAAAGTAATGGAGTGCACAGCGAGCAAGGATCCCTGAGATACAGCCTGGTTAAATCCATGAGCTGGGGTTCCATCCCTGGCATCTACCTTTCAGCAAAAGGTGCTGGTATGGTCCAAAGTGCAGCATCAAATTGCAGAATGTGCTGTAAGTAGATCGGAGATGGGCTATGATGCCACATATTTGATGCCAACCTCTATGGAGAGGGATTTTGATTGATCTTTGCCGATGGAGCATGCCCTGAAATGATGGCGCTAGGTGTGGAAGGTGGTGGTCCGGAGCATCAAGCAATGAGTTGGAGTTGCCAGGTGCCAACTCGGCATTCCATGTTGGGATTGTCCACGTCCAGCAGGAAAGTGCGCATCAATGAGGAGGGATTAAACAATAATGAGATGTTCATGTACACTAATGGACACAAATAGTTCTCTCACTGAATCATGTCATGCCATGCAGCACTTGTTTAGAAAGTGGGACTATTTGATCTTGAAAGCAAGGTGCACCTCGCTGGCCATCTCACATAATGTTCCTCACTTTCTCTACATGGCCACATTGTTCAGAAACTGGGAAGATTCCACCTTCACACACTAACCTTGACTTACAAGAATGCAAAGATTAATTAAAAGTCTCTAACTTTCCTAAAGATTGTATCCCTCCAAAGAACACTCAGTAAGGGTTACAGACATGAAGAGATTCAATGTTTGGCTTAGGGTTTCTTGTAACAAATCAAAAGCATTTACCTGTCAAAGTCCTTGAATTATAACACTCCTGAGGAGCACTTTGGTCCATTTTACTGCAATTAAAAGTGTAAGATGAATACAAATTGTTGCTGTTGTCATGAGATAGGAGTTTACTTTTATTATGTCTCTTGTTTATTGCCTTCAAAATGTTTTTAAAACAATAATATAGCCATTACTCATATCCTTTATTATTTAATGTTGAATTATTAGCCTATCCTGAGAGTTAATAGGATACAACTGCTCCTAGTCATTATGTACAATGAGGTTTGTTTTCTGGAGTGAATATCTTGAACACATTTGAAAGGAAGACACTTGCAGCTTCAAGAGAAATATCAACATAACTGTTCACAATTGCAATGATGACAGATCAATATGGGAAACCTCAATATGGGAAACAACAGATGTGGGCCAAACATACCAATGATGTGGCGGTGCCAGTGTTGGACTGGGGTGGACAAAGTAGAAGTTACACGACATCAAATTATATGCCAATAGGTTTATTTGAAACTACAGTGACTTCACCCAATGAAGTAGCAGTATTCTGAAAGCTTGTGATTTCAAATAAACCTGTTGTCATGTGACTCCTAACTATCTATCAAAAGGAACAATTTTCCTAAAGATTTTCACTATTTATCTCCAATTACATGGTTTATAATTATTAAGAAGGGCGGTAAAAACAAGCCAGGGAACTATATGCCGGTGAGCCTGACCTCAGTGGTGGGCAAGTTGTTGGAGGGAATGCTGAGGGACAGGATATACATGTATTTGGAAAGGCAAGGACTGATTAGGGATAGTCAACATGGCTTTGTGCATGGGAAATCATGTCCCACAAACTTGATTGAGATTTTTGAAGAAGTAACAAAGAAGATTGATGAGGGCAGAGGAGTAGATGTGATCTATATGGACTTCAGTAAGGCGTTCGACAAGGTTCCCCATGGGAGACTGATTAGCAAGGTTAGATCTCATGGAATAAAGGGAGAACTAGCCACTTGGATATAGAACTGGCTCAAAGGTAGAAGACAGAGAGTGGTCGTGGAGGGTTGTTTTTCAGACTGGAGACCTGTGACCAATGGAGTGCCACAAGGATCGATGTTGTGTCCTCTACTTTTTGTCATTTACATAAATGATTTGGATGCGAGCATAAGAGGGACAGTTAGTAAGTTTGCAGATGACACCAAAATTGGAGGTGTAGTGGACAGCGAAGAGGGTTACCTCAGATTACAACAAGATCTTGACCAAATGGGCCAATGGGCTGAGAAGTGGCAGATGGAGTTTAATTCAGATAAATACGAGATGCTGCATTTTGGGAAAGCAAATCTTAGCAGGACTTATGCACTTAATGGTAAGGTCCGAAGGAGTGTTGCTGAACAAAGAGACCTTGGAGTGCAGGTTCATAGCTCCTTGAAAGTGGAGTCGCAGGTAGATAGGATAGTGAAGAAGGCGTTTGGTATGCTTTCCTTTATTAGTCAGAGTATTGAGTACTGGTGTTGGGAGGTCATATTGCGGCTGTGCAGGACATTGGTTAGGCCAATGTTGGAATATTGTGTGCAATTCTGGTCTCCTTCCTATCGGAAAGATGTTGTGAAACTTGAAAGGTTCAGAAAAGATTTACAAGGATGTTGCCAGGGTTGGAGGTTTTGAGCTATAGAGAGAGGCTGAACAGGCTGGAGCTGTTTTCCCTGGAGCGTCGGAGGCTGAGGGGTGACCTTATAGAGGTTTACAAAATTATGAGGGGCATGGATAGGATAAATAGACAAAGTATTTTCCCTGGGATTGGGGAGTCCAGAGCTAGAGGGCATAGGTTTAGGGTGAGAGGGGAAATATATAAAAGAGACTTAAGGGTCAACTTTTTCACGCAGAGGGTGGTACGTGTATGGAGTGAGCTGCCAGAAGATGTGGTGGAGGCTGGTACAGTTGCAACATTTAAGAGGCATTTGGATGGGTATATGAATAGGAAGAGTTTGGAGGGATATGGGCCGGGTGCTGACAGATGGGACTAGATTGGGTTGGGATATCTGGTTGGCATGGACAGGTTGGACCGAAGTGTCTGTTTCCATGCTGTACATCTCTACGACTCTATGACTCTATTTTCACCAGCCAGTTCAGAAATGATATTACACACATCTGGAGCAGGTGGGATTCAAACCCAGGCCTCCTGACACAGAGATAGGGACACCTCTACTACATCACAGGAGCTCTATTTTAAGGTTTGTAAGACTATTATGTTTGGGACTGTATCTTCAATTTAAGGTTAAGATGAACAGGGCCACATGAAGTTTGCCTGACAACAATCTGATTGCAAATTTTGAGGTTCCTGCGCTCTTGGGGCGGCATGGTGGCTCAGTGGTTAGCACTCCTGCCTCACAGCGCCAGAGACCTGGGTTCAATTCCCACCTCAGTCAACTGTCTGTGTGAACTTTGCACATTCTCCCCGTGTCTGCGTGGGTTTCCTCCAGGTGCTCCGGTTTCCTCCCACAGTCCAAAGATGTGCAGGTCAGGTGAATTGGCCATGCTAAATTGCCCATAGTGTTAGGTGAAGGGGTAAATATAGGGGAATGGGTCTGGATGGGTTGCTCTTTGGAGGGTCAGTGTGGACTTGTTGGACCGAAGGGCCTGTTTCCACACTAAGTAATCTAATTTCATCTCTGGATACTTACTGTCAGTCCCGCTCTCCTGTCCCTGAATGCACACATCTGGAGCAGGTGGGATTCAAACTCAGGCCTCCTGGCACAGAGATAGGGACACCTCTACTACATCACAGGAGCTCTATTTTAAGGTTTGTAAGACTATTATGTTTGGGACTCTCATATATATACCTATATTAGAAATGAGTCACTACATTGCAATGCTCACAGAAGGTAAAAACAAGGGATTATAGATATTTGATTTGTAGGAACAGCCCTGGATTCTGAAGGCTGTTGCATAATCTTGACTGATTGTTGGGCCCCGGGATAGAGTAGAGCTTTGGATGTATTGGAAAAGCTCTTTCAAGGGGTTAGTACAATGGACTGAATGGCCAATTTCTCTGCTTTTTGATCCTAGGATGGGGTGCTTCTGAGGTTTGCGATCAATTTCTCTCCTCACTGTCAGTCCCACTCTCTAGCCCTAAGAGGTGTGTCTATCTCCTGGGGCTTTGAGGCCAGCTAAGTATCCCCATCTCAGGTGTGTCACATTTTCTGTAGTTTAGCCTCCAGTTCTGAACAGAAGCTCTCGATCTTCAGGCGTTTGCTGCAATGGACTTACTCTGAATCAAATTGATTTTTATGAACTCCCACACAATGCAGCCATGACACATCACATGTCCTACCATGTGTTCAAAGGCACCAATTGATTACTACACTCAACTTTATCATTAATTATGTTTATTAGCTTCACCACCTAGCTACTGTACTATGTTGAATCTTAAGAATCAACCTTAATCACATACCAGACACTCACCAATTAACCAGCTTCTCCTCCTGTAGCAGAACAAGAACTGATTCCCAAAGGCTGAAAACCTTGAGGCAAAAAACAAACCTAATACAACATTTTTCTCCCTTCCTCTCATGAACTCAATGAAACACTCAACTCTGACACTGCATTGTCAGCTGCACTCCAGTGTCTGGTGCTCTTATGTCTCAAGCTCCTAGAAGCTGCTAATCATATTCTTACAAAGGGATGCCTTGTGTTGGCATGGCAACCCATCAATGACCTATGCCAAGGCAATGCCCTCCCTCTGACCTTGCGGAGACAGTGCTGGAGGACACCTATTGCAAGTCACTGCCCGCACTATAGTGCCTACAAATGAGGCTCAAAATGGCAAACAGGCAGAAACAGCAGGCAGTCGCTCAACACAGATGACATTGCTCAGTAACTTTAATATGCTATTAAAAATAAACCAGTTAATGCTTCCACTAAAATACCTGTCAGAGTAATGTCATAGGGACAAGATAAGCATTCATCCGTTAGTGTTACCATAAAGAATTTCAACCCATATTGCACATTTAACCTTGGAAAGACGACTTATATCTATATATACTAGAAATGAGTCACTACATTTCAATGCTCACAGACGGTAAAAAAACAAGGATTATAGATATTTGATTTATAGGAACAGCCCTGGGTTCTGAAGGCTGTTGCATAATCTTGACTGATTGCTGGGCCTCTGGGATAGAGTAGAGCTTTGGATGTATTGGAAAGGCTCTTTCAAAGGGTTAGTACAATGGACTGAATGGCCAACTTCTCTGCTTTTTGATCCTAGGATGGGGTGCTTCTGAGGTTTGCGATCAATTATACTTGTATTGATTATCAATGTCACTTTTCCTATTCGCACTTTGGTGTTAACTGTATCATCGTGGATGCTTCCATCACTTTTACTGGTCACTGCATGCTCTTGAAAAGACTCTCATGCAAGGATGGTAAAACTGAAACCGAAACCAAAAGGTTAACTGGGTGTTGTACTCATACAAATCAAAGTCGGTGCTTGCTGGCGCAGCTGAGCGTTCAGGCTACTTCACGCCGGTGTAATATGGTTAAACCTTCGATGTGGGAATTTCAGAATAATACTTAAATGCAAACAACTCTAAGCCCTCACATCCAGTAATAATTTATTTCCAAAACATGGTAATCCTGTGCTTGCAAAAACATGTATCTTCAAGAGAATCTAACAAACACACACCTATTCAAAATCTTCAATGGGTAGAATTTCCCCCCTAATTCTACTAAATAAACTGTAATTATATCGCTAGTCCAATTCAGTTTCTGATCAATAGTAATCTCCAAGACATTAGCAGTGGGGAATTCACCAATGGTAATGTCATTAAGTGTCAATGGTCTCTTATTGGAGATGTCCCGTGCCTGGCATTTATGTGGAGTGAATCTTTCTTGCCACTTATCAGCCCAGGCCTGAATATTTTCCAGATCTTTGCTAATTGGAATCTTGAGCCCCGTAAAAGTTCTGCAAATGAGTGATGTAAGAGGAAAATCCGAATCCAAAACTGAAATGGCTGGCAAAACTCAACAGGTCTGTGAGCATCTCTGGTAAGAGGAGTTAATGTTTCCAGTTCAGTGACCTTTGTTCAGAACTCTAAGATGAGCCCTGTTGAGCCTCACCAGCACCTTCTGGTTTGGTTTCAGATCTCCAACATCTGCAATTCTTTGTTTTTCATTGTGGAAAATCCTGATGGTGACTTACAAACCACAGGATCTGTAGCCAGTTTGTGGATGGGCTGCTGCAGTATCTGAGGAGTCACGAATGGTGCTGAATATTGTGCAGTCATCGGCCAACATTCCCACCTTATGTTGGAGGAAAGGTCATTTAAGCAGCTGAAGGATGCTTAAGCCTAGGACACTACCCTGAAGAACTCCTGCAGAGATGTCCTGGAGCTGAGATGCCTGACCTCTAACAACCACAACCATCTTTCTCTGTGCCAGGTATGATGCCAACCAGCGGAGAGTTTGTCCTTGGATTCCCATTGATTACAGTTTTGCTGGAGCTCCTTGATGCCACACTCAATTGCACGCAGCTGTGATGTCAAAGGTTGTCTCTCTCACCTCCCTTCTGGAATTCAGCTTTTTGGTCCATGTTTGAACCAAGTCTGCAAAGAGGTTAGGACTGGAGTGGCCCTGGCAGAACCCAAACTGGGTGTCACTGAGCAGGTTTCTTTTATTTTGTTTTTTTTTTAAATCACTTGTGGGAGATGTGGCTGGACCAGCATTTATTGCCCATCCCTAGCTGCGCATGAGTGCTGCTTCATGGCATAGTTGATGACACCTTTCATCATTTTATGATGATTGACGACAGACCGATGGGGAAATAATTGTCTGGGTTGCATTTGTCCTTTTTTTTTGTATACAGGGCATACCTGGGCAATTTTCCACATTTCTGGGTAGATGTCAGTGTTGTAATTGCATTGGAATGGTTGGCTAAGAGAGCAGCTGTTTCTGGAGCACAGGTCTTCAGTGATTTTTGTAAAATGTTGTCAGGGCTCAAAGCCTTTGCAATATCCAGTGTCTCCTGTGGTTCAACCATAAGACATAGGAGCAGAAATTAGGCCATTCAGCCCTTCGGGTCTGATCCACCATGCAACCATGGCTGATAAGTTTCTCAACTCCATTCTCCTGCTTTCTCCCCGTAACCCATGATCCCCTTGATACTCAAGAAACTATTTATCTCCAACTTAAGTATACTCAATGACCTGGCCTCCACAGCCTTCAGTGGAAATTAAGTCCATAGATTCACCGCTCTCTGGCTGAAGAGGTTTCTCTTTATCGACGTTCTAAAAGGTGTTCCATTTACTCTAAGGCTGTGCCCTCAAGTCCTCTCCAATGGAAACATCTTCCCAACATCCACTTAGTCCAGGCCATTCAGTATTCCGTAAGTTTCAATTTGATTCCTCCTCATCCCTCTCAACTCCATCGAATATAGACCCTGACTCCTCAGACATTTCTCATATGTTAGATATGTTAATTTCTTGATATCAGTTGTGTTGAATTGGTTAAAGACTGGTATCTGTCATGCTGGGGACCACTGGAGGAGGCTGAGATGGATCATCAATATGGCACCTTTGGCAGAAGATTGCTGTGAATGCTTCAACCTTATTTTTTGCACTGATCTGCTGAGCTCTTCCATCATTGAGGATGGGGATATTTGAAGTTTCCTCCTCCAGTATGTTGTTTAATTGTTCACCCACCATTCACATCTCAATGTGGCAGGACTGCAGAGCTTAGAATTGATCCGTTGGTTGTAGGATCGCATCAGAACTGTTGTCGGAATGTTGTCAGGGTCCATAAACATTGCAGGGTCGATTGAACAAGGAATCAGGCTCCTACAAACAAAACATTCCCTTTCAGAGATAGAAAGCAAGCCATGCAGACCAGTGGCACAGTGTATGGCTCACAAAAAAGGACATAAAACCGCTTTAACTAGAACAGCAACAGGAATTGCTGGAAAATCTCAGCGGGTCTGGCAGCATCTGTGGAGTGAAATCAGAGTTAATGTTTTGGGTCCAGTGACCCTTCTTCAAAATTGTTGGTAGCTCGGAAAAGGATTTTTTTAATACAGAAAATGGGGTGGGGGAGTGGGGTCGGGGTGGGGGAGTAAATAATAGGTGGAGCCCAGAGAGAGAGAGAAACAGTGGAACAAAGGTCAGTTTGCGAAGCTGCTAATGGGGACAACTACTGGCTGACAATGGGTCGTGGATGGTAGCAGCCTGTGTAATGACAAGGGCCAAGTGTGTGGGGGTGATGGAAAACATGGGGAAAGATGTTCAGGCACTGAAATTTTTGAACTCGATATTGAGTCCAAAAAGCTGCAGGATTTGCAAATGGAAAATGAGTTGCTGTTCTTCCAGCTGGCACTGAGCTTCGCTGGAGCACTGCAGCAAGCCTGGAACAGAGATGTTAAACCAGGGAACAGTCTGGCATGTTGACCCAGGGAACAGGGTGGCGTGTTGACCCAGGGAACAGGCTGACATGTTGACCCAGGGAACAGGGTGGCGTGTTGACCCAGGGAACAGGCTGACATGTTGACCCAGGGAACAGGATGGCGTGTTGAACCAGGGAACAGGGTGGCGTGGTGAACCAGGGAACAGGCTGGCATATTGACCCAGTGAACAGGCTGGTATGTTGACCCAGGGAGCAGGGTGGCGTGTTGACCCAGGGAACAGGCTGGCATGTTGACTGAGGAAACAAACTGGCATGTTGACCCAGGGAACAGGCTGGCATGTTGACCCAGGAACAGGGTGGCGTGTTGACCCAGGGAACAGACTGGCGTATTGACCCAGGGAACAGGCTGGCGTGCTGACTGAGGGAACAGGCTGGCGTGCTGACCCAGGGAACAGGGTGGTGTGTTGATCCAGGGAACAGGCTGGCGTGTTGACCCAGGGAACAGGGTGGTGTGTTGACCCAGGGAACAGGCTGGCGTCTTGACCTAGGGAACAGGCTGGCATGTTGACCCAGGGAACAGGATGCATGTTGACCTAGGGAACAGGGTGGCATGTTGACCCAGGGAACAGGGTGGTGTATTGACAAAGGGAACAGGCTGGCATGTTGACCCAGGGAACAGGCTGGCGTGTTGACCCAGGGAACAGGGTGGCATGTTGACCCAGAGAACAGGCTGGCGTGTTGACCGAGGGAACAAACTGGGATGTTGACCAAGGGAACAGGCTGGCGTGTTGACCCAGGGAACAGACTGGCGTATTGACCCAGGGAACAGGGTGGCGTGTTGACCCAGGGAACAGACTGGCGTGTTGACCCAGGGAATAGGGTGGCGTGTTGACCCAGCGAACAGGCTGGCGTGTTGACCGAGGGAACAAACTGACGTGTTGACCCAGGGAAAAGGCTGGCGTGTTGACCCAGGGAACAGACTGGCGTGTTGACCCAGTGAAAAGGCTGGCGTGTTGACCCAGGGAACAGGGTGGCGTGTTGACCCAGGGAATAGGCTGGCATGTTGACCGAGGGAACAAACTGGCGTGTTAACCCAAGGAACAGGCTCGCGTGTTGACCCAGGGAACAGACTGGTGTGTTGACCCAGTGAACAGACTGGCATGTTGACCCAGGGAACAGGGTGGCATGTTGACCCAGTGAACAGGCTGGCATGTTGACCCAGGGAACAGGGTGGTGTGTTGACCGAGGGAACAGACTGGCATGTTGACCCGGGGTATAGGCTGGAGTGTTGACCCAGGGAAGAGACTGGCGTGTTGACCCAGGGAACAGGGTGGTGTGATGACCCAGGGAACAGGATGGCGTCTTGACCTAGGGAACAGGCTGGCGTGTTGAAATGTCAGGCATCTGGAAGCTCAGCATCTGCAGTTCTTTCACGTTCTTTTCTACTTCTTCTGGAACAGTGTTGGACCCCTTGTGAGAAAAGACTGGAGAAACCTCAGTATCATGGAATCTCTCAATATTCATATAATATCACAATACAATGTAATTGTCATCAGAAAGGCTGAATTCTTCCAACACATCTGTTATTCAGTTTTGGAATAACAAAAATGTGGAGATCTCAATGAAAATTCAGAATGTACGATGGTATTTTTGACACGTACTCTCCATTTGTTTCTTTGCTGTAAGTTAGAATCATATAAATCCCTACAGTGTAGAAAGAGGCCATTCTGCCCACTGAGTCCACACCAACTCTCCAAAAAGCATCCCACACCCTCTCCCTCTTATCACCGTAACCCTGCATTTACCATGTCTGATGCATCTAGTCTACACATCGCTAGACACTATGAGGGCCAATCTATTTAACCTGCACATCTTTGGACTTTGGGAGGAAATCAGAGCACCTGGTGGAAACCCACGCAGACACGGGGAGAATGTGCAAACTCCACACAGACAGTCCCCTGAGGGTGGAATTGAACCTGGGTCCCTAGCGCAGTGAGGCAGCAGTGCTAACCAGTTGATTTCTATTTTTTTTTGTTATAGATTTGGAATATACCTCATGTGCAAAAGGCTTCTCTATAAAACTGAAATTTCATTTCCAACAGGGAGACTATGAGGCTACAGAGGTTAATACTGTATGGCTGAACTACCTAGGTACAGGCAGATATGAGTGCCTCAATTGGATTTACACGTTCTGCGTGGGAGCAGATTTAATCTAACTCATCCTTTACAACCTCAAATTTGATGAGGAGCAGAGGATCCAGAAGGGAAGGATAACATCCAAATTGTAGATAGATGTGCGTCCGTAGCATTTACCAATGTACTGTAGTAGTGCTATTTTTTATATTTTCGCTGCAGATGTATGAGCCTCTGACAACCCAAACTGTGAAATATGATGCATTTTTCTGGTAGATTATTGAAAACTGGTACCAGTGAATATCAGCAGTTATAAACTGAGGAATGTCTTGGTCTATGTCTCATAAACATTACTTCTTTCCTTTTGTACACTGACAATATCCAGAAGGGAAATGTGTGATTAGATAAAATGGGACTGCTTGGTACGGTATATGTCTGTGATTAAAGACCATTCTTACGTCATTAATGACTGATGCCAAATCACAAATGTTAACTCTGAATACAGCAGACTGTGAGAACAAACTAAAGGTGAAAAGTTCAGAAGAAGCCATTGAATTCTTCTTAGGTAGAATTAGGTAACTTTGACTGTGTTTTATATTGTGGTCAATAAATACATAAATGGCTTGTCTTTCACTGTGTCTCTCACCTGCACACACACATAAAGAAAAAAATATATCCAGGAGATTTAGAGTTTCCTCAGATTAGAGAAAAAAAAGGAAACAAAAATGTAAATTGCACTTGTTTTTTGTGATCTTGATTATGTGGTGTTTGAAAGATTCAAATCCCTAGGTTTAACAATATTGATTATCACTCTAATGTTTCAGAAAAATAACAATGCCACCCAGAAAAAAAATGATACAGAAGTTCACAGAGTTTGAAAAAGGTCCATATGCTCAGCCTTTGAGGGTGACAGGACAAGCTGCCAAAGTTGTTACAAAGTGATGTGAATATTGGATCTCATCTACTATGTGCCTCACTTTGCAAAGCAAAAGTGAGGAAGTTATGCAAAACCATCACCAGTCAGTGGTAAATTCTCAGCTTGACCATTGTGTTCAATTTTCACACTGCACATTGTGATATATGCGATGAGGAGTTTCAATTATCACTTGCTGGTCCAGGACTTAAAGATTGCCGAAGGTCATCACTGTGCATTCATCAGGACTAATGCAAGAATGCTAAATTTTGAGGATTCATAACTTAATTATATTGTATTGAAATAGAATTCTTCCGTAGTCGATCTTGTTCTCCTTTTGTCTCTCAATTCAGTAACTTCAATTATGCAGAAATATCACAAAGTGTTCTCATTAAAAACTGAGATGTTTAAGAGGAGGTTTAAATTAAGTATTCAAAATTGGGAGGAGGATTGGTTGATTGAATCAGGGATAACTTGTTTCACGAGGCAATTAGAGAATGCAGATTGAGAAGAGTTGCTGCCATAACTAGAAGAAAGCTCAGAAGAGTTTTCTTTTGATATTGCGAATTTCTATGATCTGAAAGATACTGCCTGAAAGGTGGAAGCCAATTCAATAATAACTTTCAAAGGAAGAATTGAGTAAAAACTTGAAAAAGAAAATAAATTATGTCGTTAAGGGGAAAGTTCAGAGATGGAGGACTAATTGGATGCTTTTTGATGGGCTCCGAGTTTCTATAATTCTATTCCTTGACTCCTCATAAGAGCGAGAAAGCATAAATTCTGTAAACAATACTAACTATGACAAACTTTAATCTATTCAATAATCTGGAACTGTTATTTTTGTAACTTGTCAACAGCCAAAGGAGTTTAATTCTAAATTAATCGCACCAACTTACACCAATCTCCAACATTGTCCTCAACTGTAAATTTATAATTGGCAATAAGTTCATGCTGAATTATTGTGACATAATGGATTCACTTTTGTAACAGGTGATTTATCTCTCAATTAACTCAATCCATTATTTACATATGCTTTTCTTTGAGGTTTAAGTCCTGCCAGGAAAAATTCTGATTTTCTTACTCTAATTCCAAGATGGCAGGGCGGGCGTAGAAACATAATGTTAGCCCAGGAGCCCAGAGTATGTCTAGTCCATCCACTTTGCTTTCTTTGAGTTTGTTTAAGGTTTCCATTTATTAAGGTACCTTACCCGCATTTAATTGCTTCTCTGGAAAGCATCTTCTCCCAGCCCAGGCACCAGCGATGAGGTGGCTTCCAGTGGCCCAGAATGACAGTAGAGACCTGGTGCCTGGTGTGATGGTCTCCTGGTGTGGTGGTGTGCCGGTGTGGTGATCTTCCAGTGTATTAGTCTCCCGGAGTCGTGGTCTCTCAGTGTAGTAGTCTCCCGGTGTATTGGTCTCCTGGTGTGGTGGTGTGCCGGTGTGCTGGTCTCCCAGTGTGGTGATCTCCTGGTGTTGTGGTCTCTTGATGTGGTGTTCTCCCGGTGTATTGGTCTCCTGGAGTGGAGATCTCTCGGTGTAGTAGTCTCTCGGTGTGGCGGTCTCCCGGTGTGGCGGTCTCTCGGTGTGGCGGTCTCTCGGTGTGGTAGTCTCTCGGTGTGGTAGTCTCTCGGTGTGATAGTCTCCCCGGTGTGGTAGTCTCTTGGTGTGGTAGTCTCCCCGGTGTGGTAGTCTCCCCGGTGTGGTAGTCTCTTGGTGTGGTAGTCTCCCCGGTGTGGTAGTCTCTCGGTGTGGCAGTCTCTCGGTGTGGCGGTCTCCCGGTGTGGCGGTCTCTCGGTGTGGTAGTCTTCCCAGTGTGGTAGTTTCTCTGTGTGGTAGTCTCCCCGGTGTGGTAGTCTCTCGGTGTGGTAGTCTCTCGGTGTGGTAGTCTCTCGGTGTGGTAGTCTCTTGGTGTGGTAGTCTCTCGGTGTGGTAGTCTCTTGGTGTGGTAGTCTCTCGGTGTGGTAGTCTCCCTGGTGTGGTAGTCTCTCGGTGTGGTAGTCTCTCAGTGTGGTAGTCTCTCGGTGTGGTAGTCTCTCGGTGTGGTAGTCTCCTGGTGTGGCGGTCTCTCGGTGTGGTAGTCTCTCGGTGTGGTAGTCTCTCGGTGTGATAGTCTCTTGGTGTGGTAGTCTCTCGGTGTGGTAGTCTCTCAGTGTGGTAGTCTCTCGGTGTGGTAGTCTCTCGGTGTGGTAGTCTCCTGGTGTGGCGGTCTCTCGGTGTGGCGGTCTCTCGGTGTGGTAGTCTCTTGGTGTGGCGGTCTCTCGGTGTGGTAGTCTCCTGGTGTGGCGGTCTCTCGGTGTGGTAGTCTCCTGGTGTGGCGAACTCCCTGTGTGGTAGTCTCTCGATGTGGTGGTCTCTCGGTGTGGCGGTCTCCCGGTGTGGCGGTCTCTTGGTGTGGTAGTCCTCCCGGTGCGGTAGTCTCTCGGTGTGGTAGTCTCCCCGGTGTGGTTGTCTCTCGGTGTGGTGGTCTCTCGGTGTGGTAGTCTCTCGGTGTGGTAGTCTCTCGGTGTGGTAGTCTCTCGGTGTGATAGTCTCCCCGGTGTGGTAGTCTCTCGGTGTGGTAGTCTCTCGGTGTGGTAGTCTCTCGGTGAGGCGGTCTCTCGGTGTGGTAGTCTCTCGGTGTGGCGGTCTCCCGGTGTGGCGGTCTCTCGGTGTGGCGGTCTCTCGGTGTGGTAGTCTCTCGGTGTGGTAGTCTCTCGGTGTGATAGTCTCCCCGGTGTGGTAGTCTCTTGGTGTGGTAGTCTCCCCGGTGTGGTAGTCTCCCCGGTGTGGTAGTCTCTTGGTGTGGTAGTCTCCCCGGTGTGGTAGTCTCTCGGTGTGGTAGTCTCTCGGTGTGGCAGTCTCTCGGTGTGGCGGTCTCCCGGTGTGGCGGTCTCTCGGTGTGGTAGTCTTCCCAGTGTGGTAGTTTCTCTGTGTGGTAGTCTCCCCGGTGTGGTAGTCTCTCGGTGTGGTAGTCTCTCGGTGTGGTAGTCTCTCGGTGTGGTAGTCTCTTGGTGTGGTAGTCTCTCGGTGTGGTAGTCTCTTGGTGTGGTAGTCTCTCGGTGTGGTAGTCTCTCGGTGTGGTAGTCTCCCTGGTGTGGTAGTCTCTCGGTGTGGTAGTCTCTCAGTGTGGTAGTCTCTCGGTGTGGTAGTCTCTCGGTGTGGTAGTCTCCTGGTGTGGCGGTCTCTCGGTGTGGTAGTCTCTCGGTGTGGTAGTCTCTCGATGTGGTGGTCTCTCGGTGTGGCGGTCTCCCGGTGTGGCGGTCTCTTGGTGTGGTAGTCCTCCCGGTGCGGTAGTCTCTCGGTGTGGTAGTCTCCCCGGTGTGGTTGTCTCTCGGTGTGGTGGTCTCTCGGTGTGGTAGTCTCTCGGTGTGGTAGTCTCTCGGTGTGGTAGTCTCTCGGTGTGATAGTCTCCCCGGTGTGGTAGTCTCTCGGTGTGGTAGTCTCTCGGTGTGGTAGTCTCTCGGTGAGGCGGTCTCTCGGTGTGGTAGTCTCTCGGTGTGGCGGTCTCCCGGTGTGGCGGTCTCTCGGTGTGGCGGTCTCTCGGTGTGGTAGTCTCTCGGTGTGGTAGTCTCTCGGTGTGATAGTCTCCCCGGTGTGGTAGTCTCTTGGTGTGGTAGTCTCCCCGGTGTGGTAGTCTCCCCGGTGTGGTAGTCTCTTGGTGTGGTAGTCTCCCCGGTGTGGTAGTCTCTCGGTGTGGTAGTCTCTCGGTGTGGCAGTCTCTCGGTGTGGCGGTCTCCCGGTGTGGCGGTCTCTCGGTGTGGTAGTCTTCCCAGTGTGGTAGTTTCTCGGTGTGGTAGTCTCTCGGTGTGGTAGTCTCCCCGGTGTGGTAGTCTCTCGGTGTGGTAGTCTCTCGGTGTGGTAGTCTCTCGGTGTGGTAGTCTCTTGGTGTGGTAGTCTCCCCGGTGTGGTAGTCTCTCGGTGTGGTAGTCTCTCGGTGTGGTAGTCTCTCGGTGTGGTAGTCTCTTGGTGTGGTAGTCTCTCGGTGTGGTAGTCTCTTGGTGTGGTAGTCTCTCGGTGTGGTAGTCTCCCTGGTGTGGTAGTCTCTCGGTGTGGTAGTCTCTCAGTGTGGTAGTCTCTCGGTGTGGTAGTCTCTCGGTGTGGTAGTCTCCTGGTGTGGCGGTCTCTCGGTGTGGTAGTCTCTCGGTGTGGTAGTCTCTCGGTGTGATAGTCTCTTGGTGTGGTAGTCTCTCGGTGTGGTAATCTCTCGGTGTGGTAGTCTCTCGGTGTGGTAGTCTCTCGGTGTGGTAGTCTCCTGGTGTGGCGGTCTCTCGGTGTGGTAGTCTCTCGGTGTGGTAGTCTCTCGGTGTGATAGTCTCTTGGTGTGGTAGTCTCTCGGTGTGGTAATCTCTCAGTGTGGTAGTCTCTCGGTGTGGTAGTCTCTCGGTGTGGTAGTCTCCTGGTGTGGCGGTCTCTCGGTGTGGCGGTCTCTCGGTGTGGTAGTCTCTTGGTGTGGCGGTCTCTCGGTGTGGTAGTCTCCTGGTGTGGCGGTCTCTCGGTGTGGTAGTCTCCTGGTGTGGCGAACTCCCTGTGTGGTAGTCTCTCGATGTGGTGGTCTCTCGGTGTGGCGGTCTCCCGGTGTGGCGGTCTCTTGGTGTGGTAGTCCTCCCGGTGCGGTAGTCTCTCGGTGTGGTAGTCTCCCCGGTGTGGTTGTCTCTCGGTGTGGTGGTCTCTCGGTGTGGTAGTCTCTCGGTGTGGTAGTCTCTCGGTGTGGTAGTCTCTCGGTGTGATAGTCTCCCCGGTGTGGTAGTCTCTCGGTGTGGTAGTCTCTCGGTGTGGTAGTCTCTCGGTGAGGCGGTCTCTCGGTGTGGTAGTCTCTCGGTGTGGCAGTCTCTCAGTGTGGTGGTCTCTCGGTGAGGCCATCTCCCTGTGTGGTAGTCTCTCGGTGTGGTGGTCTCTCTGTGTGTCTGTCTCTCAGTGTAATGGTCTTTGGTGTGTTGGTCTCTCAGTGTGGCAGTCTCCCAGTGTGGCAGTCTCGGCCTGGTGTTGCGTGGTAGTCTCAGCCCTACATGAGGGTCTCATCCCGGGCCTGTATAGTGCTCTTGGCCTGGCATGGTGCTCTCGGCCTGTCCCTGCATGGTGCTTACAGCCTGGTTTTCCAATGTACTGTGAACCCACGAGTCACTGATTGAACTGTGATGAACTTTTACCTTTCTTTTTCTTCTTATTTTTTCTTATCAAATTTCTGTCATTAATTTAGAAATGATGTGGGGGTGCTGGTGTTAGACTGGTGTGGACAAATTTAAAAATCACTCAATGCTGGGTTATAGTCCAACATGTTTATTTGGAAGCACTAGCTTTCGGAGCGCTGCTCCTTCATCACGTAGCTATGCAACAGTTCTCCTTCAAGATCTTCCGCTCCACGCTTGCAGCAATGCGCCGGCACCTAACCTCTCTACAGTCGGCCCTGCCTCAGCTGAGGGCCACACTCTCTCAGAATTGCAAAGGACCCAGTCTGTACTACATCCTCAGGAGAATTCATACTCTCAACAAACAGTATTTCAATTCCATCTCAAACATCAAAAACTGTAAGTACAACAAAGATTTATCTACCCACGTCCATAACCAGTGCTCCTCAAACATTCCAGAAGATTCCCCTGGCCTCGGAATCTACTCAGACGCCATTAGCCATGCGGCTGATGCAGCTGCCACGCTGATTGATGATGTCACTTCCGCCCCCATCATGGCCACTCCCACAACCACTTCCACCCCTCACAATTCCTCATGCATCACATGTGACATCACTTCCGCCCCTCACATCATCGCTGATGCCACATGCTCAGTGACTTCCGCCACCCCTGCTGCCGTGGTCACCACCACTTCCGCCCCCAACAGCGTCACTCACCTGCATTCTGCTGACTTGCCCCCACAGACCCCACTGTCACTATCCCCACCCCCCAGAACCCCGAGGGGAACACTACCCCTGCTCATGACTCCACCCCCTTCCCCCCACGATCACACCCACTCCAGTTATAGGTTCCGCCCCCACTCCCAGCTCTACACCCACACCAGATCCCAGCTCCCAGTCCTGCCAAGTTTTCACCATCCCCCCAGACCTCCCCCTCACTGAGGACAAATGATGATCAGTCCTCAGCAAAGGACTCATCTTCATCCCCCTCCGTCCACGCATCAATGAATTTAATACAGGCCGTGACGTCGAACAATTCTTCCGTCGCCTCCAACTCCGAGCTTACTTTCACAATCAGGATTCCCGCCCACCTTCCGAGGACCCCTTCGCCCACCTCCAACACACTGCATCCACCTGGACACCCCGCGCTGGCCTATTATCTGCCCTCGACCTCTTCATTTCCAACTGCCGCCGGGACATTAACCGCCTCAACCTGTCTACCCCCCTCCCCCACTCCACCTCTCACCCTCACAACGCGCAGCCCTCCAATCCCTCTGCTCCAATCCCAACCTCACCATCAAGCCAGCAGATAAAGGGGGCGCAGTGGTAGTCTGGCGCACTGACCTCTACACCGCTGAAACAAACGCCAACTCGAGGACACCTCTTCCTACTGCCCCTCGACCATGACCCCACCCCCAATCACCAAACCATCATCTCTCAGACCATACAGAACCTCATCACCTTAGGAGATCTCCCACCCACACCTTCCAACCTCATAGTCCAGGAACCCCACACTGCCCGGTTCTATCTCCTTCCCAAGATCCACAAGCATGACCACCCTGGCCGACCCATTGTCTCAGCATGCTCCTGCCCCACTGAACTCATTTCTACCTACCTCAACACTGTCCTATCCCCCCCTAGTCCAGGAACTCCCCACATACGTTCAAGACACCACCCACGCCCCCCACCTCCTCCAAGACTTCCGTTTCCCCGGCCCCCAATGCCTCATCTTCACCATAGATATCCAATCCCTCTACACCTCCCTCCGCCATGACCAGGGCCTCCAAGCCCTCCATTTTCTCCTCTCCAGACGTCCCCAACAGTACCCTTCCACCGACACTCTCATTTGTTTGGCCGAACTGGTCCTCACCCTTAACAATTTTTGCTTCGAATCCTCCCACTTCCTCCAGACCAAAGGGGTATCCATGGGCACACGTATGGGCCCCAGCTATGCCTGTCTCTTTGTTGGCTACATAGAACAGTTGATCTTCCGTAATTACACCGGCACCACTCCCCACCTCTTCCTCTGCTACATTGATGACTGCATTGGCGCCACCTCGTGCTCCCGCGAGGAGGTTGAGCAATTCATCAACTTCAGCAACACATTCCACCCTGACCTTAAATTTACCTGGACCATCTCGGACACCTCCCTCCCCTTCCTGGACCTCTCCATCTCCATTAGAGAAGACCGACTTGACACTGACATTTTTTATAAACCCACCGACTCCCACAGCTACCTGGATCACATCTCTTCCCACCCTACCTCTTGCAAAAATGCCATCCCGTATTCCCAATTCCTTCGCCTCCGCTGGATCTGCTCCAAGGAGGACCAGTTCCACCACAGAACACACCAGATGGCCTCCTTCTTTAGAGACCGCAATTTCCCTTCCCACATGGTTAAAGATGCCCTCCAACGCATCTCGTCTACATCCCGCACCTCTGCCCTCAGACCCCACCCCTGCAACCATAACAAGGACAGAACGCCCCTGGTGCTCACCTTCCACCCAAACCAACCTTCGCATAAACCAAATCATCCACCGACATTTCCGCCACCTCCAAACAGACCCCACCACCAGGAATATATTTCCCTCCCTACCCCTTTCCGCATTCCGCAAAGACCGTTCCCTCCGTGACTACCTGGTCAGGTCCACGCCCCCCTACGACCCACCCTCCCATCCTGGCACTTTCCCCTGCCACCGCAGGAACTGTAAAACCTGCGCCCACACCTCCTCCCTCACCTCCATCCAAGGCCCTAAAGGAGCCTTCCACATCCATCAAAGTTTTACTTGCATATCCACTAATATCATTTATTGTATCCGTTGCTCCCGATGCGGTCTCCTCTACATTGGGGAGTCTGGGCGCCTCCTAGCAGAACGCTTTAGGGAACATCTCCGGGACACCCGCACCAATCAACCACACTGCCCCGTGGCCCAACATTTCAACTCCCCCTCCCACTCTGCCGAGGACATGGAGGTCCTGGGCCTCCTTCACCGCCGCTCCCTCACCACCAGACGCCTGGAGGAAGAATGCCTCATCTTCCGCCTTGGAACTCTTCAACCCCAGGGCATCAATGTGGACTTCAACAGTTTCCTCATTTCCCCTTCCCCCATCTCACCCTAGTTCCAAACTTCCAGCTCAGCACTGTCCCCATGACTTATCTGGACTTGTCCTACCTGCCTATCTCCTTTTCCACCTATTCACTCCACCCTCTCCTCCCTGACCTATCACCTTCATCCCCTCCCCCACTCACCCATTGTACTCTATGCTACTTTCTCCCCATCCCCACCCTCCTCTAGCTAATCTCTCCATGCTTCAGGCTCACTGCCTTTATTCCTGATGAAGGGCTTTTGCCCGAAATGTCGATTTCAAAGCTCCTTGGATGCTGCCTGAACTGCTGTGCTCTTCCAGCATCACTATTCCAGAAGCTATGGGGCAGGATCATAGGCCATAGGTTTATAGCACAAGATCATAGTATCAGACAACTGATGTGATGTATTGAACAAACATAGATTGCTGTTCATTCTTTAATCATTTAGAATGAGGATGCAGTTTTGACTGATAATATGTAAATCCCAGAAATTCTTTCAAATCACATTCCTGAGGTAACAACGTTTTATTTAAAAAAAGGTCACATCCCAGCCCAGCCAATGCATGAAAGGTGTAAGGTTAGAGTCTGTCTGTCTGTATCACAACCTTGAGTCGGTCTGGTTCTAGTTCTAAAGTAGGATTTATAAAATGTCACATGGAGCGATTGCCTACAGATTGTGTACTCTTTGAACAAAATAGAATGTATCTGCAAATACAAATTCTCCCCATGGACCTATGTGTGTGTGTGTGTGTGTGTGTGTGTGTGTGTGTGTGTGTGTGTGTGTGTGTGTGTGTGTGTGTGTGTGTGTGTGTGTGTGTGTGTGTGTGTGTATTTGAGAAAGAGAGAGAGTGTGTGTGTGTGTGTGTGTGTGTATGTGTGTGTGAGTGTGTGTGTGTGTGTGTGTGTATGTGTGTGTGTGTGTATGTGTGTATGTGTGTGTGTGCGGGTGTGCGGGTGTGTGTGTGTGTGTGTGTATGTGTGTGTGTATATGTGTGTGTGTGTGTGTGAGAGTGTGTGTGTGTATGTGTGTGTGAGTGTGTGTGTGTGTGTGTATGTGTGTGTATGTGTGTATGTGTGTGTGCGGGTGTGCGGGTGTGTGTGTGTGTATGTGTGTGTGTATATGTGTGTGTGTGTGTGAGAGTGTGTGTGTGTGTGTGTATGTGTGTGTGTGTGTGTGTGTGTGTGTGTGTGTGTATTTGTGTGTGAGTGTGTGTGTATGTGTGTGTGAGTGTGTGTGTGTGTGTGTGAGTGTGTCACCCACCAAGGTTTGGCCACTGATAAGACTTTTCACTGGATTTTTTTTTGGAAAAATGCACATGACAAGAATGTAAGAACATATGAACTATGGAGCAGGAGTAGGCTATGGCTGAACATTTCATAGCCTCAGCTCCACTTACTCACCAGTTCACCATCGGCCTTATAATTTCTTTTCTGTTCAAAAATCTATCTTTACTTTAAAAACATTTATTGAGGAAGTCTCAACTGATTCACTGAACAGGGAATTCCACAGATTTACAACCCTTTGGTGAAGAAATTCTTCCTCAACTCAATCCTAAGTCTGTTCCCTCATATTTTGAGGCAATGTCCCCTTTCCAGTTTCACCCACCAATGAAAACAACCTCCCTGTTTCCATCTCATCTATTCCTTTCATAATTTTATATGTTTCTATAAGAACCCCCTCATTCTTCTGAATTCTAATGATTATAGTCCCAGTCTATTCTGTCTTTCCTCATAAGCCAACCCCATCAACTCCAGAATCAACCTATTAAACCTCCTTTGCACCCCCTCCAATGCCAGTGCATCCTTTCTCAAGTAAGGAGACCAAAACTGCACTCAGTACTCCAGGGATGGCCTCACCAGCACACTGCACAGCTGCAACATAACATCCCTGCTTTTAAACTCCTTCCCTTTAGCAATGAAAGAAAATGTTTGAATTGTCCTCCTCATTACATGCTGCACCTGCAAGGCAATGTTTTGTGATTCATGCACAAGGACACCCAGGTCCCTCTGCACAGCCGCATGTTTCAATTTTTTCCCATTTAAATAATAGTTCATTTTGCCGCTATTCCTATCAAACTGGATGACCTCACATTTACCAACATTGTACTCCATCTGCTCGACCCTTGCCCACTCACTCGACCTATCTATATCCCTCTGCAGACTTTCAGTGTCCTCAACATACTTTGCTCTCCCATTCATCTTAGTGTCATCTGCAAATCTTGACACACTATTCCTGGTTCCCAACTCTAAACCATCTATATCAAATGCAACAATTGAGGTCCCAACACCGATCCCTGAGGCATACAGTGGTACTGATTGCCACTGATTGCCAACCAGAATAAACACCCATATATCCTGACTCTTTGTTTTCTGTTAGTTAGCTAATCTTCTGTCCACGTTAATACATTACCCATAACGCCATGCACCTTTATCTTATGAAGCAGCCTTTATGCAGCACATTGTTGAATGCCTTCTGGAAATCCAAGTACACCACATCCACTGGTACCTCGTTGTCCACTGAGCACATAAGGTCCTCAAAGAATTCCAGAAAATTAGTTAAAATTGATCTGCCTTTCATTAACCCATGCTGTGTCTGCCCAAAGGAACAGTTTCTATCCAGATAGCTCACTATTTCTTCCTAAATGGTAGATTCAAGCATTTTATCCACTGCAGAAGTTAAGTTAATGGGCCTAGACTTACCTGCCTTTTGCCTACCTCCTTTTTTAAGCAGTTGTATCACATTTGCTGTTTTCCAATCTCTCAGAGACCATACCGGAGTCCAGCGGATTTTTGTAAATTACCACAACTACATTTGCTATTACCATACCATCTCTTTTAGTGGCCTGGCATGACATTCCTTTTGGGCCAGGAGACTTAGATTAGATTACTGACAGTGTGGAAACAGGCCCTCCGGCCCAACAAGTCCACACCGACCCGCCGAAGCACAACCCACCCAGAGCCATTCCACTACATTTACCCTTGCCCCTAACACTACGGGCAATTTAGCATGGCCAATTCACCTAACCTGCACATTTTTGGACTGTGGGAGGAAACCGGAGCACCCGGAGGAAACCCATGCGGACAATGTGCAAACTCCACAGAGTCAGTCGCCTGAGGCAGGAATTGAAACCGGGTCTCTCGCGCTGTGAGGCAGCAGTGCTAACCACTGTACCACCGTGTCTGCCTTTAGTCCTGTTAGCTTACCCAATCTCTTCAGTGATAATGATCATTTCTAGGTTCTCACCTGCCATAGCGTCCTTCTCATCAATTACTGGCATGTTATTCATGTCTTCCACCGTGAATACTGACACAAAATACTTAATCAATGCCTCAGCCATTTTCTCACTTCCTGTTATTAAATCCCCCTTCTTATCCTCTAAGGGACAAGTGTTTAGCCACTCTTTTTAATTTAAGATATTTGTAGAAATGTTTGCTACTGTTTTAATATTCTGAGCTAACTTACTTTGATCATATATTTACTTTACTTTATAACATTTTTGTGACTTTCTCTGATGCTTAAAGATTTCCCAAATCTCTAGTTTCCCACTAATCTTTGCCACTTTGTATGCATTAGCTTTCAGTTTGGTATCCAATTTATTTCCTTAATTATCCATGGCTCATTGTCCCTTTTCCGATAGTCCTTCCTTAGTACTGGTATGTACTTTTGCTGACCACTGTGGAAAATTGCATTGGAGGTCCTCCACTGATCCTCAGTTGTCCCACTATATAATTTTTGCTTCCAGTTTACCTGAGCCAACTCCTCCCTCATTCCATTGTAGTCTCCTTTGTTTCAAAACAAGACACAGGTTTTGGATTTTACCTTCTCAACCTCCACCTGTATTTCAAATTCAACCCCATACTGTGAATGCTCCTTCTGAATGGATCACTAAGTATGAGATAATTAATTATTCCTGTCTGATTACACAGGATCAGATCTAAGATACTTTGCTTCTTGTCGATTCCATTACATACCTTTCAAGGAAACTATCGCAGATGGACTCTATGAACTCCTCCTCAAGACTGTCTTGACCGACGTGGTTTCACCAATCAATATGTAGACTAAAACCCCCCATGATTTTTGCTGTACCATTTTTACTTGCATCAGTTATTTCTTTGTTTATTGTCCACCCCACCATGATGGGGTCTATAGCCTACTCCTACCAGTGGCTTTAATAAATTGTTATTCTAATTTATTTTGGAATTGAATGTCTATGTTATTAAAAAAGGTTTGAATTTCTTCTGAAGGAGGGTCATAGGACTCACAGATGCATCCAGATCTGTTGAGTTTTTACAGCAATTTCTGTTTTTGTATTTGCTGCCTCTCTCTCAATGTTTCGCCAGAGATAGCAAAAAAGAGCTGACATGGATAGCAGTGAGTTGAGGGGTGCGTAGGTTAAGTTACTATATTTTATATTAGGATTAAGTCTCGGCACAACATCGCGGGCCTAAGGGCCTGCTCTGTGCTATACTTTTCTACGTCCTATGTTTCCTTCATTCATTGTGGAAATATACAGTCCATACCCTCATGAGTGGCCTTTAACAAACTGGAATTAAATATTAACAAGGTATAGGAAGAGACAGTATGCTTCTGCATTTGTTTTGAAGGAGGGTTATTGCACCCACAGATGCTACCAGACCTGTTGAGCTTTTCCAGCAATTTCTGTGTGATGTGAGAGGTACTTCCTGAAAGGGCAGAGGATGCAGACTCGAAAGCAACTTTCAAAAGATAATTGGATAGATGCCTGAAGGGGAAATTGTGCTGGATTATAGAAGAATAGGAGGGAGTGAGGTTGCTTCAATAGCTGTACCAAACAGTGGGCACATTAATGGCATTGTTCTGAGCTCTATAATTCAATAATTGGTAGAATATTTCCCAGACTGTCCAAAATGCTGCATATTTTGAAATCTAGGTGAATGGATGTTTCTCAAAGTTTTGCTGTCCTTAATTCAATAACTCCTCATTAAATTGACTAACTCATCAGGAATTTTTTCTTTGAGGAAGTTTCTGGAGCTGTCACTTTCTTCAGGTTAGACTGCACAAATGGGAACTCTTTTGAATGCTGGATAACACTGCAATGGATCCCAGCATGATCTCATCCTTAATCATTTTGTTATATTGCCAGAACTACGAGGAACTGAGATACGGGGAAAAGTCTGATGAAAATACTATCCAGAATTAAGTGTCATCAATCATTGGGCTGGATTTTCCCAAATTGGACTTCAGGCATGCAACAAAGGTGAGGTCATTGAGCAGGACAAACCGCCAATCATTTTCACACAGATAGCAAATCAGGATGGTGGAAAGCATCTTTTATCTTTCATTTATAATTTAACGTTTCAGACAGAAAAATGAATGAGGTTAATATTAACATATTAAGTTAAAATAAAAAGTTTTGTTTAAAAATATATGGAATGCTTATTTTAAAGGACAAAGTTAAAAATCACACAACACCAGCTTGTACTTTCAAATAAACCTGTTGGACTATAACCTGGTGTTGTGTGATTTTTAAATTGGCGAAAGTGAGGACTGCAGATGCTGGAGATCAGAGTCAAGATTAGAGTGATGCTGGAAAAGCACAGCAGGTCAAGCAGCATCCGAGATTTTTAACTTGTCTACCCCAGTCCAACACTGGCTTCTCCACATCATATTTTAAAGGAGAAATGAGATAGTCCATGAATACACAATTAGTTTTGTTGGACAGTCAGAGTGTTTAGTAATTATGAAGTTAGTACATGGCTAACAAAAAGCAGATACACATTTTTCCTGGTTCATGAAATCTTTGGGGATTTTTCAGTGAGACTAACAGGATCAGAGTGAGTTTCCATTAGTTTACTCATTGCATAGGGATGGACCTATGTTGGCCAGTCCCAGGTATTTAACAGTGTAGCCTGTGGAGCAACATGGCAGCAGTTTCTGGATTTCCATGTTATTCCACGCATGTGACAAATCCCAAAGCTTTGCGCTATTTTACTGCAATAATGACTGCATTTGCTGACAATTTCATTTCCACAGCAAAATCCAGTCACTGTCTGGGTGCAGTTTTCGATCTGTTACTTGTAGAGAACAGATCACACTTGGGTGAAAGAGCTCTGTCCATTGTTTTAACAAAGCCACTGACATTGTTTGTCAAAATGTACTAGAATTTTTATCAAGGGAGGGTGTATGCAGAGAGAAGTAAATCTGTGATGATACAGTAAAGGGAGCTTAGAAAGGGCACATGAAGGGCATGTGTTCGACTGCTTTACATCTCTGCTGAATCTGGAAATTTCATGCATGGGGCTTTCTTCCCCAACCACACTGTGTTTAACAAACCCATAATGCCATTGTCTGGTGCTAAAATAAAATCAATTGCTCAACAATACGGCAGTGCCCTGTGTCACATTTTCATTTTTTCTGTGATTTATCTCTTGCTGCTTTGCCCAGCTCAAAGGCAGGCATAATAACCTCTCGGCATGGGAGCTCTCTGCAGAGTTTCACACAATCACATCATCTGCATTCTCAGCACTAATCCTGATCATGGTGCCCATTGCTGGTCAGCGATGGGTTACCTTCTGTTTGATGAAAAACACTACCTGCCACTTATAAAGCTACATCAGTGTGTTTATCGCTCAATCTCCAGTTCTTCAACATAGATGTCAGCTTTTTCAAGGCTATTGATCAGCTCTTTATCTGTGCTGCACTGTACAATATAGGGATAGACTTACTAATCATTGAATAAAATCATCAAATAATCTGATTATGATGATTATTACCATCAAGAATTATGTTAGTTTAGAAGAATTATGATTCACTTTAAAAATCTTCAGGTATATTAATCACTGTTTGTTTTGAATACCTTTGTTTTAGGAGTGAGTATTGCTGATATCATATGGTCAATTCAGTACAATAGCATCAGGCAGTGAGGCCAGTATTACTGAGGCATAAGCTGCTGCTTTGATGGTTTCTAGTGCATCTTAAGCATCCCAAAATGGGTGTGTAACTGAAGAGTACATCAGGACTGAAAGGACCTCACATGAAGTACTGTGTACAGTTTCATGAAATCCCTACAGTGTGGAAGTAGGCCATTTGGCCCATCAAGTCCACACTGACCCACCGAAGAGCATCTCACCGTTCATACCCTATCACTCTGCATATCCCATGGCTAATCAACCTAACCAACACATCCCTGAGCAATTTAACATAGCCTATCTATCCTAACCTGCACATCTTTGAACTGTGGGAGGAAACCCACACAGAGACAGGGAAAATGTACAAACTCCACACAGACAGTTGACTTAGCATGGAATCAAACCTGGGTCCCTGGTGCTGCGAGGTAGCAGTGCTAACCACTGAACTACCTTGCCATCCACTGTGCTGTTGCTGTCCCTCAGTATAGATATACTTTCAATGAATAGAGTGCAATGGAAATTCACCAGAATCTTTACTGAAATGGCAGGATTGTTTTCAAAGGAGAGATTGAAAAGGTTAGATCTATATTCTCTGGAGTGAGGGGGTGACCTCAATGAAGCCTACGTAAGAAGTTTTCTGCGGTCGGTGAGTAAAACCAAGGGACATAATCACTGGATAAGGGGTAGGCCATTTAGGGAGCGGCACAGTGGCACAGTGGTTAGCACTGCTGCCTCACAGCGCCAGAGACCTGGGTTCAATTCCCACCTCAGGCAACTGTCTGTATGGAGTTTGCACATTCTCGCCGTGTCTGCGTGGGTTTCCTCCGGGTGCTCCGGTTTCCTCCCACAATCCAAAGATGTGCAGGTTAGGGCCATGCTAAATTGCCCGTAGTGTTAGGTGAAGGGGAATGGGTCTGGGTGGTTTCCTCTTCGAAGAGTCGGTGTGGACTTGTTGGGCTGAAGGGCCTATTTCCACACTAAGTAATCTAATCTAACCTAAAGACTGAAATGAGGAGGACTGTCTTTCAAATCCTCTATCACAGAGGGCAGTGGAAACTCAGTCATTGAGAAAATTAAAGAGAGAAATCGATAGGCTTCTGGAAATTAACAACATAAGGGGTATGTAGAGATGGTGTGAAGAAGTGACTTAGAGATCAGCCACGATCATACTGAATGACAGACAGACTAGACAGATGGAACGGCTTCCTCCTGCTCCAAACTTGCAAAACACCGACCTTGTGCGTGACAATTTCCTCTTACAGAGAATTAAGATTGAAGGTGCAATTATTCAATTATTCAGCAATAAGCTTCAATACTGTGAAGTGTGAGATGATGTATTTTGGTGGGAAGATTACAGACGCCACATACTCTTAGAGTCATGGAGATGTACAGCAGAGAAACAGACCCTTTGGTCTAACTCATGCATGCTGACTGATATTTTAAATTAATCTAGTCCCATTTGCCAGCATTTTGCCCATATCCCTCTAAACCCTTCCTATTCATAAATCCATTCAGATGCCTCTTAAATGCTGTAATTGTATCAGCTTCCATGATTTCCTCTGGCAGCTCATGCCATACATACATCACCCTGTGTGTGAAAAGGTGCCCCCTAAATCTTTTAAATATTTCCCCTCTCACCTTAAACCTATGTTCTCTAATTTAGGACTCTCTTACCCTGGTAAAGCCTTTCCTAGCTGTGCCCATCATGATTTTATAAATCTCTATAAGTTCACCCCTCAGCCTCCGACCCTCCAGAGAAAACAGCCCCAGCCTTTTCAGCCTCTCCTTATACCTCAAACCCTTCAATTCCAACAGCATCCTTGTAAATCTTTTCTGTATCCTTTCAAGTTTAACAAGTTATTTCCTATAGGCGTGAGACCAGAATTCAAATTAGTATTCCAAAAGTGGCCTAACTAATACCCTGTGCAGCTACAACATGACTTTCCAACTCCGATACTCAATGCACTAACCAATAAAGGCAACTGTACTGAACGCCTTCCTCACCACCTTGTCTACCTGCAACTCCCCCCTTCAAAGAACTATGAACCTGTACCTTAAAGTCTTTTTGTTTGGCAATACTCCCAACCTTTAACTGTATAAACCCTGCCATGATTTACCCGGGTTCAATTCCCCCCTTGGGCAACTGTCTGTGTGGAGTTTGCACATTCTCCCCGTGTCTGTGTGGGTTTCCTCCAGGTGCTCTGGTTTCCTCCCACAATCCAAAGATGTGCAGGTCAGGTGAATTGGCCATAATAAATTGCCTGTGGTGTTAGGTGTATTAGTCAGGGGGATGGGTTGCTCTTTGGAGGGTCGGTGTGGACTTGATGGGCCAAAGGGCCTGTTTCCACACTGTAAAAAATCTAATCTGAAAAAGCAAAGCCTGAAATAAAATCAGAATCTCTTGGAGAAATGTAAGAAGTCTGGCACCATCCATGGAGAGAACAATAAAAGTGGAGTTCCGAAGAAGAGCCACAGCAAACTCAAAAACACTAACTTTGTTTCATTTTCTTTCCCCACAGATGCTTTCAGGCCTGTTGAGATATTTCAGCTGGAAGATAGTCACCAATAAGTACAAAACAGAACTAAGCAGTATCGTCTTCACCCAGAGACGGGGAAACTGTCCCAGATTTTAGGGACTGTGTTGTTTTGGAGGTGGTTGTCTTGTTCCTGGGTTGGTCATAGCCTGAAGCTTTTTGCTGTCCAGTTTTTTGAATTTTGCTTTTCATGCATGATCAGGACATACCTCTACATGCCTTCTCTTCCTCGTGGGCTGAGTCTACGCACTAGCCAACAAGCTCACTCCTTCCCTCTGCTGCCATAATCCCAGCAACATCCATGCACATTTGCCCCCAATACCTGTCCCTGCCATCCAACAAGTAACCCATAAACCCTGCAACACTATAACAGATGGACACACTTCCAAATAGGACCACAGCAGCACCTATCCTGTACCGTGTACTGGACAAAACCCAACCATGTATTCATGATCATTTGGAGAGGTGGAAGGCTATTTGCATATTTGGTAGGATGGATGGGGAGAAGACATTTTCTTGCATTGGAGACAACAGGCCTGCAAAGAACAGGCACACCCTCCCATATCATGCTCCCACAGGCCAGCACTAAACCCCCCACCCCTCCCCCCACCATTGTTCCCCAGACTGGAGATTGCATCATCTATATAGAGTCATTGTCTTCACAACTGACCTCCATGATCCCACTGACTTGTCAGCCCCCCCCCTATACTCCAACAGTCTAGACAGTCCTGCTCTACAACTCCCTTGGTCCACACAGCCCTCCATCCACCCCAGCCCCTAATACTCCCACTATCTGGACAGCTGTGTAGACCTGTTGAGCTGAATGATTTGTCTAATGCTGCATGTGTTTTGGAATGCACGTTAAGGGCAAAGCCCCATCCCCAACACCAATCCTTTCTACCTCTTTACAACAATAAACAAGATGTTGTGGGTGCCCATGAGCAGGTCATTTCAGCTGGAGTCTGAAGTCGGCTAGCGAGTTTGAGACCCTATGTGGACAGTGAGACCAAAAACTAGCTACTAATAAATCTTTCTCCAACATTTACTTTAATGGATTGAGAGTCAAAAGGTGATGAGGCAAGAGCAGAAGGCGAGACCAATGAAATTAATCCCAGTCTTGCTTCTTTCTGAAAAGCAAATTCAAATCTTGTTACAAGCCATAGCCTTCAGTACACTAGATGTGAATGATTTGATGAGGTGGAATCTTTGCTGTTTCAGAGTGTCACTGCAAAAACACAGGAACAACAAGTTGCTCATCACCTGACATCAGAATCCATTGCAAATGATAATTATTTACAAGATTACCCAGGATAGGGTCACATTCAATGTGTTATATTTATGGCTCGATTTTCCTTTCTCAAAACTAAAACTAATAAATTTTCCAACAAAAAAAAATGCACCCCAATGTAAACCAAGACCAACAAAGCTCTATGACTTTCAGGGCTGACTTTACTGTATGCAGCCATGCTGAGTGAAGGGTTAAAAATCCACAGCCACCCAAACAAAGGAAAAGACCAGATCACAGAAATGAGCCAAATCTTGTGGTAGTTGACTTTGCAAGGTGAAAACGTCTGGAGAAAGTACCCAGTTTTCATCATTGGATCCATGTCGATTTTAAAATTCTCATCAAATTCCTCCATGTGCTCTCCCTATCCTTATTCCCCCAGCACTCCACCAGTCTGACCAGCCTCTGGGATCCTGGTGCTCTTCCAATTCGGGTCTCTTGAACCTTCCTGATTTGGGAGAGATTCTTTCAGCTACCTGAACCCTCAACTCTGGAATTCACTCCTGTACCTCTCCTCATTTTCATCCTTTAACAGGCTCCTTAAAGCTTATCTTAGAAGGTTAAGATTGCCATCAGATTAGCTGTGAATGACAGAACAAGTACCCAGGACCAACACTTGCTCCTAACTACAAGTCCACACTATCCCACCAAAGCTGTTAAAGCTTGCTTAAGTCACTGCAAAACTGCAAGTGACTCCTGCAGAATACTTATCAGAATTTCTCCTTTGCCTGGCAGGATCTATAGCCCCTCAGTATTGAAAGATGCTGAACCACACACAGTTCACTGCAATTGTTTGACTATATATTCCAGCCATATGAAATTTGGAAGCAGAGACGTAAAGCCCTGGGACTGAGAGTTAGCCTTTATGATCTAGACCCTCTTATGTAATGCCCTATAAGGAACAGAATACCAGGCCATTCAGCCCATTATGTCCATCCCAGCGTTTATGTTTCACATGAGCTTCCAACCAATCCCTCTTCATGCATCACTATCAGCAGGACCTTAACGGATTCCAAATTCACCCAAGATCCCCACAGCATTGTGAGATTGAACTCAGTCAGAACGCCTGTAAAATCTAAGTGCTCAGGATTCAAAAATAATTTAAAAGTAGATTGAACATAAGGAGGACAAAAATGATTGAAAATATGATGAAAGTCCCAACACACTGACTCCATGTGAATTGCCCTCATATTTTGTTTGCCGAACTTTCTCCTCCAGAGGGACTCCTGAGTTACAGCACAGAGGACTGACAGCAGCTTGGAGAGAGATGCTATGACATGCATTTTGTTAATACGAATTCGATGTAATGTGATTGACGAACTTTTAAAACTTGTGTTGGTTGTAACGCAATTACATTGCCAACACGAAGCGCTGTTTCCAAAGCACGGTTCTTCTATAATGCAGGGTTGCACAAGAACGCAATCATCCCGTTATAGAAGAACTGACTGTACATTAACATGCTTTCATAAAATAAATGGGGAGAGACAGGTTGCTTCCAATGGCAGAATGTTCAGTCACCAAAGGACATAGGATTAAGTTAATTGCAAACTGGGGAGCAGAAAAAGGTACAATGCTATTGGAATGCACTCTCTGAAAGAGTAATGAAAGAGATTTAATAGTCACTTCCAAGTACTTGAAAGGTGACAGAAGAACAAATACAGGATTGTGGAGAAATATCGACAGATTGGGGTTAATTAAATAGTCCTAGCCAAGAGTTATCATGAGTGTGATGAGTGAATGGTTTCCTTCTACTCTGTATCATTCGTTGTGTGCACTTGCACATTTTATGTCAAAGGTGTAAGCAATTTATTTTATATCCAGCCCAATGAGAGAGGCAGTAAGTAAGTGATATGGTGAGTGATATAGATTAGGCAATAAGGTGGGATACTGTTCGGAGAATCGGTGCAGACTCGATGGGCTGAATGGCTTCTAAAGACACCTGAATCCCACTGATTCGGCAAGAGGAGCTGTTACATGTCCCAATAACAGACTCTGTGCAGTGTTCAGTAACCTGATATATTTGCATACCCAGCAAAGTGTTTTGAACTAGTATTGAAAGCAAGACAAGTTATGTTGATGATATTGAGGTCATGATTCATTTGTTTAACGTCTCAAATAACTGTGAAATGCATCATTTCTTAAAAAAAACCACTAGACCTCAACTATTTTTGGCATGTGGCATAATCATAAATATGAAAACCAAACTTGCATGTAAATAAAGAAAACACATTCTGCGGTATTTCCAGTAACACAGGAACCCAATTCCACACAACTATTTTCTTTCTCTTGAATCGCCTGAAGCACATGATATTGGCAGGGCTTGTGCAAAATGTGGCAATTCAGTAATTAGGACCTAAACAAGTAATTGTTGAATTAATTTAATTAGCCGATATATAATAGATTCAGAGAGCCAACATTCAGTCCATGCCAAAAAAACCAACTCAGTAAACTGATTTTGATCTGTCAGGCACCTTATCACATTGATGGGAGTTAAATAAGTTGAGAAAAAGGAATTTCTAGCCCAGTCTAGGCAGGATCTGTTGACTTTAATTGATGTGAGTTGTCATACATTTCTTACTTTTACATTCTCTGCTGACCTCCACTTTCCCCAAACAACACCAGCAACAATCCCTTGATTGATGGTATTGTACACAAATACTCGAGGTACTGATGTGTAAGTTGTGAAAGGTATTGGATGTGAATTGAACGTATGTAAGCATGTCATGACAATGACAATGTGGTTGTGGATGGATATAGATCGTTGGAGCCAGTGAGTGAAAATCTATCAGGCAGAGTACAATGTGGAAAAAGGTGGAGCTGTTCATTTTGCCAGGAAGAATAAAAATTAAGACTACAATTTAAACAGAGAACAACTGCAGAATTCTGAGGTTCAGAGGCATCTAGGTGTTCAAGTGAGTGAGTCGCAAAGGGCTAGTATGTAATTGCAGCAAGTAATCAAGAAGGACAATGGGTTGCAGTCCGTTATTTTGAGAGGAATTGAAATAAAAGTCAGAATTGTATGTTTCAGTTATACGGGCCATTGATGAGACCACTTCTCAAATAATCATAAAATCCCTGCAATGTGGAAGCAAGCTATTTGACTCATTGAGTCCACACTGATTCTCCAAATAGCATCCCACTCAGATCTATCCCCATTGTCCCTGCGTTTTCTACAGCTAACCCTGCACATCCCTGAACACTATGAATAATTTCGAATGGCCAATACATCTAACCTGCTCATGTTTGGATTGTGGGAGGAAATTGGAAAACCCGGAGGAAACCCACACAGACACAGGGAGGATGTGCAAACTCCACATAGATAGTCACCCGAGGCTGGAATCGAACCCGCTCCCTGGCGCTGTAAGGCAGCAGTGCTAACCGCGGTGCTGCCCCCACACTAATGCTCGTAGTTTGGGTATCTTTGTTTAAGGAAGGATATAAACACACTGGATGTGGTTCAGAAGAGCTTTACTAGACTAATACTTGGAATGAGTGAGCTGTCTTAATAGGAAAGATTGGATGGGCTGGTTTTGTTTTTACTGGAGTTTAGAGTGAGCTGATTGATAAATATTGGATTGTGAACAAAGTTGACTGTGTACAGGAGGAAAGGTCATTTGTTTTTGTGGGTTAATCCAATACAAGGAGACACTGTTTTAAAATAAGGAGTCACAGTGTTAGGATAAAACTAAGGAGAAACATTTTGTCTCAGAGGGTTGTGTGACTCTGGAGTTATCTGTCCCAGGATGCAGTGGAAACGTGAACATTGAATGTGTTTGAGGAAGAGATAGAAATGTCAGATTGGTTTGGAGAATCAAAGAGTCTCAAAGGCAAGATAGGAATGTGGGAATTGAAACAAGAACAGGTCAGCCACGATCCTATTAGGTGATGGAACAGGGTCAAGGGACTGAATGACTTACTTCTCTTCCTAATTTGCATGTTGGTAATATGTAAGAAATTGGATGATCCATAAGAGGACCATCTGAGGAATGAGAAACATGAAACAACTGATGTAGCTGTGGTAAAAGTAATAATTGGTGAATGTATGAATTGTTAAATAATATAAAAGCAATAGTGATAATAATCTGTACTCAATAATTTGTCAATAAAACATTGGCAGATATACTTTCATCAATAGGAAAAATACTCCTAAAATAGCCATATTCTCTAAACAATAAACTTGGATTAGTTTGTTCCCATACAATGTCCACTCTTGTCTCTCTCTTTCCTTTTAGGTCTTTTAATATAAAACTCTTATGATCTTTTATATTAATAGCTAGCTTATCCTCATTCTTCATCTTCTCCCCTTTGATTACCTTTTCAGTTCTCCTCTGTTGGTTTTTAAAGGCTTCTCAATCCTCTGGCTTCCCACTAATCTTCACCACATTGTGCTTTCTCTTTTGCTTTTATGCTGTCCCTGACTTCCCTTGTCAGCCATGGTCACCTCATCCTCTCTTTAGTTGCTTTTTATTCCATGGAATGAATTTCTGTTGTGTCTCCCAAACTAAACCAAAAAACCCCTGCTCCACTGCCTTCCCTATTAGGTTCTCCTTTCAATCAACTCTGGCCAGCTCCACCCTCATGTCTATGAAGTTACCTTTACTTAATTGTAATGACATCTGATTCCATCTTCTCCCTCTCAAACTGCAGGGTGAATTTTACCAGATTATGATCAATGCCCTCTAGAGATTCTTTCATCTTAAGCTCTCCAGTCAAGTCTACCTCATTACACATCACCAAATCCAGAATTGTCTGTTCCCTTGTGGCATCTGCCACGCGCTGCTCCAAAAATAATAATGGACATTCCAGGAATTCCTTTTTATGAGATCTGCTACCAACATGATTTTCACAGTCCCCCATAGAACATAGAACAATACAGCGCAGAACAGGCCCTTTGGCCCTTGATGTTGCGCTGACCTGTGAACTATTCTCAGCTCGCCCCCCCCTACACTATCCCAAAATCATCCATGTGCTTATCCAAGGATTGTTAACTCTCCCTAATGTGGTTGAGTTAACTGCATTGGCAGACAGGGAATTCCACGGCCTTACCACTCACTCGCTGAGTAAAGGACAGCCTCTGACATCTGTCTAAATTCTATCACCCCTCAATTTGTAGTAATGCCCCCTCGTACTAGCTGACATCATCATCTTAGGAAAAAGACTTTCACTGTCTGCCCTACCTAATATTCTGATCAAATCCCCTCTTAGCCTTCTTCTTTCCAATGAGAACAGACCCAAGTCTCTAAGCCTTTCCTCATAAGACCTTCCCCATGATTATTGCAATAGTGCCTTTCTTCCATGCCTTTGCTATCTCCTGATTTATTTTCTTCCCTACATCCCAGCTGCTGCTAGGAGGCCTGTACACAGCGGCCATCAGGGTTTCTTTGCCTCCTTTGGAGTTCCTCAACTCTGCCCACACAGATTCTACACCTTCCAATTCTATATCACTTCTTGCTATTGATTTAATTTCATTTCTAACTAACAAGCCAAACCCACCCTTCTGTCCATCTGCTTGACTTGTTCATGGATCCTTGGATATTTAGTTCCCAGTCCTGCTCCTGCTGTATCTGTACCTGCATGCTTACCTTCATTGAATGGTGTATAAGAACACCCAGATCTCTCTGTACTGCCCTTTTACCAAATTGTTTCCATTTAGGTAGTAATCTGCCTTCCTGTTCTTGCCACCAAAGTGGATAACCATACATTTATCCACATTAAACTGCATCTGCCATGCATCTGACAACTCACCCAACCTGTCCAGGTCACCCTGTAATCTCCTAACATCCTCATCACATTTCACCCTGCCACCCAGCTTAGTATCATCAGTAAATTTGCTAATGTTATTACTAATACCATCTTCTACATCATTAACATATATTGTAAAAAGCTGCGGTCCCATTACTGACCCCTGCGGTACCCCACTGGTCACTGTCTGCCATTCTGAAATGGAGCTGTTTATCACTACTCTTTGTTTCCTATCAGCCAACCAACTTTCAATCCAAGTTAGTACTTTGCCCCCAATACCATGCACCCTAATTTTGCTCACTAAATTAGTGAGCAAAATTAGGCTGCTCCTCTTGCAGCCCAGTCTTTGTGATACCCACAACACCATACTTCCCTATTTATGTTCATTTACCTTGTTTTGCATACTGCATGTATTTGAGTATAACACCCTCAGCTCTGCATTGTTTGTCCCATGATGTGGAGGTGCTGGTGTTGGACTGGGGTGGACAAAGTCAAAAATCACATGACACCAGGTTATAGTCCAAGATGTTTATTTGAAACTGCAAACCTTCAGAGACCCCACTCCTTCCTCAGGCAGCCAGTGAGAAACAATATATCGGACACAGAATTTATAAGGAAAAGATCAAAGGGTCATACTACTAATGTGAATGTACTGAACAAACCTTGATGACTATTAATTCTTTAATAGGTAAATTCCAGACTTTCACCACCCATCACATGGAAAACCTTTCCCTCACTTCCCTCTTAGTCTTTATCTCTTAGTCTAAATCTCTGCCCCTGGTTATTGCCCCTGGACAAAAGTGTTTACCCACCCACTCTAACTGTACGCCTCATAATCTTGTACATCTCCACCAGATTGCCTGTCAACCTTCACTGCTCCAAGGAAAACAACCCCTGTCCAATTTACCTAATCTTTCTTCATAGCTCAGACCCTCCAGTCCAGGCTGCATCCCGGTGAATTTCCTGTGCACTATCTCCAATGTAATCACATCCCTCCTACAATGTGGAGACTAGAACTGCACCCTCTACTCCCATCATGGTTGAAAGAATATTTTAATAGTTTGAACATAACCTCCTTGTCCTCATACTCTATGCCTCTGGTAAAAAATGCAAGTATCCCAAATGCCTTCTGAACCAATGTATACACCTTTCCTTGAGTTCTGAGGAAGGGGTACTTGACCTGAAATGTTAACTCTGATTTTTCTCCACAGATGCTATCAGACTGCTGACCTCTTCCAGCAACTTCTGTTTTTGTTTGTGTTTGTATTTCCCTTTATCTGTTAATAGATACACAAAACTGGCTCGTCTCTTCAGTACTTCCCAGGATCTGCCATTCACAGTGTAATCCCTTACCCCGTTGACCTTCTCCAGGGGTATTATCTCACACGCTTCCGGGATGAATTCCATAGGCCACTGGTCTCCCCAGCTGATCAGTCCACTGTTATACAGCTACCCTCCTCTTTACTTCATCCCTTTTTCATATTAGTGGTCCAAATCATTAAGATACACTACAAACGGCAAAAGCCCCAGTCCTGAGTCCCACTGAATTCCACTGGAAACTGACTTCCAGTCACCTTCACCCTCTGCTTCCAGTCACCCTCTTCCAGTCACCTTCACCCTCTGCTTCCAGCCTTTCAGCCAATTTTGGATCCAACATGCCACTTTACCTTGGATCCCATCGTGTCTCATTCGTTTTGACCAGTCTGCTATGAGCGACCTTCTCAAAAAGCCTTGCTAATGTCACAAGATCCACATCACATGCACGACTGTAATGGACTCTATTGATTACTGCAACAAAATTGTCAAACATGACTACTCCTCAACAAATCCATGCTGACTATCCCCGATTAATCTGTATTTAAAACTTCAGGTTGTGTTTGCCTTGAAAAAGATAATGCTGAACAACTGTTGAAACATCAGCATGTCACTTTAATAGCTGAAGTAATTAATAAAACTCTTCAAAAACATACTCCACCAAATTGCAACTGCACTGTTATATTTGTTGCCTATTGATTCTCAAGTGTAATTTTTCACTTTCTGTAATTCTTCACTTCGGAAGCCCGATTGAAACCTTCATCTACATATTGAATTCAGGAACCAGAATCAGTATCGTAATCATCTAATTAGATACATCAGTTCAATTGCAGTCATCGCTGTTAGGTTAAACTAATTGCTTTATAACAGAGAAAGAATATTTATATTGTGTGGGTTGCTTTTAGCTTATGTCTTGTTTAAAGACAGTTTTGAACAAGACGATATACCTTGAAAACACATTTAATCCAATGATTTTACACAGAAATCCTGTTTGCCTTGACAACCTTTCACTAGATCTTAGTCTAATCAGAAGTGGGCTCTTCTCAATATTCAGTGAATTTATTCAGTGAGTTGCTAAGCTACAAAGATCAAAAGGATCTGAGGTTTTATCCCAGGTTTTCATTGAACTCGTGGTTCTCAGGCACCTTGGTGATAGGCTTGAATACTCTGTATCAGAGAGGGAACTGCACCTTTGTTCTCATTGCCTCTCATGTTCCATTCATTTTGCAGGTATTGAAACAATAGAAGAGAGTTATAATGTTCTACGGACATAGGAACAGGAGGGAGCCATTCAGCCCCATAACTCTTACTATTCAGTTTGATCATGACTGATCTGTACATCAACTCTTTTCAGTCTTATCCAACAAAAAAAAACCTGTTGATGAAATTGTTAGCTTACCCCCTTCCCCACCTCCAGATATGTGGAGATCATGTTCGAGATTTCAACAAGCTTGCATTTGAACCTAAAAAAAATTGCTTAAACAGAGTTCTTGGTGGTACATGTTAGCATAAAAGTACTGCAGATGATTTAGCAGTGGGCAAGAAAGCCATTCAGTTGTGTGTGATAACACATCCCGTTATATAAAAAAAACAAAGTCCTCAGGGGGTTCTTGTGGTGCAGTGGTAGTGTCCCTATGTCTGAACCAGGAGGCTGAGATTCTAACCCCACCTGCTCCAAAGGTAGGTTGTAACAGTTCTGAACAGGTTGATTTGAAAAATATCTCTACAGACTACTCCAGATGAGGCCTGACCAATTGGTACTCCTTGAGTGAAGCATTGTTTCCTCACTGGAATGCTATCGCACTTGGAAAAATGTCAGGACCCATTTGGCATCTGTCTGAAGGAGGTGTTTATTGCTTTGTGTACATGGATACCTGAATGTGAAGACCTGAATTGCATTATTTCTTTTCTCTTTTCACCAATGATGAAAGATCTCTATCATTTCCCCTCTTCTTTGGAACATTTTTTCAAGAGAATGAGGGTGAACAATTGACCTTGTTTCTCCAATTATGCTACCCTCAAGGTAACTCTCAGGTTGTAGAGAATGTGCTCCAATGTGTTATTCATGTTCAGTTCTATTTGACTGAAAGCTTTGATTGATATGTTGCAACTCTTCAATGTAAACCTCAGTTCAGTAACACACCATATAAATTATTAAGGGAACAGACATATTTCCTCTCCTTCCATAGGCTTGATTATACATTTTGAGTCAACTTTCTTGAGTTTATTTTTAATCGTTTAACATTGTTTTCAAAAGGTTGGAATAATCAATGAGTAAACTACTCTCAGATTCATAATTAAGTTAAAGTTAAGTCACTATAGCTTTACCTGACCATATGGCTGCTGTCTCATTAGAAACAGACAACTGGTGATAGTTTCACCTGAGGGTCACCGTGCCTCAGGTGAGGGGCGAAGCCTTCATGGAAACCTCAGCCAATGCAGGAATTGAACCCATTCTGTTGGTATCAGAAACTAGCCATCTAAGCTATTCATGTTCTCCTCTTAAAACAGCTTCTTGTTTCAAATTCCTACTATCAGGTATCCAACACTGAGATTCCCTCATTGACAGTATTCTGAGTGGTTACAATAGATTAGCCTTTGATTTGCTCAGTGTTTTTCTAAAGTTCAACATGGTCAAATGAGCCAGTTGTCTCTATTCCACAGTTCTGCAGGCCAGCTTCACCTTTACATGCTGCTATTCCAATTTATACCCAGCACACAATATATCAACAACATTATTCGGAGATGCCGGTGTTGGACTGGTGTGTACAAAGTTAAAAATCACACAACACCATGTTATAGTCCAACAGGTTTAATTGGAAGCACACTAGCTTTCGGAGTGACGCTCCTTCATCAGGTGATAGTGGATCGTAACACAGAATTTATAGCAAAAATTTACAGTGTGATGTAACTGAAATTATACATTGAAGAATTGATTGTCTGTTAAGCCTTTCATCTGTTAGAATACATTGATAGTTTCACTTCTTTCATGTGTAAATCACAAAACCCTTTTTTTAAAAGTTGCATTCTCGGGTTAGCTGTTAACAATGGTGATAACTAGACAATATGTTGAAGGTGTTAGCCCCCTGTGTTCTCTGTCTATGACCTGATGTTTAGATTGATTCCAATCTAAAAAGTGAGATAACAGAGTTTTACATAAATTCATGCAGTTTTTGAGCTCAGAGTTCTACATGAATGTATGTGGTTTTTGAAAAAAGTGCAATGTAACTCTGAAAGTACCAAAAACATTCACCACACAAAATATATGTGTGCATGTGGGTCTTTGTCTGTCTGTGTGTGTGTCTGTCTGGGGTGGGGGTTGTCAGTGTGAGAAAGTGTGTGTGTGCGCCTGTGTGTATCTGTGTCCGTGTGTATGTGAGAGTGTGTGTGTGTAGGAATATTTGTGTTTGTGTGTGTAGTGCAATGGTGATCACCTGTAATGTGACATGAACCCAAGGTCCCGGTTGAGGCCCTCCCTATGGGTACCGAACATAGCTATCAGCCTCTGCTCAGCCACTTTCCTCTGCTGCCTGTCCCGAAGTCCACCTTGGAGGATGGTCACCCGAAGGTCTGAGGCTGAATGTCCTGGACCACTGAAGTGTTCCCCAACTGGGAGGGAACCCTCCTGTCTGTTGATTGTTGTGCGGTGCCCATTCATCCATTGTCGTAGCCTTTGCTCGGTTTCCCCAATGTACCATGCCTCCGGGCATCCCTGCCTGCAACCTAAAAAATAGACAATGTTGGCTGAGTCACATGAGTACCTGCCATGTACACGGTGGCATGTGTTCCCATGCGTAATAGTGGTATGTATGTCCACAATCTGACACGTTTTGCAACGTCCACCGTGACAGGGTTGTATGGAGTTGTCCACAAGGATGGCATTGTAGCAACAGCCTCAGTACTCAACACCAACAACTGCCAGTCTCCAAACGCCTGTCATCTCATCTGCTTTATCCTCGATCATAACGTCTTCACCTTTGACAACCAATTCTTCATCCAGACACACGGAACACCATGGGGACCAAATTTGCACACCAATATGCCAACATTTTTATGCACAGGTTCGAACAAGACTTCTTCTCTATGCAGGATCTCCAACCGACATTGTACATCAGGTACTTTGATGACATTTTCTTCCTCTGGACCCAGGGTGAGGAGTCACTGATAAAACTACACAGTGACATCAACAAGTTTCATCCCACCATCAAACTCACCATGGACTACTCTCGACTGTCTGTCTCATTCTTGGACACGTGCGTCTCCATCAAGGACAGACACCTCAGCACCACACTCTACCGCAAACCCACAGACAACCTCACAATGCTACACTTCTCCAGCTTCCACCCAAAACATATTAAAACAGCCATTCCCTATGGACAAGCCCTAAGCATACACCGGATCTGCTCAGATGAGGAGGAACGTGACGGACACCTGGAAGTACTCAAGGATGCCCTCACAAGAACGGGGTACAATGTTCAACTCATCGACCGCCAGTTCCGACGTGCCACAGCAAGGAACCATAATGACATCCTCAGGAGACAGACATGGGCTGCAACTGACAGGGTACCCTTCGTTGTTCAGTACTTCCCTGGGGCTGAAAGATTACGCCATGTTCTTCGTGACCTGCAACACATTATCAATGAGGATGAGCACCTCACCAAGACCTTCCCCACACCTCCACTACTTGCCTTTGAACAACCGCCAAACCTCAAACAGATCATTGTTCGCAGCAAACTGCCCAGCTCTCAGGACAACTCCATATAAACCTGTCACGGTGGACGCTGCAAAACGTGTCAGATTGTGGACATAGATACCACTATTACGTGTGGGAACACATGCCACCGTGTACATGGCAGGTACTCATGTGACTCAGCCAACATTGTCTATCTTATACGTTGCAGGCAGGGATGCCCGGAGGCATGGTACATTGGGGAAAACGAGCAAAGGCTACAACAATGGATGAATGGGCACCGCACAATGATCAACAGACAGGAGGGGTCCTTCCCAGTTGGGGAACACTTCAGTGGTCCAGGACATTCAGCCTCGGATCTTCGGGTGACCATCCTCCAAGGTGGACTTCGGGACAGGCAGCAGAGGAAAGTGGTCGAGCAGAGGCTGATAGCTATGTTCGGTACCCATAGGGAGGGCCTCAACCGGGACCTTGGGTTCATGTCACATTACAGGTGATCACCATTGCACTATACACACACACAGATATTCCTACACATACACACTCTCACATACACACGGACACAGATACACACAGACACACACACACACACTTTCTCACACTGACAACCCCCACCCCAGACAGACACACACACAGACAGACAAAGACCCACATGCACACATATATTTTGTGTGGTGAATTTTTTTGGTACTTTCAGAGTTACATTGCACTTTGCTCAAAAACCACATACATTCATGTAGAACTCTGAGCTCAAAAACTGCATGAATTTATGTAAAACTCTGTTATCTCACTTTTTAGATTGGAATCAATCTAAACATCATGGCATAGACAGAGAACACAGGGGGCTAACACCTTCAACATATTGTCTAGCTATCACCATTGTTAACAGCTAACCCGAGAATGCAACTTTTAAAAAAAGGGTTTTGTGATTTACACATGAAAGAAGTGAAACTATCAATGTATTCTAACAGATGAAAGGCTTAACAGACAATCAATTTTTCAATGTATAATTTCAGTTACATCACACTGCAAATTTTTGCTATAAATTCTGAGTTACAATCAAGCCCTCCACAATCACCTGATGAAGGAGCATCGCTCCAAAAGCTAGTGTGCTTCCAATTAAACCTGTTGGACTATAACCTGGTGTTGTGTGATTTTTAACTATCAACAACATTAGTTTCGCTTCTGGAATGCCCCATTGTGTATACTCATGGCCTCCGTTTCATCCATCCTCATCTCTTGGTAGGAATAAGAATAAAAAGGACTTTCATTTGAATGGTACGAAGTTGCAGCATGATGCTGTGCAGAGGGACCTGGGTGTTCTTGTACATGAATCTCAAAAGAATTAAGAAGGCAAATGGAATTTTGCCCTTCATTGCTAAAGGGATTGAATTTAAAAACAGAGCGATTATGTTGCAGCTGTATAGGATGCTGGTAAGGGCACACCTGGAGTACTGCATGGAGTTTTGGTCTCCTTACTAGAGAAAGGATGTACTGGCATTAGAAGGGGTGCAGAGGAGGTTCACTAGGTTTATTCCAGAGTTGAGGGGGTTGGCTTATGAGGAGAGATTCAGTAGACTGGGATTATATTCATCAGAATTTAGAAGTATGAGAGGGGATCTTATAGAAACATATAAAATTATGAAGTGAATAGATAAGATATAAGTAAAAAGAATGTTTCCACTGACAGGTGAAACTAGGACAAGAGGGCATAGCCTCAAAATTAGGGGGAGCAGATTTAGGACTGAATTGAGAAGGAACTTCTTCATCCAGAGGGCTGGGAATCTGTGGAATTCCCTGCCCAGTGAAGTAGTTGAGGCTTCCTCATTGAAAGTTTTTACAGCTAATATTTATAGTTTATTGAACAGTAAAGGAATTAAGGGTTATGGTGAGAGGGCGGGTAAGTGGAGCGGAGGCCACAAAAAAATCCGCCATGATCTTATTGAATGGCGAAGCAGGCTCGAAGGGCCAGATGGCCTCCTCCTGCTCCTAGTCTTGATGTTCTAATGCTCTTTACTGGCTCCCATTAGACTGTCCACAGGAACAAGCAGAATTTACAATGTATGCAAACATTGCCTTGCTTTAATTCCCCACTGCTCCCCTGGACCTGGATGACTACCGTTTATGGCCAATTTGGCATTCATCCATAGGTGAGCTGGAATTTTGTCAGCAGGATTGCTAATGGAATGCTAATGATACATAAATTGTATTACCATAGGTAATGTACACAGCAAAAAGTATTGAGGGCTCTTATGCCACAGTGGCAATGTCCCTGCCTCTGAACCAGGGTTCAAGTCCCACCTCCTCCCAGAGGTGAGCATTTTAATCAGAAAAATGGCTGTGGTAAATGTCCTTACCTCTGAGCAAAGTGGCCTGGTTCAAGTCCAACCTAGTGCAGCAGTGTTTCCCAATAGCTTTGAGGAGCCTGGTTAAGATTATCACTTGAACTTTTTATATTTTTATTTTTTATTACTAAATGACTAAAGTTTGTATTTGTTTATTTTTCAAAGGCATAGATAATTTGTTCATTTGTTTTATATTTTATAATTGTTTTCTCTAAAGGAGAAACACATTAAGACCTCCGAGATGCTGGGTTGCTGATAGAAGGCAAAACTGTAATGTGGCATTCTGAAAATAAATCGATTATCAAGAAAAAGATTTGTGCCTCACTTATCATCTGACTTGGGATCTAATTAACGTGGAAGACCAAAGTGTTTGCCGCAGTCCCTTTTAAGGCTCTTTAACATCACAATTGATTCAATTGCAATGGTTTCCTGGTGACCCTGGCCAAGCTATGCTATCCACACACTGAGGAGAAAGTGAGGACTCCAGATGCTGGAGATCAGAGTCAAAAATGTGGCACTGGAAAAGCACAGCTGGTCAGGCAGCATCCAGGGAGCAGGAGAGTTGACGTTTCAGGCATAAGCTATTCATCAGGAATGTCCACTCACTGAGCTGAGTATTGTCCCACATGTCTTCCAGATTAATGTGTCCTTTCATGTTTTGTGCATCCCTTCATTTGTTTTCCACCACAGTAAGGACTATTCAATCATCTCGACCTGAATTTCTGGAAGTCATTCCCTAAGTTTCTCGACTTCTTTGTCTTTCAATCAAACCTTTTGTTCCAACTCCCTAAATTTAATGGCAAAGGTTTTGTGCCCTTTCCTCTCTGTCAAAAGCCTTGGATCCATTTCTCTTACATTAAAGGGGCTCTGTAAATGCATGTTGATGTGAATGTGCCAAATATATTTGTGTCAGAAAGTATCTAAGTCAGCGTTTCAAATCCCTTGAAAAGCTGTCTTCAATAATAGAGGACATAAAATTTATACCACAGGAATGTTCACAGTGGAATACACAATGTCTATGGTCTGCAGTCATGTAAACCAGTCCAGGTTTAGATTAGTTATTGGAGTGACCCTATCAGTCAGGATAGGTTCAATTATAAAGCTGACATTAATGTGCCGGTATTACTGTTGTTACTTTTCGCTGACAGGATGTTTGTCTGCTCTGAGTCACCAACTGTACACAAGCTACAGCAAGTGTACTGAATAAAAAGGTGCTTTATAGAAAGTAAGGCAGGTCCCTCATTTGAATTAAGTGTCTAGGAAAGTACAGTGTGCAAGTCCGAATTCCATTTAAATTAATATTGTGATAGCTGACTGGCTGGAAAAGCTTCTTCGACAAAACACCTTCACAAGAACATGTTAATTCATTTCACAAAAGGCTGTCAGAATACTGACTAAGTATTTTTCACAGTTTAATAGGCTTTTCTTTAAGAGATAAAACCGGTTCTTTCTTTTTCCCAGACGGCTCTCCTTTGTTATCTCATTTGATGATCACTGTGTCAGTTGAGTCTGTGAGTTTTCCCAATGCTATTTAACCATGAAGGGCATCAGCTCTGAGGCAGATTGAGTCCACACACCTACGAGTTCCCCAAGACCTTTGAATCATTTTTAAATCTGGAAGAGCTGTCACACACAATAGCTTTGCCAATGAGCAAAATTTAACTTTTCATCAATTAACGACCACCACGACATTGGTTGTGTTTTCCAATTGATTAATTTACATGCAAAGCTCAATATCGGGAAATCATTGGAGGTGTCGGTGTTGGATTTGAATGCTTGTACTTTCAAAGAAGCCTGTTGGACTCTAACCTGGTGTTGTGTGACTTTTAACAAGAATGGGAATACAGACCACCAAAGGTAAGGGAAAGTTAATGAGAAACAGGGCTACATTAAAATGGTGTTGGCAGGGGACCAAAGACCTCTGTGGTGTCCACTTCTCTCCATAAGCTTCGAGGGTGTTTGTGTACACTGTGAGCTGCCTCTCCTAGAACATCAGGGCTAAAATGGAGCTTCAGAAGAGGGGGAGACAGTTGGCAGACATGACTTCCTCCATAGCCCGCTGCCTGGACCTGTTTATAGCCAGCCTGGCAGGCCCAGAAGCAGACCCTTGAGGATGTCCTCCAATCTGTCCATACCCCTCTACACCAGGTACCCAAAGATCAGGAACATAGAGCTGAAGTGCAACCAAAAACACAACAAAAGATTTACCAAAGAACTAAAACTGAAATGCGAGCACACACAACCAATATATACACAGTTCATGGACTCCAATGCACTGCAAAATAAACAGCAGGGCTGGGAGTTCAAGAACCATCTCTGAGACCCTATGTAAGTCAAAGAATGATTAGATGCCAGTTGCTGTGTTCGTTTGTTAATCCCAAACATACCAAATGCGAAGCAAACACTGGTGAGCTCTTGTGGTGCCGTGGTAGTGCCACTAGTTCTAGGGCAGAAGGCCCAGGGTTTAAGTCTCACCTGCTCTAGAGGTGCATCATGTACGTTCCAGAACATGTTGACTAAAAATTCTTACAGTGACTAGGAGAAAGTGAGGACAGCTGTTGCTGGAGATCAGAGTTGAAAAGTGTGCTGCTGGAAAAGCACAGCAGGTCAGGCAGCATTTGAGGAGCAGGAAAACATACATGTCTGGCAAAAGCCCTTCATTAGGAACGTGGTGGGAGGCAAGGGACCTGAGAGATAAATAAGAGGGTGTGGAGGTGGTGAGGGTAGCTGGGAAGGCAATAGGTAAATGCAGGTGGGAGGGTGATGGTGATAGGTTGGAGTGGAGGGTGGAGCGGATGGGGGAAGGAAGATGGACAGTAGGATAGTTCAAGAGGGTGGTGGCGAGTTAGAAGGTTGGATCTGTGATAAGGTGTGGGGAGGGGAAATGAGGAAACTGGTCAAGTTGACTTTGATGCAGGGTATGGTTGGAGGGTCCCAAGGTGGAAGGTGAGGCGTTCTTCCTCCAGGCATCAGCTGGCTTGGATTTGGCAGTGAGGGAGGCCCAGGACTTGCATGTCCTTGGCAGAGTGGACAGGGGAGTTGAAGTAGTCAGCTACAGTTCGATGGGGTTGTTTGGTGGATGTGTCCCAGAGATGTTCTCTGAAACTTTCCATGATTGGCGTCCTGTCTCCCCTATGTAAAAGAGACCACATCAAGAGCAACGGATACAGTAGATGAGGTGTTTGGCTCTGAAGGCCCTAAAGGATCCTTCCACATCTAACAGAGATTTTCTTTCTCCTCCTCTACACTGGGGAGACAGGAAGCCAACTTGCAGAATGTTTCAGGGAACACATGCACCAGCCAACCCCAGCACCCTGTAGCCGATCACTTCAACTCCCCCTCCCATTCCCCCAAGAACATGCAAGTCCTGGGGCTCCTCCTCCACCAAATCCAAGCCACCTGATACCTGGAGGAAGAACGCTTCATGTTCCTCCTTGGAACCCTAAAACCACATGACATCAATGTTGGTTTAATCAGTTTTGTCATCTCCCCTCCCCCCACCTTATCCCAGCACCACCCTCTTGAACTGTCCTACCTGTCCATCTTCCTTCCCATCTACCTGCTCCACCCTCCTCTCTGACCTATCACCTTTACCCCCCACCTATTGCATTCTCAGCTACCTTCCCTCCAGCCCCACACCTCCCATTTATCTTTCAGTCTCCTTCTCACCCCACATTCCTGATGTAGGGCTTATGCCTGAAATGTCAGTTTCCCAGCTCCTTGGATGCTGCCTGACCTGTTGTGTTTTTCCAGCGCTACACTTTTCAACTGAAAATACTTACAGCAAGGACTGGTGAATCAGGTCCTTTGCTTGAACATAAGGTGATACACAGAAAACTACAACATAATGTAGACATAGCTGAGCTGCAGGACTTCTGTTGTGTTCAAAAATGTGTTGCTGGAAAAGCCTTCTTCAGGCTTATGCCCGAAACGTCGATTCTCCTGCTCCTTTGATGCTGCCTGACCTGCTGCGCTTTTCCAGCAACACATTTTTCAGCTCTGATCTCCAGAATCTGCAATCCTCACTTTCTCCTTCTGTTGTGTTCAGTCTACAAAGTATAACAGATACATCATTTCCTGTTTCACACAGGGTGGCAGTGAACATTGTGGTTCTACCTACCACACATGGGCTGCAGAGGTTCAAGAATACAGTTCACCAGCACCTTCTTAAGGGGCAATGAGGGATGGGCAATAAATGCTGGCCCAGCCAGCGATGCCCACATCTTATGAATGATTTCACACAAAACAGCAGTTTAAAATATGTCCATTTAAAGCTAAGTATACAATACAACCCAAAATATCTCTCTTTACATTTAGTGATTTCTAATTGTTTGGTAGCTCATTTCAAAAGAAAAAGATCTTTTATTCCTTAGCATTAAAAGTAGTTGGAGTGACAATCTGAGGAATTATAAGGTGTCAAACATTATTTTAATTAGGAAATCTAAAACCAGAAAGTGCTGCAGAAACTCAGCAGGTTTGGCAGCATCTGTAGAGAGAGAAAAACAGAGTTAATGCTTTGATGAGGAGTCAATGGTGCATCTTTCTCCACAGATACGGCCAGACCTGCTGAGTTTCTCCAGCACTTTCTCTGTCTATTTCAGATCCCCAGCATCTGCATCATTTCTATTTGTTTATTTTCCTTGTGTTTGAACTTGAGGCAGGAATTGACATGAACTCAGGTGCGTTGGTAGATTTTCAAAGCCAATTTACCATTGTTTGAGTTAGTTGATGGTTGTCATGTAAGTTACATATAAAATATGCAATATGCAAAGATGCTGCTTTTAAGAACTTTAGTTATCCCTCTGAAGTATGCCAAACATTTCCTTATGAAAGATTTATTTTCATTGACGTTAATTTCAGAAAACATTGCGATAAGTCGATATCCTTGGCTGGACTTCTTGACTTTACTTGTGCATTCCTGTCACTCGACCTGCAGAATTGCCCAAGGTTGAAAAATAATAGGCAAAGGGATTAGAGTTTCACTCAATTTAAAAATAAATTACACAAGATTCCCACTTTTAGAACCTTATTACAGAGAACTACAGTAATTGTAATGCAGTTCATTGATCCTTTTGTGTAAGTGCTGCTCCTGGTTATGTTCCGCAACTTTAAGCTATCTTCAGTTTGTCTCTCATTTTATTGTTTGTTATCATACAGGACTGGCAGAAACAATCTATAACATCAATATGAGGCACAGAAAGAATCTGTATTTGTATAGTGCCTTTTGTAAACACAAAGTGTGGAATTAACCTTGCAATACCTCTATGGTAAGATGTAGTTTTAAGTTGTCAATCAAATTAGTTTTTGACATTTCTTTGTATACTGAAAGGGTTAATACTGAGAAGTACCCTCAGTATCACCCACTAGGATGAAGTCACAAGGCGTTTTGTGCAGGAAAGCTTAAGATCTGGAAGGAGTGAGACTTAACACATGGTCCTACCCAAAGTTTCTAATGAAATATTGATTCATATCAATGTAACCTGTAATGAGATATACCAGGGAAACTTCATGAGACTGTCCTAGTTGGATCAGACAGTGATCTCTCCCAATCCAGACTAAGCCAGTCATACATGTTCCTCCAGTTAAAGAGGATAGAGGCAACAATTCTCATCATAAGCAGCACTTCATACATTTCTATCGTAGTGTAATGTAGGGTAGTTTAGGGGAGGGTGGTGTAGTGTAGGTAGGGTAGTGTACGTTAGTACAGTATAGTGGAAGGTAGTGTAGGATAGTGTAATGAAAGGTAGTTACTTCAGGCGTTGGGGCCTCCATTTGCCGAGAGGTGTGAGGGAGGAGCAAAGGACTGCGGGGAAGTTTTTACATGGGTGAGACCTAAACCTGAGACCCTACACCATTGGGCATCCCTCCCACTCACCTCCTCTAATCTTACTAAGAGTCTGTAAACTCGGTAAGTTTTCAGGTTTCTTTTTTTTCTTCTCTTTCTTTGTTTAGTCCTGAGCGAGCTTTCAGAGAAGCGGGATATGGATGTTAGGGCAGTTGCATGTTCCTCCTGCAGAATGTGGCAGGTGAGAGACACTTCACATGTCTCTGCCAACTATATCTGTGGGAAGTGCACCCAATTCCAGCTCCTCAAAAACCGAGTTAGGGAACTGGAGCTGGAGCTAGATGAACTACGAATCATTCAGGAGGCTGAGGGGGAAATTGAGAGGATGTACAGGGAGGTGGTCTCTCCTCAGACACAGGATAAGGACAGCTGGGTTACTGTCAGGGGGAGGAAAGGGAACCGATAGTCAGAGCAGGGATCCCCAGTGGCCGTTCCCCTCAGCAATAAGTATACTGCTGGTTTTGGATACTGCTGGTGGGGACAGCCTACCAGAGGAAAGCCATAGTTGTCAGGTCTCTGGCACTGAGCTTGGCACTGTGGCTCAGAACGGAAGGGGGGAAAATAGAAAAGCGCTAGTGGTAGAGGACTCAATAGTTAGACGGATTGACAGGAGATTTTGTGGTCAGGAATGGGACTCCCGGAAGGTTTGTTGCCTCCCTGGTGCCAGGGTCCAGGATGTCGCCAATCGAGTTTACAGGATTCTGAAGGGGGAGGGTGAGAAACCAGAAATCGTGGTATATGTTGGCACCATTGCGATAGCCAGGAAAGGGATGGAGGATCTGAAAAGTGACTACAGAGAGTTAGGTTGGAAGCTGAAGAGCAGGACGAGTAGAGTAGTGATCTCAGGTTTGCTACCGGTGCCATGAGACAGTGAGGTGAGGAACAGTCAGCGAATGCAGCTTAACATGTGGCTGTGAGGCTGGTGCAGGAGGGAGGGCTTCAGATACCTAAACCATTGGGATACCTTCTGGGGAAGGTGGGACCTGTACATGAAGGATGGGTTGCACCTAAACTGGAGGGGCACAAATGTCCTGGGTAGAAGATTTGCTCATGTGATTCGGAAGGGTTTAAACTAGTTTGGTAGGGGGGTGGGAATCAGACCCACATGTCTGAGAGGGGGACAGGTGCAGATGGGGCAGTGACAGGATATATTGAATCTATCAGGAAGATTTCTCACACGATGAAACAAAGGGATCGGTTAAAGTGTTTGCTTTAACACAAGGAGTGTCCGAAATAATAGTGACAAACTTAGAGCATGGATCAGTACTTGGGACTACGATGTTGTGGCCATAACGGAGATGTGGGTTTCACAGGGGGAAAGGATGGTTGCTTGACGTTCCAGGATTTAGAACGTTTAAAAAGAACAGGGAGGGTGAAAAAAGAGGAGGGAGTGTAGCATTGCTAATCAGAGAGTGCATCACAGCTACAGAAATGAAGGTTGTCGAGGATGGTTTGTCTACTGAGTCAGTATGGGTGGAAATTAGGAACAGCAAGGGAACAGCCACCGCATTGGGGGTCTTCTACAGACCCCCTAATAGCAGTAGGGAGATTGAAGAACTTATAGGCGGGCAGATTCTGGAAAAATACAGAAGTAGTAGGGTTGTTGTTATGGGTGATTTCAACTTTCCCAATATCGACTGGAACCTCCTAAGTGCAGATGGTTTGGATGGAGCCGTTTTTATCAGGTGTGTTCAGGAGGGTTTTCTTCTCAGTATGTAGACAGATGGACGAGGGGAGAGGCCATTTTGGATTTGGTGCTCGGCAACAAGCCAGGACAGGTGTCAGATCTCGCGATGGGAGAGCACTTTTGTGAAAGTGATCATAACTGCCTCACATATAGCATAGCCTTGGAGAGTGAAAGGAGCAGTTACCGAGGGAAGATATTTTATTGGGGAAAAGGAAATTTTGATGCTATTAGACAGGAGTTGGAAAGTACAGACTGGGAGCAATTATTCCACAGAAAGGGCACAGTGGACGTGTGGAGACTATTTAAGGAGCAGTTGTTGCGAGTGATGCACAATTTTTTTCCTCTGAGACAGGTAAGAAGGGGGAAGATTAAGGAACCTTGGATGAACCTTGGAGGAGCTTCTCGTCAAAAGGAATAAGGCAGCTTATGTAAGGTGGAGGAAGTAAGGATCTAGCACAACTTTAGAGGATTACAGGCTTGCTAGAAAGGAGCTCAGAAATGGACTGAGGAGAGCCAGGAGGGGGCACGAGAAAGGCTTGGCAAGAAGGATTAGGGAGAACCAAAAGGCATTTTACTCATAGGTGAAGAATAAGAGAATGTTCAGGGAGAAGGTAGGGCCGATCAGGGATAGCAGAGGGAACTTGTGCGTGGATCTGAGCAAATAGAGTTTTTTGCTTCAGTTTTCACCAAGGAAAGGGACCTTATTGTGAATGAAAACTTTGAGGAGCTGGGATACAGGCTTGACCAGATCAAGATTGATGAAGTTGGTGTGCTGGAAATTTTGGAAAACATTAAGATTGATAACTCCCCAGAGCCAGACCAGATTTATCCCAGGCTACTCCGGGAAGCGAAAAAGGAGCTTGCTAAGCCTCTGGCGAGGATATTTGCCTCCTCACTCTCCACGGGAGTCGTACCGGAGGATTGGAAGGAGGCGAATGTTGTTCCTCTTTTCAAGAAGGGTAATAGGGAAATCCCTGGCAAATACAGACCAGTCAGTCTCACGTCTGTGGCCAGCAACGTTTTGGAAAGCATTCTGAGGGATAGGATTTATGACTATTTGGCAAAGCATAGTGTGATTAAAGGCAGTCAGCATGGCTTTGTGAGGGGCAGGTCATGCCTCACTAATCTTATTGAGTTATTTAAGGAAGTGACAAGACCAGGTCGACGAAGGTCAAGCAGTGGCTGTGTGTATATGGATTTCAGCAAGGCATTTAATAAGGTTCCCCATGGTAGGCTCATTCATAAAGTCAGGAAGTATGGGATACAGGGAGATTTAGCTCCTGCCCAATGTTTCGGGCAGGAGCCCTTCATCAGGAATGAATGAAGGACCTGCTGCCATTCTTGCTGTGCTTTTCCAGCACCACTCTAATCTTGACTCTAATCTCCAGCATCTGCAATCCTCCCTTTCACCAAGTGTATTGCAGTGTAGTGAAGGGTCGGGTAGTGTATTGCAGTGTAGTGTGGTGTTAGTGTATTGCAGTGTAGTGTTGAGTACGGTAATGTATTGCAGTGTTGTGTAGGGTAGGATAGTGTATTGCAGTGTAGTGTGGGGTAAGTTAGTCTATTGCAGTATAGTGTTGAGTACGGTAGTGTATTGCAGTGTTGTGTAGGGTAGGGTAGTGTATAACAGTATAGTGTGGGGTAAATTAGTGTATTGCAGTGTAGTGTTGAGTATGGTAGTATATTGCAGCGTTGTGTAGGGTAATCTATTGCAGTATAGTGTTGAGTACGGTAGTGTATTGCAGTGTAGTGTGGTGTAAGTTAGTGTATTGCAGTGTAGTGTTGAGTACGGTAATGTATTGCCGTGTAGTGTAGGGTAGGGTAGTGTATTGCAGTGTAGTGTGGGGTAAGTTAATGTATTGCAGTGTAGTGTTGAGTACGGTAGTGTATTGCAGTGTTGTGTAGGGTAAGGTAGTGTATTGCAGTATAGTGTGAATACGGTAGTGTATTGCAGTGTACTGTGGCTTAAGCTAGTGTATTGCAGTGTTGTGTAGGGTAGGGTAGTGTATTGCAGTGTTGTATATTGTAGGGTAGTGCAGTGTGTGATAGTGTACTGCAGCTGTGTAGTGTAGGGTGGGGTAGTGGATTGTGATGTAGTGTAGTTTAGAGTAGTGTATTGCAGTGTACTGTAGTGTGAGGTAGTGTATTACAATATAGTATAGGGTAGTGTAGGGTAATGTAACGCAGTACTGTGTAGGGTACAGTTGGGTAGTGTAGTGCAGGGTAGTGTAGTGCAGGGTAGTGTAGTGCAGGGTAGTGTAAGGTAGGATAGTGCATTGCAGTCTACTGTAGGGTAGGGTCGTATACTGCTGTGTAGTGGAGGGTAGGGTAGTGTTATGCAGTGTTATGTTGTTTAGGGTAGTGTATTGCAGTGCTGTGTATGGCCAGGTAAGGAAGTGGATTGCAGTGGTGTTAGTGTATTGCAGTGTAGTGTTGAGTACGGTAGTGTATTGCAGTGTTGTGTAGGGTAGGGTAGTGTATAACAGTATAGTGTGGGGTAAATTAGTGTATTGCAGTGTAGTGTTGAGTACGGTAGTGTATTGCAGTGTTGTGTAGGGTAGGGTAGTGTATAACAGTATAGTGTGGGGTAAATTAGTGTATTGCAGTGTAGTGTTGAGTACGGTAGTGTATTGCAGTGTAGTGTTGAGTATGGTAGTCTATTGCAGTATAGTGTTGAGTACGGTAGTGTATTGCAGTGTAGTGTGGTGTAAGTTAGTGTATTGCAGTGTAGTGTTGAGTACGGTAATGTATTGCAGTGTAGTGTAGGGTAGGGTAGTGTATTGCAGTGTAGTGTGGGGTAAGTTAATGTATTGCAGTGTAGTGTTGAGTATGGTAGTGTATTGCAGTGTTGTGTAGGGTAAGGTAGTGTATTGCAGTATAGTGTGAATACGGTAGTGTATTGCAGTGTACTGTGGCTTAAGTTAGTGTATTGCAGTGTTGTGTAGGGTAGGGTAGTGTATTGCAGTGTTGTATATTGTAGGGTAGTGCAGTGTGTGATAGTGTACTGCAGCTGTGTAGTGTAGGGTGGGGTAGTGGATTGTGATGTAGTGTAGTTTAGAGTAGTGTATTGCAGTGTACTGTAGTGTGGGGTAGTGTATTACAGTATAGTATAGGGTAGTGTAGGGTAATGTAACGCAGTACTGTGTAGGGTACAGTTGGGTAGTGTAGTGCAGGGTAGTGTAGTGCAGGGTAGTGTAGTGCAGGGTAGTGTAGTGCAGGGTAGTGTAAGGTAGGATAGTGCATTGCAGTCTACTGTAGGGTAGGGTCGTGTACTGCTGTGTAGTGGAGGGTAGGGTAGTATTATGCAGTGTTATGTTGTTTAGGGTAGTGTATTGCAGTGCTGTGTATGGCCAGGTAAGGAAGTGGATTGCAGTGTAGTGAAGTGTAGAGTTGTGTATTGAGATGTTGTGTAGGATAGGATAGGCAATGTATTGCAGTGTTATGTTGTGTAGAGTAGTGTATTACAGTTTAGTGTAGTGCAGTATAGTATAGGGTCCGGTAGTGTAATGTATTGTTGTGCAATGTAAGGTAGTTTATTGCAGTGATGTGTTGTGTAGTGCAGGGTAGTTCATTGCAGTGTTGAGTCATGTAGTGCAGGATAGTTTATTGCAGTGTTGTGTAGTGCCGGGTAGGGTGTGTATTTCAGTGTTGTGTAGTTTAGGATAGTATATTGCAGTGTTGTGTAGGGTAGGGTAGTGTAGTGTATTTCAGTGTTGTGTAGTTTAGGGTAGTGCATTGCATTGTTGTGTAGGGTAATGTAATGTGCCATAGGTTAGTTTATTGCAGTGTTGTTTAGTGTGGAGTAGGGTAGTGTATTAGAGTGTTGTGTACTTTAGGTTAGTGCATTGCAGTGTTTGGTAAAATTGTGCCCACCAATACCGCCTGATGAAGGAGCGACGCTCCAAAAGCTAGTGTGCTTCCAATTAAACCTGTTGGACTATAACCTGGTGTTGTGCGATTTTTAACTTTGTCTACCACAGTCCAATACTGGTATCTCCAAATTATGTGTAGGGTAGGTTGAGTAGTTTCAGGTTGTATGTTGCAGTGGAGTTTATTGTAGGTTAGGGTAGTGTATTGCAGTGTTGTGTAGTGTAAGGTAATGTATTGCAATGATGTAGCAAAAGCACAGCAGGTCAGGCAGCATCTGAGCATTTCTTGAGGAAGGGCATTTGCCGAAATGTCAATTTTCCTGCTCCTTGGATGCTGCCTAACCTATTGTTTTTTTTCCAGCACCCGTCTAATCTTGACTCAGATCTCCAGCTTCCGCCTGTTGTATTGCAGTGTTGTATGATGTCGTATTGTGTATTGCAGAATAGTGTAGGGTAGAGTAGGATAGTATTTTCAAAGAGTGTGGCACTAGAAAAGCACAGCCGGTGAGGCATCTGAGGGGAGGAGTCGATGTTTTGGATATAAGCCCTTCATCAGGAATGAGGCTTGTGGGTTAAATGGGAGGGGGTGGTGCTGAGGGAAGGTAGCTGAGAATGAAATAGGTAGATGGAGGTGAGCATCAAAATGATAGGTCAGAGTGGAGGGTGGAGCAGATAGGTGGAAAGAAAGTTGGACAGGTAGGATAGGTCAACAGGGCGGTGCTGATTTGGGAGGTTGGGACATGGATAAGATGAGGGGAAGAGAAATCCACATTGATCCCTAGTGGTTGGAGGGTCCCAAGATGGAAGATGAGGCATTCTTCCTCCAGGTGTCGGGTGGTTAAGGTTTGGCGATATAGGAGGTCCAGGACCTGCATGTTCTTGGCGGAGTGGGTGGAGGAGTTAAAGGGGCGGTCTATGGGGTGGTGAGGTTATTTGGTGTGGGTGTCCCAGAGATGTTCTCTGAAGTGTTCCGCAAGTTGACGACCTGTCTCCCCGATATAGTGGAGACCACATTGGGTGCAACGGGATGCAGTAGATGGCATGTGTGGAAGTACAGTTAAATTTCTGTCAGATGTGGAAGGATCCTTTGGGGCCTTGGACAGAAGTGAGGGGGGAGGTGTGGGTGCAGGTCTTGCATTTCTTGTGATGGCAGGGGTAGTTGCTGGGAGGGGAGGGTGGGTTGGTGGGGGGGCATGGACCTGACAAGGGAGTTGCGGAGGCATTGGTCTCTGAAATGCAGAAGGGATGGGCAGGGAAAATATCCCGACCACCTGTTTTCCCATTTCCCCTCCCCCACCTTATTCCAGTCCCAACCTCCCAATTCAGCACCGCCCTCTTGACCTGTCCTCCCTGTCCAAATTCCTTCCCACCTATCTGCTCCACCCTCCTCTCTGACCTATCACCGTTTCTGCCACTTCCATCTACCTATCGCATTCCCAGTTACCTTACTCCCAGCTCCACCCTCCTACCATTTATCTCTCAAGCCTCTTGCCCCATAAGCCTTTTTCCTGTCAAAGGGTTTATTGTTGAAACGTTGATTCTCCTGCTCCTCGGATGCTGCCTGACCGGCTGTGCTTTTCCAGCATCACACAGTTCGACTCTGATCTCCAGCATCTGCAGTCCTCACTTTCTCCTAGGATAGCACATTGCAGTGTTGTGTAGTGTGGGGTAGTGTACTGCAGTGTTGTGTAGGATAGGTTAGGGTCATATATTGCAGGGTAGGGTAGTGTATTACAGTGTCGAGCAGTGTAGGGTCACCAAGTGCAGTGTTGTGTAGTGTGGGGTTGTGTAGTGTGGGGTATTATATTGCAGTGCAGTGTAGTGTATTGCAGTGTTGTGTAGGGTAGAATAGGGTAGTGTATTGCAGTGTTGTGTAGGGTAGATTAGGGTAGTGTATTGCAGTGTATGGTAGATTAGGGTAGTGTAGTGTAGTGTTGTGTGGGGTAGTGTATTGCAGTGTAGTGTAGGGTAGATTAGGGTAGTATAGTGCAGTGTAGTGTAGGATAGATTAGGGTAGTATATTGCAGTGTTGTGTAGGGTGGGGTTGTGTAGTGTGGGGTATTATATTGCAGAGCAGTGTAGTGTAGATTGGGGTAGTGTATTGCAGTGTAGTGTAGGGTAGAATAGGGTAGTGTACTGCAGTGTTGTGTAGGGTAGATTAGGGTAGTGTAGTGTAGTGCTGAAAATGTGTTGCTGGAAAAGCGCAGCAGGTCAGGCAGCATCCAAGGAGCAGGAGAATTGACGTTTCGGGCATAAGCCCTTCTTCAGGAATGAGGAAAGTGTGTCCAGCAGGCTAAGATAAAAGGTAGGGAGGAGGGACTTGGGGGAGGGGCGTTGGAATTGCGATAGGTGGAAGGAGGTCAAGGTGAGGGTGATAGGCCGGAGTGGGGTGAGGGTGGAGAGGTCAGGAAGAAGATTGCAGGTTAGGAAGGCGGTGTTGAGTTCGAGGGATTTGACTGAGACAAGGTGGGGGGAGGGGAAATGAGGAAACTGGAGAAATCTGAGTTCATCCCTTGTGGTTGGAGGGTTCCCAGGCAGAAGATGAGGCGCTCTTCCTCCAACCGTCGTGTTGCCATGGTCTGGCGATGGAGGAGTCCAAGGACCTGCATGTCCTTGGTGGAGTGGGAGGGAGAGTTAAAGTGTTGGGCTACGGGGTGGTTGGGTTGGTTGGTCCGGGTGTCCCAGAGGTGTTCTCTGAAACGTTCCGCAAGTAGGCAGCCTGTCTCCCCAATATAGAGGAGGCCACATCGGGTGCAGCGGATGCAATAGATGATGTGTGTGGAGGTCCAGGTGAATTTGTGGCGGATATGGAAGTGTCCCTTGGGGCCTTGGAGGGAAGTAAGGGGGGAGGTGTGGGCGCAAGTTTTGCATTTCTTGCGGTTGCAGGGGAAGGTGCTGGGAGTGGAGGTTGGGTTGGTGGTGGGAGTGGACCTGACGAGGGAGTCACGGAGGGAGTGGTCTTTTCGGAACGCTGATAGGGGAGGGGAGGGAAATATATCCCTGGTGGTGGGGTCCGTTTGGAGGTGGCGGAAATGACGGCGGATGATACGTTGTACATGGAGGTTGGTGGGGTGGTAGGTGAGGACCAGTGGGGTTCTGTCCTGGTGGCGATTGGAGGGGCGGGGCTCAAGGGCGGAGGAGCGGGAAGTGGAAGAGATGCGGTGGAGGGCATCGTTGACTACGTCTGGCGGGAAATTGCGGTCCTTGAAGAAGGAGGCCATCTGGGTTGTACGGTTTTGGAACTGGTCCTCCTGGGAGCAGATGCGGCGGAGACGAAGGAATTGGGAATATGGGATGCCGTTTTACAGGGGGCAGGGTGGGAGGAGGTGTAGTCTAGGTAGCTGTGAGAGTCGGTCAGTTTATAGTAGATGTCCGTGTCGATTCGGTCACCCGAGATAGAAATGGAAAGGTCTAGGAAGGGGAGGGAGGAGTCTGAGGTAAATTTGAGGTCGGGGTGGAAGGTGTTGGTAAAGTGGATGAACTGTTCAACCTCCTCGTGGGAGCACGAGGCAGCGCCGATACAGTCATCGATGTAGCGGAGGAAAAGGTGGGGGGTGGTGCCAGTGTAGCTGCGGAAGATGGACTGTTCCACATATCTTACGAAGAGGCAGACATAGCTGGGGTCCATGCGGGTGCCCATGGCTACTCCTTTGGTTTGGAGGAAGTGGGAGGATTGGAAAGAGAAGTTGTTCAGGGTGAGGACCAGTTCAGTCAGTCGAAGGAGGGTGTCGGTGGAAGGGTACTGGTTGGTATGGCGGGAAAGGAAGAAGCGGAGGGCTTTAAGTCCTTCGTGATGGGGGATGGAGGTGTACAGGGACTGGATGTCCATGGTGAAGATAAGGCGTTGGGGACCGGGGAAGCGAAAATCATGGAGGAGGTGGAGGGCGTGGGTGGTGTCCTGAACGTAGGTGGGGAGTTCTTGGACTAAGGGGGACAGGACCGTGTCGAGGTATGCAGAGATGCGTTCGGTGGGGCAGGAGCAGGCTGAGACAATGGGTCGGCCGGGGCAGTCAGGTTTGTGGATTTTGGTGCAGTGTAGTGAAGGGTAGATTAGGGTAGTATAGTGCAGTGTAGTATAGGATAGATTAGGGTAGTGTATTGTAGTGTTGTGTAGGGTGGGGTTGTGTAGTGTGGGGTATTATATTGCAGTGAGGAGAAAGTGAGGTCTGCAGATGCTGGAGATCAGAGATGAGGCGCTCTTCCTCCAACCGTTGTTTTGTTGTGGTCTGGCGATGGAGGAGTCCAAAGACCTGCATATCCTTGGTAGAGTGGGAGGGGGAATTGAAATGTTGAGCCACAGGGTGGTTGGGTTGGTTGGTCCGGGTGTCCCAGAGGTGTTCTCTGAAACGCTCCGCAAGTAGCCGGCCTGTCTCCCCAACACCTCTGGGACACCCGGACCAACCAACCCAACCACCCTGTGGCTCAACATTTCAATTCCCCCTCCCACTCTACCAAGGATATGCAGGTCTTTGGACTCCTCCATCGCCAGACCACAACAAAACAACGGTTGGAGGAAGAGCGCCTCATCTTCCGCCTAGGAACCCTCCAACCACAAGGGATGAACTCAGATTTCACCAGTTTCCTCATTTCCCCTCCCCCCACCTTGTCTCAGTCTAATCCATCGAATTCAGCACCGCCTTCCTAACCTGCAATCTTCTTCCCGACCTCTCCGCCCCCACCCCAGTCTGACCTATCACCCTCACCTTGACCTCTTTCCACCTATCACATTTCCGAAGCCCCTCCCCCAAGTCCCTCCTCCCTACCTTTTATCTTAGCCTGCTGGACAAACTTTCCTCATTCCTGAAGAAGGTCTTATGCTCGAAACGGCGATTCTCCTGTTCCCTGGATGCTGCCTGACCTGCTGCGCTTTTCCAGCAACACATTTTCAGCTATTATATTGCAGTGCAGTGTAGTGTAGATTGGGGTAGTATATTGCAGTGTAGTGTAGGGTAGATTAGGGTAGTGTATTGCAGTGTAGTGTAGAGTAGATTAGGGTAGTGTAGTGTAGTGTATTATGGAGTGGTGTATTGCAGTGTAGTGCAGTGTAGGGTGGATTAGGGTAGTGTAATGTAGTAGAGTTTGGGGTAGTGTATTGCAGGGTATTATATTGCAGAGTAGTGTAGGGTAGATTATGGTGGTGTGGTGCTGGAAAAGCGCAGCAGGCCAGGCAGCATCCTCGGATGCTGCCTGGCCTGCTGCGCTTTTCCAGCACTACACTTCTCAACTCTGGTCTCCAGCATCTGCAGTCTCACTTTCTCCGAGATTATGGTAGTGTATTGCAGTGTGGTGTAGGGTAGATTATGGTAGTGTATTGCAGTGTGGTGTAGGGTAGATTATGGTAGTGTATTGCAGTGTGGTGTCGGGTAGATTAGAGTAGTGTAGTGTAGTGTATTGCAGTGTAATGTAGTGTAGATTAGGGTGGTGTAGTGCAGTGTAATGTAGGGTAGATTAGGGTACTGTATTGCAGTGTTGTGTAGGGTAGGTTAGGTTAGTGTATTGCAGTGTAGTGTAGGGTGTTGCATTGCAATGTCGCATAGTGAGCTTGCACACCTCATGCAACACCTTTCACACAGGAGAAGGAAAATTTAGAAATGAGAGATTTGGATCAAGAACCCTGTCCTGACTCCTGAATGCGCTTCATTCAAAATAACATTGTTGAATGTATGGAAAATCTTTTATATATCATCTTCCACATTCTCTGTGCATCCCAAAGTGCCACGTAGCCAATGAAATACATTTTGAAGTGTGTTCACTGACTTAATGCAGACAAATGCATGAACTAATTTGCACATAACAGTCTCATATGGCAATTAACTAATAGTCAGACAAGCTAGCTTTTAGCAATTTTTATTGATGGATTATTCATTTTGTTGTTTGAGCATGGAAGGTATGGATGATGTTTTTGCCTAGCTGGAGATGTGACCAAAGCATTTGTTACCTGTCTTATTTATGGACCATGTGAGCTTTTATGTTCATTTTAGATGGCAGTCAAAATCCTGGCTTGGCTCCTCATCGGAAAATAGTGATGTTTCCAACAATATAACGTTGTTTCAGTTGAGCATTGAATTATCTACCTGGAATACCTCCTCAAGTTCCAGAGTAAGGCTAAAAGTTACAAGAATCCAACTCGGAGGTGAACAGTTGCTATTGAGACAAGATTGACAATTCATCAAACTACCTGTTTTCTCGCTGGGGCAAACTGGGAACATAAAGAAAATGAGCAGAACTTCAGTGAAAATAAATTGCTTCTGGAACAAGATATATACTTCCATTTCTAAATATCCTGAATAACAGTTCGCAACTTTTAGCAAAATGAATGGTTTCAGAAAGTGAGGCAAATTCCAATCTCTGTTACACCGGGCGATTCTTCAATGTTTGATTGTTCAGTCAAATTGTTTTCAGATACTCAAATATTCCACCAACTGCAAGTTGCCCTTCACTGAATTTTTTAAATTTTCTGTACAATGAGATCTACCAATGAAGATTACACTTTGTAAGCCAAATGACCAACTCTCCGTCCAAGCGAGGGAAATTATTCCAAGAAGCTATACTTAGGACACGCATCTTCGACTTGGGCGAAAAACGTTTTAAAAAGTTCACTCATGGGATGTGGGTGTCGCAGGCTGGGTCAGCATTTATTTTCCATCCCAGGTGCTCTTGAGAAGATGGTGATGAGCTGCCATCTTGAACAGTTGCATTTATTGGTATATAGTAACACCAATCATGCTATAAGGGAGGGAATTCCAAGATTTTGACCCAGCAACAATGAAGGAATGGTAATGTATTTCCAAGTCAGCATGCTGAGAGGGTTGGAGGGGAACTTGCAGGGGATTATGTTCCTGTCTCTCTGCGTCCCCTGTCCTACTAGACAGTAGTAGGTATTTTAAACCAACCTGTTGAGATGTAATGAGGTGGGATTTGAATCTGGGTTTTCTAGCTTAAAGCTATGGACATTATCATTATGCCATAACAGCCTTCCTTTTAGATGGTACTAGTTGTGGTTTAGAGTCAAATCCATCAAATTCAGCACCGCCTCCCTAACCTGCAATCTTCTTCCCGACCTCTCCGCCCCCACCCCAATCTGTCCTATCACCCTCACCTTGACCTTTTTCCACCTATCACATTTCCGACGCCCCTCCCCCAAGTCCCTCCTCCCTATCTTTTATCTTAGCCTGCTGGACAAACTTTCCTCATTCCTGAAGAAGGGCTAATGCCCGAAACGTCGATTCTCCTGTTCCCTAGATGCTGCCTGACCTGCTGCGCTTCTCCAGCAACACATTTCCATCTCGTTTAGAAGATGCTGTCTGATATGCTCAAATTATTAGGAAATGACTGTACAAAGGGTCTAATCAAATGTTACACAACATTAAATATGCAACATTATGATTCAATATATTTATTGTACTTGCTTGAAACCTATAATTTCTACTGAAAAACAAAAAAAGTTCAACAGAAATAAACTGAAGTGAGACAGATGGACGGTTTTCCGGTAGCTATCTTGAAGAAAATGGACATAATTTCTGTCAGAGAGAGGTTGTCAGAACTTGCCACACAATAAACTAAACACACGATTGAACTAAAGCATTCAGAAAAACCCCAGGACATGGATATTTTGTTCGTGTAGTACGAAATCAATTGGCTTTGCTTGTTTTCAAAATATAAAGACAGTTTCGACAACCTGTTCCGAAGCAGCGGGCTAGAAATATGCAGTAGTCAGATGATGAGAAGCAAAACTCTTGACGAATTCCAATGAACAACTGAAAAGCAGTCAGCAGCTTGACTTTTCAACGATTTTTCTTCCGGTTGGTGATTAAGATTCCCAAACAGCAGGAAGCAAACTTTTTTGTAAAGTGACAGATAAAAGACAAGAATCACAGTAACACCACTAAGACAAGCTCACACACCAGGGTAATGAAAAGCAGGAGGAGGGTGAAATTGCATCAATAGTGACTAATCCATTATTACTCTGAAAGTGATTCACGGTTCTAAGTCTTAAAATTTTTAGAAGCGTCCCAGCATCTACAAGTCTCTAGTCATCAGGCTATTTTATGGTAAACCTAATTTCCTTTGCAATAACATGGTTCAGTCAGATGCCTAGCATTATTTTACACAACATTTTTTCGACCCAAATTGAGAATGCTCAGCGCACATCCCTAAGCATTAATCTGAATCACTTGAGCTATCTGGTATTGCACTGTGTAGGCTTTATTGGTTTAATTACTTACATTTATCTTGTTGACCCAGTAACAAATGAAGATGGATGAAAAATTGCCAAACTGATCTGAATAGTTAAGACGACACTCCCTACAGTGCGGAAACAGGCCATTTGACCCAACAAATGCATACCAACCCTCTGAAGAGTAACCCACCCAGACTCATTTCCCTCTGACTAGAGCACCGACCACTACAGGCAATTCAACATGGTCAATCCACCTGACCTGCACATCTTTGGATTGTGGGAGGAAACTGGAGCACCCAGAGGAAACCCATGCAGACACAGGGAAAATGTGCAAACTCCACACAATTGCCTGATGCTGGAATTGAACTGGGGTCCCTGGCACTGTGAGACTGCAGTGTTAACCACTATGCCATCCTAATTAACTTGATTATAACTTAATACACTTTGAAGTTAATCAATATAAACTTGAATTTCTGGTATTTGTTTTTGACCATGTCACTTATTCGAAATGAGGTGGAGGGATTAGTGCTGGTGATAGGAGTGAGTTCATTGTTTTCGGTGTGCAAACACTATTGAAGGCCAAAAAACAGAAATATCTGGAAAATCTCAGCAGGCCTGGCAGCAACTGTGGAGAGAAATCAGAGTTAATGTTTCAGTGACCCTTCTTCACTCGACCTGAAACATTAACTCTATTTCTTTCCACAGATGCTGCCAGACCTGCTGAGATTTTCCAGCAATTTCTGTTTTTGTTTCTGATTTACAGCATCCGCAGGTCTTTTGGTTTTTTTTATTCAATGCTGAAGACCAATTGTGATTACACTGTCCAGCAACTGAGCTTTAGGTCCGGTGTTATTGGTTTAGCTACAAAATCTTAAGACTTCCAGCCATTTACTGCCACTTCCAGCACAAATCAGGGACATTTCTAGGTTCCCGCTTGGAGATGGATTAAAAATTAATTGGAGGGCAGGTTGTTGAGTGTCTCCACCTCTGTAAATGGTAAAGTAACAAAAACCCTACTCTCTCAGAGGGAAATAGCAGGCAATGGTTTTATCTGAGAGTCACATGTCTCAGGTGAAGTGCACAATTAAGAAGATATTCATTCATGATAACTTCAGCTGGTACAGGATTTGAACTCACGATGTTGCTATTAGACTGAATCACAAACCAGCCATCCCAGCTAACCAACCCCCAGATCTGTACTTACTTACCAACCAACCATTTTTCAAGTGAGAGTAGCCTTTGAAAACAGTGATTGTTTAAAAAAAATCTCACTTTCTGTCGAGTTTGGTGAACCAGGTGGTGTTGCTCCCAAACATGCATAGATAATTGGAGCAGGAGGCGGCCATTCGGCCCTTCAAGCCCGTTCTGCCATTTAATATGATCATGGCTGGTCATCCAATTCAGCACCCAGTTCCTGTTTTCTCCCCATCATCTTTGATCTCTTTCATCCTAAGAAACAACAATTACAACATTTGAAAGGCATCTGGATGGGTACACGAATAGGTTAGAGGGATATGGGCCAAATGCTGGAAAATGGGACTAGATTTATTGAGAATATCTGGTCTGCATGGCTAAGTTAAACCAAAGAATCTGTTTCCACGCTGTACAGCTCTATGACTCTAAGCATATCTAACTTCTTCTTGAAAACATTTAATGTTTTGGCCTCAACGACTTTCTGTGGCAGAGAATTCCCCCACTCTATGAATAAAGTCATTTCCCCTCATCTCAGTATGAAACAGTACCCCACGTGCTTATACTGTGGTTTCTGGTTCTGAGTTCCCCAGTCATCCTTCCTGCACTTACCCTGTCTAGTCCTGATAGAATTTTATAAGCTTCTATGAGAATCCCCTCATTCTTCCAAATTCCAGTGAATATAGTCCTAATGAATTCAACCTCTCTTCATACTTTACATTTGCCATCCAGGGATCTGTCTGATAAAGTGTAGACAAAGATAGAGAACTAGTGGGCAGACAGGAAACAAAGGTTAGAATCATAGAATCCTGACAGTCAGCCCTTCATCGCCAAAAACAAACCCTTCCTTAGATAAGGAGACCAAAACTACATGAAATGTTCCAGTATGATCTTACTGATGCATGTGCAATTGCAGTGAGACATTCTTGCTCCTGTACTGGAACCCTCTAACCATAAAGACTAACGTACCATTTACCTTCTTTACCATCTGCTTTACCTGCATACTCCCCTTCAGCAACTGGTTCACAAGGGCACCCAGGTGTTGTTGCACCTCCCCTTTTTCCCCAAAGTATTATCATTCTGGTAATAATCCCCCCTTCTTGTTTTTGCTACCAAAGTGAATAACCTTACATTATACTGCAGCTGCCATATATGTACCCACTCACTAAGCCTGCCCAAATCACACTAAAGCATCTCTGCATCCTTCTCACAGCTCACCCAGCTTTGTGTCATCATCAAAGTTGGAGATATTATATTTAGTTCCCTCCTCTAAATCAACCAGATATACTGTGAATAGCAGGGGTCCTAGCACTCATCCTTGTGGCAACACAACTAAATACTTGTTGACGCTGGGATAAAGGCCAGCTTATTCCTACCTGTGGGTGGCTCTGTGGTTAGCACTGCTGCCTCTTGGCGCCAGGGATCCAAGTTCGATTCCACCCTCGTGTGGCTGTCTGTGTGGAGCTTGCACGTTCTTCCCGTATCTGTGTGAGATTTCACTGGGTGCTCTGGTTTCTTCCCACAGTCCAAAGATGTGCAGGTTAGGTGGATTAACCATACTGTCCAAGGATGTGTGGATTAGCCATAGGAAATGGATGGAGGTGGATCTGGATGGGATGCTCTTCAGAGGGGTCATGTGGGCTGACTGTCAGGATTCTATGATTCTAACCTTTGTTTCCTGTCTGCCCACCAATTCTCTATCTTTATCTACACTTAGTCCCATTAAGTTGGTGTACCAGATGCTGCTCCTAAGATATAAGAGCAGAAGTAGGCCATTCAGCCCATCAAGTCTGTTCTACCATTTAATAAAATCATGCCTGATCTGATGATCCTGGCTCCATACTGTCACCACATGATGATGATGATGAGTTGCATGTCACCTCGCTCCCCACCTCCTGTTACCATCCACACACCTTTATTTTGAGCACTTACCAGAAGACTTTTACAACAGTAGCAAATATGGACTGCCACATTTTAATAAATTCTGTCATTTAATTGATGTGCCAGATACCTTTCAGAAACTAAAATGTTACTTAAAAAGAAATATATACTGACATAAAATGGTTCATATAGTCATCAAAACAGATTGAGACAGGTCTAGTGTGGAACAAACAAACCCACCTGCACTGATATTACTATTTTATTAAATAACAATGAAACCAGGGAACTAAATCAGAGTTAAAAAAAAATCAGATTTTGTTTTAATTCACAGTTGTGTGATAAATGCACATATTGGACATCAAAGGTTGACAACAGCTGTTCATTCTGGAACGGCAATGAAACCAGACTTGGGAATAGTCAAGCGGACCATATTCCAGTAACTATGTTTAGGCAGGAGAGATGATGTGGAGGTGCTGGTGTTGGACTGGGGTGGACAAGGTCAGAAGTCACATGACACCAGGTTATGGTCCAACAGGTTTATTTGAAATCACAAACATTCAGAGTGCTGCCCCTTCACCTGACAAAGGGGCAGTTCTCTAAACGCTTGTGATTTCAAGTAAACGTGTTGGATTATAAGGTGTGGTTATGTGACCTTTGACCTTAAGCAAAAGAGGAGAGAGAATGGAAAATTAAGTTAATATTCATAATACTAATTGAAAGCCTTTTTCTCCCTTTTGTTCTTCTCATCTCGAAAGACAGGTCTCACTGATGTTACAAAGTGGAGGCCGAACCCCTCATAACACGTTAAATGAAAGAAATCCCCGATAGTCACCTTATAAGAAACAAGTAACAATTTATTTATTTAACTCTAACAGGTTTACTAACAAACCAACCAAACAAACAATCACCCCCTAACTACAAATTATTCCCTAACTGAACAAAATTCTACTGGTGTGCTGTTCCAATAAAACCCAAGTAATGAGAAAACTAAATTAAAACTTAGACTCTCAAAGTCCACACAGGAGTTTTCTTCCTGAATGTACTGCTGTCTTTCCAGTCATAGAAGCCTTTCTTCTTTCAGGGATGTTTTGTCTGCGAATTCTTCTGCTCTGAATGCTTCTATCCATCAAATTCCAGTGACAAGAATATTACCTAAGAGTGTTGTGTACCTTTATGAATAGATGCTGCTTTTGTAAGAGAGAGTGGAGATTTCTGTGAGAGCGAGATGCTTTTCTCAGGTGGCAATTGGCTCGCCCCTCTCTGTCCAACTGTCCCCATCTTTATACCCATGACGACATATCAATTTTCTTACAATAATTTTGGTCCAAGGTTGTTAATCCATCAGATTTAAATTCAGTTGGCTTTCAGTTTCTAAGTGCTTGGTTTAAATTAATTGGCTGATTTCAGTTAGTTGCTCAAAACATCAAATTAAGCCTAAGGTTTCCAAACACACAGCCAACTGATACATGTTTCAATTTTAGAACTGTCTGTACAGCTACAGCTGCTTACAGACATTTTCTGGTTTGAATCTCCAACCTTAGAAAAATCCTCCACCAGTTAAAGGAGCCACACGCTCTTCCTCCCTATCATTTTACAAACAAATTCTGACTTCCTGCCTCCCACTTTATGAGTAGCCTGCAAAGCTTCGTAACACTGAATAAGAAGTTGGGAAACAATTATTCATGAGAACTCAAAAGATATTTACAAGTTTCACCACTGCGAGAAATACAAATCAATAATTAAAGAGAGCAGAACAGAGAAGGAGAAATTAAATTGTAACGTTGAGAGCTAGAAGCTTCTCTCTCTCCCTATGTTCTGCTTCATCTCAGATAACAGAATCCAGCAAAAATTCAAATTGAGGAAAAGAAAACATTCACAAAGAACTCAGAAAACATCTACCATTTTAACTACTGATGAAGTAACCTTTATTCGTCCTACCTATATCAGACACATTCTTTTTTCCTCACGCTTGTGTATGCATTTTATGTCACATTTTATTATTTTTCCTGGGGTTAGTAGATAATAAAAATGATCTTCCTTTGTTTTCAAGGAAACTAAAAAAGTGGCTCTTTCATTTTTATCTAGTTAACTGTATTGCTAATTCGTAGAATCCCTAGTGTGGAAACAGGCCATTAGGCCCATCAAGTCCACATTGACCCTGCAAACAGAATTCCACCCAGACCCAATCCCCTACTCTATAACCCTGCATTTCCCATGGCTCACCCACCTAGCCTGCATACTATAGGCAATTGAGCATGGACAATTCACCAAACCTGCACATCTTTGGACTATGGGAGGAAACCCACACACGTGTGGGGAGAATGTGCAAACTCTACACAGAGTCACCCAAATCATGAATCAAACCCACCGTGAGCCACCGTGCCATCCATGTGTGGTATGGCCACAGGCTACAAAGAAATAGACACATCGGAACAGGAATAGGCCATTTGGCCGCTCGAAATTGTTCCACCAGTCAGTGAGACCATGGCTGATCAGATGACTCTTCATAACTGCCTGTGGTCCTAATCACTTAACAAAAAAAAATCTCAGATATAAAATTAACAGATAATCCAGCATCCACTGCCACTTATGGAAGAAAGTTCTTGACTTCAACTACCCTTTGTGTAGATGTGCTTCCTAATAGTCCTGAACAGTCTGACCCAAATTCTCAGATTATGACCCAAGCTCGAGACCCCCAACCAGTGAAAATAGTTTAATTTTATCTGCCCTGTTTCTTCTTGTTAATAAATTGAAGACTTCACTCCTAAACCTTCTAAATTCTAGAGAAAACAGACCTAATTTATATAACCTGTCCTTGTAACAACCCTTGAAGTTTAAGTATCATTCTTGTCAACCTACGCTATGCTCTCTCTAATGCCAATCTATCCTACCTAAGGTGTGGTGCCCAGATTTGTACTCCAAGTCAGGGCTAACCAAGGTTTTGTATAACTGCAGCATAATGTTTACATCCTTTACTCCAGTGGTAAAGGTTTAAAGGCCTTCATAAAGTTAGTTGTCATGACTAGCCAAGAGAGGGTTGTAAAGAGGGGAATTGAATTGCTTTCCTCACCTGATGAGAACATGATCAATGACTACATTAACCTCACTAAGCTGAAACAGCTGCCTTTTGAGTGCTCGCTCTGTCCAGAGTTGGCCAATGGTAGGCCAGAGTGCTCTCTGTGTGCAGAGTTGGCCAATGATAGGTCAGAGTGCTCTCTGTGTGCAGAGTTGGCCAATGATAGGTCAGAGTGCTCTCTGTGTGCAGCGTTGGCCAATGATACGTCAGAGTGCTCTCTGTGTTCAGGGTTGGCCAATGATACGTCAGAGTGCTCTCTGTGTTCAGGGTTGGCCAATGGTAGGCCAGAGTGCTCTCTGTGTGCAGCGTTGGCCAATGATACGTCAGAGTGCTCTCTGTGTGCAGAGTTGGCCAATGATAGGTCAGAGTGCTCTCTGTGTTCAGGGTTGGCCAATGGTGGGTCAGAGTGCGCTCTGTGTTCAGGGTTGGCCAATGGTAGGTCAGAGTGCTCTCTGTGTCCAGAGCTGGCCAGTGATAGGTCAGAGGCTCAATGTCTTTATAGCTTCGAGCCCCGTGTATCATGCCGAAATGTAACACGCTATTAGTTATGTATTGTAAAATACGACACAATGATTTTCAGCCCCTTGAAATTTAGATATGGTTTCGATAAAGTTAAGATTATTGTATGGCGTGGGCGGATGAACAGATGATCTCCTATTGGCAGTTAAACCTCACATTTGTTTAACAAGAGCAGGCGTCAATGAATCATATGTGACAGTCAAGAATGAAGTGTGAATTACTTTTAAACTTAAAAAAAGCACTCCATGAATTATTACTTTGAAATCCATAAGATCAAAGGTAAAAATGAGGAATAAAACGATATATCTCATCCTGGTTCTGAAGAACATGGGAGGACAGATTTCCTTGGCTCAAGGTGGACTGGATCACAGCAAGTATCAGGAATTGTGGACAGTTCTGAGTGCACACCTACACCCGAACTGAATTTGATTTCCTTCGAATGGGGAAAATTTCATTTGGATTTGTACGCAGGAAGGATTTGTGTACATCTGCCAGGTTTTCCACTTTTGACTGAATCCAGGTGGCTTGGGTGCTAGGAATGATTTCTCCAGAATCTGCACCTTCTCCTAACTCAGCATCAGTAAAATCCTGCTCTCATTATGCTTTCTCGCTCACCCCTGCAGTCATAGGCATGAACCTCATGCTCAGACTACCTTAAGCATTGAGAGAGGAGGTCTGGGAGGAGGCATATATGGAGTAAATGTTCTATGTTGAACCTAATTGGCTTGAATGACTTGTTTCTACACTGTAAATCTGTTTGGTTCGATGTACGTATGAGTGAGCACATTGTTTGAAAGGCATCCTTGAAGGCATTGTGATATATCATCCCCATCTGTTTTTCTCAGCAACTTGGATGAAGTTACAGTGTGCTGGCACAGACAATGGCATAGGTTGAGCCAAAAACCTCACAGCACCCTGCCCTCATCTCGTCAACTGATGAAAGCATCAACACAGCGACACCCATTTGAGGAGGTGGTACATGCTGAATCACAGTGCATGTGTGAACATGAGCAAGTGATGGTGTTAATAGCGGGAGCAGGAACCTGCTGTCTTAAAGGTAACTCATTTCCTTCCTCAGTCACACATCCAACAATTTGAATCTCGCAAGGGATTTACGTGATCAAGAGACTGATTCTGATTGGAAACATTTACTGACATACGCTGATCCGAATATAGATTGAAATTGTGGAAGAGTCCAGTGTCACACAATCCTGAGAAGGTTCACCACGCTGGCAGCAAGTTTAGAGGGACTGTCTTCTGAGGAGAGATTGAGTAGAATGGGACTATATTCATTGGAATTTAGAAGAACGAGATGCAACCTTATTAAAACACATAAAATTCTTAAGTGACTTGGTAGCTGTGGAGAGATTGTTTCCCTTTTTGAGAGAGTCTACAATCAGAGGGCATAATCTCATAGCAGGGATCACCCATTTAAGATGGAGATGAGGAGGAATTTCTTTCCTCAGAGGGGAGTGAATCTAAGGAATTCTTTGTCACGCTGGACTTTCGAGACTGAATCTTTAAGTGCAGCAAACTTTGTTTTAACTGGTACTTTATCAATTGGCACTCTTGATGGGCAACACTGTGGCTCAGTAGTTAGCACTGCTACCTCACAGTGCCAAAGACCTGGGTTCAATTCCAGCCTCGGGTGACAGTCTGTGTGGAGTTTGCACATTCTCCCTGTGTCTGTGTGGGTTTCCATTGGGTGCTCCAGTTTCCTCCCAGTACTCTGGTTTCCTTCCATAGTCCAAGGATGTGCAGGTTAGGTAATTGGCCATGCTACATTGCCCATAGTGTTCAGGGGTGTGTAGGTTAGGTGAATTAGTCAGGGGTAAATGTAGAGTAATAGGGTAGGAGATTAGGTCTGGGTGGGTTAATTTTTGGAGGGTTGGTGTGAACTTATTGAACCAAATGGCCTGTTTCCACACTAGGGATTCTATGAATAAACCAGCAAAACTATAAACCTCAAATAACACAATGTCTGAGTATTTATGCTGTAAGTGAAGTATAACAGTAGGTGTATATACTCTGCATTACGTTTCTAATATTTATTGTGTGTTCTTACATTAATTTTAAGTGATGTGTTGATGTTTATGTGGATTTTTTGAGGGATGTTGATGTCTCAAAGCTTCACTTGGTCAGGGTTTACTGCAGTTATGCGTACGTCTTGATTATCTGGAATGTTTGATCAACTGTTCTGTTCCCATCAGTGCTGGTTAATAAAACATTTGCTGTATATTCAAGGCTGAAATGGACAGACTTTTAGTCAGTGAGGGAATCAAGGTTATCGAGAAAAAGTAAGAAAATGGAGTTGAGGATTATTACATCAGTCATGATCTCATTGAAGGTGGAGCAGACTTGTTGGGCGGAATGGCTGACTTCTACTCTTAAGTCTCGTGGTCCTTTGATTGTCTGTATCACCATATGGACTATGTGGCACCAACAATGGAACTGTCACTGGCACAAATCTATTGTTCCATGGAATATTTTTGCTTTAGAGTATTAGGATTAAATTTACAAGATGTGGTCTGTTCTCAGCTTGCTAACTTGTGACCACTGGGTAACACACTTACTTCTACATCAGAAGTTTGATGATTCAAGTCCCACTCCAGGAGATGAGTTCAAATATCAAGACCTGAACTTCAGTGTTGTATTGACTGACAGCTGCACTGTTGCAGACACTGTCTTTGAGATGAGACATTGTGACCCCAACTTTCTTCACAAGTGAAATGCTTCGACACTGTTTCAAAGATGAGCAGAGGAGTTATTCTTGTCCTGCTGATCAGTCCTTTATTCCTCAATCAACATGACACAAGCAAATATTCTACAATTTCCTGATATCAATCACTCTGCCAGTGCCTGCTAAGGTCTGGAGTTCCATTCCTCAATCTCCCTGCTTCTAAAACCTACCTCTTCACACAGTTCTTGTTCATCTGCCTTAATATCTCTTTAGGGGACTCACTGTCAAATGTAATAATGTTTTGACGAAAGGACTTTGATTGATTTGTAATGTACAAAGGTCTAAATTGGCATTGTAAGGGATTCCAGACTTTCAGAACTGGACTGTGTTGTATCCTTGCTTATTCACATAAAGCTGTGATTGTTGACTAATACTGATTGTTCGCACTGTGTTTCCAAAGCACACAAGTCCAGTTGCAATCAATCTGCATGTTCCTGCCTGAAAAATGGGAATGGAAAAAGGGACTGGAACTCATCATGTTTTTCCAGTCACCCAGTGAAAGTCCATGAAACATTAAACAGCGGGAACGCCATTAATGTGGCAGGAGCAGTCAGGATGCAGTGGGACTCCCAAAGCTGCACCAGCCAATGATTAACAGAGAGTTGACCACCTCATCACACATCCATCATCTTATGAAGCAGAACCTACCAGAAGGCAATACTGACCTAGTCCAGAAAGTCTGAATACTAAAGCTGCAAATACTTAGACTGAAAGAATGATCACAGCATATACACAGAAAAAAAGTCCACCTCAGGTTTAACGCCATTTGAAACTAACCTTTCATGCAAGGAGCTGATCTTCAGTCAGAGTTAAATCTTCCCCGCCAGTCATTGTGTTGATTCTCTTGTTTGTTTGTTGTTTATTGTCACCATCAAAGGGAAGCATACGTCTGCATTTCAAACACGACAATGACACATGTCAAGGCAATGATCTGTTCATGACATGTCTTACTGTGACTCAAACCTCTGGACATTCTCTTTTCCTTCACTTTCCAATTTAATTGATGATTTATTCACTTGTGGAATTTGGGTGTCACTGCCTCTAGCTCCATCTTGAGTAGGTGGTGGTGAGCTGCCTTTTTGAACGACAGCAGTCCATATTCTGCATTCAGACTCACAATGCTATTAGGGAGGGAATTACAGGCTTTTGACTCAGCAACACTGATATAGAGATTATGCCTGAAATGTCGACACTCCTGCTCCTCGGATGCTGCCTGACCTGCTGTGCTTTTCCAGCACCACACTTTTCGACTCTGACTCTCCAGCATCTGCAATCCCCAAGTCCTCAGCAACATTGAAGGAACAGTGATATATTTCCAAGTCAGGATGGTGAAAGGTTTAGAGAGCATCTGGCAGTTGGTGGTGTTGTCTTGTGTCTGCTGCCCTTGTCCTTCCAGATGGAAGTTGTGGTGGGCTTGGAAAGTGCAGTCTAAGGTGCCTTGGTAAATGTAAAGTAAGCAGCAGTTTTGTACTGGTGGACAACCCTGATGCTTTTTCAGGTATTTCAGATATTTTCAGGCTCTAGGCTTCTCATTGGCCATTTGACTGGTCTTTCATTTTGGGCAGTGGGACTCCCAGCGTCCAATGCTGCAGTCTCCCTTATTGGATTTCCTATCTCAGAATCTTGCTAACATGAAGGTAGCAAAGTTGAAGACTGCTTCATGTAAAATTTCACTGAGAGGAACCATGATGACAAGGATAGAATTGGCATCCACATTTCCTGACTCTCATGGGAGAATTTAGTCGATGGGTTTGGAATTTCTCTCGGACGATTTTTTGGACTATAGGAACAAGAGTTGACCAATCAGCCCCTCATGCCTGTTCTAACGTTCAATGGGATCATGGCTGATCTGTGGCCTAACTCCATATCCCTGCCTTTGGCACATATCCCTTAATAATTCTGCCTTCCAAAAAAAAAAATCTGTTTTTGATTTAAAATCAACAACTGATCCAGCAAGCACTACTGAACTGGCTATTGTTGCTGCACGTGGAGAACATGCCCCAGTTAGTGGCTAGAAGTTGACTGCTAGTTAAACTTAGACGGCCAACTCACCCATTTTATGTGTCACAGCCTCATCTCATTGGCAATAACTCAACACAATTTATCAGGGTAGCTGGGGTGGAGGACATGGGGACTAACAATTGAACAATGGGTGATTGGGCTATTGTGTAGAGTTGATGGAGATCACAGTTTCTCCACATGGCAGCACAGTTACATGAAAACTGGCAATAAGGGTGCTTTTGGCCATTGCACAAGCTCCTTCATGCCATCTACAACATTCACTGCAGAAATTTACCAAAGATCTTTAGACCACACCTTACAAATTCAAAACCACTTCCATCTACAAAGACAAAGGCAGCAGATACATGGGGACACCACCCCTGCAAGTTCCCTTCCAAGCTACTCACCATCCTGATGTGCAATTATATCGCCAGTCCTTCAGTGTTCCTGGGTCAAAAATCTAAAATTCCCTTCCTCACAGCATTGTGGGTCTACCTCCAGCAGATGGACAACAGTGACTCAAGAAGGCAGGTCACCTCTACCTTCTGAAGGACAACTAGGGATGGGCAAAAAATTTCAGTGATACCTGCATTCCATCAATGAATAATAAAACTTGAGACAAGCTGAAACCAATTGTAGAGCCCCAGTGCCATCTGCCTGGGATCAGTGAACACGACACAGTCTGTGACTTCATTGACTAATCAGATTTCTGAAGGATCATCAAAAAGATTAAATTAAACAGGGGAAATTTCAGTTCCTCTAGATTTTGCAATTTTGTTTCATTTAATAGTGCTGACAGATTCCTGCTGAGTAGATAATAATTAATTGATTCTGAAAGCTAAATATGCTTTAATAATAGCTATTTGTGGAACATATTGGCACATTGACCTCAATGAAAAAAAAATAGATATTTTATTTACATTAGTTTTAGAAACTAGGGCTAGATTGCTGTATGCTGAAAATGTGTTGCTGGAAAAGCGCAGCAGGTCAGGCAGCATCCAAGGAACAGGAGAATCGACGTTTTGGGCATAAGCCCTTCTTCAGGAATCAGGAATTGCTGTATGTCATGGTCAGCCATTTAAAGACTATGTTTGTGCTTATTCCATACAAGTATAGAAAGGAGTTATCATGAGAATTCTGGACTATTTTGTTAGAACGAGTCTTTTTATATTGATCGCGAAATTCATCCTGGCAAATTTTTCCAGTTTTGTCTCCCTCAGCTGGAACTTTCACCTTCCAATGGTCTGCCATGTTTTGAATTTTCGTTCCCGAATCTGTTATACAAAGCTCACATTAGATAAGGGCCAATGCATGGGGCTGAGTATTTAGAAATGAGAAATGACGTTGTTCCAATCTAGCTTATTGGAGAAACAGCAAGTAAGAGGAAGAACATTTGACACAAGAAGTTGAGACAAACCTCCAAAGTCTTTCGGATGAGACTCAATAAGCTGTGTAAAAGGGTGAGATGAATTGTTTGTTCGTCATGAGAAACAATCCCAGAAGATGTTTCAAACCATGTGGTGATAGATGATAAATGAACTTCAGCACTACCTCTCTCTTTTCCTGACAAGGGCACAGCAATGTTATAAAAAATGGTCAATGACCTGACAAGAGTAAATAAGGTGGCTCCTCATCCTCACTGTCTTTTCTCCCACTGGCAGTCTGGGAACTACATACTACTTACTCAGTCTGGGGTGATGAAATTTCTCCTCATTTCTGTCCTAAGTAGTCTACCCCGTATTCTTAAACTGTAAACCCCTGGTGCTGGACTCTCTGGTCACCAGAAACATCCTTCCTGCATTTCCCCTGCAGAAAATAATTCTCCAGGTTCACTCTCCGCTGATAGAAAAATAAATCCTCCTCATTCCTGCCTTAAATGTGCAAACTTTTATTCTGAAATTATGCCCTCTCACCGTCATCGCTCATCAGTGAAAAAACTTATCCTCAACTACCTTATCAAGTTTCCCAGAAATCCTATAAGTATCAGTAATGGCGCCTCTTGTTTGTCTAAATTCCAATGATAATGTGCCCAATCTACTCAACCTCTTCTTATAAGACCGTCCCTCCATACCTGGTATCAGCCTCGTGAATCTTCTCTGGACTGCCTCCGATGTCAGTATATCTTTCCTTCAATTAGGGATCCAAAACTGTTCACTGTACTCCAGCTGTGGCCACAGTTTTAGTAAAACTTCACTACTTTTACACTCCTTTCCTTTTGAAATGAAGGCCAAGATTCTAATTGCCTTCCCTATTATCTGCTGAATGTGGTTGATAGATTTTTGTGATTCATGGACCAAGACTCCCAAATCCCTCTGTTTCATAGTTTTCAGCATTCATTCTTTATTTAAATAATATTAAGCTATTCTTCCTGCTAATGTGCATAACTTCAGATTTTCCCATAATGCATACTCTTTTGCCAAGTTTTTGCCCACTCACTTAACCTGTATATAAGCCTCTGTAGACCCTCTTTGTGATTCTCACCATTTCCCTTCCCACCTATTTTTGAGTTATGTGCAAACTTGGCGAGAGTATATTCACTTTCCTCATCCAAGTCATCAATATATATCTGTCCAAGTCATTAATATCTACCTGTCCAAGTCATCAATATATACTGTAAGTAACTGTGGACCTAGCCCTGATCCCTTTATTCTTTCATCAGAGCTGTTCTGAGGTCTGATAAAAGAATACTGTCACAAAGTCATCTGCTGAAAAAAATAACTTTCTATCTCAAAAGATGGTGCCAGAGTTGCTATTTCCAGAATTTGGTGCATTTTCTTAGTGAGTGGGCTGTATACTTTGCCTGGAGTTTAGAATCCATTCCATCTTCCGAAGTAACATGCAGTTTTTTTTTAAGGAAGAACAACAATGCGGCAAATCTGTTTAAAAGTATTATACCTGGACTTCAAGGGTTAAGTTAGGAGGTGAGATTATACAAATTATGGCTGTTTTCTCAAGATTTTAAAAGGTTAATTAAAATCTTCTCAGTAGTAACAGGGAAAGTCAGAGTAGATAAAGATTAATTATTTTCACTGTTTGTGGATTCGAGAATGAGGGGACATAGTCTGAGAATCAGGGCCAGACCGTTCAGGAGAGATGTTAGGATGCATTTCTACACACAATGGGTGTTGGATGTTTGGAATTCTCTTCCACAAATGATAAACATTCTGGATCCTTTGTTAGTTTTACATCTGAAATCGAAAGATTTTGTTAAGCAAAGGTTTTAAGGGAAATGGCCCAAAGGCAGGTATATAGAGTTAGGCAACAGATCAGCCATGATCTCACTGAATGTTGGAACATGCTCGAGGTGCTGAATGGACTATTCCTGTTCCTATCTTCCTAGTGTTTCTTTCTCTGGAAAAGAAAGACTGTGAATTTTTGTCTGAGTGCTTTATATCTCTTTTGATTGATCTCTTGACCGGAAAACTTGAGTTCAAGCTTCAGTGTAAACAGAATCCAATGATTAGAACTGAGTAGAGCAAACACACTTCAACATGCACTTTACTTTCTCTTTTACTTTGTTAAATATTTGTAGAAATTCTTGCTATCCATATTTTTTCATTCCTAATAAGCTTCATCTCATTTCTAATACATTCCTCCTGATTGATTTTTTTAAGTTGTTCTCTGTTGCTTTTCATACTCTGACCAATCATCTGATTTGCTACTGACCTTCATGGAGTTATATGATTTTCCCTTAAGGCAGATGCTATTCCTAACTTCTTTACTTCGGTCCAAGTGATGGGTGCTCCCCACACAATTTTGGTTAATCAGCAAGCTAAGTCATTTCCCATTCATTCACAAGGTGTCAGTGTCATGGGCATGCATTTATTGCCTAGCCTTAATCGTCCCTGATGATTGTGGAAATAGAACCAGTTCCTGAGCTACCACTAAGATGTATGATTGAAATAACTCCACATGTTATTGAAGTGCTAGTTCTATGTACCAGCCACAACATGAATAATGTCTCATCTGTTGTATCCAGCAGGGCAGTAACTCTGAACAGTGAACTGTGTTAGCAGAGATACTGGTCATGTGGCTTTGTATGTGCCTAACTTAGATTTGCCCACAGCAGACGAAATATCTGACACCTGTCCTAGACATTGAGTCCCTCTCTTTTTTTGATGTTAAAAATCACACAATACCAGGTTATAGCCCAACAGGCTTATTTGGAAGCATTAGCTTTCGGAGCGCTGCTCCTTCATCACCTGATGAAGGAGCAGCGCTCCGAAAGCTAGTGCTTCCAAATAAGCCTGTTGACTACTGTTTAAAAATAAGGAGTCACCCATTTAAAACAGAGACAAAAAAATCCTTTTTCTCTCAGAAGGTTGTGAATCTCTGGAATTCCCTTCCTCAAAAGACAGTAAATGCAGAATCTTTCAGTATTTTAAGACAGAGTTGGATAGATTCTTGATGAACAAGGGGATGAAAAATGATCAGGAATATGCAAGAATATAGAGCGGAGGTTAAAATCTGATCAGTAATGATCTTATTGCTTGACAGAGCAGACTTCAAAGACTGAATGAGCTACTCTTATTCTTAAGTTTGTATGTTCGTGTGCCATTTGTATGTTCACTTGTCCTTTGTATGTTCACACCTCCTTTGTATGTTTGCATGTCCTTTGAATGTTCACATGTTCTTTGTATGTTCACATGTTCTTTGTGTAAACACATATCCTTTGTATGTTCACATGCCCTTTGTATGGTTGCATGTTCTTTGCATGTTTGCATGTCCTTTGTGTGTCCGCATGTCCTTTGTATGTTCGTATATCCTGTCATAAATTTACCACAATTTTGTTTGACTAGGCTAATTTTCAAACCTCTACAATTTGGGGACTGAGGTCTCTGTTTACTTTTCTTTTCAATGTTCTGTCGATTGTGGAAGCAGAAGCTGTTCCTGAGCTACCACTAAGATGTAAGATTGAAATAACTCCACATGTTGTTGAAGTGCTAGTTCTATGTACCAGCCACAACATGAATAATGTCTCATCTGTTATATCCAGCAGGGCAGTAACTCTGAACAGTGAACTGTGTTAACAGAGATACTGGTCATGTTGCTTTGTGTGCGTCTAACTTCGATTTGCCCACACTGGACAAAATATCTCTCTGACGCCTGTCATAGGTATTGAGTCTCTCTCTTTCTTTGATATTCTTCCCATGTTTGTGAATTTTCTTAAATAATGGCATCTTGGTTAGTGCCATTGTCATCAAACCTATTTACAATGGCCAAGCTGCTCAGACATACAATCGCCCATTCATTTGATGGCACTTGTCGAACTTGTCAGCTTGATGGATGATTTTTCCATGTCACTTAAAGGATCTGATGATGGCATTTACTTTAAATGTCTCTTACTTTTTGATGATCTTGGCACAGTGCAACGTTTGAGAATAGACAGGTCAGCAAGCAAGCCTTTTGTTGCTCCTGTGTGTTTTTTTCACTCTTTCTTTGAGCAGGTGTTAATAACATTGTAGGTATCGCTCAAGTCATATTTTGCAGTAGATTTTTTTCTCCCTGGTGCTGTGAATTGATTCCTTATGACAAGCTCCCATATGTTTCCAGAGTAACAAGTTGTCCAGCTCTCTCGGTCTCTCCTTGCTATTCATCGTCTTCTTTATTTTCAGAGTTATACGTAAGGACTACTTTGTGCATTTACTTCAAGTTATTATCTCCAAGATTATTCACGATGAATAAAATGTGAATTTGTGGATAACAGATGGTGTATAGATCACAATGAGTTATAAAACTCTAATATATCAAAGCACTTGGCTCAGGTTACAATTAGGAGGAAACACTCAATGACTTTTAGGTGATAATTAAGCGGATCTCAAAATGTTGTGCTAATGTATTTAACCCTCAGTATACAGGTAAGATAATCAAATGGCCCTTCTGGAAATAAAATGAAGGACTACACATGTTGGAAATCTGAAAAAAAAACCCACAGAAATTGCTGGAAAAGCTAAGCAAGTCTGGCACCATCTGTGGAGAGAAAACAGAGTTAATGTTGCAAGTCCGGTAACTCGATTGTTCTGGGAAATTTACTCAAGAGATGAGTTTTCTGAGATTATAGCATCAACAAATATAGGTGTACAACTCTTCACAGAACCAAGTAAAAATCCATTCTGTCTTTGTTTATCTGAACTGCTGTAAAATAAATTGTCTCCCCCTTTAGACCCTGAGAGGCGTTTAGGACTGAAAATTATCATAGAATCATAGATTTTTACAGTACAGACAGAGGCTATTTAACCTACCGTATCTGTACCAGCTCCTGAAAGAACTGTCCTGTTAGTTCCACCTTCCAACCATTACTCCCTAGCCCTTTACTATAACTCCCTAGCCCTCTACCATAACTCCCTTGCCTTCTGACTCCATCACTTTCAAATACCTGTCCAGCTGTCTTTTGTAACCTCCTCTGGATCCTGCCTCCACCATTCTCTCAGGTAGTGCATCCCAAATCCTAACAACTGTGAGTAAAGAAGTTTCTCCTCAGATGGGCTCTTTTGCTGACAATTTTGAAATTGTGACCCCGTATTACTGACATACCAACTAGTGGAAACAAAATATCCTTCTTTACCATGTCAGAGATGTTCATCATTTTGAAAACCTCAATGAACTCACCTCTTAATCTTTACTGCTCGAAGGAAAATAAGCTCATTCTCTTGAATTGAACATCCCTCATTCCTGGGGTCATTCAAGCAAATCTCCTCTGAACTCTCGCGAGGGTTTGAATATTCTTCCTTAAATAGGGTGCCCAGAACTGAACACAATATTCCAAATGTGACCTGACCAATGATTTGTGGGGTGTAGCACCCTTGCTTTCATATACCATGCCTCTATTTATAAACCCAAGGATCCTATAAGCTTTCTTAACATCTATTTCAACTTGCCTGACCACCTTTAGAGAATTGCGTAAATAAACCCTGAGGTCCTTCTGCTTCTGTACTCCCACAAAGTTGCATCATTGTCTCTCCATGTTTCTTCTACCAAAGTGCATTACCTCACATTTCTCTGCATTGAATCTCATCTGCCACATGTAAAATAACTCTACAGAGGCCAGTAACCCATCGCCAAATCACTCTTTATTTCCATGCCGAGAGGCCTTGACACTGAGCTCCCTCAAAGCCAGCTCTCAGGGTGAACAGAACCTCTGACACTCCTGTTTATACTTGTCAGCCAGGGCTCCCTGATTGGACCTGGTTAACAGCCCCAATCAGGGAACTCATATTCTATTGAGGCCCATCTCATTACATTCACTACAAGTTGTCTGCCCATTTGGCCAAATTGTCAATGTTCCTCTGAAGTTGCTTAACATTATCCTCACAATACACTATTCTCCTCAGCTTAATGTCATCTGCAAATTTAGAGATTTTGCCCTCAACACTCATTTCTAGATTGTTTATACAAATCAGAAAAAACAATGGTCCCAAAACCAACCCATGGGGAACATCACCTTCAACCCGTCTCTAATCTGAGAAATGTCCATCTTTCCCTATCCTGGTTCCAATCTTTGAAGCAAGTTCTAATCCAGGCTATCAAGGACCCCATCACTCCCAAACATTTCTAATTTGCTAACCAACCTATCAGACAGCTTTATATCAAATACTTTCTGAAAGTTCAAGTATACAAAAGCTACAGTACTACTCTCATCTCATACCTGCATCACTCCATCAAAGAACTCAGTCACATTTGTCAGTCATGACCTGCCCTTGACAAAGCCATGTTGACTGTCAAGTATTAACTTATTTTTCTCAAAATGTATCGTATCCCAAATATGGCCTCTGTCAGTTTTCCCACTGTTGATGTCAAGCTGATGGATCTGCAGTTTCCATTGTATCCTTTACTTTTTTCTTAAACAACAGTGTCACCTTTGCAATTCCTCAGTTCCTCTGGTCTAATCCCATGCTCAAAGGTGCCCTAAAAATTTCTGTCAGTAGCTCAGCAATTTGCTCCCTTCCCTCTCTCAACAGTCCAAGGTATACCCCATTCCTGATGAAGGGCTTATACCTGAGACATTGATTCTCCTGCTCTTCGGATGCTGCCTGTCCTGCTGAACTTTTCCAGCACCACATTCTTGACTCTGATCTCTACCTACTGCAGTCCTCACTTTCTCCTATACATCCCATTTGAACTTGGCAACTTCTCTTCCAGCCGTGCTGCCAACCTTTTTAGCACCTCTTCTTTCTCGATTGCTATACTAATCAGTTGCTCAATGTCCACATTTTAAATAAGACCATTGCCATCATTTTCTACTTTGGTATCGATATACGCAGATCTTCATTTAAACCTCTGCCATATCCTTTGTTTCAGTGAGCAGTTTTCCCTGCTTGTTCCTTGTCACCCCACTCTATCTTAACTAATCCTTTACTATTAATATGTTAGAATAACAGTTTACAATTTGTCTTAGCACAGTCTGCTATCTCCATTCCTTATGTTATCTTTTAGCTTTCCTTAATCCAGCTTTAACCTTTCTTTTTCATTTAAGATACTCTTCCTGATTTCTGTTGGTATTATTTTTCTGTTATGCATCATATTTTTCTTCCTGATTTTCTCATCAATATCTTTCATCATCCAGGGTGCTCCAGCTCTGAATGCCATGTTTTATTTCTCATGCACATGTGCCTACCCCTACCTTCACCCTATTCATCATTCTTTTGAAATTCTCCCATTTTCATCCACTGTTTTATCCACCAAAATGCATTTCCAATCAACCTGCTCCAATTCAACTTTTAGATCCTGAAAATCTGCCCTTTTCCAGTCTGGAATCTTAATCATTGATTAATTTTTATCCTGTTCCAGCTAAACATTGAACCTTATTGAATTATGATCACTATTTCCCAAATGGTCCCCACTCAACATTTAGAATAAAAACTATCAGTTGTTAATAATATGTCATTGTTGGATGGCTGATTTATAATGCAGAATGACACCAAAAGAGTGAGTTCAATTCCTACACAAGCTGAGGTTATCAAGAAGGATCCCCATCTTGCGCCTGAGGCACGGTGACCTTCACGTTAAACTACCACCAATTGTCTCTGTCTGATAAGAAAACAGCCCTCTGGGACTATGGTGACTTGACTTATATTGTCTCTTCCAGGCAAACTCCCTCTGCTGGTGCATTTGAATATCGTAGCTTCAAGCAGATGCAATGCACAATGCAATTTTCAATTCACTACACCTTACTCTTCCCCCTCCCCCATTCTCATTATTAAAGGCTTTTAAAACCACTCTGCCCCTGATATTTGATTATGTCTGTTTGTGTGTTGATATGAGAGCTCACATCAACAGCAGGTAGGAGACAAAGGTTGACACTTGCACAGAAAATCCCAGCTTTTTGCACCATGAATGATTCAGCTAAACTGTTTCCAGTCTCAGGAATGGCCTATACAAATGCCAGAGGAAATCTGCCATCATTGTGCAGCAGAATTGCATTTGTAGATCCACTTGATGGTACTGTGCTAAGATGTGAACCTGCCCACATACTAAGGTGAATACCTCTGCAGATTTTACATGTGGCTCATAGTATTGAACTTGTTAAATTCCGTATTCACTTTGATCAAATATCATAATAGATTACAATACTCAACAAGCTCCATGTCTGATCAAAGAGCTAATGTCTGATCTGATAATGCCTCAATTTAATCATTCTCATTCCTGTTTTCAAATCCCAATAAGGTCCCACCCAACCGGATTAGCACGGTGGCTCACAGCACCAGGGACCTGGGTTCGATTCCAGCCTTGGGTAACAGTCTGTGTGGAGTTTGCACATTTTCCCTGTGTCTGTGTGGGTTTCCTCTGGGTGCTCCGGTTTCCTCCCACAGTCCAAAGATGTGCAGGTTAGATAGATTGGCCATGCTAAATTGCCCATACTGTTGCAGGGATGTACAAGTTAGGTGGATTGGCCATAGGAAATGCAGTGTTACAGGGCTTGTGTAAAGGGGAATGGATCTGGGTGGGATGTTCTTTGCAGAATGGGTGTGGTTTCAATGGGCTGAATGGCCTTCTTCCACACTGTAGTTATTCTATAATATCTGTCATCTCCTGTCGCCCTACAAACTTTCAACATCTCTGATCCTCTAACTCTGCTAGTTTGCCTGTTTCTAATGTAACTAGCTCTACACTTTAATAGTAGTGTGTTTGGTTTCTTGCCATAAGTACTGGAATTCTTTCTGAAGTATTTCTTCTGAAGTATTTCTTCTGAAATATTTATTCCTTAAAATGCATTGCTTTATGAAGGACTAACATGTACAATGTCACAACAACAGAAAACACGGAGTATTGAACTCTAATTTTCATCAGCATACTCAAACTGTGGGACTTTCATAGTTGGAACTGGTTTTAAATAAGGGACAACAACACTGATTAAAATGACTACAGAGATCATCAGTCCCATGTAGCCTGGACAAATGGATTAGACCAAAAACAGTGTGAGTTTGAATCAATAATTTTCACAAGTGTAATATAATCAATCAGAAATTTCTAAAGTTTCTCAATGCTTACATGGTTTACACCATTATAAGAATCATCAGATGTCGGAGATGAAATGTTGGCTAAAATTACCATATCTGGAAACAATAACCACATCAGACATGGAATGTAGAAATAACTGCTATTTCAAAGAGTTTTTTCTTATGAATCTACAGGTTCATTGGAATTAAGAATGAGAAATGAACGCAGCCTGAGAAAGCATTCACTGGCTGTCTCTTTCTCTTTCAAAAATGCCAGGATTGATAGCACTGATCGGAAAACATGCATCAAAGAACTGAGGACTTTAGAAATAATAGCAATATTGGCTAACACTTATTGCATTCAAGAAATCAACTAACCTCAGTTCACATTAACATTCTATTCATCAAGCACACCAAAAGGATTCTAACAGTATATGTTTTGTCGAGTGTGGTGCTGGAAAAGCACAGCAGATCAGGCAGCATCTGAGGAGCAGGAGAATCGACATTTTGGGCATAAGCCCTTCAGCAGGAATGAGCTCCTGATGAAGAGCTTATGTCTGAAATGTTGATTCTCCTGCTCCTCGAATGCTGCCTGACCAGCTGTGCTTTTCCAGCACCACACACTCAACTCTGATCTCCAGCATCTGCAGTCTTCACTTTCTCCTGCTATGTGTTCTGCCTTCCTTTGCACTAGACATTGGGAAAATCTGAAATTAAAAATTTGATAATGAACATGAAACCATTGCGTGTCATAAGAACCTATCTGGTTCATTCTTGCTCTTTAAGGAAAGAAACTGCCATCCTTACCTGGTCTAGTTGCAGGTTGAGTCTGTAATTAGGAAGGCAAATGCAATGTTGGCATTTATTTTGAGAAAACTTGAATACGAAAACAGGGATGTACTTCTGAGGCTCCATAGGCTCTGGTCAAGCCACATTTAGAGTATTGTGCCCTGGAGTGTGTTCAGTGGGAGTTCACAAAAGTGATCCCAGGAATGAAAAGTTTAACATATGAGGAACGTTTGAGGACTCTGGGTCTATGATTGATGGTGTTTAGAAGAATGAGGGGGGTGTGGCGATCAGAACAATGAATGGCCTGAACAGAGTGGATGTTGGGAAGATGTTTCCATTGGTAGGAGAAACTAGAACCCAAGGCCACAACCTTCGAGTAAAGGGAAGACCTTTTAGAATGGCGATAAGGAGAAACTTCTTCAGCCAGAGAGTGGGGAATCTATGGAATTCATTGCCACAGAAGGCTGTGGAGGCCAGGCCATTGAGTATATTTAAGATGGAGATAGATAGTACTTGATTGTCAAGGGGATCATGGGTTATGCAGAGAAAGCAGGAGAATAGGGTTGAGAAACGTATCAGCCATGATTGAATGGTGGAGCAGACTCAATGGGCTGAATGGCCTAATTTCTGTTCCAACGGCTTATGATCTTATAGTCTCCATGTGGTTCCAGACCCACAGCTTCTGGGCAGTTAAGATGGACAATAAATGCTGGCTTAGCCAGTAATATAAGTGAATAAAAATCTCTGTGTGTGTGTGTTTGTGTGATATGTGTGTCCATGAACACAAAGCCATATGCATCACATTGCATCTTAATTACTTTTCCCAGGATTAGTGGGTGACAGATCTCCTTTTTCTCTTAACTCAATAAAACCTTGTGATTGGCCCAATATTGCTTACCATGAAATTAGTTAACTTCTTTCGCAAAACCAAACTTGAACCTTTGTTGCAACCAACAAAGAAGGCTGATTCACCCTCTCACCTGTGCATAACAACTGACTGAAGAATTTGGTCCAACATAAATTACTTGCTTAATAAATTATTGTCAAACTTCCTTGAATGTAACTTTCAATGCACAGAAAATATTCAATATTGTTGTTCGCCCTGGATCTAAGGCTTTCCCTTTCAGACCTATTGCTGGTGAATTTTGTTCCAGCACTCCCACCTGTCCCCTCCTCTCCTTCTCTACCCCCTTCCCCCCTTGTTCCCTCCTCCTCTCCCTCTCCCCCTCCTTGGACCCTTGCTCCCTCCTCCTTTCCCTCTCCTCCTCTCCCCCTCTTCCTCCTTGCTCTCTCATCCCCTTCCTCTCCCCCTCTTCACCCCTTTCCCCCATGCTCTCTTGTCCCTTCCTTTTCCCCACTTCCCCCTTCCCCTTTGTTCTGTCCTGCCCTCCCTCTCCTCCTCTCCCCTGTCCCCCTTGTTCCCTCCTGTCTTCTCCCTCTCCTTCTCTACCCCAATTCCCCCCTTGTTCCCTCCTCCTCCCTTCCCCCATTGCTCCCACCTCCCCTTCCTCTCCCCCCTTCCCACTTTAGTCCTGCTTCTCCTTCTCTCCTCCTCCTTCCCCAGACACTTTGTACTTTTATGTGTGGAAAGTTTGGAATGCAAGGGAAGTTTTTCCCCAAATTTTCAGCTCGCTAAACAAGTAAACACGGGAAGGATGTTCCTGATGACAAGGGAGTCCAGAGCCAGGGATCAGAATTTAAGGATCTGGGATGGGCCATTTAGGACTGAGATGAGGAGGAATGTCTTCACCCTCGGAGTGGTGAACCTGTGGAATTCTCTGCTACTGAAAGCAGCTGGAGGCCAAAACACTGATTTTTCTTTCAAAAAGAGATTGGATATCTTTCTTAGGGCTAAACAGATCTAAGAGTATGGGGAAAAGGCAGGGAATTGAGTTGGATGATCAGCCAGGATCATATTGAATAGTGGAGCAGGGTCGAAGGGCCAAATGGCCTACTCCTGCTCCTATCTTCTATGTTTCTATCTTTCTGAACTTTCTAATTGCTGTGTCTGACCTTTAGTGTCATGTTCCAGAGAGCAGAGTTCGCAGCTCAGCATGTGAAGCGTTAGAGTGGATAGTAAGTAGATGAGGAGATCGAGTGTCAGGTGATAAAGGGGCTGGGGTAGCCGCCAGGTGAAGGGGTAGGATGGTTGGTGAGCATGGGCTAAGGTTGTGGGTAGGAATGAAAGAGTCAGATGGCAGGTAATTGGGTGAGAGGGTTCCTGGGAGCTGACAATCAGGGGTATAGGGGGAGTTAGTTATTATTTGTGATTATCGCTCAGTTTTATTGTTGCCCGGGAGTTAGACTACGTTTTAAACAGATTCACATTACCTGGGTAAAATATGCAGCTGTATAAGGTGCTGGTGAGGCCACAGTTGGAGTACTGTGCAGTTTTGGTCTTCTTACTTGAGAAAGGATGTACTGGCACTGGAGGGGGTGCAGAGGAGGTTCACTAGGTTGTTTCCGGAGTCAAGAGTTTTGCTTATTAGGAGAGACTGAGCAGACCGGGATTATACCAATTAGAATTTAGAAGAATGAGGGATTATCTTACAGAAGCATATAAAATCATGAAAGGAACAGGGAAGATAGAAGCAAGGAGGTTATTTCCCCGGGTAGCTAAAAACTAGAACCAGGGGACATAGCCTTAAAATAAGGGGGAAGCAGATTTCAGACTGAGTTGAGAAGGAACTTCTTCATCAAAGGGTAATGAATCTGTGGAATTCCCTGCCCAGTGAAGCAGTTTAGGCTACCTCACTGAATGTTTTTAAGGTGGGAATAGATAGGTTTTTGAACAGTAAAGAAATTAAGGATTATGATGAGCAGGCAGATAAGTGGAGCTGAGTCCATGAAAAGATCAGCCATGATTGTGTCGATGGGCCAGATGGCTTACTCCTGCTCCTATTTCTTCTGTTCTTATAATCAGGTAAATAAGTCAGAACTCTGAAATCCTTCCACCTCAGTGTTGAAAACTTTCCTGGGAGCTTCCTGATGTCAGGTAATTTCCTATTGGAGGTTAAAACTTCAGTAACACATCTTTTGGGGACTTTCCAAACATCGTATATGCAGATTTGTAAATTGAAATCACATTTAGAATGATCCCCTTGATGTTTTAGTGTGTCAGGTGGCTGAGGTTGTTTAACTGAAAAAGGACTTTAACTGAAAAAGTCTGTGTTACAAATCTCTCTTCCTCTCTCTATCTCATCCTTGCTTTGGGAAAGCATCTTGTGTCTTTTCAGCACAGCCCTGAGGCAGAACATCTGAAATCAGGAACAGCATGTGGAGAACCATGGGTATCAATTGGTATCACACTGTCCAGCCTCAGGGAAAGGGAGACTGAGCGCTGTGTTAAGCAGAACACAGCAATGTTAACCTTTAAAAAGCCAACACTGTCGAAACATATTTCAGCTCGAGTTGTGCGAAATGTTGCTGCTTTCGTGTCAAGGTGAAAGTGAACTTTGTCTGCATTTCCCGGATCAACAAATGTCATAATGATATTCTGCCTTCCCAGAATTTGCTTTATCTCGTATCATTTGCCTCGTGAATGAGCATTCTGATTCTCTGATGTTGGAATTCTGTTTGATGTTACCTGACTGACAATGTGATTGACCCTCAGCTACCATTTGAAATGTTCTAAAACTTGCGTCAAAAACATTATGGACAGCTGTAATTCACACAGACTGCAATGGTTCAAGAAGGCATCTCACCATCACCTTCTCCAGGACATACAGGGACTGGCAAAAACACTGGCATAGTCTGTGTGTGAACAAAAAAGAATGCAAATTGCAGCAGAAACACTACCACTAGTGCAACACAGACTACAAAGACAATATTATGCAGGGCAAAGTAGGCTTCATATCTACAAAGATTCATCTACACACTGAAGTGTCACAAACTGCTGAGTTATTTCTACTGCACGCCCCAGTATAAACTGGCTTTGCTAGCCCAAAGTTGGGAGAAAAATATTCAAATGTCCTTACAAAATGTTTATTGACTGTTTTTTAGCTTGCATAGGATTAAGTAACTCATGGCTTTGATACCAACTCACTAAAAAAAAGCACACAAAACAAAAATGGTCTTGCTGGAGCTATAATCAATCAAAAAGCCACTGTAACTTCTTTGTCTGACAGTTTCAACTTGTCTTGGATATGATCTGTACTTTGTGTAAATTACTTGGAGCTGAACAAGTGGAAGAGAGCAGCTGCTCTCCGACAGCAGTCAGAGAATTGCAAGCATTTCATTATTCAGCCATTTTGATAGCTTTTTCTACACAGTGGTTATATTTCACCTGTGTGTTACTGACTGAGTGTTACTTACCGCGGTCAGACGTAGTAGACCTGACCTTTTGATGTACACTCATAGATACACAGTGTCTCCATTCTCCGCATTATAAGATGGATGTACAAGTTTTGGAAAGGGTGCAAAGGAGATTTACTAGAATGTTGTCTGGTACGGAGGGAAGGTCTTACGAGGAAAGGCTGAGGGACTTGAGGCTGTTTTCGTTAGAGAGAAGAAGGTTGAGAGGTGACTTAATAGAGACATATAAGATAATCAGACGCTTAGATAGGGTGGACAGGGAGAGCCTTTTTCCAAGAATGGTGACGGCGAGCACGAGGGGGCATAGCGTTAAATTGAGGGGTGATAGATATAGGACAGATGTCAGAGGTAGTTTCTTTACTCAGAGAGTAGTAAGGGTATGGAATGCTTTGCCTGCAACGGTAGTAGATTCGCCAACTTTAAGTACATTTAAGTCATCATTGGACAAGCATATGGGCGTACATGGAATAGTGTAGGTGGGATGGGCTTCAGATTGGTATGACAGGGCGGCGCAACATCGAGGGCCAAAGGGCCTGTACTGCGCTGTAATGTTCTATGTTCTATGTTCTATGAGACATTGGCATCAGTTTTGGAACCGGGGACATCTGTACCGATGGGATGGTCTCCATCTGAACCGATCTGAAACCAATGTTCTGGCGAAAAGGACAAATAGGGTGGTCACTTGGACTTTAAACTTGTGAGTAGGGGGAAGAGAAAGGGAAAGCGACAGGGAGTATGGAGTCAAGTAGAGAGATAAGCAGCAGGTTAGCATGTGTGCAGGGTTTAAGTTCAAGGTAGACTAGGAATGAAGCAAAAGGGAAGGATAACTTAGAACATATTACTAGAGATGTTGGAAATCATGAGGATAAGAAAATTAGCATTAAGGTGCTTTAACTGAACGCTCATAGTATTCGTAACAAAGTAGATGAATTAACGGCACAAATCATTGTGAATGATTATGATGTGGGAGGCATCACAGAGACGTGTTTGCAGGGGGTTCAGGACTGGCAGTTAAACATCCAAGGATTTACAACTTATTGAAAAGACAGGGAGGTGGGCAGAGGGGGTGAGGTTGCCTTGTTAGTTAAGAATGAATTTAAATCTATGGCATTGAATGACATTGGGTCAGATGATGTGGCGTCTGTGTGGGTGGAGTTGAGGAACCACAAAGGCAAAAAAACCATAATGGGAGTTCTGTACAGACTCCCAGCAATGGTCAGGACCAGGGATGCAAGGTGAGCCAGGAAATAGATAGAGCATGTCAGAAAGGTAAGGTCACAGTGATCATGGGGGACTTCAACATGCAATGGACTGGGTGAATAATGTTGCCGGTGGATCCAAAGAAAAGAAATTCATGGAATGCTTACAGGATGGCTTTTTGGAACAGCTTGTGATGGAGCCCACAGGGGAGTAAGCTAATCTGGAAATGAGTCAGACTTTATAAAAGATCTTAAAGTAGGGGAACACTTAGGAGGCAACAATCTTAAAAAGGTAGAGTTCAGTCTGCAGTTTGAACGAGAGAAGGCAAAATGGGATATAATGGTGTTACAATTAAATAAAGGTAATTACTGGGGCATGGGAGAAGATCTGACAAAAATCAACTGGAAGCAGAACCTGGTGGGGAAGACAGTAGAGCAATAATGGCAGGAGTTTCTGGGTGTAATTGAGGACACCGTACAAAGGTTTATTGCAAAGAATAGAAAGATTATGCAGGGGGGTTCAATAGAATTGAATGTTAATCAATTGAACAATCACATTGAATATGGAATTCAATGTGAGCAAATGCGAGGTCTTGCACTTTGGAAAAAAGAATACAAGCAGGGACTACTTTCTAAACGGTGAAAAAATTTGTAAAGCCAAAGTACAGAGGGATCTGGGAGTGCTAGTTAAGGATTCTCTAAAGGTAAACATGCAGGTTGAGTCTGTGATTAAGAAAGCGAATGCAATGTTGTCATTTATCTCACAAGGGTTGGAATATAAAAGCTCCGTTGTGCTACTGAGACTTTATAAAGCTCTGGTTAGGCCCCATTTGGAGTACTGTGTCCAGTTTTGGTCCCCACACCTCAGGAAGGACATACTGGCACTGGAGCGTGTCCAGCGGAGATTCACACGGATGATCCCTGGAATGGTAGGTCTAACATACGAGGAACGGCTGAGGATCCTGGGATTGTATTCATTGGAGTTTAGAAGATTAAGGGGAGATCTAATAGAAACTTACAAGATAATACATGGCTTGGAGAGGGTGGATGCTAGGAAATTGTTTCCGTTAGGCGAGGAGACTAGGACCTGTGGACACAGCCTTAGAATTAGAGGGGGTAAATTCAGAACAGAAATGCAGAGACATTTCTTCAGCCAGAGAGTGGTGGGCCTGTGGAATTCATTGCCGCAGAATGCAGTGGGGCTGGGACGCTAAATGTCTTCAAGGCAGAAATTGATAAATTCTTGATGTCACAAGGAATTAAGGGCTACGGGGAGAATGCGGGTAAGTGGAGTTGAAATGCCCATCAGCCATGATTGAATGGCGGAGCGGACTCGATGGGCCAAATGGCCTTACTTCCGCTCCTATGTCTTATGGTCTTATGGGGTGGGATTATACAGCCATGGCTGACAAAGGAAGTCAGGAAGTGTATTATAGAAAAAGAGAGAGCCTGTAAGGTGGCCAAGAGCAGTGGGAAATCAGAAGATTGGGAAGACTACAAAAACAAACAGAGGATAAAAAAGAGAGAAATAAGGAAGGAGAGGATCAAATATAAAGGTAAGCCAGCCAGTAATATTAGGAATGATTGTAAAAGTTTCTTTCAATACATAAAAAACAGGCGAGAGGCAAAAGTAAAAACTGGGTTGCTCCAAATTGATGCAGGAAGGCTAGTGATGGGAGATAAGGAAATAGCTGAAGAACTTAATAAATACTTTGTGTCAGTCTTCACAGTGGAAGACATGAGTAATATCCCAACAATTATGGAGAGTCAGGGGGCAGAGTTGAGTATGGTTGCCATTACAAAAGAGGAAGTGCTAGAAAAGCTAAAAAGTCGAAAAGTTGATAAATTTCCCGGTCCCAATGGGCTACATCCTAGAGTTCTGCGGGAGGTGACTGAGGAAATAGCGGAGGCGTTGGTTATAATCTTTCAAAAATCATTGGAGTCAGGGAAAATCCGAGATGATTGGAAAATCGCTGTTGTAACCCCCTTGTTGAAGAAAGGATCAAGACAAAAGATGGAAAATTATAGGCCGATTAGCCTCAGTTGTAGTTAAAATTCCAGAATCCATTTTTAAGAATGAGATTTCTAAATTCTTGGAGGTGCAGGGTCAGATTAGAACAAGTCAGCATGGATTTAGTAAGGGGAGATCATGGCTGATAAACCTGTTAGAATTCTTTGAGGAGGTAACAAGTAGGTTAGACCAGGGAAACCCAGTGGATGTTATCTACCTAGATTTCCAAACGGCCTTTGATAAGGTGCCTCACGGGAGACTACCGAGTAAGGTGAGGACCCTTGGTGTTTGAGGTGAGCTACTGTCATGGATTGAGGATTGGCTGTCTGACAGAAGGTGGAGAGTTTGGATAAAACGTTTTTATTTGGAATGGCAGCTCGTGACAGGGATCAGTGTTGGGGCTGTAGCTGTTTACGTTATATATTAATGATCTGGATGAAGGGACTGAGGGCATTTTTGGGAAGTTCGCGGATGATATGAAGTTAGATGGACAGGCAAGTAGTTCTGAGGAGGTGAGGAGGTTGCAGAAAGATTTAGACAGTTTGGAAGAGTGGTCCAGGAAATGGCTGATGAAATTCAATGTGAGCAAATGCAAGATCTTGCACTTCGGAAAAAAGAATACAGGCACGGATTATTTTCTAAACGATGGGAAAATTCCTAAAGTCAAAGTACAAAGGAATCTGGGAGTGCTTGCCCAGGATTCTCTAAAGGTTGACTTGCAGGTTAAGTCCATGGTTAAGAAATCAAATGTAATGTTGTCATTTATAGAACCTAGAAGAATACAGCGCAGTACAGTCCCTTCGGCCCTCGATGTTGCACCGATCCAAGCCCACCTAACCTACACTAGCCCACTATCCTCCATATGCCTATCCAATGCCCGCTTAAATGCCCATAATGAGGGAGAGTCCACCACTGCTACTGGCAGGGCATTCCATGAACTCACGACTCGCTGAGTAAAGAACCTACCCCTAACATCTGTCCTATACCTACCCCCCCCCCCCCTTAATTTAAAGCAATGCCCCCTTGTAATAGCTGACTCCATACGTGGAAAAAGATTCTCACTGTCGACCCTATCTAAACCCCTAATCATCTTGTACACCTCTATCAAGTCACCCCTAAACCTTCTTTTCTCCAATGAAAACAACCCCAAGTGCCTCAGCCTTTCCTCATACGATCTTCCTACCATACCAGGCAACATCCTGGTAAACCTCCTCTGCACCCGTTCCAGTGCCTCCACATCCTTCCTATAATATGGCGACCAAAACTGCACACAATACTCCAGATGCGGCCGCACCAGAGTCTTATGTCAAGAGAGTTTGTATATAAAAACAGTGGTGTGCTACTGAGACTTTATAAAGCTCTGGTTAGGCCCCATTTAGAATATCGTGTCTACGTTTGGGCTCCACACCTCAGGAAGGACATACTGGCACTGGAGCGTGTCCAGCGGAGATTCACACGGATGATCCCTGGAATGGTAGGCTTAACATACAATGAACAGCTGAGGATCCTGGGACTGTATTCATTAGAGTTTAGAAGGTTGAGGGGCGATCTAATAGAAACTTAAAGGGTGGACGCTGGGAATTTGTTCCATCAGGCGGGGGTTATTAGGACCCGTTGGCACAGCCTTAGAATTCGAGGGGGTCAATTTAAAACGGAAATAAGGAGACATTTCTTCAGCCAGAGAATGGTGGACCTGTGGAATTCATTGCCACGGAGCACAGTGGAGGCTGGGACGTTAAATGTCTTCAAGGCAATGATTGATAAATTCTTAATCTCGCAAGGAATTAAGGGATGCATGGAGATTGTGGGTAAGTGGCATTGAAATGTCCATCAGTCATGATTGAATGGTGGAGTGGACTCGATGAGCTGAATAACCTTACTCCACTCCTATGTTTTATGGTCTTATGGGCTTAACAGCCCCAATCACTACACACAGCTTACAGATACTGGGTAAAAACATAGGAAGAAAGGAACAGAAGTAGGTCATTCATCCCCTTGAGACTGTTGTGGTCATTCAATGAGGTTATGGCTGATCTGTGACCTAACTCCATATACCTGTCCAACTAGGGTCTTGTATAACTGCAGGATTATGTTTACATCCTTATATTCCAGCCCTTTTGGGTAGATTCAGCTGTGTACTGGGCAAGTAACGACATGGCTATTGGATTTTTGCACATTTTGCTTAAGTTTCTTTTTAATTTTATGTATTTCTTAATGAAAAGACAGCTAAGAATGTTTGTCGATTCTTCCTACACTGTGCATGTAAAATGAGAAATGTATAAAAAACAAGAACTGCAAAGCTTGATAAGCACCATCAGTATCCCACTCAAAGTGCCATCCTTCACATCTGAGGCTTTGATGTAATATTGGCTAGCTATTTCCACCTTTAGGCACATAGCGGCTCAGTCTAATCCTATTCTCACCCAACGGTCACTGAGTGTGATCAGGAGCAGACAGTCCAGCTGCTTCCATTTTTATGTAACTTTTTCCAACCAAAGAACATCAAGCTCATTCGATGCCACCCACACCATGAAGGGCTTTTGCATTACTAAGGTAATGTCTTTACTTCTGGGCTAGAAGACTTGGGTTCAAGTCTCACCTACCGAAGAGGTATGTCATAACATGTCTGAAGAGGTTGGCATATGAAAAAAGATCCCCATCTTGCTTATACGCAGATAGCCATCCACAGTACAGTACAGCCATTGAACTGGTTGCTCTGAGCCAGAGAGGCAATGCACTTGCAATATAAAATAAGTGGGACATCAATTTCCCAAATGTTTTTGTTCTGAACTTAACACAGTGCAAAAACTCATTTTGAAATAAACATGTCAGTAGACTGATAGCTGCTCTCAATGTGAATCATTTTGGAGTGGTGTGTATCATTTTCAACTTCAGAACATACCACATAGCTCAAACTAATTAGTTTCAGCCATTACTGTAATTTGTATAATTGCTGCTTTTGGTTTATAAGTATAAAAGTGCTCTTGATGTGCTGGTGTTATAAAACTACATATGGGCCACAGAGTATGGTTTCAATCCCATCAGCTCAAGTGGTCTATCATGACATGTCTGAACAGCTTATTCAAAATACAATAACTAAAGTGTTGACTGCTGTGCGAGATACAAGCTTAGAAAACCTCCTATTATCTTGATTAATTTTAAATCTCCAACAAAAATTGAAATCTGAATGAACGAGAATCTACATTTTGATCAATTATATTTCAGTGCCAGAGAGGCTTGTTGGCAGTATAAACCATTTATCATGTTATTCAGACAGTTTGGAAGCTCATTTAGGTTTAATTAAGTATGCACAGACTTGGATTAGCTCCTTGCATCGCTATGAAAAAGCTTTTAAGGTGTTTGTGTAAAATTGAGACTTCAATGTCGCACCATTCAATGTTAATGGTCCAGAAAAAGAAATGTGTTATTTTTACAAAAACCCAACATCAAAGTGGCAAGTCTCAGATACAAACATTTGAATGTTGATGTTTAATCATGCATTTGCCCCTCTCCTGAAGCTGTTGTAACAGCTTGTTGTAGCCAGCTGTGGATAAATAATGGAGAACACCCTGAGCTGCAGCATTATTTTGTCAACAAATTATGGCCTCAAATATCCAGAAGAAGTTGCAGCTGTCCTGTGGGAAATGTTTCTTCAGGCAAAGCTGAGGTTTGCTTGTGAATCTATTGCAAGACAGTCAGCTAGGAGAATTGTTTCGGCATGCTATATCGAATAAACAGGCAAAAAGTTAAACACTGAACCTAATTAAACATAGTCAATTTTCTTGAGTCATCTTGAGGTAATATTGAATAAAATTGAAGTGGGAAAGTGCTTTACTTGCTTAATTTAAAACTTTCTAAAAAACAGTTAAATGTTCTAAAGTATTTAACTGTTAAATTTCATCGCTGTCAGTTGTTTGAAGAAAGAATAGGTCAAAGAAGAGGATATTTTGCATGGATAGCATTGAGGTGCATACAGTTATGTGTTCTCTATGTTACGGCAGATGTTGTAGCTGAGAATGTAATACATAGGATCGGGGGCTGTATACCATTTCAGTTTGTTCTCCTATTTGATCCAACACTCCTGCACCATCCTCATACCCCTTATTTGCCTTATTGTCTGTACCATGTCTGCGCAGGCTGCAGATATCCCTTTGATTGTTCATTTAATTAAAACAGGTTAAAGAAAAGATTTGCTCTCACCTCACACCTTTTCGAACCTCAGGTCCAAATAATTAAACACTTGACAGGCAACAAAATATTTTGGAAGTGCAGTCACTGCTCTATTGTAGGAGAGGTTCCGCAGCCAATTTACAAATGTCTGAACAACCAACAAGAGAAGGCCACTCAACCTTTCAATAAGAACCACCCTTCAATCAGATCACAGGCTGACCTGATTTTAACCTTGTCTCTACATTCCCGAATATTCTCTCTTAATCTTTCATCCCCTTGGTCATCAAGATTCTATCTCTCTTTGCCTTTAACGATTCTGCATCCAATGCCTTTTGAGGGACGGAGTTCCAAAGTCTCACAACCCTCTGAGAGAAATTTGTTTTCTTCAGCTTTGTGTTAAATGGGCACTCCTTTATTTTAAAATAATGATCCCTAAGTTCTAGATTCTCCCACAAGAGGAAACATCCTTTTGAAATCCGCTTGGTCAAGTCCCCTCCGAATTGTATATGTTTCAACTAAGTCACTCACACTGACTCTGCTAACATCCAAAGGACACAGGTTTAGCCGTTTCGCTTTCCTCATAAGGTAATCTGCTCATTCCAGGACAACCTCCCACAGACAACAATGACAAGTGAACCATTTTTTGTGCTTGCTGGTTGAAGAATGTACACCGGCCAGGTAACATTCCCTTCTATTCAGAATAATGTCACGGGATCATGTGTATCCGCCTGAGAAGCAGACAAGTCCTCAGTTTTACATTTTGCCCAAATGGTGGCACCTCCTGACAATCCTGCTCGCTGGTAACATGGTGTTAGACAGAATGCCCAGACAAGTTCTGGGAATTGTACTTGACCTGTCAGAACCACAGCTTGCCAATTGAACCATGAGTGGCCTCCAACTGCATTAGATAACGTTTTAGTACCGGACAAGACACAACCCCAGAAACATTTTTAAAGATAAGTGGTACCGATGTCAACCTTACAATCAGAAAGAGCCATTGCTGGAAGTGAATCCTAAATCCAAGTTTAAACAACCCTGAAAATGTTCAGAAATTTGGAATTTTATCAATTCAGAACCAAAGTTGAAACAGAAATATGATTTTTTAACTGATCAAATTCCTCATTGTTAGTTGCTTAGAGGAAGAACATCTCAAAGAAAAGGATGATCGTTTTTCTACAGGTTTTATTGCAATGGACATGTACTTTAGACTGTACCTAAGAAGATCAGAAATTGTAGCAGCCCCACACCCTTCAAGTCTCTCCTACCATTTCATGATGTTATACAAGATAATTTCTCTGAAGAAGTACAATGTTTAGATTAGACTGAGCTCCATCCAGTTTTGATGGTGTCACACACAGACTTTGTTTGGGGTTAGCTGAGCTCTATTCTAGCTTTCACAGGGAGTACATGTACCCTGTTCAGTTCCTGAAAGTTCTCAGTAGTAATGCCTGGTTAGTAATGTAAATGCTAACCCTTGCTATGATGCAATATATAACATTGTCATCTCAGACAAGTGTGCCTTCTGTTTGGACTCAATAGAGATTAATCCTCTACCATTGATCATTAAAATGGTCTCGCACACAGTGTGGGCAAAGGAGCATTGGTAGCAGTGAATTATTCTCGATTTACCGGAGCAGGAGAGTAGTGAATTTGCCAACCATTTTCTCATTATTTTCCTTGAAATACACAAATCCAAGGAAATGTTTCAGATTGGGATACGTATTATGGAGAGCCCAGTAGCAAATTTGAGTCTTCATGGTCAGGAACTGTCCATCAGGAAACTGATTTGGTGGAGTCAGTGTTGGACTGGGATAGACAAAGATAAAAATCACACAACACCAGGTACTTTCAAATAAACCTATTGGACTATAACCTGGTGTTGTGTGATTTTTAAATTCATCAGCAAACTGGCCTTGCATGTTATTTATAGGAAACTATTGAGTGCCAATCCTCATTTGAATCCCAATTATAGATTACTTTTTGTGCTTTCGGAGTAAATTGAGTAGCCCAGAGTCTATCCACCAAAAATAGGTATTCGGCATAAACAGGAAGAAATCAGTGTTCCAGATGGTTTGATGTGGTAGGAAAGGTGGTGAAAAGGAAAACCAGTTGGGAGAGTTGGCCCTGTAGAGAAACTTATCCCTGATATATCATCTCACCAATCTGTTTCTCAAGAAGTCAAGAAGTCCTTGGGTAACTTTCTCAGTCTAGGATGAATCACATCCCTTGTGGTTGATTCATGGTCACTTCAGAGTCTCAACATGCCATCAGCCTAATCAACTACCTCCTGAGGCTGGGGAAGGTAACAATTTTCGAGCTGCCTGCTGAGTTGATGGGAATAGGCACCAACTGCCCTCAGCTGGAGGCAGCCTGAAGCATGGATGAGGGGCAGTGGGTTGGCCTTTGAAGAGCACCCTCTGTCTTTGCTCAGACCTCAATCCCTCTGCGTTTCTTCACCACGTGACCCCTGATCTATGACAAGAAGATAAAAATAATTATTTGGCAACATCTGACGACCCTGGATGCTGATGGTGAAACCTCTCCATTCTTAAGGAGGGTATTGACATAGGATAGATCCAGATTTCCTGACAGTAGAGATGGCGTGTTAGTTATCCCTGAACGTTCCCACTGTCACACTTCAATAAAAGACAGGAGATCGCATTCAATTTCTTTCACTTTGTATCATCCTTTCTCATTTTGAAGTGCGCTGGGCAGTCTTTATTTTAAAAATATAGGTAGAAAATATACACTGGTCTGAAGCTTAATAGAAGTTGTCAGTTTTGGGGGACGGGTTTCACGGAGGTTCTCTCTCTCCAGGAACTCTAACCAGCTTTCTCGTGTTATAAGTTACTGCTCACACCATTATGTGCGGGCACCACACTTCTGCGGCATCCCACTCAATTTATCATGCACCAAGCAAGGGTGGAGGTACACTCACTGCCAGGGCCACGCCAGATTCCTAGTGCCAGTGCCATCTTTAAAGTCCAACCATGCCCCTCGTCACTCTCTGCCGGTCAGAACACATGTTCTGTTCTTTATTCATTCACAGAATGAGGGCGTCGCTGCCTAGGCCAGCATTTATTGCCCATCCCTAATTGCCCAGAGGGCAGTTGATTGCTGTGGGCCTGGAGTCACATGTAGACCAAACCAGGCAAGGATGACAGTTTCCTTCCCGGACATTAGTGAACCGGATGGGTTTTTCCAACAATTGACAATGGATTTATGGTAATCATTTGACTCTTAATTCCAGATTTTTATTGAATTTTATTCTATCATCTGTCACAGAGCGATTCAAACCAGGGCTCTCAGAACATTACCTGGTTCTCTGGATTAATAATCTAGCAATAATACCATGAGGCCATGTAATCGGAAGGGAATGATAAAGATACACTTCTTAGGAGACATAAGTGGCATGGCTGATTATTCCTCCAAATAAACGTGAATCGTCATAAATGGATTTCTCCTTCACATTATCATATCTCTGATTACATCATAGAGCTGCAGTTACAATGGCAGTCAATATTCATGGGTTCTCTGTCCTGAGTGTCATCTGTCTCTGAACTTTGTCTAAGGGGATGCTGCTCTTTCACTAACACCCAGCATTGCCAAACATCTTCTCATTGTTCAATGTCACAGACTGGAATGTCATCCAACAGTTGAAAAAGTTCACTTTCATTCAACAACAGAGTTGAAGGGAAAACAAAGATAGAAAAGCTGTGTGTGATTCAGGAACAATCAGATACTGGTTGCCTTTTCAATTAATAACAAATGTACACTAGGAAGAAGGGAGACTGGTCAATGTGTGAAACGTCACACCTTTTATAAAGTGATGCCAAACAATTCAGTTGCTGGAAAATGGGATTAGTGCAGATAGTGCACATTGGGCCTTTTCTGTACAATCTGTTAGAGTCTATGACTCTAAAACGATCTTCATCCTGCTCAATGCCCTCATCTTATTCCTCACTGGGCTGCTGCCACTCTCCCAGATCTTCAGCTTCTATCACATGCCCTCTTTGACAACTCCAGTTGTGTAGAGCACAGCAATCTCAGATGGTGTGGCACATTCTGCCTGGAGTAAACTGCAATGCCCCACTGATCAACCCAACAATCATAACCTTATCTTCAGCTTTGCTCCCCAAAGGCTCTGGTTGAAGAACAAGCTCCATTTTATTTAAGGAGACAGTGAGGTCTGCAGATGCTGGAGATCAGAGTTGAGCGTGTGTTACCGGAAAAGCACAGCAGGTCAGACAGCATCTGAGGAGCAGAAGAATCAGTGTTTCGGGCCGGAGCCTTTCCTGATTAAGGCCTGAATCGTCGATTTTCCTGCTCCTTGAATGCTGCCTGACCTGCTGTGCTTTTCCAGCAACACACTCTCAATTCCATTTTATTTAAGTTTGGCCTGAGGCAGGGTTTATGCAACGTAGACATTAGTCAAGCTTTTAGATTCAAAGCACAGCCAGTCAAGAAGCATTCACATTGCTGATTGAAATGTTAACACTCCTGCTCCTCGGATGCCGCCTGACCGGCTGTGCTTTTCCAGCACCACACTTTTTTACTGTGATCTTCAGCATCTGCAGTCCTCACTTTCTCCCATGTTTTCAGATTTTCTTCCAATCACTATGTACTGGCGAGTGCTGCACAATTACTGATCCCTTGCCCCCACTTTCATCTCCCAAGAAAGGCAGCATTGTATATCGGAGCATGGCAGCAAATAATTACAGTTACAGCTGAGAGGAAATCAGCTCTGTGTCCCTGTGCAGCCAATGACATGTTAGATGGTCTTTGTGAATTGGGGCTCACAGATCCCACTTTTAAAGTCGCCTGTGATTATTTTCACTTCACACAGATGTCTGTAATGACAAATTATGTGGTCTTACAATCTAACCAGGATTTGAATCTGACACAGTTGGGAACTGTATGCAGGGTGCTGTAGTTACAGATGTCTGTAACCTGTACTGTGTAAAAGCTTAATTAATGCAATTGCCTTTTGTACAGCCTCACATCTCTAACTGGCAGATTCCATGTGCTCAGAGGAGAAAACCACTCACCTACTGTGCCGGCTCTGGGTGAGGTCACTATTATTCTCAATATCCATTGCTCAGATATAGTTCATATGCATCTGGAAGACAGCACACATTGCCCATGGTGCACTGAGCTGCAGGTTCAGTCCCATAATCAACCTGTATGCTCCTTTCTTCCATGTTGACCCCATCAGTAATACGCTTCGGCACTGTTCCACACAAAGCTCTTTGACTTATGACTTCATCTCCCAACATTACTCCCTGAGACCTATCTTACAGTTTATCCATGACAACAACTGAGCTGCACTATACTGTCCATTGTAGCCAGATTGTTGTAACTATTGATGACACTCCCTCCTGTATGTCGTCTGATACACTATGGTCTCCCTCTCTTATGCAGAGACAGCCCGCCCCTCATAATTATTGTCCTCTCTGCATCCCAGCATGCTACGTCCAGTTCCCAATACTGACTGTCAACTTTCCTACCAGCCAGGGTTCATAACAAACCGCCCCACCTTTGAGTTTTATTGAGTTGATCTCCGGGCCTAAACAACACCCAACATTTCCCTCTCCATCTACCTTAGACAGAAAACTCTGTCTGACGAGGGACTGGGCACCCATCTGATCTCTGTGCAGCTCCCCTGAGTCACCACAAATCCCTCAGCCTGGGTACATTGGACCTGCAGAACTGACCATGATAAACTTCTTGGACTGTAGTAATGCAGAACTCTTGTCCTCGGATTGATATCAGAGGCTGCACTTGACTTATGTTCCAGTAGCCCCTCCAACCAGTCCCCTCAGTGAGGGATATCTCCTTTGACTTGACCAAAGACTGCTTTGAGAAATGGCAACTTGGCTCCTACACATGCAGTGTGTGTGTCACATCAGCTGCTAGCAAATGGTGTCGGTGTGAGATTGATGGAGCACACTGCCATCCAGCAACAGGTCCAGCCTCTTGACTAATTATTGCTAACAACCAGGCCACTTGCTTGGCTTTAGGTTTGTGCTGGATATCAAGTCTGGACAGAAGTCCTTTTTATTCTCTGGCTGAGGGAGCAAAGCAATGCAAAGATGCTGTGAGTATCAAGTTGGGTGCAGAGTGAGTGAGCATTAGGGGAACAAGCAAGGTGCAGCCTGGTCTAATCCAAAAGATGGGTGCTTACCCCAATGTGAAGAGGCAGCAACATTGCAATGAAAATTATCAGGGTATTCCAAAGTACAGCATTGAAGTGGGTTGCAGATATTCGAGAGATAATGGATCAACTGGCCTCATTCTGCAATAATTCTGTGCTTCTGTGATCTCACTTCACTGGCAATGTTCAAAAGTATCCATGATATGTTTGGTTTCTATGAGTCAAACCCCTTTGTCCAGGGTATTTCATCTGGATGTGTGCCTGACTGGCAAGCAGTACTGAATAATCAGCTTCAGCAACCTTTATTGTAATGAGGATGTAAATGAAATTACACAGCTGGTTGGTAAATAAAGTAATGTTGGACCAGGAAGGGATTAAACTGCACATTTAAACATCAACTGAGACTAGGACATGGATCAAATCAATCAGACAGAATTGTCAGGCAGGTGAATTTTACCAATGACATTTTCAAAATAGTGACGCGATTATTCAACCTTTTGCCTTTTAATTTAAATATGCCGTCCATATAATAAGGTGCTTGTTCAAACACGCACTGACTGATTTAGCTATTGAAAAGCATTGATTTAAACGCATTGAGATATGTGCTGAAAAGAAACATAAAGTAAAGTTTATATTTACCAACATCTAAAAAACACATCTTTTTGATACTGATTCATACCAGATTGATATGAAAATATCAGCAAATGAAAAAGAAGCAGAGTAGATCATTTAATCACTTGAGCCTGTACCACCGTTCAATAAAATCATGGTTGATCTGTTTGTGTTTTGTATCCACATTTCTGTCTATCTCTGATTCCCTTACCTAACAGGAACCTATCTCCCTCCTTCTTAGAAATATCCAGTGACCCCACCTCTACTGCTTTTTGAGGCAGGGGTTTCCAAACTCAGCCAACTCTTTGAGATATTTCTTTGCATCTCAACCTTGAAAGGATGACAGTTAGGTTTAAAACACTTCCTGCTAATTCAGGAATGAAAACAGAGAATGCTGGAGAACTTCGACAGATCCATCAGCATCCATGGATAGAGAAACAAGGTTAATGTTTGAGTCTTGTACGACTCTTCTTCAGAACTCTCATTCCAGACTGACCTCCAAGGGGAAACATGATTTTCACCTTCACCTTGTGAAGGTCACACAGGATTTTATACACTTCAAGGAAATTACACCTCACTTGTATAAACTCCAGTGAAAACAAGCCCAATCTGTCCAAACTATCTTCACTCCAGCTATCAATCTGGTGCACACTCCCTGAACCACGTCCAACACATCTACTTTCTTCCCTGATTAAGGAGATTCAAACTACACAGAGTATTCAATCTGAGGTCTCACCAATGCCCTGTATAACTAAAGCATAGCTTCCTTCTTTTAGGTTCAATTCTTTCCCGAACTAAGGACAGCATCCCATTACCATTCTAGATTACTTGCTGTATCTGGTTAAAAATCACACAACACTGGATTACAGTCCAACAGGTTTAATTGGAAGCACTAGCTTTTGGAGCGTCGCTCCTTCATCAGGTGGTTGTGGAAGACACAAGTGTAAGGCACAGAATTTATAGCAAAAGTTTACAGTGTGATGTAACTGAAATTATACATTGAAAAATACCTTGATTATCTGTTGAGTCTTTCATCTGTTCGAATACCATGATAGTTTCACTTTTTTCATATGCAAATCACAAAATTTATTTTTTAAAGTTACATTCTCAGGCTAACTGTAACAATTGGTGTTAGCTAGATAATATGTTAATAACTTTTTAAAAAAAGTTTTGTGATTTACATATGAAAGAAGTGAAACTATCATGGTATTCCAACAGATGCAAGACTCAACAGACAATCAAGGTATTTTTCAATGTATAATTTCAGTTACATCACACTGTAAACTTTTGTTATAAATTCTGTGTCTTACAATTGTGTCCTCCACAACCCCCTGACGAAGGAGCAACGCTCCGAAAGCTATTGCTTCCAATTAAACCTGTTGGACTATAACCTGGTGTTGTGTGATTTGTACACTAATCTATACACTAATATTTTATAAGTTCATAAATTCATAAGATATAGGAGCAGACTCAGGCCAACTGAGTCTGCTCCACCATTGGATCATGGCTGACGTGCTCCTCACCCCCATTTTCCTGCCTTCACCCCATATAGCTTCAACTCATTACCGATTAAAACCCTGTCTCACTCCTCCTTAAATGTACTCACTGTCTCAGCATCCACCGCACTTTGTGATAGCAAATTCCACAGGTTGACAGCCTTTTGGGAGATGTGGTTTCTCCTCAACTTTGTTTTAAATTCGCTACTCCTTTTCCTAAGACTATGACCTCTCGTGATTCATGCACTAGAACCATCTAAATTCCCCTGCACTTCAGAATTCTGCAGTTGTTCTCCATTTAGGCAATACGCTGCCTTGTTATTCCTTCCGATAATGTGAACAACTGCACAGTTTTCCACGTTATACTCTGTCTATTACATTTTTGCCCATTCACTCAACTTAGCAAGATTCATCTGCAACCTTATCAAATCTTCTTCACAACACACTTACCTACCTATCTTGGTGTTGTCTGTGGATTTAGTTAATATGCCATCGCAACCCTCATCTGAAGAGATTGTTGGACATTTTAATCATTCCACTACTGTCGGTCATATTGGTGTGTGTTGTGAACTGAATTATTTCTCTGAACATCTTTGCCTCTTCACTTTATCCCCCCTTTAAGACAAACCTTAAAAACAAACAAACATTCAGAATTTGTATAGTGTTTTTCATGATCAATGTTTCAAAATGGTGAACAGCAAAACAAAGAAATTCTCAAGTGTAGTCACTATTGAATCGTAGGAAAGGTGGCAGCCGTTGGTCAGCTGTCCTTCGATCTCTTGAGGTGATTCAAGGAACATTTTAATTAGTAGCACCACTGTGAAGCACAATGAGTTGCTTCGTTACTTTCAAGGTGTTACATAAAGGAGAGGTGATGGCCCAGTGGAACTATTGCTGGACTATTAATGCAGAGACCTAGGTAAGGTTCTGGGCATCGTCACAGCAGGTGGTGGAATTTAAATTCAATAAAATCTGGAATTAAAAGTCTAATTTGAATTAGAATTCCTATAGTGTGGAAACAGGTCCTTCGGCCAATCAAGTCCACACTGACCCTGCGAAGAGTATCCTACCCAGACCCATTACCTTATATTTCCCCTGACTAATGCATCTAATCTACACATCCCTGAAAACTATGGGCAATTTTATCATGGCCAATCCACCTAACCTGCACATCGTTGGAGGAAACCCACACAGACACGTGGAGAATGTGCAAACTCCACACACAAAATTCGCTCAAGGCTAGAATTGAACCCGGGTCCCTGGCGCTGTGAGGCAGCAGCGCTAACCACTGAGCCACCATGCTGCCCCAATGCTGACTATTGGATCAATTGTCAGGAAAAAAGACATCTGTGCACTAATGCCCTTTAGGGAAGGAAATCACCATTCCTACTTGGTCGGGTTCCATGGCCACAGCAACATGATTGACTCTTGACTGCTCTCTGTTAGAGATGGGAATTGTTAGCCTGGCCAGTGATGTCCTCATTCCATGAAAAGCAAATTGTAGTTCAGCAACTTTAATATTTGTAGCCTGGTTCTACCAAAAGGATCTCATATCAATTGCTCACATTCTAAATCAGATCAAAGAAAGTACTGTCAGTTTAATTGGACAATGCACTCAAATGAAAAGACATGTAATCCTACCCCTGTTCTGGGGCAACTTGGGCTATATTTCAAGGCTTCAATTCAGTTTCACTATTTGCATTTCTACAAATCTGGTAATAAATTGGGAGGTAGTCCTCAGGAGATTAGTGCAAGCAGTGGTTTGAGATATAAACTCTGCAAGTTCAGATCTCTCTAACTTTTCTTTTGTTGGACATGAACAATATTCAATTTCTTTAAAAGATACATTCATTTACATACATTATTCTGACGCGCCTCAGCAAAACTCTTAATTATTCCATAATGTGCACTTCCTCTTTTATCTAGAGTAAAAACATAAAATCTCCACAGTCTTACCAGAATAGAGAGCTACTCCGTGAATAGAAGGAGATGACTGATGGTGGGTTTAACCTGAGGGCCAGCACAACTTAACGGGGAGTGGGGGGAGGTTGACAAGGAGAGTCCTTCGTGGTCACCTCAGCTGGTATTGAGCATTGAACCCAGTCTGTTGGTGTCACGTTGCATCACAAACGAGTCTATTTATGTTTGTTTATGAGTATCATTGATAAGGCCAGCAGCTACATGCCATTGCAAAGGTAGTAGTGAGCTGCCTCACTGGTTACTGAGGTCATTTCAGAGGCAGTTAAAAGTCAGGTTGCTGTGGGTCCCTCCTTAAAGAACATGAGTGAAATAGACATGTTTTTACAACAATCCGATAGCTAATGGTCACTGATGCAAACTTTTTAACTATTTATTTAACAAACTGAACTAAGTTCACAAACTGTGGGAGGTGACATTTGACTTTATAACTTCAAATGATTCATCCGGCCTCCAACTTCACAAACATAATCACAATGTTCCCTTAACTAGTCTACTCAGCACGAAGGATAATCTGGACTGAAACTGCACAGAATGACTCACAGACAGGGCTGCTAAATATTTGATGGCTTAAGATTTGTAAAATTTTATTTCACCCCTTCAGAAACAATGCAATCACACAATTAGATTATATTGCACACAGAAAGATGAAGAAACTCTGGACCTGAGATTGCCTGAAGTTAACATTTTGCTATCTTGTCAAAGTGCTGTTGTAATAAGAACAAAGAATACTCACCAGGGCAGGCAGCGTCCATGAGAGGAGACATTTCAAGTCATCCTGTTCAAAGATGTAATGACACACCTCTTGAGCAGGCAGAACTTGAACCCAGGCCTCTTAGGGCATGGATAGGGACACTACTACTATGTCACAAGAAACCTTGTGAAAAAATACAGGGTTAATATTTCCAGGTCGGTCAACTTATGCTATGGTTTCACAGTTAGAAGGGTCTTCATATGAGCTATGGTTCACATGTCCTGGATATGTGGAATGAGTGAAAGGTTATGGAGACAGGATTTTGACCCTGGAAAAGTTAAGAGTCAGTGATACCATTCTGGGTTGGTGGAGCAGCTGGGAGACTTTAGCAATGCTGGATGCTCCCAAGTGCCTGTTACCCCTGTCCTTCTAGGTTATAGAGATTGTGGCTTTGGAAGATGCAGATTGGTCAGTTGCTACATACCACCAGCACAGACTAGATTTGATTTCAATGTGAGTGAGTGGGTTTTGAATGAGTTAAAATCTCATTCCATGTGCATTTGCATTTTTTCTTCTTTTTATTGCTAATGTTGGAACTCATGGAAACGCAAAACTTTAATTAATGTTATTTCTGACAGTTTGGCTGTGCAATTCAGCAGTCAATCAGAGCAACAAGTTGTCTAGCTCTCTATTAATAGCACTAAGGCATTTGTTATCGAACATAATTGGCATTTAGGTAATATGAATAATGGTCAGTGAAGTTTTGGAACATGCAAATGGCAGCACTAATGGGATACAATGAGCAGTCAAGAGCTACTTCAGATATGAGGTCATTGTGGATGAAGGAAGAGAGAGAGACTATGAATCTGAAATATAAGACAAGGTTAAAGCTCAGAAACTCACACAGGAGGTCACCATTGTAAGAATAATCTAACGAGCCTAAAATAACTTGGACAAAGAATGTCAAAGGAAACAATAAGGATATTCAGCAATTATCTCATAATGCAGGGTTTATTTTTGTACTGTCACTTTTTTTCTGAGTAGTCCAGAGAACTCCCACTCAGGGTCTATAGATATTGTTTTTGAAGAGTTAGCAAATAGTGAGACAGAGTAGGAAGAAGCAGAGGAGTAGAACATGTCAAAATCTAGCAGCATGTATGGATAATGAACTGTGGTCTTGTCATGAAATGATGATTGGAAGTAAGACAGAAAGCAGTAAAGGAATTCTCTGCCAGCTTTCCAAATGCATGTTGTAGGTGACCAGGATAGTGGCAGAGCCCAAATTCTCCAACATGCCAGCATCTGAGAAATTAGGTTTCAGTTCATTGCAGTCAGGATTTCAGATGAAAATAATAGTTTCCCTCTTACTGCACACTGCAATAACTTCTCTCTTACTGCCTTGATGAGCAACTCCCGCAAATGTTGCTTTTTAATTTATTCTCAAGGGCATTTGAGAAGGTAAAGTCATGTAATGGAAGACTAACAACTGTTAAGATCCCAACTGATGATATTAGAATGAAGCCTGGTTTGATAGATCATATGCTTAGTTCTTTGCATTTGGTGATTGTCAGTTACTGAACACATAAACATGTAAGGCTTCAAACATTCTTGATCTGCAGAACATGGTTTGATAACATAAAAGATATTTATAATGTCACAGTTTAGAACGAACTTAACATAAATACCACAAATAAGTTTCAACCTGTTTTCCAGTGATATGCATAGCAGATATTCAAATCTCAGATAATCATCACTTCTTTTTCAACATTTCAAGTTCTTTACTCAACTAACTCTCCCCAATTCTTTACCTTGGATTGTGGAGACAGTTTTCCAGTTGCCTTCTGAATCCATGGGCATGAATCTCTCTTAGATCTGATGGATCTTTCACTTTGGATAGATGGAACATTCTCATAAACTAAATGGTTCCCAGGTTAAAACTGCTTCCCTTCGGATGACTTCTTCCCCTGAACTGAAATTTGAACAATCTGCTTTGAAGACAAAACAAAATCAGTAGCTTTGATCTGTTTTCTCAGCCTGACATGAACTTGACAGTTTAAATATTTTATCCATTAACACCACAGAAAGAGACTTACCCTGCCTTCTTGGAAATGATGTACTTCTGCCCCTATTCCAAATGACTTCCTCACCTTTTAAAAAAAAAGTACTTTAACAAAACTGGACTGCTTCTAATTTAAAATTTGAAATTTAGAATCCTAATGATTTATACATATGGGTTAGAAACTCCACAAACATCACACTGAATCCCAAAATCCCACTACACAAACTCACTCTCCTCCAAGTTCTAGAATTTTGGGAGCACTGTACTTTGAAATTCTGATTATATTGTGAAACAAATGCAAAGACACCATTTGTTTAATAATTGTCATGAATGCTGAACATTGCAACATGGTTATGTTCAAATATATTCCCTTTAACGCCTGTGAAGTAGGATGTTCTTAAAGGGAAATGGTGAGTTCATAGAAAAGCAAGCAGAACTCCATTGAAAGACTAAGTGGCAATGTTAACAGTTCTCCATGGTGTCTCATTGATAAAGGAAAGCTGTTTTGTTTTGAGAAGTAGGGAAATTAAGAAAGCTACAATAGGGACACAGAGCGGAATCAAGACAGATGTTTGGGTCAGCTTGTTTTCCGTTGAGCCAACAGAGATGGGGCTTTTAAATGTGCAAGAACAGAGAGTTGCCTTCTTGGTAAAAATCTGAAAAACCTAGGTTGAGTGGAACAATCTTTGCAGGGCATTACACATTTCAACTTTGCATGATGATTAAGTAAGTCTGCTATAGAGCTAGGAGAGACTGAGCAATTGTCTCTGCAATTATCAGAAGTGCAGATTACAGCAAAAAGGTTGCAGAAGGCAGATAGTATTTATGGTATTTAGTCACTGTTAAAAGATCTTTTGCTTGAAATTGGTGCAAGAATTGCCTGTGAGGTATTGTTCACTCTATGCTGATTTGAGTTTGCCTGTTACAGTAAAAGCTTTAAAATGTAAAATAACTCTTGCCCTTTGGTAATTTTAGTCAGCTGGTGAGAAATGCAAGTCTTGTTAAAAGGTTAGCAGTCTCTACAGGGAACATAAGAAATTTCAGAAAAGGTTTTTTTTTCACAAGGAGGTGACAAACACTGTACTTTCTTCCTGGGTCTATGTCTTATCCAAGACCAACATTAAGAATGCACCATGTGAGAAATCATGAGCCTGCACAAAACCTCTAATTGTTTTGCAATTTTGAGTATTTATTAGTTCTAAACCCTTCAAACATAAAATCCCGCCCGAAGTAAATAGAATTCTTGCTCCAATTGGGGTCTGTAATTGAAATATCCATTGGGATTAAGGCCATAATAAATGTGTTTTAGAACAGAAATGATGCTTGTAATAATGCCTAACTCTCATCTGAATTCAACATTGTGTATTGGTACAGAATTAAAGCGAATATGTTGTTAGAGGAGCAGTGAGAGATATTCATCAAAACAGAGTTCTTTGAGTGTTTGAGTTAAGTGGTCAGTATTAGTTAGCTTTGGGTTATGCACTTAACTCAGTTTCCACTTAGTCAAAAGTAATGCAGACTGAGAAATTAATTCAATATCAGCCAAGACCTCTATCGAGTCACAAGAATTGAGTTTCAAACATGGCAAACTTTCACATAATCACATCAAATATTGAAGAGAATGAGAATGCTGTAGTCTAACAGCTCAAGCAATAGTCTCAATTGTCATTTTACCCCAATCCATTTTTAGCAGTTTGTGCTTCTCACATATTCACTTCTGTGAAATCAATGGGATAGCCAGTGCATGTGGAGCTCAGCACTATAAAATGTCAAATTATTGAGTGGTTTTAGTAACCAATATCTTGCGGTAATGTTAACCAGAGACTGCACACTGCCCTGCAACTCTCTTCTGGAAAAGTTTATCTCGGCATAGTATCACTCTCTGAATCTACCATTTATAATGCTCCAGGAGTGATTGACATCTGCATCTTGCATCCACACAGATAAACGACCTCCCCAGCTTCTGCTTCTCAGCATATAAAACTCACCAGGAACTGACAAAAATAATTACCAACAGTTGCAGGTGTGCATAACTGACAAGAACCTCAAGCTCAAGAAGTTAAACGCCAGACCATCTGGATAGAAGACAGGTTTTACATTCACTATACGATTGGGACAAGCATAATTATGGATATTTTTTGAGCTGACGCTAAATTTTCTCTGAAACAGAAGCTTGACTATGTTGCTGTAGAATTCCCACTGCTTTTAGTTAAGTCTTACTGGTTATTCACCTTCTGCGGAGAGAATTACAAATATACCCACCTTGTAGCTAATGTTTAAGTGTATTTTATTCAAATTTTCATTCTCATTACCATGAGTGAATTGCACAATTCTCCATGGTTGTTTGGAGTCAGGTGCAAAGACAGATGCGGTGAGCTGATGATGTGTGCTCCTCGAACACCAACAATCAGGAAAATCGAGTTAGACTGCAGGAGGCAGACTATCCACAGCTGCAGTTCCCTGAGATTGGCACCAAGCCCAACTCAGCGCAATAACAAAGTGTTCCTCTGATCTTTCCTTTCTCAGTGCAGGCGCTATCACTGGATTTTGTTTCTTCTTAAGCAAGTAACTTGTAAATTTAAAACCAAACAATTTGTCTCTTGAAGGCATGGTTTGTTAACAAGCTGCCACTAGTTAATCTTTCAGGGGACATCCTCTATCCTACTGACATCATAATGAGACTAATGCTGAATACTGGGCTTTTCCATTAATGTTATTGATAGACCTTGCCTGGAAAGTGTTTCTGAGTCTTGTTTGACATTTTCAATTTATTTATCAGGCACAAAGTAAATTATGGATAATTTAGTAAAATGCTTTGAGAATAAGTTTCAGAGATGACAATTATAACAAAGCCCTGAGGTACTTTCATTTTGAGTGGCTTAAGATTCGCAGATTTAGTTATTTTACCTCAGTGTGCTATAACATTCTGCTCACAATTATTTTCTTGCCAACTCAAAGGAGTAAGAATCTTCATATTTCATCAATAGGATATATGTTGTTTACTCTTCACGGTTTCATGAATACTCTTGCAATTCTTTTAGTCTATTCCAGGCTAATGAGATAAGACTGTTGTTAGTATAATTCATTTACAGGATGTGGGTGTTACTGGCCAGTTCAGGATTCATCACCCACCTCTAATTACCTTTGACAAGGTGGTATTGAGCTGTCTTCTTGAACTGCTGCAGTCCTTGGGATGTAGCGGACTCCCACAGTTCTGTTCAGGAAGGGATTCCAGGATTATAACACAGAGGCAGTGACAAAACAGCAACATAATTCTAGGCCAAGGTGGTATGTGGCTTGGAGATGAACTTGCAGTGGATATATGTTCCCATATATCTAATATCCTTGGCCTTCCACGTGTGATAGGTTGCAGATTTAAAAGGTGTTGTCAGAAGAACCTTGGTGAGTTACTACAGCACAACTTGTAGATGATACACACTACTGACACTGCGCAGCAATGGTGAAAGGGATGAATGTTGAAGGTGGTGGATGGGGTGCCAAACAAGTGGGCTGCTTTGTTCCTGAATGCTGTTGGAGATGAACCCATCCAAGCAAGTGAGGACTATTCCATCACACTCCTGACTTGTGCCTTATAGATGATGGACAGGCTTTGGGCAGTCAGGAGGTGAGTTACTTACCGAACAATTCTTAGCCTTTGACATGCTCTTGTAACCACAGTATTTGGATGGCTGGTACAGTTGAGTTTCTGGTCATTAGTAATCCCAGCATATTGAGAGTAGGGGATTCAGCGACGATAGCACCATTTAACTTCAAGGAGTGATGGTTAGGTACTGTCATGTTAGAGTTGGTCATTGCCTGGCATCTGTTACTTGAGTAGGAGAAAGTGAGGACTGCAGATGCTGGAGATCAAACTCGAGAGTGTGGTGCCGGAAAGGCATGGCCAGTCAGGCAACCTCCGAGGAGCAGGAGAATCGATGTTTCGGGCATTAGCACTTCATCAGGAATGAGGCCCTGGATGTTGTTCAGGGTTTGCTTCATATGGACATGGATCGCTTCAGTATCTGAGGTGTTGGAAATGGTACTGAAAGTTATGCAATCATCAGCGAGTATCCTCATTCTAACCTAACAATGAAGAGAAGGTGATTGATGAAGCAGCTGAAGGTGGTTTGGCCTAAGATACCACCCTGAGCAATTCCTGATGAGATTTCTGGGAGCTGAGATGACTGACTTTTACGAACAACCTTTGTGCTAGCTATGGCTCCAACCAGCAGAGATTCCACTTGACTCTAGCTTTGCTCAGGGTCCTTGATGTTAAACTTGGTCAAATGCTGCCTTGGTATCACCTCCCCTCCACAGTTCAGCATTTCCATCCACATTTGAATCAAGATTTAATGAGGTCAGAAGCAAATGGCCTGGCAGAGTTGAAACTGAGCATTTGTGAGCTGTTGACATCCTCTTCCATCTCTGGATGATTCAGTATGGACTAATTGGTCAGTCATTGGCTGGGTTGGATTTGTCCTATGTGAATGCACTTGATGGCAATGGTAGACTGGTGGATATGTCTGGCCTCGAGGTTACAAGTTGCAGTTGAATCTAATTCTGACATTATTGAAAGCTCAGAGGATCTCACGGAGGCCCAGTTTTGAATTTTTAGTTTTGTTCAAAGGTGATTCGATTCAGCATGGTGATAGTGCCACTCTATAAGAGGGAAGATATCCTCAGTATGAAGGTGTATCTTTATCAACACAAAGATTGTGCTCTGCTCACAGATAAGATGGTGATGTCAAAGTCAAGTGGATTTTTTCCTCTTGTTGGTTCTCTCACCAGTTGCCATTGCCCCAGGCCAGCAGTAGGGACTTCATCAACTCAGTCAGTAGTGCAACTGCCAAACCATTCTTGGTGATGGACGTTGAACTCCTCCAACCAGACATATTCTGTGTTACCCTCAGAGCTTCCTCTAAGTATTGTTCAACATAGAGGAACACTTATTCAATTGTCTAGGGGGTGGGTGGTAAGTGGTCATCAGCACAATGATTTCTTATCCATGTTTGACTTGATTCCACAAAGTTCCATGGAGTCTAGAGTCAATATTGAAGACTCCCATGAAAGTTTCCTCCACACTGTGCACCAGTGTGCCGCCACCTCTGGTTGGCTCTGCTCTGCTGGTGGGACAAAATGATTGGATGGTATTGTTAGGTTATCTGCGAGATATAACATTAATGTCTGGTTGTCTGCTTCATTAGATATTTCTCCCGGTTTGGCATGAATGTGTTAGTGAGGTGGACTTTGCAGGTTCTATAAGATAGTATTTGCTGTTGCCGTTTGTACATTGACAAAAGGTGATTCATTCCTTTCTTTAGGTTTTGTCACAGATTAATACAACTGAATAGCTTACTGAGTTATTTCAGAAGGCAGGGAAGAGTCAACTACACTGCTGTGTGTTTGGGATCATCTGTAGGCCAGACCAGGTAAAGTGTATTACTGATTTTTTTTTAGATAGGCATTAGGAATTTTTTTTTAACAACAGTCAACAGCGGTTACATCATTACAGTTAGGTTAGCCTTTTTATTAAATTTTATGTTGTATTGGATTAAAAACTCATCATACGTCATAGTGGGATTTGAACCAGTATTCCTTGAGGATTGCCCAGGGATTCTGGATGATGTGTCCATTGGCATTAGCACCTACATCATTGCTTCATTCTCTAACAATTCACAGAATTGCTAAGGTGAACTGGAGAGCCTGTTGGCCCATTATGCCTTTGCCATAGACAAGGTTTTTACCTTGTCTATGGTTTTTACCCTGGGGTGGGGGAGTCCAGAACTAGAGGGCATAGGTTTAGTGTGAGAGAGGAAAAATTTAAAAAGGACAACTTTTTCCAAACAGAGGGTGGTATGTGTGTGGAATGAGCTGCCAGAGGAAGTGGTGGAGGCTGGTATAATTACAACATTTAAAATACATCTGGATGGGCATATGAATAGGAAGTGTTTAGAAGGATATGTGCCAAGTGCTAGCAAATGGAACTAGATTAGGTCAGGATATCTGGTCAGCATGGATGAGTTGGACCTCAGGGTCTGTTCTCGTGCTGCACAGCTCCCAGAGTCTGTTACCTGGTGCCAATCTCTTACCTTTTTCCCTGTGATTCTTTTGCCAGTTTGAAAGATCCTCGGCTGAAACATTTTGGGTAAGCTCAAGGTGGATTCTGGGGAAAACGTTCATGATTTCCAAAATGAAGTGTTGAATAGTTTTCACTATTTATGTTTTCTTATCTTTTCAATTTAGTTCAAATTCATATTCAATAAGCCCCTCATCTCATTAGGAAGGACCAGTGGATTTACTACTGCTCACTTTCCTCATTCCTGAAGAAGGGCTTATGCCCGAAACGTCGATTCTCCTGTTCCCTGGATGCTGCCTGACCTGCTGCGCTTTTCCAGCAACACATTTTCAGCTACTGCTCAAAATAAAATAATAAACACTGTTGCACTGAGGATTCTTTTCTAATTAAAGTTGGGGTTAGAAGTTCATTTTCTGCTATTTGCTATTAACTGTAAAACTATAAATTATACAGATTTTGTGAGTAAAATGTGTGATTGCAGATTATCTTTGGACTATCCATGCTGCTCAATTATCCTTCCCAGAGTAAGAGCAAACTGAGTGAATGTATAACTGCAGCCGATCCATTACCTTCTGTTTTGCAACTATACATCCTCAACGCACACACCAAACCAAACTTTAAAATTTATTCCTGTGTTTGCAATTTTGCTACAAACACGATATGGTTGAAATGTCCTCCTGCTATTAAGGTAGAATGAAGAGCATTTTACTGTACACTCTGTATACACTTGGCACTGATCCTGTGACATCAATGAAACATTATCTGTTTTCCCTGTAAGATAAAAGAATATAAATTAATAATAACAAACAATTTTGATGAAGATATATTGCACCTTACTTTAATAAAACCCTTGCACTCTGTAATTTTGCACTTGGTTTGAGATTGGAATAAGTAATCTTTAGACAATAATATATCCATCATTTTCAGCAGGCTTTTGGAGCTAATCCCATGTTATCTTTTTTGTAGTTTGTCATCCCTGGAAAGTGGTATCTGGGAAACTCAGGCTGTCACTATGGTCTTCAGGGGATAGGAGGTGTTCCTTTATGTAAAGGGGCTAGTAGACCTTGGAATGCCTTTTGATTGGAAGGGATGCCAAATTGGATCATTTCCATTACTTCAACTGGAACAGGAAAGGCAGATTGGGGAAACTGTTACCAATTATTGTTTCTTTCTGTTTATTACTGACGATGGCATTTTTTTGTTTGCGTAGACTCATCTGTATATTCTAACATGGCTGTGGAGCCTGATGTCAGAATTGTACAGCTTTCTGCAAGCAAGGACAATCTGATTTTGCTTGCACTCTGTGATTTTCCTAGCTTGCCCCTGTCCTTTGCTACCTCGTGCTCTTTGCTTCTTGGAAGAAACAGCACCAGTATTTGAGGTCATTCCCCAGGCACATTGCTCTCCCACTGCACGATGAGCCACATTTCCTGTGGTCAGTCTGCAAGGAGCTCTTTAGGTGTAATCTCACCATACTGCACAGGCAGTGCCCAAAACTGTGAAGATGCAAAGGCTTTAGCGGTTTTATAATGAGTCACACATCCTCACTTACATCATAAACCTCACTCCCCCTCAGCTGAACTTTGCAGTTGCTGCTATAGTTCCAGATATTTCTTCTCTTTGGACTGTCATATTTTATTCTCTCAAAGGTGACACAGTGGCTTACTGATACCTCACAGCACCAGGGACCTGGATTCAATTCCAAACTTGGGTGACTGTTTGTCTGCACGTTCTCATTGTGTGTGTGCGTGTGTGTGGGTTTCCTCCAGGTACTTCAGTCCAAAGACATGCAGACTATGTGGATTGGCTGTGGGAATTTACCTATAGTGTCCAGGGATGAGTAGGCTGGGTGGATTAGCCATGGGAAATGTCAGGTATTGGGAATGGGGGGTGGGGGGCTGCTGGAGCTGGGTGGGATGCTTTTTGCAGACTCGATGGGCTGAATGGCCTCCTTTTGCACTGCAGGGATTCTATGACAATTTGATCCCCATGATACATATCAGTGGAGCAGATCCTAACTGCTTAATACAGTCAACGTTTCACAGGTATAGAGGGGACAAACTATTGCATTTGTTGAGGAGTACAGGACTAAATCTACATGTAAAAGTAAAGTCACCATATTTTTACCAGACTAAAGGGCTTCACTCTCATTAGACTGGTGGCAGTTTAAACTGAGGGTCTCCACACCTCAGGCGAGATTGACAGGGTGAATTCTTCCTGGCAACATCTCAGCCAGCATAGGAATTGAATCTGTACTGTTGCTATCACTCTGCATCACAAACCAGCCTCCCAGTTGTCCAAGCTAACTGAGTAGATTCATACTGTTCTAACAGGTATCACAACCACCAACTGGAGAGTTGTTTCAGAGCCGGTTCTAATGGCAATGAGTGAAATACTTCAGATATAAGACACAGCAATGAAAAACAATACATCAAAATGAAACAGAAATACATCTTCAGTGTATTAAGCTAATTTGCACAGCTCTAACTTGTGGGAGAAGTGTTGAATATGAGAGGGAAAGGAATTGGGAAGGGGTGATAAACCTGTGGGCTAACTGATACACTGAGCTTTACCCAGTCTGCGAAAGGTGACTGCACTGTGGTTAAGTGTCCTTTCTTTTTCCATACTTTCGTTATTTCAGTGCAACCAAAATGCAGGCTCAAGGGAAAGGAAACGATGGAGTCAAGTTAACTTATTTCAATCTTTCTGATTTAAAATAAATGTTACATTTCTTCTAATTGAATGAGAATTGGACAAATAGCACAAAACAGTGATTCCAGTTTTCAATTTGACTCTTTTCCAGGAGATACTTATTCCCTCTCCCTTGGTGAAGGTGAAGTTGAAGCAGTTTCCTCAACACAACTGGGTGACTTTCTTAGCCAGTTCTGAAGATAGAAAAGGGTTATCACGTATTATTGTAATAAAAATAGAAGGTTCTGGAAAAAAAACTGTTTCTTGTTGTTTTGCACCTTTGTACCAGACACAGAGGAGGTTCACAAGCAAAGCAGTTGTGTCATTGTCTTTCACAAGTACAATGCATGTCTCTTTGAATCACTTTTTAAATAGACTTTGGGACTGCAGCCTGAACAAATCTTCCCATTGAAATTGTGCTTTAAATTGACGGAAAGGGAACCGGCTGGCAGTGCAGGGATCCCCTGTGGCCATTCCCCTCAACAATAAGTATACCGTTATGGATACTGTTGCGGGGGATGACTTACCAGGGAAAGCAGTGTGGTACAGGGCTCTGGCACAGAGTCTGTCCCTGCTGCTTAGAAGGGAAAGGGGAAGAGGAGCAGAGCAGTAATCATTGGGGACTCCATAGTTAGGGGTACAGATAGGAGGTTCTGTGGGGGCGAGAGAGACTCACGGTTGGTGTGTTGCCTCCCAGATGCCAGGGTTCGTGATGTCTCTAATTGTGTTTCTGGGATCCTTAAGGGGGTTGGGGGAGTAGCCCCAAGTCGTGGTCCACATAGGCACCAATGACATACGTAGGAAGAGAGATGGGGATCTAAAGCAAAAATTCAGGGAGCTAGGATGGAAGCTTAGAGCTAGGAAGAACAGAGTTGTTGTCTCTGGTTTGTTGCCCGTGCCACGTGCTAGTGAGGCGAGGAATAGGGAGAGAGAGGAGTTGAACACATGGCTACAGGGATGGTGCAGGAGGGAGGGTTTTGGATTCTTGGATAATTGGGGCTCTTTCTGGGGTAGGTGGTTTCTCTACAAGCAGGATGGTCTTCATCTGAACCAGAGGGGTACCAATATCCTAGGGGGTAAATTCGCTAAGACTATTGGGGTGGGTTTAAACCAATCCAATAGGGGGTTGGGAACCAAAATTGTAGTTCGAGTATAGAAAAGGTTGAGAGTAGGGAGGTCCGAAATCAAGCTTCAGGGATGCAAGATGGCACCTGCAAGCAAGAAGTTGGTTTGAAGTATGTCTACTTCAACGCCAGGAGCATCCGGAATAAGGTGGGTGAACTTGCAGCATGGGTTGGTACCTGGGACTTCGATGTTGTGGCCATTTCAGAGACATGGTTAGAGCAGGGACAGAAACGGTTGTTGCAGGTTCCAGGATTTAGATGTTTCAGTAAGAACAGAGTAGATTGTAAAAGAGGGGGAGGTGTGGCATTATTGGTCAAGGACAGTATTACAATTGCAGAAAGGATGTTTGATACTCGTCAACTGAGGTAATATGGGCTGAAGTTAGAAACAGAAAAGGAGGGGTCACCCTGTTGGGAGTTTTCTATAGGCCTCCAAATAGTTCCAGAGATGTAGAGGAAAGGATAGCAAAGATGATTCTCGATAGGAGTGAAAGACACAGGGTAGTTGTCATGGGGAAATTCAACTTTCCAAATATTGACTGGGAACACTATAGTATGAGTACTATAGATGAGTCAGTTTTTGTCCATTGTGTGCAGGAGGGCCTCCTGACACAGTATGTAGACAGGCCTACAAGGGGCGAAGCCACATTAGATTTGGTACTAGGTAATGAGCCTGGCCAGGTGTTAGACTTGGAAGTAGGTGAGCACTTTGGTGATAGCGATCACAATTCTGTTATGTTTACTTTAGTGATAGAAAGGGATAGGTGTATACTACTGGGCAAGAGTTACAACTGGGGGAAAGGCAATTATGATGCAATTAGGCAAGATTTAGGAAGCATAGGATGGAGAAGGAAACTGCAGGGGATGGGCACATTAGAAATGTGGAGCTTATTCAAGGAAAAGCCATTGTGCGTCCTAGATAAGTATGTACCTGTCAGGCAGGGAGGAAGCTATACAGCGCAGGAGCCGTGATTTACAAAGGAAGTGGAATCTCTGGTCAAGAGGAAGAAGAAGGCTTATGTTAGGATGAGATGTGAAGGCTCAGTTAGGGCACTTGAGGATTATAAGGTAGCCAGGAAAGACCTAAAGAGAGAGCTCAGAAGAGGCAGGAGGAGACATGAGAAGTTGTTGGCGGATAGGATCAGGGTAAACCCTAAGGCTTTCTACAGGTATTTAAGGAATAAAAGAATGACGAGAGTAAGATTAAGGCCAATCAAGGATAGTAGTGGGAAGTTGTGTGTGGAGTCAGAGGAGATAGGGGCAGAACTAAATGAATATTTTTTGACAGTATTCACTCTAGAAAATAACAATGTTGTCGAGGAGATTACTGAGAGACAGGCTACTAGACTAGGTGTGATTGAGGTTCACAAGGAGGACGTATTAGAAATCCTGCAGAGTGTGAAAATAGATAAGTCCCCTGGGCCGAATGGTATTTATACTGGGATCCTCTGGGAAGCCAGGGAGGAGATTGCCGAGCCTTTGGCATTGATCTTTAAATCGTCACTGTCTACAGGAATAGTGCCAGAAGACTGGAGAATAGCAAATGTGGTTTCCCTGTTCAAGAAAGGGAGTAGAGACAATCCTGGTAATTATAGACCAGTGAGCCTCACTTCAGTTGTTGGTAAAGTGTTGGAAAAGGTTATAAGAGATAGGATTTATAATCATCTAGAAAAGAATAATTTGATTAGGGATAGTCAGCACGGTTTTGTGAAGGGTAGATCATGCCTCACAAACATTATTGAGTTCTTTCAGAAGATGACCAAACAGGTAGATGAGAGTAAACCAGTTGATGTGGTGTATATGGATTTCAGCAAGGCGTTCGATAAGGTTCCCCATAGTAGGCTATTGTACAAAATGCGGAGGAATGAGATTGTGGGAGATATAGCAGTTTGGATCAGTAATTGGCTTGCTGAAAGAAGACCGAGGGTGGTGGTTGATGGGAAATGTTCATCCTGGAGTCCAGTTACCAGTGGTGCACCGCAAGGGTCGGTGTTGGGTCTACTGCTGTTGGTCATTTTTATAAATGACTTGGATGAGGGCGTAGAAGAGTGGGTTAGTAAATTTGCAGACAACACTAACGTCGGTGGAGTTGTGAATAGTGATGAAGGATGTAGTAGGTTACAGAGAGACATAGGAGAAAGTGAGGACTGCAGATGCTGGAGTTCAGAGCTGAAAATGTGTTGCTGGAAAAGCGCAGCAGGTCAGGCAACATCCAAGGAGCAGGAGAATCGACGTTTCGGGCATGAGCCCTTCTTCGGGAATGAGGAAAGTGTGTCAGCAGGCTAAGATAAAAGGTAGGGAGGAGGGACTTGGGGGAGGGGCATTGGAAATGCGATAGGTGGAAGGAGGTCAAGGTGAGGGTGATAGGCCGGAGTGGGGGGGGGACGCGGAGAGGTCAGGAAGAAGATTGCAGCTTAGGAAGGCGGTGCTGTGTTCGAGAGATTTGACTGAGACAAGGTGGGGGGAGGGGAAATGAGGAAACTGGAGAAATCTGAGTTCATCCCTTGTGGTTGGAGGGTTCCTAGGCGGAAGATGAGGCGTTCTTCCTCCAACCGTCATGTTGCTATGGTCTGGTGATGGAGGAGTCCAAGGACTTGCATTTCCTTGGTGGAGTGGGAGGGGGAGTTGAAGTGTTGAGCCACGGGGTGGTTGGGTTGGTTGGTCCGGGTGTCCCAGAGGCAAGTAGGCAGCCTGTCTCCCCAATATAGAGGAGGCCACATCGGGTGCAGCGGATGCAATAAATGATGTGTGTGGAGGTGCAGGTGAATTTGTGGCGGATATGGAAGGATCCCTTGGGGCCTTGGAGGGAAGTAAGGGGGGAGGTGTGGGCGCAAGTTTTACATTTCTTGCGGTTGCAGGGGAAGGTGCCGGGAGTGGACGTTGGTTTGGTGGGGGGTGTGGACCTGACGAGGGAGTCACGGAGGGAGTGGTCTTTTCGGAACGCTGATAGGGGAGGGGAGGGAAATATATCCCTGGTGGTGGGGTCCTTTTGGAGGTGGCGGAAATGACGGCGGATGATACGCTGTATATGGAGGTTGGTGGGGTGGTAGGTGAGGACCAGTGGGATTCTGTCCTGGTGGCGGTTGGAGGGGCGGGGCTCAAGGATAAGCTGCAGAGCTGGGCTGAGTGGTGGCAAGTGGTGTTTAATGCGGGCAAGTGTGAGGTGATTCACTTTGGTCGAAGTAACCGGAATGCAAAGTACTGGGCTAATGGTAAGATTCTTGGTAGTGTGGATGAGCGGAGAGATCTCGGTGTCCATGTGCACATATCCTTGAAAGTTGCCACCCAGGTTGACAGGGTTGTTAAGAAGGCATACAGTGTTATAGCTATTATTAATGGAGGGATCGAGTTCCGGAACCATGAGGTTATGCTGTACAAAATTCTAGTGCGGCCACACTTGGAGTATTGTGTACAGTTCTGATCACTGCATTATAAGAAGGACGTGGAAGCTTTGGAAAGGGTGCAAAGGAGATTTACTAGGATGTTGCCTGGTATGGAGGGAAGCTTAAAAATGTGTTGCTGGAAAAGCGCAGAAGGTCAGGCAGCATCAAAGGAGCAGGAGAATCGACGTTTTTGGCATAAGCCCTTCTTCAGGAATGAGGAGGGTGTGCCAAGCAGGCTAAGATAAAAGGTAGGGAGGAGGGACTTGGGGGAGGGGCGTTGGGAATACGATAGGTGGAAGGAGGTTAAGGTGAGGGTGATAGGCCAGAGAGGGGGTGGGGGCGGAGAGGTCAGGAAGAAGATTGCAGGTCAAGATGGCAGTGCTGAGTCTGAGGGCTGGGACTGAGAAAAGGTGGGGGGAGCAGAAATGAGGAAGCTGGAGAAATCCGCATTCATCCCCTTTCTTCTGGTATGGAGGGAATGTCTTACGAGGAAAGGCTGAGGGACTTGAGGTTGTTTTCATTAGAGAGAAGAAGGTTGAGAGGTGACTTAATAGAGACATATAAGATAATCAGAGGGTTAGATAGGGTGGGCAGGGAGAGCCTTTTTCCAAGAATGGTGACGGCGAGCACGAGGGGGGCATAGCTTTAAATTGAGGGGTGATAGATATAGGACAGATGTCAGAGGTAGTTTCTTTACTCAGAGAGTAGTAAGGGTATGGAATGCTTTGCCTGCAACGGTAGTAGTTTCACCAACTTTAAGTACATTTAAGTCATCATTGGACAAGCATACGGACATACATAGAATAGTGTAGGTGGGATGGGCTTCAGATTGGTATGACAGGGCGGCACAACATCGAGGGCCGAAGGGCCTGTACTGCGCTGTAATGTTCTATGTTCTATGTTCTAAGTTATGAACATCCTGGGTCTTATCACAGCTTTAAAATTCTTCTAACTACCTTGCTCCATTTGAGTCTTCTAAATTTAATATTTTTAAAAATTACCTTTTGGCACCTTAAATGTACTCTGACTTATCCGATTCTGTGGTCTCAATATAAATTAATGCACTGTTCTTGCTCCATCCACTGTCACAATGCTTTGTGGAGCTGCTAGTGATGATACAGACACACATTTTAAAGTGTAAGTATTACTTTTCAATTCTACTTTTACCGGCTTGGTCTTTTGTGTTGTTATTTTAACGCTGTTCTCCTTTCCCTTAGAATTGAAAATCACACAATATCAGGTTATAGTCCAACAGGTCTATTTTGGAGGCACTAGCTTTCGAAGCACTGCTTCTTACATGATGAAGGAGCAAAGTTTTGAAAGCTAGTGCCTCCAAATAAACCTATTGGACAAAACCTGGCATTGTGTGATTTTTAACTTTACCCACTTCAGTCCAACACCGGCACTTCCAAATCATGACTATTCCATAGAGATTATTAACATTACACACAGAATTCTAAACTGTTTCCACAGCTTCTCCATCTACACAGGCTCTGACATTCCTGAGTATTTACTCTCTTCCAACCCTACGCTATTTTCCTTTACCTCATTACCAGCTTAGAGGTAAAGGTTTTCTTCTAGAATTCTATTATTTCCTTGCTGCTGCTTCCATAAGTGCCGCTGGTTGGTCCTCCATTTACTTACTTTCAGCTCATGTCTGTCTTTCACTTCTTTAAGTGGTAATGCTCTTAAAGGAATAAACTCACAGTTCTTATCATTTTTCCCCTCTTGAATTGAATAGATTTTTCTACCATTGTTACCTTGAGGTCTTATTGCCATATTAACCACCATGTTGTATGTTCCATTTGCAGGTTGAAGTGTAGAGTCCATAGTAAATCTTCCTTTCTAATCTTTTAAATAAATTCTCCTTTTTATGCTAAGCCGAAGGGTCTATCTAATTAGCAGCACAGAGAGTAAGCACTACTGAGTCTGAATGAGAAGAAGCACTTATCTAAACAACTGGATGTAGCTTATTTCATGCTAACCATAAGTACAAATTACATTGACGAGAAAGGTATAATTACAAAGATGATCAGGAGTCAATAATGAAATACCTGCCTCCATCAGGACCTTGTGCTAGACTGTTTCTTCTCTACCCAAAAGCTGACATAATCTGATTGGGTAAAGTATTTTGCAGCTTCAATATTAACTCTTCCAGAACCAATATGTTATACAATGCAATCATTTGGCACTGATTTTCACTGTTTGTTTATGAACCTCCACCTTGGGTCCAAAAAACATGGGACAGTCATTTCGATTGGTACAAAGATTCAAAAACCCCAAGAAGCAGTTTTTCCAGAACGTTTTTATTACCACAATAACACGTGATTAACCCATTATTATCTTCTGAACTGGCTGAGGAAAGCACCCCATTAGTTCTGTTCAGTAAACTGCCTCAACTCCACCTTCAAAATATTAGTTTATGCACAATAGTATCTCTGGATTATCTTGACATCCAGATATCCTTTTTAGATCTAAGGATCATATTTTGATGGTTAACACTCTTATGAAACATTTTAAAACATTTTACCTGAATAAAACTGTTCTATAAATGCAGTGTGTACATCAATTATTGAAATTTAACACCAGTAATAATTATTTTCAAGGCTTAATGTTTAGAACACTGACACAGAGGAATCCCTGCTTTATGAATATCTGATTTACGAATGCTTGTACTTCTGAACACAATCCCATACAGGAGCATTACTTTATAGGTCTGATGGATGAACATACCTCTACTTGTGAACTGTTATATTGCCCTACAATGTGCTTGACTTGCAGACAAACTGACTTGGGAATAGACTCCAGAATTGAACCCGTTTGCAACCTGGGGACTGCCTGTAGTCAGGTTTATGAGGAAATTCTTATTTCAATTTGTTGGACATTTTGGATTATTTCAATGGTATTTTTATATTTTTAGTATTATGAATTACCGATTAAGTGATTTGTGTCTCAAATTGGAACACTCGTAACAAATAGCCGAGCTGATAGCTTGCTGTCCAATTCATGCTACAGCTTGTGAAATTATATGCTGATCCCACAGGTATGCTTACTTATCATCTCAACAGTACCTTTTTTGTATATACTCTATTGAGGTTTACAAAGCAGCTTTGTTTTTGATATTTATCTGTAATAATCTTCAAAGAGCAGAGTTTTCCACCATCTAGTTCTGTGAAGGCATTAGGTTATATCTGTAGTTTATAATTCCAGTCTTGCTGTGATTTGAAAATGCACTGCCTAAAAGGTGCATTAGCAACCTTGAAAAGGAAACATTATTGAAGGAGATTTAATTGGAGGGCTACAAGGATAAAGCACAAGTGTGAGATTAATTGGAAAGCTCTACCAAAGAGCAAACCTAGTCACAATGGGTTAAACTGTTACTCTTTCTGCCATACCAACATGTGATTCTTACAACTCTAGATATTAGTATGAAGCTTGTCTATTGAAAGTTCAGAGTTTGGGCATTATAGTAGATGTAGATGAGATAATGTGACAGAATCAATGCTGAATTTGTAATGCATGTTAATTTTACAGTAATTTAAATTTTATATATATATATATATAAACTGTGAGAGAGTTTAGAAAGCACTATTTTTGACTGTCCCAGGGTGGATTTTGGCAACTGGAAGTTTAAAGAAAAATATTTTCCAACATCACAAAGGTAGAAATATAAATATTGCGGCATCTTATTCTGGACTGAAAAATATATTCCCTGGCATGTGCTTTTGAGGCTGTATCTTACACCAGATATAACCGGATCTCAGTCCCTCCACAACTCCTGAATTGATTTTTAAATTGTTTCAATTTCAATCTGAGCTAAATTCGCACCAACAGTAACAGACGTTGTATAATGTACACCCTGTCATTAAACACTTAAACAGAATTTGTCACATTTTCCTTCAGTGTCAATTGAGTTGTAGAGATTACTTCAGAAAATCATAGCTGGGCATCTCGGTGTGCCTGTCAAGGTGTCAAAGTAATTGTTGGAAGGAGCATCTTTACCTCCCATGGTAGCTATGTTGCAGCCTTCACTCAAGCAATAATGGCACCACAGGTGGCTTAGAATTTGCTGTGAATTAATGTAGGCATATTGTCTCATACGTGGGTATGATTTTATGAACAAACGTGTTTCTAAAGCAAATGACACTAAGCTTTCATTTAAATATTTGAGATCATCATTCAAAGAATATTGATTTATTCTAAAATCTGGAGCTGCTGATTTAATTCCAACATATTAGCACATTAAAGTTATCTGACGCCAGTTAATAAGAAGGGAGGTTTCATTCTTTTCAAAGTAAAACGAAAATGACAGTTTAGTAAAATATTTTTAGCATTCATTTCTCTGAAGTCCATAAATGAGGAGATAATGAGCTTTGCCTAATTTAAATATATCACCTGTAGGAATATTCAATCCGAGACTCTGCTTTGTCTTTTGTGGCAAATTTTAATATTAAACCAGAACTAAAATCCTCATCAACAATTGTGCTCTCCACCACTTCAGAAGCTGCTTCGAGACAGCTACAGTGGTGGTCCTTTAAATCTATCCATGACATATTTTCTGAAACAGACTTTGATCTCCACATGGTAAATATTATCGCCGTGTTTCTGGTCTACCAGTGACAATATCCAGTTTGCAATTTGTATCTTATTTTCTGCCCACTGGAAGAATTGGGTCGGTGAACATTTGTCACTGAGGTTAAGCTGACAGTAGTCTTGCTCGCTATGAGATGGGTGGACCATGGTGCTTGAGATTCTAAAGCAGCTCTTCTGAAATGGTGCCTTGAGTGTAAACAACACAATTTTCCAGTTTACTTCTTGACCTTGACTGCTGTCATCTGAACAGATTTTCAGCACTGATAGTGTTAACAGGTTTCTGCTATATTTCACAATCTTTGCTTGTGGGGATCTGTTGGATAATTTATGAAGTTATTTAATGCAATTTTGATGCACCTCAAGCAAAGAGTAATTATTTTGATATCACTAAATCATCATTATCATTCTGCAATAAACACTGTTTACATTATCACATTTTCTAATATGCCAGTGCAATTTTACTAAAGTACTGTTCTTTTAAAACAAATGTTCTAATGAATCTATTTTATTATTTGCACTTTCATGTTCTGAATGTATGGCAGCCAACAGCCATTCTACTTAATGGAAAAAAAAAATCCACAATTGGAAAGATACACTTGTGATGCATCTTTTAAGCCAAAATGCAAAGAGCGAAGAAAGTTAATTAGATCCATTTATGAAGCATCAATTGCAGCAATATATTAATGTATCCATTGCAATCCCAAAGCAATCAATTTAGATTTGAAGAGGTCTACTGCAAAGCACCAAAAGTGGATATAAACGGCCTTATCTGCACTGCAAAGTAATCATTTATTTAATGAATAATCTTTCTTCTGAAGAAAGACGCATGTAATTGCTCCAAATTCCTGTTGCTAATCAGTGGGAATGAAGTGATGGTCAGTGACTTGGCTAACAATACATTTCTAATCAATTGACTCAATCACTAAAATTAGTTTACATAACTCCAGTAGTTCTGAGACATTAGAAAGCATGGGGAGGTGGACGTTTTAGAGAGGGGCACAGAAAGCCTTTGTTTGTAGATGTCTCAGAAGTTCAGTAACCTGAGAAAATCGCAGAATTGCAACAATAGCTATGTCAGGCATTTGCCTTTGATTGCTTTGTGAAATCATATTCTGACCAGAAAACTATACTATATTAGGAAGCTAAATCTCATTTGTTGTGAAATGGCTTCGCAACCTTGTGCCAGTGTTGGAGAGCTGCAATTCACTGAGTATAAATAGCACCATGTGGGTGGAGTTAGAAACAGATGGCAAAATTAACGTGAATGCGCAAAGAGATAGATTGGTTTTAATCTAAGTTATCTATAAGCTCAGAACCTGTTTTTTTTATGATTACCATGCAAAGCAGTGTATAACATTCATGTATAATCATTAGTGTTACTTTGAACTTTAAGCCTGAAGACTCTTCTTGACTTTGCTTTCTCCTTGACCAGACTTGAGAGAACCCAAACTCATAGCGTGATATCAAACCACATGTTTTATACAATCAAATATATCAAGAATAAGAAGTAATGGTAGCTGCATAACTATCCATTCAGATCACTCGTGTCTGTTGGAGAAGTTTAACTGCTGTGTTTTCTCAATCAGGTGAGAATCCCAGCAATGTAGTTGGCTCATCATTACCCTCTGAGTGGCCTAAAAACAACCAATAAATTGTCAAAAACATGTCTCACCATCATCTTCCAAGGACTCTGCTACATCACACAAATGAATAAAATGCTGCCGATACACAAATTCAAAGTTTGCTGTACACTGACTTTGTAGTGTGTTTACCAGAACCAATTTTAATTATAGAATATTGCCAAGGGAAGGGTTTGAGCTACAGGGAGAAAGTGAATAGGCTGGGGCTGTTTTTCCCTGGAGTGTTGGAGGCTGAGGGATGACCTTATAGAGGTTTATAAAATCATGAGGAGCATGGATAGGGTAAATAGGCAAGGTCTTTTCCCCGTGGTGGGGGAGTCCAAAACTAGAGGACATGGGTTTATGGTGACATGAGAAAATTTTAAAAGGGACCTAAGGGGCAATGTTTTCATGTAAAGGGTGTTGCGCGTATGGAGTGAGCTGCCAGGGGAAGTGGTGGAGGCATTTAAAAGACATCTGGTTGGGTATATGAATAGGAAGGGTTTAGAGGGATATGGGCCAAGTGCTGACAAATGGGACAAGATTAGTTGAAGATATATGGTCGGTAAGGGTGAGTTGGACTGAAGGGTCTTTTTCCATGCTGTACATCTCCATGACTCTAAAATGATCCACCCAATGTTTGTGATCTGCATTGTGCTGTAACACTTTTAGAACATTAACGTGCAATAAAGACATAAGTATCAAATTAACAAGGCCCGAGTTAGTTCTGAGATTAGGAAATGTTTTACCTGCAATGTGATCAATATGTTGAATTAACTTTCAGCAAAATCCTTTGGGGGTAATGTTATAAGTGTATGTATCCGTCAAGGTCTCCTCTGAAAGCTGCGTAGCTTGCTATCCTAAAGCAGCTGGATAATTGCCAGAGTAAAAACAGGATCATAGATTGGAGAAACAAATATGGACACAGACATCAAGGATCAAATGTTTGATGGCACAACTGAAATGTTATCTGGACAGTGTAACTATTCAGAACTAAATGTTATAACTTCAGATTGAAACCGAAGACAATTTTCAGACAAACTAACATGAAGGCAATAATGCAGGCTGTTACATCTCAGCCTTGAACAGAACACTCCAATACATGGTGTCTTAACATCAAGTTGCCAGTAAACTGATACTTTCGCAGATGTGTCCAGATTTAGATTTAGTTTGGGCTCTTGTTTTGGTCATACTGCCTCAATAGTACAATGGAGGGGATATATGTTAGTCTGATCTTATAGTAGGATAGAAGGCTGGCACGACATCGAGGGCCGAAGGTCCTGTACCTTGTTGTACTGTTCTATGTTCTATGTTCTAATAAGTGGAGATGAGATGCTTAGGCCAGATGGTGGTGTGTTGCCTTTTGAACAATTGCAGGTCTTGTTGTGTGGGTACTTCTGCTGTGCTGTTACAAAGAGAAATCCAGAATTTTGACCCAGCAACAGTAAAGGACTGGTTATATAATTCAAAGTCAAGATAATGTGTGGATTGGCAGGGGAAATTGCAGGTGATGGTGTTCTCATGTATTTGCTGCCCTTGACTTTGTAGTTGGTCAAGGTTCGGGGATCGCAAGTTGCTGTCGAAGTACCCTGGGTGACATTAATTTATTTATGCAATGCGCACCAAAGATACAAATTGGGAAGCTTCTCAAAATAAAATCAACATTTGATGGAAGTAGCACATTACAGTTCCTGACAAGGAAAACAGGTTTTACTGATAGATTGGAACTGCCTGCTAAGTGTGAAGTAAAGTTTTGTAGCAGTTGTCTCATATGGAGGTAGTTTTCTCAATCTTTTATTGTGTTCCCTTGAGATTCTGTTTATGAAAGAATTTAAATTATTCCATGTCTCTGAGATCTATAACAATCTTTTTGCTTTGCAATGTGTTTTGTGTACAAATAAATGAATGATTTTTTTGTCCTTTCCAGCAGAAAATGATCTTTATCCTAAAATATTAATGTGATATATGCAGTTCAGAGGGAAGAGAAAGTATCTGGGACTTTATTTAATCTGGGGAGCCACAGAAACTGGATCCATGTTGGATATATTAAACTGTTCAGTTATTGCTGGTTAGCAGAGTTTGCAACCAAGGGCTAAAGCTCACCAGGATCTGAATGATGGGGTCTATGCTGAGATGAGTGTTAGAATTTGGCAAGATGGTTATGTTGATGTCAAGATCATCTTGTCACAACCTCCCTCAAGGGTTGTGGCGAGGTTCTCATGAGGGAGTGTTGAGTACCCAATTGACTTTCTTTATTGTTTACAAAATGGCTTGTTAACAGCCCATTGGCCACAGGTTGTGATCTTAGCGAACTCCCCATACAAACTAGCCACTGGGAAAATTCATCATGGAAATCAGAGCAGGTTCTTGGTGGGTTCAACTTACCATTTGCTCAAGTAGGCCTTCATGTTGGGTGCCATGGCAGGCACATCACATGACCACTGGCCATAAGTGGCCCACAACCATAGACACTGACAGCTGGCATGTGCTGAACTCTCTGAAGAGGGACTTCTGACTTATGAAGAGAGAGTGAATTGGCTAGAAATATATTCACTGGTGTTTAGAGGAATGAAGGGGAATCTCATAGAAACCTATCAAGTTTACTACTCCATGCAAAAGGATCACAAGACTATGTGTGCAAAGCTGGGGAAGAACTTCCCCCTGTCTGCCAAGTCCAGGGCAAGTGATAGTAAACATACAGAGCAGATCCACAATGTAGGTGCATCTCCCACTGCACAGTGACCTTTCAAAAATGACACCGATGCCTAGGATATAGGTAAGTCCCAGGGTTTTCTGTGGCTGGTGAGCTGCTCTGGGAACATTGCATGGTAAGATAGAGTGAGAATACAACATGAGTGATTCTAGCCAGGACGGCTGATATGGTAATTAAAGCAATGTGTTTAGTCAGAAATGGTTAGAAATCCTGCTCAGCCTCATGGTGAGAATCACTCCCCTAAACTCGACATGACTCACACCTAGCCAAAAAAATGGTAAGATTCCATTTTCATCTCTGCACCATCCAGTTCAAAGCAAACTATCCAATTGGTATTTAATCCACCACCTTTTAAAATATTTGTTCATTGGATATGGCATCACTGGCCAGGCAGTATTTGTTGCCCATCCCTAACTGCCCAGAGTGTGGCTAAGAGTTAACCACATCACTGTGGGTCTGGAGTCATATGTAGGTCAGACCAGGTAAGGATGACAGTTTCATTCCCTAACGGACATTAGTGAACCAAATGTATTTTTTTCCATGCTTCACAATCAACAATGGTTTTATGGTCACTAGTAAACTCCTGGTTCCAGTTTTTTTGTATTGAATTCAAACTTCACCATCTGCTACAGCAAGATTTGTCACAGAACATTATGTGGGTCTCCAGGTAATACTACCACTAAGCAATATTGCCACCATTAAGCCAAACACCCTCCCCCTTGAACATTTACTTCGCTACCAGTGTATGGTGGTGACAATGTGTAGCATTTACAATATGCACTATGATGACTCAATGAGGTTCCTCTGGCAAGGCTTTCTCAATATGCCTGTTCTTCAGCTTGAAGAACAAGGGCAGCAGATACATGGGGACACCGCTGAGTTTTCTGCCAAATTTCACACCACCCTGAATGTGGGAATATATTCCCGTTCACTCTCATTGGGTCAAAATTTTGGGGTTCCTGACTGAACATTACCATGGTTCCACCTAGATCATATGGACCGCAGCAGTTTTAGAAAGTGGTTCACCTATTTCTTCTTGAGGGCAGCTGAGGATGGATCCTTCCACTGTGCACACTGGCCAATAATGTGGCGCTACTATTTTTCTTATTCATTCATTGGATGTGGCATCACTGGCTGGACCAGAATTTATTGCCCATCCCGAATTGCCCAGAAAACCGTTGAAAATCAACAACATTGTTGTGGGTCTGGAGTCACATGTCGGCCAGACCAGGTAAGGATGACAATTCCTTTCCATAATGGGCATCAGTAAACCAAATGGGCTTTTCCCACAATGGAGTCATGGTCATATTGAATTCTTTTCCTCTTGAATTCACATTCCACCATCTGCCCTGGCAGGATTTGAACCGAGGTTTCTAGAATATTACCTGGATCTCTGAATTAACATTCCTGTTGAAGGGCTTATGTCTGAAACATTGATTCTCCTGCTCCTTGGATGCTTCCTGTGCTGCTGTGCTTTTCCAGCAGCACACTCTCATTTCTGAATTAACAGTCCAACAATAATCCCACTGGCTGTCACCTCCCCACTATTGAAGTAGTCGGTATCATTGACTGAATAGGCAGTGTTTTTTATTAATTTGTCACCATAGTGCTGCTTTTGTTTTCTCTGTATCCAATCTCTATCTTTGAAGACAGAAAATGTTTTATTTTTCCCCTCATTGAGATATCGGCTAGTCAAGAGAAGTGCTGCAAGAATGTGCAGTCAATATCATGTAGGTTTTGCAAACAAATTGCATTTTAAAACTGCATGACTTTCTTCAAGATGATGTAGAAGTTGACTGAAGACCTGGAATTACTGAGTCCAACTGGTTACCTGGAATGAAAACCAGTAAAACTGTCAAAAGACATTTACAAATCCAATTCATCTCATACAGTCACTCCTCATTTGAGACATGGTGACCTTCCGGTTGAACCAGTAGCAGTCATCTCCCTCTAATGAGAGAGCAGCCCTCTGGTCTGGTAAGACTATGGTGACTTTATTTGTCTGTTTCAAAATGAAACTCCATTTCAACAAGTTCATTCATTTCCAAGTATTACTGTTTAATTTACCATTGTTTTCCTATTTGGGTCTCGGACTGGGTTTGATTCCAGACACCGAGTCACATATTGTAAAGACAATATGTACAGCACATAAAATAACTCAGATAGTGAGTGAATTAAATATCCAGAGCTCACACCAGTGATTGTTGGTTAAGGGCAGCTGAAAGTACAATCACTTTGAAGTTGCTTGAAAGTAACTTGTGTTTGAGTGGACAGCTGCTCTTCAAATACAAAGCTCAGGGAATTCATTAAGTTGAGTTGGACTTGGTATTCATCCTGTAAAGAGATGACTGGAAGCAACAGAGAAGACTGGCAATTATGTTTCCTTTCTAACTTACTTTCATGTGCAGTAAGGTGGAAAAGGCACTCTCCTACTGTTCCTACTCTAACACTGCAGTTCATCTGCAATCCCGACTCTCCACCCCTCCCTTTTTCCTTCACCTTCTCATTTTCATTATTTTCATGCATTCTGGGCATTACTGACAAGGCTGTATTGGTCGTCTTGGTTGCACGTCCCGAATTTCCCCGTGTGAAGCTGCTTTCTTGAACCCCTGCAGACGCTTGGCATAACAGCACCCACAATGCTGTTGGAGAGGGAGTTCCCGGATGTTGATCCAGTTATTATAGTTCTCAGGCAAGGAGGTTCATGGTTGTGAAAGGAACTTATAAGTGGTGGTGTTGCCATGCAACGGCTGCCCTTACGCCTCTAGATGGTAGAGCTTGGAACATCCTCCACATCCAACTGAGCTTAACTTGAAAAAAATTAAACCTTATTGAGGAGTCCTGATATATTTTTGCTGGAATTTGTTTATGAAGACATGAGGATGGAATTTAAGGAAATCCTGGCATCTCCTAGCTATTGTGTGTTGCATAAGGAAATGGTTCTGAAAGAGTTAATCTTGGAGGTTACATTAATCTCCAGCCAATCTGATGATTGATACAGTCTTGGATGGAGAAAAGAGGAGTCTAGTTCAGGAGCCTGATGCAGACAGATATGTTATCAATGTCTCCTGACAGTCTCAGTAATTTTGATTAACAAGCGAATTCAACTTGTACCTATTGCTATTATGGAATCAATTACATTTTGTTAAGCTAAGTGTGTCTTCTTGTCAAGGCTCACTAATGGCTCATCTTCTACCACTGTTAACGAAACAGGCCCATAAACCCAATATTAAAAAAAGGATGTCAGAGCTCCCATGGTACAGTGATAGCATCCCTATCTCTGGGCTAGGAGAATAGAGTTTAAGTCTCACTTGCACCTGAGGTTTGTAATAACAACAGAATTCAGCAAAGTAGGAACAGAGTGATTTTTTCCGCTGGTTTGCAATGACCTTAGGGTTTTTAAAAAAAAAATCATTCGATGACGGCACTGCTGGCTAGATCAGCATTTATTGCCTATCCAAAGGGGAATCAAGAGTCAACCACACTGCTGTGGGTCACATATAGTTCAGACCAGGTAAGGATGGCAGTTTCCTTTGCCAAAGGGCATTACTGAGCCAGATGGGGTTTCCCCATTAATTGACATTGGATTTATGGTCATCATTACTCTCTCAATTCCAGTTTTATTTTAAAAGTCAAATTTTAACTTGACCTGGTGGGATTTGAATCCAGGTCATTCCCCTGGTCTCTGGATTAATAGCCTAGCGATAATTCCCCAGGCTATTACCCCCCCCCTCAACCGAGGGCACCCAGAAATGCTTAGTTTTGTAACAGTGGTCCATCATGGACCCTTTAAACTGATTAAAGTTTCATTTTGAATAAGTAAAAAACAAGATTGGCTAATCTCTGTGTTATTAGCTGTACACAAAAGCTTTGTGACTCTTGTGGTGCAGTGGTAGTGTCCCAACCTATAATTCAGGAGGTCTAGGTTCAATTCCCACCTGCTCCAGGGATGAGTCATAGTCTGTCTGGATAAGTTGATTAAATTATATCAGGAAGTAGGATTGTTGACAGTACTCTATCCCAACCATTAGCTTTTAACAGTTTGCTATTCAACACAGTGCACCGATCATTTCTAATCTTTTATTAGAAATTATAGAGTGTAGGCCTCAGAGAGGAGAATTGCTTTCTATCTGGGTAGAGCGGAGGGTTGGAGTTCAGTATTTGATTGCTCAGGCTGGCTGAGCTTTCTCTTGCTGCTAACTGAGTGAAAGCTGTTGAGATATTCTGAAGTCTATCTGTCAATTTTCTATTTGCTTTGAATGTCCCATTACATTCTGAAGTGGTCTGTTTGATAGCTCTTCACTCAGATGGAGGCTGGCAGTTTGGAAAGAGTGTGCAAAATCCTTCTCCTGCCCAGTTTAGCTCAACTTTTGTGTTTTCTTTTCATGACTCATTATAATTCTGCTTTTGTAAATAAATCTTCACTATTAATTTTAAACTGGGAAGTCAGCATTTGACAACTTGTGATTTACTGCTTCCCGGAGCAAATGGGAAAGTGTGATCATTGGCTCACGTGATCCCTGGTGCATAGTTCCACACCAAAAGATATTGTTAGATGCAATTCATAAAAAAGACACAGGTTGTCTTATGGGAACTGTCTTTTTGTTATGAACACATGAAATAACATTGCTGAGAAGCACAGCTGAACTGGAACAAACCAGGAACAGTTAACACTCGCTTCTGCCAGTACAGTGTCTGTGTGGGTTTTACTTTTGTCATAAAGTGTCAACATGAGAAATATGTTGGTTTAGGTAGCCCAGTGATGGAGTGCATTAATATTCAAAAGTGCTAGGTCAAGTGGGAGAAATAAGGAAAAAGAAATAATTCATCATTCACCACCATTCTCTGTAGTTTCGAGTGGTTTTTTAAGATCACTGTTTGTAGTGGCCTTGAAATCAGTTGCATATGCAGTGTCTAGACAGGGCAATGGTAAGTGGCAGGTAGAATGGATTCTGAAGGAGATGAGGAAAGAACAAAAAATGTACATTAGCATATTGAATGCACATCCACATTGAGAACAGATTGTCTGGTCATTATTTTCATTGCTGTTTGTGGAGCCTTGTTGCTCTCAAACATGCTGCTGTGTTTGCTTATATTACAACAGGGATTCCACTCCAGAAGTGCTTCATTGATTGTGAAGCATTTTGGTTTACTCTGAGGACATAAAAGGTGCTCTATCAATGTAAATTCATTCCCTATTCCCGTTTGAACTTGACGTGAATTAGATCAAGTCCCTGCCAGCGCACCATGAGACCAATGGCCTTGTCAGAATGAGACCATCTGATCTTTGCTCAACTTCCTCAGCAGAGGGTGAGGCTGCTGTATGACCATGGGCAATGCTTCAGCTCACCAAGCTGGAGACTCGATCCTATCATCGCTTCAGCTCAGAGTCTGAGGACATTGATTTCCTCTGGTCCTTAAGTTTTCTGTCTGAGGGGAAGTCCAACACACACTGTCAAAAGCTTCACCATGGATCTGGCAGGCTCTGAATCAATCCCAACCCAAACAGGAGTAAACCTAATGCTAATGGATACCAATTGGATCCACATTGCCCTTATTGTCATGAGAATCAAGTGACCTTCCACCTCCAAGGAGCCTGAGGTACTGTGGCTTTTACTTGCACATTACAGCCTGAAGGTCTGGATAGTGTGAGGGAGGCTCCAACATCTTATTGTCACTTAGATAACCTGGAACCTCTCCTGATCTCACCACCTGCATGGGCTGTAAAGATTCACAAATTGATAATTAAACTGTTTGACTGTGTTACAAACATATATTCCTTACTGTCAAATCTTGGGACAGATTTGAACTCAGTCCTTCTGGCTCAGAATTGAAAAGTGTGGTGCTGGAAAAGCGCAGCAGGTCAATTCCTGAAGAAGGGCTTATGCCCGAAACGTCGATTCTCCTGCTCCTCGAATGCTGCCTGGCCTGCTGTGCTTTTCCAGCACCACAATTTTCAACTCTGGTCTCCAGCATCTGCAGTCCTCACTTTCTCCTTCTGGCTCAGAGGCAGAGATAACTCATGGTGCCACAAGACATATTCAGTGTGACTTTAACATTCTTCCTACTAAAGTTGGAATGTAATTAAACATTCCTGAGCTGAAATACCACAAAGGTCTATCCTGAGAGTCGCTATTGAAGCCCAGAGTGAAACTATGTAAGAAAGTATGTTCTTGACATATCGGAAATTCAAAATGAGCAAGGAGAACATAATAGGATGTTGGTGGTGAAGTGACAACATCTCTAAGGTGGTAATGTTTCAAGAAGGCAGTTCACCACCACCTCCTCAAGTGTAACTAAGGGCAGGCAATAAATGTTGGCCACCCAGCAATGTTCTACAACCCAGGATTAAATAAAAAAAACATTCCAGAGAGCCAGGCTAATTCTGTGGGATGATGGTTTACATCTCCTGTCAGCTGGTAGAACTGAAATTCAATCAATACATTCGGCATTAAAAGCTGGGTTCAGTGATGTGGAGAATGAAACATCTATTAAACATGTGGTTCTCTAACGTCCTTCAGAGAAGGAGATCTGACATCCTTACCTGGTTTGGCCTACTTATGGCCCAACCCTGTTGACCCTGCAACATTCTCCTTGCTAACATCTGATGGTTTGCATTGAAACTGAGATAGCTGTTCCACAGAAGAGTGAAGCCACAGTCTGTTGTCATTATCCTTAAGGCATCATATCTTACAATGACTTAGACATCTGTAAACATCTTGTCTTATTAAAATCTTCTTTATTTTTGATTGTGGACTGAAGTGGAAAAAAAGACTGCTTTAGGCTTATCACTTTGATGACCTGGACTGTCTCCTGACCTTACCACCTGCCATTGGCATGGGCTGTAAAGATTTACAAGTTGATAATTAACCTGTTTGACCATGTTACAAATATATTTCCTTGGATGTCAAGTCTTGGGTATTGTGGAAAGGATTGCCACACATTTTTAAGAGCAAGTTGCCAACACTCTGCGTAAGTATTGTTTACACAGCTGCTTATCCAGCCCTGTTTTACAGATGAGTGCAACTCTAATGGCACTCAAAGAAATTGGAAACTCTCCAGGACAATGTAGTCCACTTGACCAACACTGTATCCACTACCTTCAACATTCACTCCATCTAACAGACAGGCAGAGTAGCAGCAGTGTATACAATCTGCAAGATAGACTGCAGCAACTCACCAAGGCATCTTCAATGTCACCTTCCAAGCTATGACCTCAACCATCGAGAAGGATGAAGGTGACATCAGAATAGGAGCAGGCTAATCAGCCCCTTGAGCCTGTGTCACAATTCAATGAGATCATGGCTGATCTGACAACTCCATGTAACTGCTTTTGTCCACTTGCCTGAGTAACTTTCTTTAACAAAAAGAATTACCTAACTCAGATTTAAAATTATCAGCTGTTCTAGCATCCTCAGCTGTTTGTGGAAGGGAATTCCAAACATCTACCATGTTTTTTTTCCTAACATCTCTACTGAATGGTTTGGCCCTAATTCTCAGACTATGATTCCCAGTTCTAGAATCCCCAACCAGTGGAAATAGTTTCTCTTTATTGACTCTGTCTTTTCCTGATAATTAGGAATATATTGAAGACTTTGATCAGTTCGCCCATTGACCTTATAAATTCTAGGGAAATAAGGCCTAATTTGTATAATCTCTCCTCTTAATTTAACCCCTGAAGCCCATTATTCTTGTGAACCAACATTGCAATCCCTCCAAGGCCGGTATCACCTTCCTAAAAGCTGTGGAGCCAGATCTGCTCAGTTCTCCAAGTGGGATTGAAGCAGAGGTTTGTATAACTGCATCAAAACTGCAGCAAAACTTGTGTATCCAGTCCTCTAGATGTACAGACCAGAATAAATCAGTTCGACAGGGTAGGTCAGAAGCGTGATATCTGACGCTCTGCAACAGTGTAGTGCAGGCAGTGAAAGGAATATTGCAGCACAATGACTACAGTGCAATTACTACCCTGTGCGTTTCACAGTCAATTTCTCAGCCTGGAGCCCCTTGAGTGCAATTTGTCTTTTCACCTCCTTCCTAACGGAAAATTCATAATCTGTAAAAGGTCTGATGGAGTGGTACTAGCTTTGAAATCATGCACAGTAGCTGTGGCAGCCTGCACTGTCTTTACAAAGTGTACCTCTCCCTGCGTTTCACACTGAAACTGCAGCTGGAAGATCAGACAGGTCATGACTTTCAGGTCAACAGGTTATGGTATTCTTTCAAACTGGCCCAACGTCAATAGCAAAGATCACAGGACGATGCATTTTCTGGCTCATTGTTATTTGTGCTGGCTTCAGTGGGAATGCTGGTCATTGATAAGTTGCAAAATGTTCTTCAGGACTTCTGCCAATTCTCTGGTTTGACCCCATTTATTTCATCAGGAAACAATTCCAGCATGGCATTAGCGATAGGCACCACCAGGTCCGAGTGGTAGGAACAACAAATGTCACATGGAACAGCACTGAGGTTCCCAACTAGTGACAGATCCTATTGCTCTTGTTACTTTCTGTCCTGTTGCTCACTCAGCCCTCCAGCCCTGGCAAGGAAGGTGAAAACTCCCTGACCCCTGCCATTAAAATAAAGCATTGCAGACAACGTGAGAAATGGCAACTGAGAGTTTCGCAAACTGAAGAAATATGCACTACAATCAAACAATAATTGAATCTGGTTTGATTGAAATTGCTTTTATGTTTGCTCTTCAGATATCAGGCACTTCATAGCAACCCTGCTGGGTCCCCTGAGCTGCTGCCACTCTCATTAGAAACACTGAAGGTTATAGTTTTCAATATTTCAGTCATGGTTTTTGAGAGAGAGAGTGTGTGTTTGTTGGCGGGGGGGGGGGGGGGGGGATGCAAAGGGTTGGTTAGTGGGAGTAGGTACAGGCAGTGAGTGAACGGTGGCTGTGGAGTGAAGTTTAATTTCGATTCTGTCTGATAGTGTATTGACGATGACTATGCATCATGAGATATGCTTTAAGCCCTTTGCAAATTTTGTTCCTGCTGACTTCAAAAGAGCATCCAATTTGCTACATCTTCCATGAACACACACAATCCAGGTTTCTCCTCATGCTGCCAGAAAACTCAAACAGAATTATTTTGAGTCCCAAACACTCACCAGAGTGGGAGGCAATACTGAGCAGAGGATGGGAAGGGGCCCATTTCAATATAAGTTGCCCCACTGCAAAGTGGCCTATTGAGGTGATCTTTTCCACATGCAATTTCCACACGCAAATCCTGTCACAGTAACATGTAATTACTCTTCAAAATCACCTGAGTTCTACAAATGGTTTTCATGTATCTCCAATGTAATGCAACTAGCAATTAATACATGGTGATAAACTTTGTGATAAAGAGTGGCATAGTGGCTCAGTGATTAGCACTGCTACCTCATAATATCAGGGACCTGTTTTCAAGTCCACCCGATCCAAGTTCTCCCTGTGTCTGTGTAGGTTTCCTCTGAGTGCTCAGGTTTCCTCCCACAGTCCAAAGAAGAGCAGATTAGCTGAATTGGCCATGCTAAATTACCGCCGAGTGTTCAGGGATGTGGAGGTTAGGGTAGATTGACCACAGGAAATGCAGGGTTACAGAGATAGGATGGCAGTCTGGGTTGGGGGGTGGATGGGATTCAGTACAGACTTGATGGGTTAACTGGCCTCTTTCTGCACAGTAGGGATTATATGATAAAACTATTGTTTAACAAGATTTATCCAACTTTTGACAGAGACTACGTGAGGGGGACCTTTTCCATTAGTTGTCAGTAACTTGGATAAAGACCCTGAAGGAGGATTGGTGACAAGTCTACCAGATACAATTACATCACATACCATGCTGCTGACAGCACTAGTATTTACAGATATAGGACTATAAAGCCATTTTATGACGTTATAAGGTATTCATAGCACAATGAAAATATAAGTTGTTGATGAAAGTTGCCAGTATTTTCCAATTCCCAGCTCCATCCTAAGCATTGACTACATTTTGCTGTGAAAAAATTTCCGACCTTGACTTTGCATTTCTCTAGTTTGAATGTGCAATCTGTTTTCTACCGCCTTGATTGATTATGAAATAATGCTCTATCTTTATTTTTCTACATCTTCTGTACAACATAACTCTACTCATTTCCCTCTTAGGAGAAAATGAGGACTGCAGATGCTGGAGACCAGAGTTGAAGAGTCTGGTGCTGGAAAAGCACCGCCAGTTCTAAAGCTTCAGAGAACACCTCTGGGATACACGCACGAATCAATCCCACCACCCCATGGCTGAACACTACAACTCCCCCTCCCACTCTGTTGAGGACATGTAGGTGCTGGGCCTCCTCCACTGCCAAACCCTCACCACCCAACACCTGGATAAAGAAGGCCTCATCTTCCACCTTGGAACCCTCCAAACACACGGGATCAATGTGGATTTCACAACTTTCCTCATCTGCCCTCCCCCAGCCTTATCCCAATCCCAACCTTCCAACTTGGCACCACTCTCTTAATCTGTCCATCTTCCTTCCCACCTATCTGCTCCACCCTCCTGTCTGACCTATCATCTTCACCCACCTTCATCTACCTATCACACTCTCAGCTAGCTGCCCCCCAGCCCCAGCCCCTCCTATTTATTTTTCAGGCCCTTAAACCGCCACCTCATTCCTGATGGAGAGCTCATACTCAAAATGTCGATTCTTCTGCTCCTCAGATGCTGCTTGACCGGTTGTGCTTTTCCAGGGCTACTCTTAGCATTATTTCAAAGTTTAACAATCATCAATTCCACTATTTTGTCTGTTAATTTGATCCTTTCAGTGTCAAGCAAAGACCTTTTGTACTTCTTTGCTCAGTTTCCATGGTCAAACCGTAAGACTATGAGACTTAAGAGCAGTAGTAAGCCATTCAGCCCATCAAGTCTACTCTGACACTTAAATAGATCATGGCTGATCTGATAATCCTCAACTGCACGTTCATGCCTAATTGCATACAGTAAGCCACAACATGTTAATGAACAGATGATACACATACCAGGACACTGGTAATAACTCTTATTCATAGTAATCCCTAGAATGTTTTATTTCTCTTTGAAAGGGGGAACTGGGGCTTTGCTTTGATGTGTCATCCAACAGTCAATGCCTCCCAGATCTACACCTGAACATTAGTCTTTGGAGTACGATTTGAAACCCCAACTTTCTGAGTCAAAAGCCAGAATGTTATCGACTGTGGTTCAGATAATACTAAAACTACAGCTTTGATGACACTTCACAGGTTAGAAAATACTCCAGGATCTCGTGGGACTATGAATCTTCCTTTTGTTTCATAAATGGGAATATCAAACATCAAAATAGAAACAGAAAGTTTTGAAAATATTCAACAGGCCGTGTAACATCTGTTGAAGTGCTGTCACTGGACCAATAACCTAGAACCTGAAATATTCTGGAGAACTGGGTTTGAATCCACCAACATTGATGGTGAAACTTAAATTCAATATGGAGGTCTTATATTAACCACTACCAATTGTTTCTAAAACATCTCTGGTTCATGAATGTCCTTTAAGGAGGGAATCTAATTTCCTTATCTGGTCTGGCACACGTGCAACTCCAGACTTGTGTGTCATTAAGAACTGATAGGCAGCATATTGACAGCTCTATCAGGTGCCTCGATATCTGGGTCACCAGTTCATCAGAGTTAGGCAGACTCTGGGTCCTAAGATCAGCTGGCTGAGGCCTACTCTGGAGGTAAAACTGTACTATTGTTAGTGTCTTGTTGTCACAGTATCCAAGTCATGGGGAGAGTGGTGTCAGAGACAAGAACAGAGTCTGACTTTCAGTTATCCTTCATCTGCACCTCCAGATCATGGAAACTGGACACTCTGTCCAAGTCAGCAGACTGTTCATCATTGTTCGCAAATTGGGAAACTACTCAATGGATGGATATCAGCTTTTAAAAAGCCATCCCAGTGAGAGCGTAAAATAAAAGGAGAGATAATTAAACAATACTGCACAATAACATTTGCCAGGAAAATATAACATAAGTCTCAGAAATAAAAGCAGAGAGTACTCTTGTTCCACCATGGTAGTACTTCTACCTCTGATCCAAGTGGTAGTTGAGGCCAAACATTTAGTGAAGGGGTTAGATATAGTTCTTGGGGGCGAAAGGGATTAGAGGGCACAGGAGAAAGCAGAAACAGTTACTGGATGATCAGCCAGGAATGGATTGAATGGGAAAGCAGGCTCGAAGGGCTGAATGGCCTGCATCTGCTCTGATTTTCAATGTTTCTGGTGCAGTGCTAGCGTCCCTACGTCCAAGCATAGTGGCACTGGTTCAAGTCCCACCTACTCCAGAGTTGTGTCATTACCTGTTTGAACAGGTAGGTTAAAAACACCAATGAGTAGTTGTTCTGAGTCCCCTCAGGCTTTGTCATGGTCACCGGGAAGAAGCAAGATGTTTTTACCTCACTGTGGTCAGTTAAGTGAGGGGCCCTCATTGTTCTCTGCTGAAGCTGAAAATTCTCCCCACTGTAGTGGCCTGACACAAAAAGCCATTATAAACAGCAGCGAGAGCAACCAATTGCAGAGAGGACAAACAGTTCCACAAAGCGACAGGGTAAATGAAAAAAGGCAGCCCTGGTTTAGCTAACATTCATCTACACATATGAAAGCAGGCATCCATGTGAGCTAGCTATTGCTCAGATAACAATATCAATTAGGCATGCAATTTAACTCCTTTTCAGCCTGCCAACTTATTTTAAGCTTTGTAATTCTACATTCAGTCCAAGAGCTGTTTAAGGCCATGCGATAAACACACCGCAGAACCAACTGATTAGTTATTTCTGCATTCAGGGAATAATGCCAATGACTTTCAATTACCATGAGTTTTCTATGGTAAAGGCAGCACACTAATGCTAATCATTGTTGTTGTCCTAGATACCTTTGGGCAAGAGAAGGAGCAGTTTAAGATTGCTGTGAAATGCCTGATATGCAAAACAACCCGAGATCACTCCCGAGGTCAGCTATCAGAACACTCTCATGACCAGCACACCGTCTGACGGGAGCACACCGGCTGCTTTCCTGCAATGTAATGAGATGTTCACTTTAACATGAGCAGTGCCTCTTCATCAAGCAATAATGACCCGGCAAGATGACAACTGAGAGCACCGCATCACTGAGATACCAAACGATCAGAATGTTATTAATGCTTCACAGCGGACCCTTCTGATTAGTTTTAATTATTAACCTTTGTCCGGGAGCTCGATGCTGTGGCTCTGCTGCTGATGCATTCACCTGTCATATCCTGGAAAACAAAAAAAACTCAGACATGTGCAAATCATTTCAAGGTCATCACAGGCTTGACTGGATTTAACCTGGATCCTGTCAAGTGAACCTGAACGATAGGGCATACAATCCCCTTTTTTATCAATGAAATACAATTCTCATTTTCCTGATCTCTTTTGCTCCTTTAGAAAGTAACTGTGGGTACAAATCTCTGGGGTTGATGTTTAATATGAGTCATAATGCGAAATGGCGCACAATTGGCAAAGAATTATCTGTTCATTCCTACAGTGATAAAAATTTGGTGCAAAAAGAACAAAGTGCATAAGTCAGGGATGTTATTAGGTCAAGATTTGGTAGCATGACAATTATTTGCTATCAGTTGAAGCTCTTCACTGGCACAAACCACTTGTGTCTTTATCCTGCAGTGAATAGCCATTGCCAAATCCCATGAGTGTTTCAAGAGAGCACACGCCTATCTTCTGGTTTCTGGCAAATCAAACATTTCTTCTGTTTAAAATCTGAACATTGCAGCATTGACTTTACTTCACTCAAACAAAAATCATTAATTGTAAAGCATTTCGGACACCAAAAGAGTTCTGAAAGATGCTTCAGAAAGACAACTGTTCAATTCTTCTAATGGCAGTTTTCGGTTGCCTTATTTAAGGACAGATATTGCTTCACTGCAGGCAGTTCAGAGAAGGTTCGTGAGGGTGATCCCTGCTATGGACGGATTGTCTTTTGAGTAAAGGTTAAAGAGGGGTGATCTCATTTAGCAATGCTGTCAGGTTTTCAATGAGCAGAAACTGTAGGCTACAGTGTTTACAGCACAGAAACAGGCCATGTTACCCATCATGTCAATGGCACGATTTGTGCTCTGCATAAGGCTCCTTCCACTTCCCTGTAACTCACCAATCAACATTCCAACCAGGATGCTATTAATCCAAACCAGCGCCAGAGATAAAAACACCAGCAACAACTTATCTTTATGCAGTACCTCGAAAACAGTAAATTATTCCAAGGAACTCACTTGGACGATCCCTGATATGAAAGGGTTGACTTGTGAGCAAAGGTTAAACAGGTTTCGACAAACTCTGCTCACTGGAGTTTAGGAAAATGAGAGGCAGCGTTAATGCTGTGAAGGTGTTTCCCCTCAGGGAAGTGTCCAGGACCAGGCGGCACAGTCTCAGAATAAAGACTGAAACGAATTTCTTCTTTCAGAAGATTGTGAGCCTTTGGAACTCCTTGCCACAGAGAGTCTTTGTGTATATTTGAGGCTGAGATAAATAGATTATTGAGCAGTAGGGGAATCAAGGGTTATAAGGAATGGCCAGGAAAGTAGACATTTGGAATGACAAATCAGCCATGATCCTATTCATTGTACAACAGGCTCACGGAGCCAAATGGCCTAGTTCCCATTTTTTGGTGCAAGGATTTAATTAGACCCAACCATCTCAGTTATTTGGATTGCAGGAGAAGCCAAAGAGAGTGATGAGGTAGGGAGGATGGTTATGAGTATTGAATAAAAGACTTTACATAGAATTTAATAAGGACAGAAGTGTTGAATACTGAGAAGGTAAGACAGGAAGTCAAGATAGAAATGATCAAAGCTGTGGAAACAGTTCAAAATGCGATAGGATATCTTCAATTGGAACACAGAATGGGTCTTGAATAGTCACATTTATGCATCGCAACCCATTCCAGCTGAGTTATATTGACTTCCGGTCTGGCAAAGCCTTTTTTAAAAATGCTTATTCTTCTTTATTGCCTCCACTTTCTAAGTTTACAAACTCCTGAGAGCTCTGTCCTCCTCCATCTCTGGCCTCTGGGACATCTCCAATTTTAATTGCCTCACCATTCATCTCCATGAATCTCATGTGGAGACCAAATCTCTCGACAACCCTCTCTGAACTTCCATTTGCTCCCTCTCTCTCTTTCTTTAAGACACATCATAAGACCAAACTTTTGGTCATTTGTTCTAGGATCCTCTTACGTGAAGTATCAAGTTTTATCTCATAATTCCCACGAAATGTTTAAGAATATTTGACTTCATTGAAGGTACTATATAAGCAGAAGTTGGAAGAAAAGCATATCTTTAAAGGAGTGGTTTGAGGAATTGAAGAGGGTAAAATACTTGAAGAAAAAAGTTATTGAGAGATCAGCTGAGGCAGAGTTTAAAAAAAAAATCTTCAGTTTTCTCTTCTTGTATCCTCTTCCTGCTGAAGAAAGAACAACAATTCTCACCTCTATTCTCAGCTCAAGCAACGTTGGTAGCTGCAGGGTTAAAATGGTCCCACTATCAATTCCCTAATTCCTAAGAAGTTATCATCTCTCCACCTTCAGCTCTTTCAGAATTTCTGTGTAATGCATTACAATTTGACCCGAAAGTTTGATACGACGTTGAGCCCAGGTCTCATCAACAATAGAGAAATATTTCTCTGTGGCCTGGATGAGGCCACACCTGGAGGGTTGCAGCTGAGGTTCATTAGGCGAATACCAAAGATGACAGAGGAGTAATTGGTCCAACTGAGCCTCTATTCACTAAAGCTTAGAGGGGTTCTGATTGAGACATATAGAATTCTAAAGCAATGGACAGACCACAACTGGGAGAATGTTTTCCCTGGTTGGAGAGTCTGGAATCAGGGCACGCATCTCAGGATTCAGATGGACCATTTAGAATTGAGATGGGGAAATACTTCTGCATTCAGACAGAAGTGAACCTGCGAAACTTTCTATCATGATGGCTGTGGAGGTCAGGTCATTGAGTATATTCAAGAAGGAGGTTAATAATGGTTTTGACATTATAGGCATCAAGGGCTATGGAGAGAAGGTGGATATGGCATTGAGATGGAGGATCCAGCCATAATCATATTGAATGGTGGAGCAAACTTGGAGGACATAGTAACTTTCTCTTTCTAATTTATATCAATGTTTTATCCATGTGGAATTACGCTGTGGCTATTGCCATGAATATTGCTTGTGCGTTTCAGTTACTATTTCAACAGCAATAAGATTCACAATTTTGAAACAATAGCCAGATTAACTTTTGCCCTAAATTTCTTGAGAGAAAGAGCCACATAAGATGGCTTTTCTTTTCTTCTCTTCAATTTTTAATTTATCACATCTCACGTCCCAGGAAATCAGCATGAACAGGGAAGATCCCTGTGTTAGAATCTCACCAGCAATTCCACATCTGAATTCCTGAAGCCACAGGGGTTTAAATTCTCACTCACATTTTCCTAATCTTCTGCTGTGGAAATCCATGGAGAGATAGCGGAATGTCAAAACCTCTTTGGACATCCGACAGCGAACAGTAAATTGAAACATTGTGTTAATCATCATCCCGATGATCTACTTTAAATGCAGCAGAGTGCGAAATTATCATATTTCTGGATTGTTGTTTCTCCCTGAATAATTCTGATTATTAGAATATAAATGATTCCTTTACTCCATATAACTGGAACATGAATAAAGTGCAATAAAGGAATTCCACTCCATTTCCACCTCCACCTGTTCCTTGACTTGCACTTTCATTATGTTTAATTTTTCATCCCTATTTCAATTTCCTTCGGCAGGTGGCTTTACTTTGCAATGGTCCATTATTGAACCCTGCACTCGATCAAACACCTGAGCTTCGAATATTCAAATCCTGAACTAAATTACTGTCATGTTTTCTTCCCTGTGGGCGTGTACTTTGTAGGTGATTTACTGACAGACCACTGGAATACAATGAGCCATAAATCCACCAGGAAATAACCCAGATACTGCATGATGCTCCAAATCTCCTGAAATTTGATCAGTGACCTTATATTGAATTCTGTTTTGCTTGCATATATTCCATCCATCCAGTCTGCTTCAGCTTCCCCTGATGTGACAGGCAGTAAATTTGATTGATTTCAGATATCCCTGCAGGTTATTAAAGAAATATTCGGAAAGATGGTCTCTCTTAGTATTCCATTGCAACCTGCCATCAGTAACAGGAAAGGATGCTTAAGCAAGGTGTCACATATGCAGCAGGCATCTGGTAGCTTTCTGCTTTGTTTAATTCGACACTTCTGGAAAAGACAAACAGAGTCCCAGCTCACTATTATTTATAATGCGTATCAAAATCTAAGATTGAACAGCATGTTGAAATAAGGCAAACAATCTGTACAGCAATACATGTCCTGGAATCCATGTAAGCAATTAAACAATAATGAACTCAAAGGAGTCACGTTAATAGATGGATAATGAAATCAGGAGATAGTTCATCATGAGACTAAACATGAATCATAAGTAATGCAACAGATGATTCATGCATTTGAATTCATTCCTGTGATTTTTTAATGCTTGACATCAGTTTTATCGTACCTGTGAACTGTTTTACAATGAAGTGTTCACGGATGTATGCTGCATGTCACAGAATATCATTCATTCAAAGTATAATACAAACTGAATGTTAAGTTCCTCCAGTCAGAGACACATTTTGTGTCTGGTCTGATTGAATCCTGACCTTTCATTTCTTCCACCTGAATCGTCTCAAACTAGAAGAAGGGTCATACTGGACTCGGAAACATGAATTCTGTTTCCCTTTCCACAGATGCTGCTAAGTTTCCCCAGCACTTTCTGTTTTCATAGTAGGTGGTATGAGAGCACTATATTAGGGAGAGGCAATGGTCTATTGGAATTATCACTAGACTGTTAATCTAGACAACCCAGGTAATGTTCTGGGTACCCAGAATCCTGTCACAATGGAATTTAAATTCAATATAAGTCTGGAATTAAGATGAACATGAATCAATTGGTGGAGGAAGCCCATCTGGTTCACTAATGTCCTTTGGGGAAGGAAACTGCCATCCTTCCTTGGCCTGGCCTACATGTTCCTCCACATTCACAGCAATGTGGTTGACTCTTAACTGCCCTCTGGGGCAATTTGGGATGGGCAATAAATGCTGCCTAGCCAGCAACATCCTCATCCCATGTATGAATGAAAAACAACTGTCTATACAACTTTATTCTAACTGGCTGTTTGGCAAATGCTTTGAGGCATTTTTCTGAATTCAGTATTGAAGCATGTCATTGGAATAATATAATAAGAAGCTGCTTCAGAGTTTTGAAGAAGAGTCAAATCAGTCTCAAAACATTAACTCTGTTTCTCTCTTCGCTGATGCTGCCAGACCTACCAAATTTCTTCAGATTGCTCTGTGTTCGTTGCAAATTTCCAGCAACTGCAGTATTTGGCTTTTATTGTAAGAGAAACCTTATTTTGCATACAGCTATATGTTGACATGGAAAAGAACTTTCTATACTGCAATTATTCTGAATTCATTATCTCTCCTTACATGTTGAAAGAATCCTCGGTCAGATTTGAGCTCAATAATTCTAAACTGGAATGCCAAAAGGGCCAAAACTGATTAACTGAGTCAATCTTATTGTTTCTAAGTCTCTATGTATGACAGTTGCAACACACAGCCTGTGCTGACATTTTCAATCTTTCTGTACTGTTAGGCGAGACTTATTTTGAGAATGTGCAGCATTGTCGAATATAGCCATCACCTCACACAAACAAAGAGAGTAAACAGACTGGACTGACCTCGAAAAACATCACAAGATGAAGGTTAGCACAAATTGATTTCTCAATTTGGATCTCTCCTCATTTTCTTTTTCTCTGTGGACATATGTGACATTGTTCAGTTTTGGGGCATAACCCTGTGAAATTGTTGATTTTCTTTGGTCTTGCTGGGTCCAATTTCACCTTGCTTAAATTGGCAAATTTATGCCTGGGAAGTACCCGAGTGTTATTGCAATCCTGGGAGGTTGCATTAATGTTTATAAGTAATGTTTAGATAATGTAATTATATCATTTAGATATTTGAGCACTAAATTATCAAATAAAAGAAATTGCATCATCTGATTCTCCAGTTTATGAAAAAGAGTGAAATGAAACATGGCTTTGCAAGAAAAATCTATAGCAGACATTACAAAATAAATACAGTCTTAGATGATTACTTATACTTTACATTAAAAATGTGTCAATAAACATAATAAAATTATTAACTGAACTTTCTTATTCTCCTTATGACTTCTCTCTAGAAACATTGTCTGCACTGGCTGTAAGGGTAGGAGAGATAGAAACCAAAATAACATTTAAGAAGTATTTGGTGCACCTTGCAATGTCTACGCATACAAAAGTGCTGAAAAATAGATTCAGAATGGGTTAAGTAGTTATTTTTGGCCAGCATGGACATGATAGGTCGAATGGCCTTTTTCTCTGCCATGGATCCACATAATTCTTTGAGCAACGTTCCACCCTGAACCGTTCAATCCATGGCAGCAGTAGTGACATCAAATGTCAAACAGACCTTTAGATGAGGTAATTTCAATATCAAAGCTTTTGTTTATTTTTCTAATGAGGCATTTCTTCTCAAATTTAAAGTCTGCAGCTGTTCAGATAATTGGAGACTTTCATCTCATAGCCAATGTGTCCTGAGGTAATAGTGACTGAAACTTGACTGAGTTTTGCATGCAAATTGAGGGAGAGAAGAGTCGATCTAAGACTAGTGTTTTAAATTAGTTATGGGCAATTATGAAGATAGAAAGACACAACTAGCTAAACTAGCTAGCAACACAACTAACCCTAACCCTTAAAAGAAATGGGAAATTAGGTTAAGGAATAAGTCAGTTGAGATACAGTGTCAGATATTTAAGCAAATATTTCCTCACACTCAGTAAAGATACATTCTAAAAAAATACACAGAGGGAAAGACACACTATCTGTGGACTTGAAAGTGTTCAGAAAAGATTTACAAGGCTGTTGCCAGGTTTGGAGGATCTAAGCTACAGGGAGAGGCTGAATAGGCTGGAGCTGTTTTCCCTGGAGCGTCAGAGGCTGAGGGGTGACCTTATAGAGATTTACAAAATTATGAGGGGCATGGATAGGATAAATAGATAAAGTGTTTTCCCTGGGGTCGGGGAGTCCAGAACTAGAGGGCATAGGTTTAGGGTGAGAGGGGAAGGATATAAAAGAGACCTAAGGGGCAACTTTTTCACGCAGAGGATGGTACATGTATGGAATTCGTTGCCAGAGGATGTGGTGAAGGCTGGTACAATTGCAACATTTAAGAGGCATCTGGATGGGTATATGAATAGGAAAGGTTTGGAGGGATATGGGCCGGGTGCTGGCAGGTGGGGCTAGATTGGGTTGGGATATCTGGTCGGCATGGACAGGTTGGACCGAAGGGTTTGTTTCCATGTTGTACATCTCTATGACTCTATATTAAGTTGAAAGAAAAGAGCAAAATTCCATAAAGGTTATTAACAGTTAGTAAGATTAAACAGAAGACAAGAAACAGTGAGGAAATTAGGGCGGCACGGTGGCAGAGCGGTAAGCACTGCTGCCTCACAGCGCCAGAGACCTGGGTTCAATTCCAGCCTCGGGTGACTGACTGTGTGGTGTTTGCACATTCTCCCCGTGTCTGTGGGTTTCCTCTGGGTGCTCCGGTTTCCTCCCACAGTCCAAAGATGTGCAGGTCAGGTGAATTGGCTATGCTAAATTGCCTGTAGTGTTACGTGAAGGGGTGGGTTGTGCTTTGGTGGGTCGGTGTGGACTTGTTGGCCTGAAGGGCCTGTTTCCACACTGTAAGTAATCCAATCGAAATGATTGAAGAAGAGGGTGAAATTGAAGTATGAGAGACAGCCAGCTAAAGCTATTTTCAGAAAAGTAAGAGTGTGCAGATATTTAAAAAAGGAAAGAGCGTATGACTTTAAGAAATATGAGCAGATGCAAGCTGTTCATCCCCTCAAGCCTGGTCTGCCAATTAATATGATCATGGCTGATTCAATGCTCCTCTGGTCTATCCTACTCTCTCTTCCTAACCCCTAATTCTGTTATTAGTCACAAATCTCAGCTTCAAATATACACAAAGACTCTGCTCCGACATCTCTCTGTAGCAAGGAGTTCCAAAGAATCACAAGCCTCATCTTAGTCTTAAATTGGGACTCCTTAATTCTGAGACACCTTTGGTCCTAGACTCTCCCATGGGAGGAAACATCCTCCCAGCATTTACCTTGTCAAACCTTTCAAGAATCCTATATGAGATCGCCTCTTATTCTTTTAAACTGCAGAAGGCAGAGTCCTAATCCATTTAACCTTTGCTCGCAAGACAATACATACATTCCTAGTAAAAAGAGTAAATTAAATGAGGGTTGATTCTTCAGAGCAAGAGACTGAGGAATTACTAGTGAGAATCAGGAACTGGTGAACTGAATTGGTATTTTGTATCTGCTTTTGCTACACCTAACATCCTAGAAATGATCTTATACCGAGACCTGAAAAGAAAGGAGTAATCTGGAAAAATGACAATCACTGAGGGAAAGGAGCAAACAGAGCTATTAGAATTACAAGATAACAAATGCCCATGCCCTGGTTGAGATAGTAGATATATTGGTTTTAATTTTTCAAGATCCCTTAAACTTTGGAAGGTCAGATTGGCAAAAAGCAAATATAACTTCTCAAGTTAAGAAAGGAGAAGACATGAAGGAAGAAAATTGCTGTCCAGTTATCATAGCATTTATCATAAAGGAAGAGCTGAAATCTATCCCTCAGGGGGCACTTGGAAGATTGCAATGTGATCAGGTGCAGTCAACATGACATTGTGAAAGGGTGACTCTGACTAATTTAAATTTGCAATTCTTTGAGGGAAGAACAAGCAACATGGTTAAGTAGGAACTAATAGATGTGCTGTACTTAGTTTAACAAAAGCCATTTGACAGGATAGCCATATCAAAGATTAGCACACTAAATAAGAGTTCATGGTATAACATGCTAGCCCAGAAAGAGGATTGGCTTACCATGAGCAATGACTAAAAATGAATTTTTGATTTGTTTGATTCATTATTATCACGTGTACCCAGGTACAGTGAAAAGCTTTGTTTTGCATGCAGTACAGGCAGATCATTGGGTGATTGAACAGAGTGAGGAATATAATGTTACAGCTGCAGAGAAGGTGCACAAAGAGCAAGATCAACATTAAATTTAAAATTTGAGAGATTCATTTAGAAGTCTAGTAACAGCGGGGAAGAACCTGTTCTTGAATCTGTTTTTACGTGTGTTTAAGCTTTTGTATCTTCTGCCTGACTGAAGAGATTGGAACTAAATTGGCAGCGGAGTTAGATGTTGGCTGAATTTGAGTTTGATAATGATGATCATGTACAAACCCAGCTATGTAGAAAGCTGACCCGTTCCAATGAAAGAGCAGGAAATAATATTTTGACTTACAAATGTGAAATATTCCAACAGAAAAGTAGAGCTCGAGTAATAAGTCATTATAGTCTGACTCATCAATTCGGAAGACAGTTGGTACTATTTCTGCTTGTAGAATGTACAAACACCATAAACGATTCCAAGTGACTCTTGAGGAGATAGTCTAGTCTTGTTTCAGTGTTTTTTTAACATATATTTAAATGCAGTGGTATGTTTAAAGAGTCTCTTTGAAATGAAAATTTCAAGTGTTTAGTTCATCAGATGTTAAGTTCCACAGCTCTCTTAATTTTGTGCAGGGACTGAAGGATGCTGTTGGCTGTTTACTTACAATGTTAATTAGATTCCGGAAGATGTGGAACACCAGATCAAAGTTGTTTGAGTGCCTACAGTTCCTCCGGACTGATCTCCCAGTTGATTGATTTGTGATGGAAGAAGATGAGAAGTGAGATGTGTTTAGAGGAGGGTAGAGGGTGGGGTGACAGGAATCACTGATAGCTGACAAAATATTGCTCACTGTAAAAGACTCAATCTGATCAAGGTTGTGTTGAGTTTCCAAACACATAATGATACTTGTTAATTAACCCTAAAAGTAATGTATCAGTGTGCATATTAAAATTACAAAACAAAATTTGCCTGGTATTTTTACATATTTTCTAATTAATCTGTTCAGAGATATTATGACACATCTATGCAGCAGGTGGGACTTGAACTTTGACGTCCTGGCTCAGAAGTAGAGACACTACCACTGCACCACGAGACCCCAACATGGGGCACCTTTGTATGCACAATGCTGGATTATAGAGAACCTTCTGCGGAAATGGGAAGATGTGTCAAGAGAGAAATTCTGATTAAACCAGGATTACAAGGCATTTCTGCTAGTGATTTGATGTTATTGTTACTAAGCTGTAACCTTCATGGTTATCATATTGAAAGCCATATTGATCACATTGGTTCTAGTAGTGGCAACTGGATGGGAATTATAGGAAACTACCACAGTTAGGTCTTAAAAGAGGTGGGTAGGGTTTCAGCCTCTAAGACCTGGGAGCATTATGTTAATATTTAAATCAGCAGGTCTCATTCACAGTAGTTGTGGGAGTCCACCATAGGTATAGATGGACATGACTTTGCCATGGGCAGGTTTCACTGGCCCTGCTAGTTCTGAGCTGATTGGACCAACACTCTGTATAGGGTCACCTCCACAAATTTGTGCAATTAAATTCTCTCGCTGTGATTTGAGTGAGGGGAAACAACACATGATGGGTATGATATGGAAGCCCCCCTGAAGAAGGGCTTATGCCCAAAACATCGATTCTCCTGTTCCCTGGATGCTGCCTGACCTGCTGCGCTTTTCCAGCAACACATTTTCAGCTCTATTACCTTCCACCCTATCACTAACTTCTCCTTTTGATCCATATCCCTCTCTCGCCTGCCTTTGATTTCTCTGGAACTGGTACATTTCAAACTTTAGCTGTACAGCACAGAAACACAACCTTGAGTCAAACTCGTCTGATCTGGCCAGATATCCTGACTGGGTATAGGAATAGGAAGGGTTTAGAGGGATATGGGCCAAGTGCTGGCAAATGGGACTAGATTAGGTTCGGACACCTGGTCGGCATTGACAAGTTGGACTTAAGGGTTTGTTTCTGTGCTGTAGATCACTATGTTTCTATAAATTTAGTCCCATTTGTCAGCATTTGGCCCATATCCTTCGATACCCTTCCTATTCATATACCCATTCAGATGCCTTTTAAATGCTATAATTGTACCAGCCTCCACCACTTCCTCTGGCAGCTTGTTCCATACACGCACCATCCTCTGTGTGAAAACGTTGCACCTTAGATCCCTTTTAAATCTTTCCCTCTCACCTCAAACTTATGCTCCCTAGTTTTGGACTTTTGCTAATCACCTTATCAATGCCTGCCATGATTTCATAAACTTCTATAATGTCACCCCTCAGCCTCTGAAGCTCCAGGGAAAATAGCCCCAGCCAGTTTCTCCCAGTTCTGATGAAAGAGACTGAAATTGACCTGAAATGTTAATCCTTTCTCTTTCTCCACAGCTGCGGCCAGCCCTGCTGAGAATTTCCAGCATTTTTGATTTCCATGACTGACATGTTTCGTTTAAATTCCAGACTTTGTCAAATCCAATGCTGCAGGTTGTCTCAGCCAGAAGGATGGTTTTAAGCAATACTGCACAGGTGTCTACAACCTAATTATATCAAGGAAGGAATACATTACAGTGTTAATAAAATTAATTGATTTTCCCACTGTTAGCTTGCAAGTGAATATGATCTAACTTTGTAATGGAAACATCACAGCAGCAGGCAGTTTTGAATTCTGTGCAGAATATCTGACATTAAATGATTTCTATATTAGAACTGACCTTACCAGCCTCTTGTGTAGTTTTTTTTTAATGCGACTGTAAAAATTGAGTGTGGATTGTTTCTTGAAGGTTACATGTCATGTCTGCATGGGTAAATCGCATTTGAAGCTCAGAAACTGATTGTACTGATATCGAAGATGTCTGCCACTGAGTCACCTCTGTCACAACATCTGGTTCCATCACAGTACCCAGCACGGAACAGGGTATTATTCAGATTGAAATGCCATTAACAAGGAGGAAATTAGAAAGAAAACAAGTGATCAGCACACTAGAAATAAAATGTCTGTTGAATGTATGTTCTTTAGAATTGAACAATTCCTAATCAATATTTTGATTGGTGATCAATTAATTGTTCAATAATCAGCAATTTAATGAAATACTACATCGTCAGTCAAAGTTGGCGAGCAACAAGTTAAAATATGGTTCTTTATTTAGTAATCCACTAACAATAAAGCTTTTCTCAAAAATCAATGGAATGGTTTGCCAAACAGAGTCTTCCTCAAACAATCGGTGTTCAATTAACAGCTTCACATCGCCGCCCAACTCCAAATGACCCTCAAAGATCCCTCTGGCTTCACTTCGAATGTAACAAGATAACCTCCTCTTCACTCTCCCTTTGATTTCAATCACTGCAAAAAAAAAACTACTTTGAATTGTGGTGTAAGTAAAGATTTTCAATTCTAATTCATTTTTAATCCGCACGTTCCATCCTAATAAAGCTTTCAATACAATAACTCTTCTGATGCTTTTGGTTCTGGTGACAAGTTGCTAAATGTTTCCAACAATCATTAAAAGTATATTTTTTTAAAAAATGGAACTAATGAGTTTGTAATGAATTTGACATGCAATCCTACATTTTAATTGTCAGTTTTATTAACTAGAAGCTGAAGTGTGCAATTTCCAAAAGCTTCTGCCAGAGCTTATTAAATAATTCATTCAGCAAATCAAAAGCAACAGCAAACACTTAACAAAATAAATTTTTAAATAAAAGTAATTGCATTCTGAAATGTGAGGTGTTTGGTAGTGGGTTGTCTTCATGTTGGCAGAATGTTATTAGGGCTATTACCCTCTGTGTTAGCACTGACACTAATAGTGATTCTGCCTGCTATGGTAGCAGACACATATTCCAATGACACACTGTAACAAGGGATTATGTACCTTCAGAAACGTATTAAAATGCTAATTGAAATGAGGCTTCAGTGTAAAAGAAGTGCCACTGGCTAAAATAATGGGATGGAATTCATAAAAGCAATTCAGCTGATTATGAGCCATTTAAAAAGAAAATAAATCATGGATAGGGTCCTTACTGAAAGTATGCACTCACAGTTTCATTCAGGTTATAGTTTCTAGTCTTTGGGCGCGTGAATTGGGTATACAATAAATGATTGCAAGTCTGTTTGATTTCTCATTTCATTGTTAAATTCCCTTTATCTGAAGGCAATGAGATTTTTTGAAAAATGCACAAATCTCTTTTCAGTTACACAGAGCCTTGGTTACATTCTGCTTATTGAAATCAAGCAAAGGGAGATTTTGATGGAGCTGTATATAATGTTAGCTAAGCCACAGCTGGAATACCGTGTGCAGTTCAGATCCCCACACATAGAAAGGACGTGTGTTACCCTAAAGAAGTTGCTAGGAAGATTCACCAGGATGTTCCCTGGACTGGAGTAATTCAGCAATAGGGAAGACTAGATAGATTGGGAGTGCTTTCCTCAGAGCAGAGATAGCTGAGGGGCCTCTGACTGAGGTGCATAAAGTTATGAGGGGCATCAATATGTAGATAGAGAGAAGCTACTCCCTTTAGTAAAGGGAATAATCAGCTTGAGGATGAGTAATGTGAGGTTTGGAGGGGAAGTTGACAAATATTTTTTCACAAAGTGAGTGGTGGGTCTCTGGAACTCACTACTAAAATGGATGGCAGATGCAGAAACTGTCAGAGCATTTAACAGATATTTAGATAGGCAATTAAAGTGTCAAGTATTGTGAAAATGGGATTAGAATAGTAAGAAACTTGATGGTTTAATGGACTGAAGGGCCTTTTCCCATACTGTAAAAGCTTTATCACTCTCTGTCATTCAGGAACAGTTAGCTGGCCTTGGAAGGGGGGCAGAGTCAATTATTCAAAATGATACCCGAGCTTTGTTAAATCATGAAGAGATGTCACAAAGTCCTAGACTGGAGTTCATTCAGTTTAGAGGACTGTTTGAGATTTATAAAGAAAAATGTTGAGTTACAAATAAATTATTTTGTGGGAAAATCCAGGACAGAAGAGTTTAATCTTAAAATTAGAGCTGATGCATTTAAAACAGAATGTTTCCTGTACAAAAAAAAGTGGACATGTGAAATGCTGTCATTTAATTAATTAGTAATCACTCACTCTAGATGTTGGGGACCAATTTGCAAAACTGTGGTTGATAGTCTTTTTTGTTATTTGAAATTACCCTGGAATATGGAGCAACGTGATGGATTGGCGATTTGCCAATTATATAGCGCAACAGGCTTGAAGGGCTGAATGGTCTACTTTTATTCCTATGTTTTTACGTCACTGGGGCAAGATGGTGCTTGTTGCAAGGTGTTGTCTCTCCATGAATCAGAACCTTGCGGTAGTTACCCCTCACCATGGTGGAATGTGTGATTTTTAACCAAATAATTAATATCTGCAAAAGGTCAGCATCTTTTAAGATTTTTGTGGTTATACTGTGTAATATTAACTGATATTTTATATTCAATATTGTATTATATTATCATATAGAATCCCATCCATTGATTGAATAATGTGAGGATCAGGTGACTAGGGAGAATCAGCTCTCTCTTTTTAACCCTCTCTCAGTTTCAACAAGTACTTCCTTGTTAATATGCAACCACTGCACTTCCATTTAAATGTAATTAATTTACTCAAAATAAAGGAGACAAATTATAAGAGAACATAGGGATAGGAGTAGGCCATTCAGCCCCTCAATCTTGTTCTACCATTCGAAGAGATCATGGCTGATTTGTGGCCTAATTGCAGAGCTGATCTATATCTCTTAATATCTTTGCTTAACAATAACTTACCTGTGAGGAGAAAGTGAGGACTGCAGATGTTGGCGATCAGAGCTGAAAATGTGTTGCTGGAAAAGCGCAGCAGGTCAGGCAGCATCCAAGGTTTGCAAAATCATGGGTGGACTGGATGGAATAGTTAGGATGAAGCTGTTCCCACTTGTTGAGGGAAAAAGAATGAAAGGGCATAGATTAAAAATGATATGGTGTGAGGGAAGAAAACATTTTCACGCAGCAAGTGGCTAGGATCTGGAATGTGAACGAAGCAGATTCAGTTGAGGCACTGAAGAGGGCATTGAATGATTATTTAGATAGAAATGATGGGCTGAATAGCCTCATTTTGCAACATAATAGTTCTGTGATTCTGAAGTCAGCATTAAGAAATTTATATTCTATTTATTTGATAACTGTGTAATAGTTTTACATATCGGGAGATGGATTACTTGCAAAGTACTTATTTTTGAAGGACAATGCAACAAAACAGATAGACAAAAACAAAGAGTTGGTGACAGGAACCTAGAAACCCTCTCTCCTTGTCTCCCAAAGTCAACGTTGGGTGCTTGATAAAAAAGCAACGTGGGACAACAAATAATTAATGAGATTTCAAGTTCTATAACCTGCATCAGTTCTGCAGAATGTGAGTCAACATGAAACAATTGATATCAGATTGGAAGTCTAATACCGAAAGATGCTAAAGATTTCCTTAAAAATTGCACAGCATATTTTTCCTGATCGTATCCTACTCTATTACACTTACTTATTTTCAAACCTATTACATGTGTTTGTGTGGGTGCATTTGATATTGTGTTTCCATTATTTTTCTCATGGTTAGTTGATAAGAAAATTCCTCTTTCTTAATCAAAAGGCGAATGGAATGCTGGTGTTTATATTTAGAGGGCTGGAGTATAAGGATGCAGATGTTATGCTGCAGTTATAGAAAACCCTGGTTAGCCCTTATTAGAATACTGTGAGCAGATCTGGGCACCGCCTCTTAGGAAGGACAGATTGGCTTTGGAGGGAGTACAATGGATATTTACAAGAGTGATACCTGAACTTCAGGGGTTAAGTTATTAGGAGAGGTTAGACAAATGTAGTCTGTTTTCTCTAGAATTAAGAAGGTTAAGGGATGATCTGATTGAAGTCTTCAAGGTCTTAACAGGAAAAGACAGGATACATAATAATAAACTGTTTCCATTGTTTGGCAATTCTGGAACTAAGGAACATAGTCTGAGAATTAGGACCAGACCATTCAGGAGAGATGTTAGGAGGCAATTCTACACACAAAGGGTGGAAGATGTTTGGAGCTCTCTTCCACAGACATCATTGGATGCAGCATCAGATGTTAATTTTAAACCTGAGACAGATAAGTTATTGCTGAAAATGTGTTGCTGGAAAAGCGCAGCAGGTCAGGCAGCATCCAAGGAGTGTAGATGAGCAGAGAGAGCTCGGTTTCCGTGTACATAGATCTCTGAAAGTTGCCACCCAGGTTGATTGGGTTGTTAAGAAGGCATACAGTGTGTTAGCTATTATTGGTGGAGGGATTGAGTTTCAGAGCCATACTGCATAGCCATACTTCAGAGCCATGAGGTCATACTGCAGCTGTACAAAACTCTGGTGTGGCCACACTTGGAGTATTGCATACAGTTCTGGTCGCCGCATTATAGGAAGGATGTGGAAGCTTTGGAAAGGGTTCAGAGGAGGTTCACCAAGATGTTGCCTGGTATGGAGGGAAGGTCTTACGAGGAAAGGCTGAGGGACTTGAGGCTGTTTTTGTTTGAGAGAAGAAGGTTGAGAGGTGACTTAATTGATAATCAGAGCTTTCGATAGGGTGGACAGTGAGAGCCTTTTTCGTCGAATAGTGGTGGCTAGCACAATGGGACATAACTTTAAATTGAAGGGTGATAGATATAGGACAGATGTCAGAGGTAGTTTCTTTACTCAGAGAGTAGTAGGGGCATGGAACGCACAGCCTGCAAAAGCAGTAGACTCGCCAACTTTAAGGGCATTTAAAAGGCCATTGGATAGTTATAGTGAAGAAAATGAAATTGTAAGGAGATTGGTTTCATAGGTCAGCACAACATCGGGGGCGATATACAGCCTGAACTGCGCTATAATGTTCTATGTTCTCTCTCGCTCAGCCCCAAGGGATAGAAATGACTTGCACCTCCTGGTTCTTAAAACATGTTTTAGATTGTGACTCACCAGATCAGAGGAGCTGTCTGACATCAGGCTGGTGTACAACTTCTTCTGACAGTTCAGTTATCCAAGTTCAATCAGTGTCCAATTATTGCAGTTAGAAAAAAAAAATATCTTCAGGAGTTTGCAGAGATAATTTAGTGGAACGTAGAGAAGTTAAAAGCTTGAAAGTTAGCTTTTGCTTATCTCACAGTACCAATTGGTTAATTCAAGATAAAGGCTGTTTTCTCTGCTCACAGATCTTCCCAACCTCATGTGTATCAGATGTCAATAAATCCAGGTGATAAAGGTTCCGTCATCATTGGGTGTAAGAGATCTGAGATTGTTGGTGGCGTCCCAATCAAAGTAATTCTACTTTTTCTTTTGAAAAATCCTATCCAACAAATTTCACCTAACCACTGAGCAACTCAACAGTAAATCGAATTAGAAAGACAGCTAGAACTCACCGGAGAAAAAACAGAAATGGTTGGAGAAACTCCACCGCTCTGACAGCATCTGTGGAATGAAAGCAGGGTTAATATTTTGGAGTCTAGTGACCCATTTTCAAAACTGCGATATTACCTCTGTTTTCTATCCACAGCTGCAGCCAATCCTGTTGAGTTTCTCCAGCAATTTCTGCTTCATGTCTTCAGCACCCCGCAGTTCTTTCTTTTGTTTTATTTAAAATTCCCTTGAAATTGGTGGATGCAATAAGTCAGCTACATAGATTCTGAATTTGGGGTGAGCAGTGGAAAATGTTGCCTGTTGGTGTTTGAGCAAGTGAGCTGCTTACTTGATGTCTATATGGCCTGTTAGATTTTATCAGAGGGCAGTTAAGAATTGATTACATTTCTCTGAGCTCAGAGTCACATATAGGCCAGACCAGATTAAAGATATCATTTGGGATTTTTACAACAATCTAGTGTTTTCAGTTGGTCACCCAGCAATGTATTTTTTCTTTAAAAGCACATTTATTTAGTTGAGGTAAAATTCCTCAGCAGTAATGATGGAATTTGAACTTTGACCCTCGTGGAATTCAGCTCGCTGGGATAATGCACAGCAACTTAACCATTATGCCACTTTCCATAGAAACATGCTTTTTTCTGACGTGTTCTGAATGTTAATGTTTATTTCACTATTGTAAGGTGTGGACTGAGAAAAGAAAGTAACTATTTGCACACTAAGCAACATGTGTCACTTTACAATTCATAGGAAGGAAATACAAACTCTAAATCAATTTGACTGTACTGCAGTCAAATGTGTACTAAGATGATAATTCAATAGTTAGATATACGAATGGAACTTGAATAAGAAACTAAAAGTGTAAGGAGTATTACAATGAACATTCAGACAGTCTATGTGTGCACATGAAATAAAGTCATCTCCATTGTAACTTTTGTAATATTTGTTTAAGTTAAATCTATTGCATCATGAGAGGTCTTTTAGCCTGAGATATGGCACTATCTAATGTACTGGTGGATGAAATGATTAACATTTTCCACCTGAATGTAAAAGCTTAACCAAAATCACCATAGAGGCATGAACACCAAATTGAAGCCAGTATTCTGGTGAGGTACCAAAGGGATGCTGCATTGGTGGAGGTACAATCATTTAGCTGAGACAGGCTCAGTCTATCCTTTCAGGTGGACTTGTAAGATCCCACAGCAATAATCTGAACAAGAATAGAAAAGGTATCTCTTATGTTCTGCCCATTATTTATTCTCTGGAAATTATCAGAAAAAATAGATGATCTGCTCATTATCAACTTGGTAATGAAGGATACAATAGAAATGCAATGTTTCTTTTGTCTCTTACTGTATGAACTGTGAACATAGTCCTTCGAAATAGCTCCATCTTTTGTCTTAACCAAAGAATGAACTCATTGAAGATACAGAATGAACTCGACACTCAATGATTTCAATAAATGGAATTCATGCCCAAGAACATCCTGATCTGTCTGCCTGAATCATTTCCACAAAGGCACAGAATCCTGCTACAGCATAGAATTTAGCCATTCAGCATTTCAATCCTGTGCCAGCCCACTGCTAGAGCTATTCAATTAACCCTGCTCACCCTGCATCTTTTCCTGAGTTTATTATTTGCTACCCCCTTTCTCAGATGTCTTTCGAATTTCCTTTTGAAAGTTGCTGTTAAATCTGCTTCCACGATCCTGTCAGACAACATATTCCAATCATGGCAATTCACTATGTTAAAAAAAACACTTCATGCAAGTTGTGTTTTTGTTCATTTTACCAATTGCCAATTGAACCCCAATTCATTTTACCAATTACCAATGGAATCCCAATTTATTTTTTGGTTTTCGAACAAAACAGCTACTTTTCAATGTGATTCCACAATTAGACATCATTTGGTGAACAACTCGGAGTGTGCTAATAGCTACACTAACAATTAATTTACATTATCAATTGAACCCATAATGTGGATTTTTCATGCTCAGGAGCTTGATTCTTGCTTTTGTTTTTCCTTTTTGCTTTTCTGTGTCAATGCCTCATCCAACACAAGGTAACTTGTTCACCATGCAACATCTTTTTCTTGAACATTGCTGCCACTGCTGATATTTGGTATTGTGGTGCCTTGTTCTGCTGAGTGAAAGATAAAATGCTTTGGCAACATGTCTCTCTTTCAGCAATAGACTACAATCCGTCCCTTCTAATTGACCCAGCTGACCCATGATAAATTTACAGCCCAGCGTCTTGCAAGGCAATTATTAAATAAACTCAGAGTTACATTTCCAACAAGTGTGAGTGTAACATACTGTCCATTCCATGCAGCTGTACAAGGTGCAAGTGAAACTACATCTGAATGAATAAATGAATGAATTAAATTGATTGTCACGTGTACAGAGACAAAGTGAAAAGCTTTGTCTTGTGAGCAGTACAGGCAGGTCACAGAGTTAAGTAACATAGATAAGTAAATAATAGGCAAACAGCGGCAAAAACAAAAACACAGGTACAGGTGATTGTTAAGAGTTTGTGATTCCATTCGGTATTCTAACAACAGTAGGGTAGAAACTGTTTTGAAACCGGCTGGTGCGTGTGTTCAGGCTTCTGTACCTTCTCCCTGATGGTAGAGGTTGTAGAAAAACATTGCCAGGGTGGGATGGATCTTTGAGAATGCTGGCAGCCTTTCCTTGACAGCGGGCCTGGTCGGTGGTTTCTACAGATGGGAGTTTGGCCTTTGTGATTGTCCGGGCCGAGTTCACCACTCTCTGGAACCATCTCCAATCTTGAATGGTACAGTTTCCATACCAGGTAGTGATACATTCAGACAGAATGCTCTCGATGGTGCACCATTCAGACAGAATGCTCTTGATGGCAAGGATATTCGTTATCATGCCATATCTCCTCAGTTGCCTGAGGAAGAAGACATTGTTGGGCCTTTGTAACCAGTGTGTCCACATGAAGAGTCCAAAAAAGCTTGTTGTGGATGACCACTCCCAGGAGCTTGACGCTCTCCACTCGTTCCACCTCTGTGCTGTTAATGTATAGGGGGGAATGAGTAACATCCCGCCGAAATCAATAATGAGTTCCTTGGTTTTGTCAGCATTGAGAGCTAAGTTGTTTGCAGAGCACCATTTTTTCAAGACTTCCACCTCTCGTCTGTAGTCTGTTTTGTCACCATCTGAGATTTGACCGATTATGATGGTATCATCAGTAAACTTGTAAACGATACTAATCTGGTATTTGGCAATGCTGTCATGAGTATACAGTGAGTACAGTAGGGGGGCTCCTGTGTTGCGTGTTGGTGAAGATGAAATATTGTCCCCAGTCTTCACTGATTATGGCCTGTGAGTCAGGAAGCTGAGGATCCAGTTGCAGAGAGTGGGGCTTAGTCTAAGATCACTAAGATCCTGAAGAAGGGCTAATGCCCGAAACGTCGATTCTCCTGTTCCCTAGATGCTGCCTGACCTGCTGCGCTTTTCCAGCAACACATTTCCATCTCTGATCTCCAGCATCTGCAGACCTCACTTTCTCCTCTAAGATCACTAAGTTTAGTAATCAGTCTTGAGGGGATTGAGGGGATCTGGAGTATTGTGAATAGTTCTGGTCCCCCTATTTAAGAAAACATACCATTTCATTGGAGGTAGTTGAGAGAAGGTTCACTCGAATGATCCCTGGTATGGAGGGATTGTCTTATGAGCAAAGGCTAAACAGGTTGGGATTCTACTCACTAGAGTTTAGAAGAATCAGAGATGATCTCATTTAAAGGATTATTTATGGGCTTGACAGGGTCAATGCTGAAATGATGTTTCCCCTCATGGGAGAGTCTAGGACCAGAGAGCACAGTCTCAGAATAAAGAGGCACAAATTTAAGAGTGAGATCCGGATGAATTTCTTCTCTCTGAGGATTTGTGAGTCTTTGGAACTCCTTGTCACAGAGAGCTGTGGGGGCAGAGTCCTTGTGTATATTTAAGGTTGAGATAGATAGATCTTTGATCAGTCGAGAAATCGAGGACAATGGGGAATGGGCAGGAAATATAGACATGAGGAATGTTGGATTAGCCATGATCCTGTTGAATAGCAGAGGAGGCTCAAGGGGCTGAATAGCCTCCCTCTTCTGCTTTCATGACCTTATGTTTTACAGCTGGCATGACACAAGCTGATGATCATATTTCACAAGATTGGCCTGCCGATTGTGGCATTGACTCCTGGAAGGTCAGGGGCCGACACAGCCAGTAAGTAAATGACAGGAAATTCTGTCAAGAATATTAGCTTCTGATTGACTCCCTGATCATGGTGATCTTCTCAAGAGCCGAGTCCAAATTTTTGGACTCACAACAGCACTCTAAACATTGACCCTCTAAGTTACAGTTCCTTGACTTATTATTAGGGGAATTGTCACAATTCATAAATCAGATGCAAGGGAGTTGAGCTACAGGAAAAGCTGTCAAGATTAGAGTGGTGCAGGAAATGTACAGCAGATCAGGTGGCAACCAAGGAACAGGAAAATCAACATTTTGGGCAGGAACCCTTCATCCTGAGGAGCACTGGTTATGGAGGTGGGTGTATAAAAGTTGTTGTGCTTACAGTTTTTGATGTTTGAAATGGTGTAGAAATACTGCTTGTTGAGAGTATGAATTCTTCTTAGGATATAGTACAGAAGGGGTCCTTTGCAGTTCTGAGAGAGGGTGGCTCTCAGTTGAGACATAGCTGACTGTAAAGAGGTTAGGTGGTGGTGCATGGCTGCGAGTGTGGAGCGGAGGATTGGGAAGGAGAACCGTTGCTGGTGGTTTTGAATCTGTAGTCTGTACTGGTTTTCCTGTTCAGATCCAAACTGTGCTGGTTTGAATGTAGTCCGGAATCCAAGTGGGATCAGTTGGTTGCGGAGGCAGGCACTGAGGAAGCAAATGTGGCTGTAGTAGCAAGTCTGTTTCAGGACATGGTTGAAGAACTTCAGGGTAGAGGAGATGACCTGGGGGTTGCAGTGAGAGAGAGACTCATTGAGATCTTTGTAGAGAGAGGAGGAGAACTTCTTCAAGGTAGGCATCCTTGGAAGAGAATTCACAGTAAGGTTAAAATCAATGAGGTGAAAGTGAGGACTGCAGATGCTGAAGATTAGAGTCAAGATTAGAGTGGTGCTGGAAATGCACAGCAGGTCAGGCAGCATCCGAGAAGCAGGAATATCGACGTTCATCCCAAGACCGCAAGAAACTACAGAGTCGTGCGCACAGCCCAGCCCATCACACAAACCAGCCTTCCACCCACTGACTCCATCTACACTTCCAACTGCCTTGGGAAAGCATCCAACATAATACTCTCTTCCACCTTTGTCTGTCAGGCAGAAGATATAAAAGTTTCTGTACATGTACAAACAGATTCAAGAACACTTCACCCCACTGTTATCAGTCTTCTGAATGGACCTCTCGAATTTTAAATTTAATGTTGATCTCGCTTTCTGTGCAACTTCTCTGCAGCTGTAACGTTGCATTCCTCGCTTTGTTCAATCACCATTGGCACTTTGTATGGTGTGACCTGCCTGTACTGCACATAAAACAAAATGTTTTACTGGCCTGACCTGCTGCGCTTTTCCAGCAACACATTTTTCAGCTCTGATCTCCAGCATCTGCAGTCCTCACTTTCTCCTACATGTGAGAATAATCAATCAAATCATGAACCCAAGGGACAGTGGTAATGTCACATTTGGAAAGGGCATTTTGCTCCTGTAAAGAACATCAATTCACCAAAAGAATTCAGAACTGCACAGCAATGCTCCAATAAGGGGGAGCACCCCACCCCCTGCCAAGCCCTTTCCTCCCATACTGAAGATAAAACACTCTTGAATTATAAGCTGACTCTGGAGTATGAGTCGTCTTTACTCTGTGCAGTGCTGGGACCCTAACTGGGTCCAGAACTGAATTGCCCCCATTACATCACTTAACATTAGGGGTCTTTGACACCTTCCTATACTTGGAATTTAGGCCTGATCTGGGGTGGGTGAAGACCTGACAGAACTGGGTTAGACCTCACAATGCAGAGCGGTTTGTTGGAAACCCCTCTATGCTTTCTGTTCTCCTCCCTTCCAAAACAAAGATTTTAACACTTAAAATTAAAATGCAGCATTCTGCACAGCTCTAAACCATCTGAAAGAAAATATATTAATCCCCCATTCAGAAATTACCTCAAGCCATTGTGTCCTGCTATTTTGATGCACACTTCAGAGTTTAAGAACATTGATATTCAGGCCATTTTACAGCAGTGTTTTCTCTGAGATATCATTATTACTTCTGAAACTGTTTGCTGTTTGGACGAGACTTATTTTCTCTGATAGAAAGTGACAAATATAGCTTATTGAATCACACCATGGTTTCTATCCGACATTAATGCTATCTGAGTAAGGGAAGGCAGAAACCAGTGAATAACCTGCAGGAGTTGTTGCAAGCTGTTGTGTATTGGTTTACTCTCAATACTGAGTCTGAGTTGTTCAATGAATATGGGAGAAATTCTAAAAATTATAATATGAAACAGAATTTTTGAGATGGCATATAGATTTAACCTTTGAAGTATTGCATCTTATTCAGAATAATGTTAAAATTGCAAGGTTTGAAATGATCCTTGGAAGGCCTCCTGTATGATTTAATGATGCGTGTGCGTAAGAACTTGTTGAACTGTGGTTTTAATTCTAGCCATTGGCTTGATTGATGTTGCATTTTTAATTTCCCAGTTTTTTTCCTCTGAACCCCTCAATATGTAAGGTAACGTCTTCATTGTATTTCCAGACCATAGGACTGCTCTCTTATTAGAGAGAGATGACTGATGATGGTTTAACCTGAGGGTCACCATGCCTAAGGTGAGGGGAGAGGTTGAGAAGGAGAGCCTTTCATGGTAACCTCAGCCGGTGTGGGAATGAACCCCCGCTGTTGACACTACTCTCCATCCAGCCAATTGAGCTAAATAATACCAAAGAGAAATGCAGATGGATGCAATGGGGACAATTTCAACAATAGTGGTCAGGTGGAAATCCCACAAAATTGGTCAATTTCAATGAAGAGTAAAATCGGGTGGCATTGTGAAAAAACAGCATTAGCTCCAAATCATTTTGTTTTCCCACATGAGATTCAAATTATAATTCCCTTTTTTAAAATCCCTCCAACAGGTACTATGCGCACTCTGAGTAATGCCCTTGAGTCAGATGCTGAACAGTTTTACGGACAGGATCGATTTGAGCACTGTTTGTCTGCACTGAACTCAGTGTGAGAGTTTTGGAGTTACCTTATTTAGCACTGCACCCAATTTCATGATATTCAGTGATCTCAGTTTGTATGACCTCGGCTGGGTCTGTTGCAGACACAGATGGCACCCTCTTGAGCTTCAGATCATTTGTGTCCTTGGAAGCTTCAAACTGTGAGAAGCTATTTCACTTCTGTCCTTGGCATGCCTGAGTTCTTTCACACCTATAACTGATAACAGAAGCATACAAGAAATTGCTTGGCTTGGTAGTGGATTCTAACTGTATTACACAATTTGTTCAAAATATTCAATCCAGATTTCATGCTAACCTTTTTTCCCACTACATTCCCATCCCGACTCCCCTCTCCCTACAACCAGTTTGCAGGAGCATTGTGATGCTCCTCCGATAACTTTCCCTTGAAGAAATTGAAAGTGGATTCTGTTCTGATCTACTGTCCTCTGGTACCTCATTCTCCTTCCTAACTTCAAATGGATGCTGGCTCATTTTCCTTTCTGTTGGTCTACTGGAGGGTTGGGTGGGGGCCTTGGTGGGTCATGCGGGTGATGACAAGGCTATGAAACCATGTTATCTGCCTGGAACAGTTGGCCACTTCCTTGCTTCTGAGTTAGAAGGCTGAGGAGTCAAATGCCATTCCAGAAACTTCAGGATAAAATTCAGGCTCTTTCACCCAGGGTGATGCTGAGAAGCAACTCTACTGTTGGATGAAGCAACAAAATGAGCTATAAAATGAAGGTCCTATCTGCTGGCTCAGGTGGAGGTGAAAGATCCAAGGCCCAATTGCAAGCATGGACGGGGGAGTTTTTGCTGTGGCCCTGTTTAGTATCTATCCCTCAGTGAACCACTGAAGAAACAGATTATCTAGTCAAAATATCACTTTAGTTTCTCTGAGCTTGCTGTGCACAATTTAGGTGCTATATTTCCAATATTAGACAGTGCTACACTTCAAAGGTTCTTGATAGTTCGTGATTGTCACCACTTAACCTGTGTTGCATGAGGATGCACATTCTGTGTTTTATTTTTGGATGAACTTCTATTTAGCTTCAGATTAAATAATAATTGCTGAACTACGATTTCCCCAGGTTGTCCAACTCTCTCAGGCTGAATGGTAACCATCAACTTCTACATTTTTCAGCTGAAGCTAAGTACAGTCCCTGTCAGAGTGGCATTTTTTCTGCAAACTGAATTAGAAAGTCTTTTAGGGGATGACTTTGATCAGCATTTATCAAGATTAGAGTGGTGCTGGAAAAGCACAACAGGTCAGGCAGCATCTGAGGAGCAGGAAGATTGACGTTTCGGGGAGAAGTCCTTCATCAGGAATGCTGATGAAGGGCTCCTGCCTGAAACGTTGATTTTCCTGCTCCTCAGATGCTGGTTGACTTGCTGTGCTTTTCCAGCACCACTCTAATCTTGACTCTGATCTCCAGCATCTGCAGTCCTCACTTTCGCCTATTTGATCGGTATTTGTCAGGGCATATTGTCCATGCTGTACCTACACCAATATTTCCTGGCATGACAAGAGGACTTTATCCAGGTTTGTTTTGAGTTGCCTCCCTGAATTTTCTCAACTTTACTCTTGAAGACTTGAAGAGTATTTCTGTAAGAACTATTTTGTCTTTTAATATCGCATTCAAACTTTCAGTTTTCAGATTAGATTTACATTGTAGAATCAACTGTTCAAAAATATGGCTCCAGCACATTTGATGTCTATTAATGTTTCTTTTTCACCAGGGATGCTAAATCAGGGACACAATCCCTGACTGTGTTTTTCTGCAGGGTCAATTAAATCAATGGAATTACCTTTGTGTTTTCATCAGCTGAGCTCAGCAAATGTCACACAGACCAGACACCAAACTGTTGTGATCTCCTGGCTCACTTAATCATTACCTACTTAATCATTTGGGGAGTTCTCTGTTCCTGTTAATCTAACACTTCACTGACTTTCATTCCCCTTAAATGTGATAATACGGCTGCGAATGTTTTTTTTCAAATTCCTGCGAGAGTGACGCACAGATAGACTTGAGGCATTTTTCTGGTGTGTCTTTTCAGGTTCCTTAAAATAAACTGTCTCCTGGGTGGTGCTAATGTAAGAAGACAGAGCTTTATATCTGGAATTTGCCAGAATACTTCATTTATCATGATCTCACTGCATAGAGACAAATTTGTATATTATTAGGAGCTTGTTACAATCTAATTCATTTATGCTCTGATCAGTGATACTGATGTAAAAGTAATTTCACACAGATTCACAGAATTTGTTTTGAAAAAAGCAATGCAAAGTCGTGAATATCATCACTTGCTGCTGGTGGGAACTTTCTGGTTTCATTAGACCCTCACATTCAGCCCTGGATGAGAAAAGATATCGGGATTAAGATGAATTAGATAAAAGGGGACATTTGACAAATGTTGGTTTGCAAAATGCGAACAAGAGCCAGGCTAAATATCCTAATTTCAGGGACAGGTGACAAGGGAAATGAGAGAGGAACAAGATGTGTGTACGAGCTGATGACAGGACTAAAAGGGAATTCAAAAGCCTTAGATAAATTTACAGATTAGGGCAAGGACATAAAAGGATGTACACAGAGTGTAGGCAGCAGGACCTAGCCAAGCTATTAGCTGTTCAGATTGCATTTATCCTCACAGAGGAAGCAATGTTGCCAAAGTCAAAGTGAAGAGGAAGTCGATGAGAAACTGGGTGGGCTATAAAATGATTATATCGTCAACTCTTCCCATGGTTCAGTTACAATTTCTTGCTGCTGAGCAGGAAAGGAAAATAAAATCGGCAGAAAATGTTGATTCATGGTATTGCACAACACAGGAGGAAAGCATGTGTCTCTGCTGCTAAGCCTATCCAATGTGTTGCACTCCCCTGCTCTTTCTCCATGGCACTGCACATTTTTCTAAAGCGAAAGCAATTCCTTTTCAAAGATTAATGTTGTGCATTTCTGTACATTCCCTTTGTTCTTTTAGACATTTGCTTTAAAAACAATCTTTTGATTGCGCACGAAAAATTTCTTCTTTACCACCTGAATCATTGCTTGCTTCAGTCATATGCAGGAGCATTAACATTGCACAGGATTGTAATCCAATAAAAGGTTGGTTAGCTCAGTTGGCTGGATGGCTGGTTTATGATGCCTAGGTTAATTCCTGCACTGGCTGAGGACACAATGCATGTCCCACCTTCTCAACCTCACCTACCACCTGGAGTGTAGTGACCTTTGGGTCTAACTTACTACCCATCTTTTTTTGTGCTAATGAGAGATTGGGACTAAGTATGATTTTTACCTTTATTCTATTCTTAAGTGAAGCTGTGCGTTTTCTGTACCTAAATCCTATTGAACAATTCGTTATTCTCCTCTGTTACAGTGAACAAATATATCTTTAAGATATACCTTTGAAACTTTATACTGTCCCGATCCAAACAGCGACCATATTTTAAACTGCTAGTGACTGCACAGTTTATGAATACTAACAGACTCAGTCATGAAAAGCACATGGTGAAGACATCCTTAGTCAAGTATGAAAGTGTATTCTTCAGTATATCAATGCACCACATTCTGATATAAATATTTATTTGCACATCAGAACACGTAGATTCATTAATCAGTGAAGACAAGATCAACCTTTGTTGTGGTTCTGTTCGCCGAGCTGGGAATTTGTCTTGCAGACGTTTTGTCCCCTGTCTAGGTGACATCCTCAGTGCTTGGGAGCCTCCTGTGAAGCGCTTCTGTGATCTTTCCTCCGGCATTTGTAGTGGTTTGAATCTGCTGCTTCCGGTTGTCAGTTCCAGTTGTCCGTTGCAGTGGTCAGTATATTGGGTCCAGATCGATGTGCTTATTGATTGAATCTGTGGATGAGTGCCATGCCTCTAGGAATTCCCTGGCTGTTCTCTGTTTGGCTTGTCCTATAATAGTAGTGTTGTCCCAGTCGAATTCATGTTGCTTGTCATCTGCGTGTGTGGCTACTAAGGATAGCTGGTCATGTCATTTCGTGGCTGGTTGGTGTTTGCCTGTGACCTGTGGATGGCCCCTCCATTGATGCCAACAATGTCGTCCATGCCCCATTAGTGCTGTATTATCCACAACTTACAGACAGGAGCCAATGGTCTCCTAATGATTATACCTCTGGACTAAACACTCCAGAGTGGAATTCCTTGGAGCAGAGGAGATTGGAGGGGTGAGGGTGTGGGGTATGAAATCATGATAGAGATGTGAAGATATGTAAAAATATGAAGGAGATAGATCGGGTAAGCAGGAAGAATCTTCCCCTTGGTGGAGAGACCAATGGCTGAGGTTGTAGATTTAATGTAAGAGCTGGAAGGTTTAGAGGAGAGGTGAGGAAAAACATTGTCACCCAGAGGGTGGTGGGATCCAGGAACTCACTGCCTGTAGGGGTGGGAGAGGCAGAAACCCTCATCACATTGAAGAAGGATATTGGATATGCACTTGTGGTGACAAGGCTATGGGCTAAGTGCTGGGAAATGGGATTAGAATCGTTAAATGCTTATTTTTTGACCAGCATAGAATCAAAGGGCTGAAGATTTCTTTGACTGCGACTAATGTCCTTGGAGCATGAGCTTGAATTACACTAGAGCGGAGGGCGTAGTGTGAAGGTAACAAAAATCTGGGATAGAGGAAAGGTAGCCGAATGGTGATTGTGTAATCATTCACTGTTGTTGTAAAATAAAGTCATCAAGTCAGAGAGATGTACAGCATGGAAACAGACCCTTTGGTCCAACTTGTCCATGCTGACCAGAGATCCAAACCCACCAACACACTAAAACAGCAGCGAATGAATTTGAAAGACTCTATACAGGCAACAAGCAAAACTAATGTCATTTACAAAATACCATGCCAGGACTGTAACAGACACTACATTGGACAAACAGGCAGAAAACTAGCCACCAGGATACATGAACACCAACTAGCACAAAAAGACATGACCCTTTCTCACTAGTATCGTCACATACGGATGAGGAACGACACCACTTCGACTGAGACAACACATCCATCCAAGGCAGGACAAACAAAGACACACACGAGAATTCCTAGAAGCATGGCATTCCAACCGGAACTCTATCAACAAACACATCGAGTTAGCACCCATCTACCACCCCCTGAGAAAAGGAACAGGAAGTGACTTCACTACAGAAAATAACATCACCACAGGAAATGACATCACCAACCCAAAGAAACCCAAACATATAAATAGAAAGCAGGAATTTTCAGCATTGATTCGCGTGAGGTCCACTGAAGATGTTACCTAGTAAGGTAACGAAACGTCTGGAAATCAACCTTTCAGCTCAGTGAGCAAATCTACATCCAAGAAATCCAAACTTAATCTAGCCCCATTAGCCAGTACTTGGCCCATATTCCTCAAAACCCTTCCTATTCAGATGCCTTTTAAATGTTGTAATTGTACGAGCCTCCACCACTTCCTTTGGCAGCTCATTCCATACACACACCATCCTCTACGCGAAGAAGTTGCCCATTAGGCACAGAGGAAGTGGTCATGTGAGGGAACCATGGTTTAGTAAAGAAGTTGAATCTCTTGTCAAGAGGAAAAAGAAGGCTTATGTAAGGATGAGACATGAAGGTTCAGTTCGGGGGCTTGAGAATTACAAGTTAACCAGGAAAGACCTAAAGAGAGAACTAAGAAGGGCCAGGAGGGGACATGAGAAGTCGTTGGCAGATAGAATCAAGGAATATCCTAAAGCTTTCTATCGGTATATCAGGAATAAGAGAATGATTAGAGTAAGATGAGGACCAATCAAGGACAGTAGTAGGAAGTTGTGTGTGGAATCTGAAGAGATAGGCCAAGTGCTAAATGAATATTTTTCACCAGTATTCATACCAGAAAAAGACAATGTTGACGATGAGAATACTGAGGTACAGGCTACTAGACTAGAAGGGATTGAGGTTCACAAGGAGAAAATGTTAGCAATTCTAGAAAGTGTGAAAATAGATAAGTCCCCAGGACTGGATGGGATTTATCCTAGGATTCTCTGGAAGGAGATTGCAGAGCCTTTGGCTTTGATCTTTATGCCACCATTGTCTACAGGAATGGTGCCAAAGACTGGAGGAGAGTAAATGTTGTCCCCTTGTTCAAGAAGAGGAGTAGAGACAACCCTGGTAATTATAGACCAGTGAGCCTTACTTCATTTGTGGGTAAAGTTTTAGAAAAGGTTATAAGAGATAGGATTTATAATCATCTAGAAAGGAATAAGTTGAATCAGCATAGTCAACACAGTTTTGTGAAAGTTAGGTCGTGCTTTACAAACCTACTCATTCTTTGAAAAGGTGATCAACCAGGTGGATGAGGGTAGAGCGGTTGATATGGTGGATATGGATTTCAGTAAGGCATTTGATGAGGTTCCCACAGTAGGCTATTGCACAATATACAAAGGCATGGGATTGAAGATGACTTAGCAGATTGGATCAGAAATTGGCTAGATGAAAGAAGGTGGTGGTTGATGGGAAATGTTCAGCCTGGAGTTCAGTTACTAGTGATGGACTGCACAAATCTGTTTAGGGGATAGTGCTTTTTGTCATTTTTAGAAATGACCTGGACGAGGGCATAGAAGAATGGGTTAGTAAATTTGCAGATGACGCTAAGGTCAGTGGAGTTGTGGATAGTGAAGGATGCTGCAGGTTACAGAGGGACACAGATAAACTGCAAAGCTGGACTGAGAGGTGGCAAATGTGAGTTTAATGCCGAACAGAGTGAAGTGATTCACTTTGGAAGGAGCAACAGGAATAAAGAGTACTGGGCTAATGGTAAGATTCTTGGTCGTGTAGATGAGCAGAGAGATCTCAGTGTCCATATACATAGATCCCTGAAAGTTGCCACCCTGGTTGATAGGGTTGTTAAGGAAGCATACGGTATGGTAGCTTTTATTAGTAGAGGGACTGAGTTTCGGAGCCATGAGGTCATGTTGCAGCTGTACAAAACTCTGGTGTGGCCGCACTTGGAGTATTGCATACAGTTCTGGTCACTGAGTTATAAGAAGGATGTGGAAACTTTGGAAAGGGTGCAGAGGAGATTTACCAGGATGTTGCCTGGTATGGAGGGAAGGTCTTATGAGGAAAGGATGAGGGACTTGAGGCTGTTTTCGTTCGAGAGAAGAAGGTTGAGAGATGACTTAATAGAGACATATAAGATAATCAGAGGGTTAGATAGAGTGGACAGGGAGAGCCTTTTTCCTTAAATGGTGATGGCGAGCACAAGGGGGCATAGCTTTAAATTGAGGGGTGATAGATATAGGACAGATGTCAGAGGTAGTTTCTTTACTCAGAGTATTGGGGCGTGGAACACATTGCCTGCAAAAGCAGTAGACTCGCCAACTTTAAGCATTTAAATAGTCATTGGATAAGCATATAGATGAAAATGTAATAAAGTAGGTTAGATGGGCTTCAGATTGATTCCACAGGTCAATCAGCAGTAAAGGGTGGCACGGTGGTTTAGTGGTTAGCACTGCTGTCTCGCAGGCTTGATTCCTACCTCAGACGACTGTATAGAGTTTGTGCATTCTCCTCGTGTCTGCGTGGGTTTCTTACGGGAACTCTGGTTTCCTCACACAGTCCAAAAGATGTGCAGGCCAGGTGAATTGGCCTTGCTGAATTGTCCATAGTGTTAGGTGCATTATTCAGGGGTAACTGTCAGGTAGGGGAATGGCTCTGGGTTTGTTACTCTTCGGAGGCTCAGTGTGGACTTTTTGGGCTGAAGGCCTACTTCCACACTTGTAGGAAACCTAATCAAAATGGAGGGCTGAAGGGCTGCACTGCGCTGTCCTGTTCTCACCATAAATCTATGCTCTCTAGTTCTGGATTCCCCCCACCTAAGGAAAAGATCTTATCTATTTACCTGATCCATAGAATCCCTACAGTGTGGAAACAGGCCCTTCAGCCCACCAGGTCCACACACTAACCCTCGGAAGAGTAACCCACCCAGATCCATTCCCTTACCCAATAATTCTACATTTGCCTCTGACTAATTAGATTACTTACAGTGTGGAAACAGGCCCTTCAGCCCAACAAGTCCACACCGACCCTCCGAAGAGCAACCCACCCAGACCCATTCCCCTATATTTACCCCTTCATCTAACACTACGGGTAATTTAGCATGTCCAATTCACCTGACCTGCACATTTTTGGACAGTGGGAAGAAACTGGAGCACCCGAAGGAAACCCACGCAGACACAGGGAAAATGTGCAAACTCCACACACACAGTTGCCTGAGGCAGGAATTGAACCTGGGTCTCTGGCACTGCGAGGCAGCAGTGCTAACCACCATGCCTAGCCTACACATCCCTGGACAATACTGGGCAATTCAGCAAGGCCAAATTACCTGACCTGCACATCTTTGGATTGTGGGGGAAACTGTGGCACCCGGAGGAAACCCACGCAGACACGGGAGAAGTTGCAAACTCTACACCAAGAGTTGCCTGAGGTTGAAATCGAACCCGAGATCCCGGCGCTGTAAGGCAGTAATGCTAAGCACTGAGCCACCGTGCCGCCCCAATGCATACCCCTCATAATTTATAAATCTCTATCAGGTCACCCCTCACCCTCTGACGCTTCAGAGAAAACAGCCCCAGCTGCTTCCAACTGATTCACCAATGTCATTTCAGGTCTGGTCTGCATGTGACTCCAAACCCACAGCAATGTGATTTTCTCTGAAATGGCCTCACAAGCTGCTAAAGGTGAAGGGCAATGGAGGCTGGCCTGAACAGTGATTCCCATATCCCATTCATGAAGAAAATACAAAATGAAGAGGCATAAATTACTCTGTCAGGCAGGCGAAAGTGAGGACTGCAGATGCTGAAGATCAGAGACAACATTAGAGCGGTGCTGGAAAAGCACAGCAGGTCAGGCAGCATCCAAGAATCAGGAAAATCAATGTTTCAGGCAGGAGCCCTTCATCAGGAATGCTCATTCCTGATGAAGGACTCCTGCCCAAAACGTCGATTTTCCTGCTCCTCAGATGCTGCCTGACCTGCTGTGCTTTTCCAGCACCGCTCTAATGTTGTCTCTGATCTTCAGCATCTGCAGTCCTCACTTTCGCCTCATTGATTTTAACGTTACTGTGAATCCTCTTCCAAGGATGCCTACCTTGAAGAAGTTCTCCTCGTCTCTCTACAAAGATCTCAGTGAGTCTCTCTCTCACTGCAACCCCCAGGTCATCTCCTCTACCCTGAAGCACTTCAACCACGTCCTGAAACAGACTCCGTGCCACAGCCACATTTGCTTCCTCAGTGCCTGCCTCCGCAACCAACTGATCCCACATGGACTCCGGACTACATTCAAACCAGCACAGTTTGGATCTGAACAGGACAACCAGTACAGACTACAGATTCAAAACCACCAGCAACGGTTCTCCTTCCCAATCCTCCGCTCCACACTCGCAGCCATGCACCACCACCTAACGTCTTTACAGTCAGCTATGTCTCAACTGAGAGCCACCCTCTCTCAGAACTGCAAAGGACCCCTACTGTACTAAATCCTAAGAAGAATTCATAATCTTAGCAAGCAGTATTTCTACACCATTTCAGACATCAAAAACTGTTGTTCAAACATCAAAAATATCACAAACTTTTATACACCCACCTCCATAACCAGCGCTCCTCAGGATGAAGGGCTCCTGCCCGAAATGTTGATTTCCTGCTCCTTGGATGCTGCCTGACCTGCTGTGTTTTTCCAGCACCACTCTAATTTTGTCATAAATTACTAATGTGTCTGACCGGGTGCTTCATAGAATCACAGAGAACAGAATAGGCCTTTCAGCCCATCAAATCTGTACTACCAGCTGTGATGGAATACGCACATGGATATTTGGATATAGGGTATTGGCTGGAATCCAGAAGATCATAGTTTCTGATTCTCATTTTGAATGGCGTGATTTTAAATAAAAATGATGGGAGATGCAACACAATTAGCTAACTCACTATTATCCACTTTACATGAATGTGCAACAACAAACTCAGTGAGTAGATGCCCGCAGTGTGGTTGCATCATTTCTCATCTTACCATCAGATATATTGCAAAGATGCCCTTACCGAACAGCATGTTACTCCTTTTTTAATGACTATTTTATGTTAGTTAGAATGTGCTGGGAAATATTCACTCAGGCACAGCTTCCTCCAGAATAATTAGTTCACAAAATTCCTATGTTTCACCTCTGACTTAGCTTTCTGAGATATCTGAAGGTTTTTTTCAGTTGTGTCCAGTCAATGGTCTCCCCAAAAATCATTACTAGCCCAACAACTGGAAGTTGTCTTTCATTTGTCTCAAGTTACATGGAATACATTACATAGAATCAGACTATTCATTCCAATTCGTCCATGGTGGTGTTTATGCCGCACATGAGTCTCTTTCTAGCACTTTTCATGGACACAGCAAAGTGCCCTTCTATACCTTACTGCTGCATAGCATTATCTAAGTTCCCTATAAACACATCTCTGCAATTTACCTCTATTACTCTGCCACTATCTAGATTTATTATTTGATCTAATTTATTATTGTCACATGTACCTAAGAACAGTGAAATGTTTTGTTTCATGTGCACTACAGGCAGATCGTACCATTCCAAGTGCAACTACAATGTTATGGCTGCAGAGAAGGTGCATGGAGAGTGGGATCAACATGAAATGTAAAATCTGAGAGGCCCATTCTCAAGTCTAATAATAGTGGGGAAGAAAGTGTTCAAATGTGCATTCAAACTTTTGCATCTTCTGCATGACAGAAGAGGGTGGAAGAAAGCATAGCCAGGGTTGGAAGGAGTCTTTGATTCTGATGGCTGCTTTCCCAAGGCAGTGGGAAGTGTAGATGGAGTCAATGGATGGAAGGCTGGTTTGCCTGATGGACTGGACTGTGTTCACAACTCTCTGCAGTTTCTTCCAGTCTTGGCAAGAGCATTTGCCATACCACGCTGTGATGTATCCAGATAGGATGCTTTCTGTGATGCATCGATAAAAATTGCTGAGATGGTGGTATAATGGCTTTGTCAGTTCAATCTAATTTCACCACACTTTGGTTTTATCTTATTGAGGTTGTCCTTCAGGTGGGGCAAAGAGAACATTTTGATTTTAAGGTGGGAGGTTCTTTACAAGTCATTAGAATATTTCCAGACCAGCATATGCAGTGCTGCTTTTCAACCTAACTTACTAATTCTGGACCATCAATTGTGAAGCATGTGTGTTTTTTAAAGGAGCTTGTCAGGGCAAAGGCTAAGAAAATGTTCTTGTGAAATAATTGAGGAATCTAAATCATAAGGTCACTGTCTCAAGTTGAGAGGTCAACAATTTGTAACTAAGATGAGGAGAAATGCCTTCACACAAAGGGCAGCATAGCTGTGAAATTCTCAACCCCAAATAGAGGTTCAGGTGCTCGCTTGTTGAGTACTGCTTAGACAGAAATTAATAATTGTTTAGGCACCACACATTGAGCTATTTAATAAGGTAGGAACCCATGGTACTGGGGACATTTTCAGAATGGCAATCTGTAAGTAATAGAGTATCACAGGAATCAGTGCTGGGACCACAATTATCTACAATCTACATTCATGACTGGAGGGATGAAAGTGAACATATTATAGCCAAGTTTGTGGATGACACAAAAATAGATAAGAAGACAAGTTGTCAGGATGACAAAAGGAGACTTATGGAAAATATAGTGAGTAGGATGAAACTTGACAGATGGAATTTAATGTGGGGATGTGTAAGGTTCTGCACTTTGTCAGGATGAATAGAGTAGCTGAATATTATTTAAATGGAGAAAGACTGCAGAAAGTGCGGCACAAGGGGATTTGGGAATCCTAGTGGGTGAATCATTAAAAGCAACCACCCACATTCAGCAATGTTGGCCTTAATTTCCAAAGGGAATGCCATGTAAAACTCAAGCGTTCTTGCTAAATCTATAAAATGTCTGACCAAAGCTGGAATACTGTGAACAGTTTTGGTCCCCTCGGCTTAAGAAAGATAGATGAGCATTAGAGACAGTGTAAGGAAAGTTCACTCTGCTGACGCTGGGTATGGATGAACTGCTGCAAAGAAGTTGAGTGGATTGGGCCTGCACTCACTGGAGTTTGGGTGAATGCCAGCAGCTTATTGAAATGTGTAAGGCTTGGCTGGGTAGATATGAAAAGGTTGTTTCCCATTGTGGGAGAATCCAGGATCAGAGGGCATAATCTATGACTAAGGAATCCATCCAGTTAGGACAGAGATTAGGAGGAATGCCATCTTTTGGAGAGTAGTAAATCTGTCAATTTCTGCCGTGCAAAGGTATGTCAATGCTGGTCATTAAGTATATGCAAGACTGAGATGGAGTTTTTTCTTCGCAATGGAGTCAAGGGTCGTGAGGAAAAGGCAAGAAGGTGGAGCTGAGGATCATCAATGATGATTTCTTTGAATGGGAGTGCAGACACGATAGGCCAAATGACCTACTTCTAATCCCAATTGTAGAGGGATTTTCTTATGAGAAAATGTTGAATAGATTAGGATTGTATTAATTGCAGCTTAGCAGAATGAGAGGAGATTTTATTGAAACAATTAAGATTCTTAGTGGATATGTCATGTTAGAGGCAGTGTGGTTGTTTTCCTTTGTGGGGGAGTCTGGGATGTGAGGACATAATCTCAGAAGATGAGGAGGAATATTTTCTCTCAGGTGAATCCGTGGAATTCTTTACCACAGAGGTCTGTCAAGATTGGCTCATTAAGAATATTCAAGATTGAGATAGATTTTTAATTATTAAGGGAATAAAGGTTTATGGGGGAAAGGCAGGAAAATGGATTTGAAGATTATCAGATCAGTCATGATCACTTTGAATAAGTGGGGCTGCTTTTGCTCCTATGTCTTAAGGTGTCAGGTATGTAATAACATCGGTGTTCTGTGTGATCGATTACACCAGTGAGGAGAGCATTCGGTTTGAAATGTCAGATTTATAGTGTGCTTAGTACTCGAGTAGTTAGATGGCAACTTTCAAATCTGCCTTGCAATCGAGACAGGGCTTATGGAAGGTTTTTAAAAAATTCTCACTGAGTTCAATTTGCGGGTCACAGATGAGCGGTTCAAAAGAATGTGGAGAGTGATTGAAGGTCAGGACTTGTGACACAGACAGAGCCTGAAAGAGATGCAGATGCGGGTAGACCCCATGGGAGCAATGCTGTTTATCATGGGAGGGATATTTCTGTGCTTTCAGAATGAGCTCAGGAGGAGGTTCTATGAATTAGTATGCAGCAAAATGTTGGAACCAAGACTCAGAAGAAGGTCCTGGGAAACTGTGAAAGTGGAAGAGTTGCTGGTTCAGGTGTCAGAGAAAGCTGTGAGGGGCTGAGAAGAAGCCTGCGTCATTTACATTTTTTTTGTAAATAAAGGGTATCATGGGATATGGGTATATCTGGCCGGTCAGCATCTTTTTTCCCATTGCTAGTTGGCCTGGATAAGGTAGTGAGATGCCTTCTTGAATCACTGCACTCCATGTGCTGTAGCTAAACCCTGTTAGGGAGGGAAGTCCAGGATTTTGACCCAGCGATTCTGATAGAACATTGACACATATCCAAGTCAGGTTGGTGAAGGATTTGGAGGGGAACTTACTAGTGGTGCTACCCTTGTCCTTCTGGATGGAAATGGTCATGGGTTTGGAAGGTGCTGTTTGAGGATCTTTGGTGAATTTTTGCAGTGCATCTTGTTGATAGTACACACTGCTGCTACTGAGTGTTGGTGATGGAGGGAGTGAATGTTTGTGAATATGGTGACAATCAAGTGGGCTGCTTTGTTTTGAATGGTGCTAAGCTTCTTGAGTGTTGTTGGAGCTGCACCCATCCAGGGGAAGTGGGAAGTATTCTATCACACTCCTGATTTGTGCCTTGTAGGTAGTAAACAGACTTGCAGGAGGTGAGTTACACACTCCAGGTTTCCTAGCCTCTAACGTGCTCTTCTGGTCACAATATCTAGTCCAGTTCAGATTCTGATCAATGATAACCCCCAGGAGGTCGAAAGTGGAGAACTTTGCAATGTCAGTGTATACTAAGTGTGATGGTTAGATTCACTCTTTTCCTAGCCCTGTGGGGTATGAATGTTACTTACCACTTATCAGATCAGGCCTTGATGATGTCCAGGTCCTACTATATGAGCTACTTTAGTTTCTGAACAGGCACAAATGGTACTGAACATTGTGTCATCATCAGCGATCATCCCCACTTCCGCCCATATGGTGGAGGGAGCAGCTGACAATGGTTGGGCCAAGGACACTATCCTGAGGAACTCCTGCAGAGATGTCCTGGAGCTCAGATAACTGACCCCCAAAAGCCACAAACATTTTCCTTTATGCCAGAGTTGATTCCAGCTGAGTACTTCCCCTTTTATTCCCATTGACTACGGTTTGGCAGGACTCCTTGATGCCACTCAGCCAAATGTGGCCTTGATATTATATGCAATCCCTCTCACCTTACCTCACCTCTAGAATTGGCTTATTTATTTATATTTTAATTAACGCTGGAAAGAGGTCAGGAGCTGGGTGTTGTTCTGGCAGAATCCAAACCAAGTGTAAACGAGCAAGTTATTGCTGAACAAGTGCTGCTTGATAGCACTGTTGATGACACATACTGATGGTCAAGAGTAGACTGACAGGGCACTAATTGGCCGGGTTGTATTTGTCCTGCTTTTGGGTACGGGACAAAGCTGGGCAATTTTCCATATTGCCAATTGATGTCAGTATTACAGCTGTGCAGGAGCAGATTGTCTATAAGGGTGGCAGGTTCTGAAGCAGAAGTCTTCAGTACAATTGCCGGAATATTGTCAAGGCTTTTTAGACTTTGCAGATTATGTGGGAGAACCAATAACAAGGAAAAGCGTACTTGACTTCATCCTCAAATGTCTGCCTGTTGCATATGTATCTATCCATGACAGTATCAACGAGAATGATCACCACACGTTCCTTGTGGAGATGAGACCTTGTCTTCACATTGGGTATCACCTCCATTGTATTAGTTGGTACTATCACATCACTAAATGTGATAGTCTTCAAAATAAGCTGGTAACTGAGATTTTGGAGAAGATCTGGCAACACAAGACTAAGCATCCATGAAGCTCTGTGGGAGTTGGCAGTATTTATTTGATGTGACTAGGCAAAGCATGGACCAGGTTTTGGTTTGGTGAAGCTAGCTGTCAGTGAAGAGCTCGTGATTTGCTTGTGAATGAGCATGGAAATGCAGTTTTGGGAATTCAGGGGAGAATAGATTTGGGATCAGAGTGCACGGGACCAAAATAGAAGCCATCGTTGAGGTAGTCCATGACAGACCAGCTCTTAGTATGGAGTCCCAAGCCCACATCAGCAAAGGGGGAAGAATGTTATCTCTGGTGAAATTTCATGAGAGTCGATGATCTACCGTCTCATTTCTGACTGAGAGGAATTTCTGAGAAATGCATGGGATCTGCCTTGATTATATTTGCAGTTTGATGTGTGGTGTGTTTGAACACTCGATGTTACTCACATTTACAATATGTTAAAAGTAAATTGTACAGTATTGACCATGTTCTAATGATGAATAATAAAATTTAAATGCTGCTTATTCAAATCCATGGAATATTATAACTTTCTTCTTGTTGTAAGTCACCCAGATTAAAGAACAAAATTAAACATGCCAGAAAGATCAATGAAGACTTGCCCTACACCCAGAAATCCAAGAAAGTGGAAAGACATTGGGAATTCATTGATTTATTCTGCAACACTTCTTATATTTTGTTTCCATTATTGTTAGTACCTTCTCCTTTTGACCTTGTAATTCAATAAAGATTTTCTATTTTTTTCTTTTCTCAGGAATAAATCTCAACTATCAAGGGTAAATTTGAGCTGGCTGTTATGAATCTGAGGATAAGTCTAAGTTGATCTGATACTGTCTAGTGGGACATCTTCCTGTGAGTTCTTGTGCAGTACTGCTTTTCTCTGATGATTGCTACATAGCTGTGAATTCGATGGGGATTGTGCATTTTCCAGTTGCTGCAGCAGTTTCCATTTGACATTACTATGCGCTGTTCAGATTTCACAATCCCACTCGGACTGTTTTATCACCAGGTTTTGTAGAACTTCTGCCTGTCTTGGCTACACACTCTCCAGTGCTGCACTTCAAGAATGACAAAAGTATAAATAACAATCTCTATCTTGTCCCATGTTCACAAGTCTCCTTCCTGCAAACAAGAAACAAACTCATCCACTATGGGGCTCCACAATTTTCATCTCAGTTTGCAGTCTCTCTGCCAACAGCATTATCCAAAAGTCCTGATGTAGGATCTCAAAATACAAGATTTTAGCATTTCAAAATTTCTTTATGTTTATTATTTCATGGGATGTGGGTGATTCTGGCAGAGTTAGTATTTGTTGTAAATCCCTAACTTTCCTTGAGCTGAATGGCTTCCGTGGGCCATGTCAGGAACAGATAAGAGTCAATCAGATTGCTATGGGTCTGGAGGTATGTGTAGGCCAGACAATGTAAGGACCACAGGGTTCCTTAAAGAGCCTGTTGCATTATTGCATCAATTCCAGACCAGAAAGGCAGTTACATAAGATCATGACATGTGTCACAGAGCTTTTATAGCGCTGAAAGAGGCCCTTTAGCCCATTATGTCTGCACTAGTTCTTAAATATCGGTCTATTCACATCTCATTTTTCAACAATTGGCTCATAGCCTTGTATGATATAGCATTCCATCTAAGTGGTTCTTAAATATCTTGAGGTTTCTTGTCTCTATCGCCCTCTTAGGGAGTGAATTCCAGATTTTCATAATTCTCTGGATGAAGAAACTTCCCTTCAAATGCCTCGTAAATCTCCTGCTTCTTACTTTAAATTTGTACCTCCTCGTTAAAGACGCTTCTATTGAGTGAAATGTTCCAACCTCTCTACCCTGTCTATGTCACCCATCACGTTTCAGTATAATGATCTTCACTTCACTGTTACATTGCAGAGTGGTGGAGTAAAAGCTGTGTTGAGTCAGTGAGGTGTACAGTCAGTATAGTCAGCCATGCCGTGAGTTACATTCCTGAAATGTACATGTAACACCAGTGGCCTGGAGCCCAGAGAATATGTAAGTCTGAGATATGGCAGTGTAAGTAGTTGATGCTGTAAATAAACTTCAAGATACCTGTCTCATCAAGAACTCAAGCTTTATGATACATATTATATGAAGTAATAGATCGTGAAGATCTCAAACCATCTTGCAGTGGCAGTGCTGACGCTGATCCAAGTTGCTCATCAGGCCCGAACAGACTAACGCTAAATAATTGACTACAAATCATTTTGAGATGCCCTGACTTTATGAATGTCACTATACAAACACAAGTCTTTCTTTCATCATGCCCCAAACATTTTTGTTATTTGTATGCATTGAAAAATGCAAAACGTGTTTAAACACTCCAGCTGATAAGGGTCGTTCTGTTATAACTTACGTTTCGTCAATGCGAATTCACTGTAAAGCGACTGATGAATTGGGGACCCTGTTTCTAAAATGCGATTTTTCTATAATACAGGGTTACACAGGAATGCAGCCATCGCATTACAGAAGAACTACCTGTGATGATTTCCCTTTTTTTAAAAAAAGGTTTTGCATTGGAAGCACAAACCGAGCTGAGGGACAAAAAGAATTGATAAGTTTTTGCCTGGAATTCCAAGTTGAAACTGGGGCCTTGTTAATATTAACATTTTTCTTGCCCAATGTTGATATCACCAGCATGTCAGAAAGTTATCTTAGGGCAAAGGGCGAACTTGTCAGAATGTGTCGGCTCCAAGAATTCTCAGTCCTACATCAAAGTGAAATGTGTATCATTTCTAGTGGAATTGGGAAGGCAGCAGTCGGTCACTGGTTACTCAATTTCAGAATCCCACCGGTTCTAATCCCAATCTCAGCTGAGATTTATAATCACCTGCTTGGCTTGCATGGGTTTCCCAGCCAGACCAATGACTGAGCCACTGAGCTGCTGCACAGCCTTGAATGTGCAATTGCAACAGAAAGGAGAATCTCAAAGAACATCATTCTGTCACCCAATTAGGTAAAAAAGCTGACAGCAGTCATCACTACTTCATGGACAAGGGCACCCTGTACTCCAGACTGGTGGAGGATGCCTGGCTGTGGAGGGCACATTCAGTATTTTTAGCTTCTGCACCAATTGAACCTTTTGATGCATTAAAATATATTTCCCTGCTGCAGATGTTTTTTTCTCTTAGAACTAAACGAGAAGGGAAGCTAACAGACTGGATGATTATAATCTGTGCATACTGAAGGGAATGTTCAATTGGTTTAACAATTCACTGGCAAAATATCAGCCTGCCAAAGTTCTTGAAAAATATATATGCTTCTCTTATTAATCCTGTTCCAAATGGTGTGCGCAACCTATTATTTCCGCACTGATGGTGTATTCTTGGCGAAGGGAGGAGTGTTTTCTGTTCATTTTCAATTCATTCAGGGGATGCAGTCTTTGTAGTGAGGCCAGCAATTATTGCTGAGCCTGACTTGCCTTGGGAAAAACTGATGGTGAGTCACCTTCTCAAAGTTTTCTGCTGCAGTGCAACTGAGTGTTTTGTTTGACCGTTTCAGATGCCAGTCCTTGATCATGAAAGTGCTCGTGATCTTGGTCAAAAGGAGAGTCTTACCAAAAGCTGACAGAAAGTGACCAGTAGACTAACTCACGGCTCCATGTCCAAATTTCTTCAAAGGCTGATAACCCCATCCAACTCTGTCATTTGATTTTCATTGCACAGAAGATGGAGTCATTGTCTGACGAAACTGCAGCCCATTATAACAACCTGCATGTGGAGTCTTGAACACAGGACGCTGGTGTTTTTCTTTTATTTATCCATGGGACAAGGCCCTTTCTGGCCAGGCCACTCTGGAGTGCAGTTAACAGTCAACCACATTGCTGTAGGTCAGAGTCTCATGTTGGCCAGACCGGGTAAGTTTTTTTCCCCAAAGGACATTAGTGAACCAAATGGGGCTTGCATCCATATTCATCATTAGACTCTTAATTCCAGATTTTTATTGAACTCAAATTCCACCATTTGCCACCGCAAATGGGTTTCAAGTCTGGGTTCCCAGAACATTCCATGAATCTTTGGATTAACATCCAGCAATAATGCTACTGGGCCATCACCTCCCCTGCTCCTCACCTCCCCTGCTCCTCACCTCTGCTGCTCCTATAGTGTGGTTTGGCTGCTCAGAGACATTTGCCACTCATATTTCCTGTCCTAGGTGTTTTGGAAGATCTTGCAGGTTGATAGTTTGTCTGGTCATGCAAAGCTCCAGAGAGGCATTTGACGCAGAAACTCTGGTTTGTTGGAAGGAACATGACCAATTATGGCACATGACCTTTTTTGTCTCAGTTCAAGTTCCCCTCTGAAAGACAGCATCTCTGACAGTGTAACACTCTTTCAGTTTAGATTTTTGTGCTCAAGGCCTAACTGAAACTAAAAACCTGGAGACTGAGAATGTGCTACCAACCCAGTCACAGCTGACTCTGGCATTTCACATGTTAATAACTATTATTCCAGCTTTGATAGACATTCTAAATGCTGGTTTATGTGCATGAATTGTTGGTAGCTCTCTCTATTTCATTCTTTCAAGCAGTTGCCTTGTCCAATTCCAATCCTTTCTGCTCAGCCCCGGGGTACTGTAGGCAGGTTGACACCTTACCTGTATTAGAAGCTGCATAGTTCTTGCTCCTATTATTATGAAGAGTCCTTGTCTTTGCATTGTTGTGCCACTGGCTCTTAAACAGAAATTCAGCCCAAGATTTCTATTCTAGGGGGAAAATAAATGCTTGAGGTTAGTTAGGACTGTCAGCTATTTCTGTGATAGGTCTGTGCAATCCTGCATTAATCACATCATGAAAATGTGCCTGCACGGTCAATTTGTTTATCAAATCAGATCACTTTTCTAGCCCCAAACTAAACATATATTGCTTTGTGGTTTTATCTTTTTCCACATTTAGATATAACACCAACTTTGCTTTTATGTCAAGTGCAGGAAATCACCTCATAGTTAGCCCACGCTATCATTGTTAATGTGAAAGTGACAAAAAAGAATCCAGTTTCATTTATCTTTTTGACAACCATTCTGTTATTTTGTATTTTGCTTTGATTGAATTATATATCAGCTATTAAGCTTATTTTTTGATAAGAAATGGTTTTATCTTCCATATAATGAAACCATGGGCTTTGAAATAAAGAAGTAAGCATAGATACCTGCCTAATAATGGAGTATAAGAAACAGTGAGCATATTAAAGAACAAGCACTTTATGAAACACATTTACCCCAGTTAATATCAGAGTACAGAAAGATAAGCAAGAGAATACAATTGGAAACACAGTTTGTAATATTTGATTAAACCTTATTCAATTAGATTTAAAAGTCAAGTCACTAAATATTATTGTGATCACTATTCCTCATCAGGTAAAGTATGTTTTGGAGTCGTTGACAGTGCAAGTTGAATGTGGAACAACAGGCTTTGATAGATTCAATAGTCTTCTTTTTAGAATATGCTTTCTTATATTCTTAAAGGGATAGAATAATTTTTAGCAGAAAGCTCATGAGAAATAGTATCATAGATATTTTCTAATCAGTCTGTTCAGAGATGTTACTAAGTGTGACTTGAACCCAGGACTCTTGACTCAGAGGTAGCAACATTACCTTTACACCACAAAGGCCCCATAATTGGCCAGTTATGATGTTTCAGCTTCATGCTGGCCTCCAAGTGTCCACAAGAGTATCTTTGCCCATGCAAACACAAAGCAGTGATATTGAACAATTGAGACCCTTTTGTATTTAAATATACCTGTAATTATGTGTGAGAAAGCTGTTTTCAGCAACTCTGCTGCTGCTCTGTTTTGAAATATGGTAATTGAGAACAGGATCAAGCAGCCTGTACATAATTTGTATCATCTCGTTGCTGTAAGGAGCAGTTTCATGAAAATTTAATGCCTTCTCGAAGGATTGTAATTCAGTTTTTGATTAAAACCTTCCTTCAACAGCGATGGCCTTCAGTCAGACTGAACTTCACACTTTAGCCAAATGGTGAAATACTGCCAGATCGTCTGTCATACCAGGACGAATGAATACTTTCAGAGGAACACATCCAGTAAGGAAAGAAAATGTTCCAGAACATGTTATAAATAGGTTTCATCAATTTATTCTTGTCACTAAACATATTTCTTCTGCTTGCTTTTAGGTCTAACCTTTAGTATAAAAGACATTGAAGAAGGTTAATTTGGGCCGCCCCTATGGATATGTACAATCATCCAATAATGTATATGTTTTATATATATATATTTCTTCTGTACAGTTGGAAAGCTACTATGTTTGGTGTAGACGGTAGAACAAAATTGGCAAAGTCCCTACATGCAACATCAGGTGGATTTGAAAGTCCCTGGAGCATATTGTGTTTGCAGCAGATGTTCTGCAAAGTGATGAAGAAGCAACTTGTAATATTGTCTTATACTCTCATCAAACGGTTAACCACTGAACTCAAACACATCGTTGGAGACAATACTGTGAGGTTAACCTCAAAGAATGGCTGTCAAGGGAGTTTGTTGGCAATTCACTGTGAGGTCCTGCTGACAGAAAGGGTGACTTTCTTTTGTTCAACTTTACCCTTTCTGTCAGCAGGACCTCAGTGAATTGCCGACAAACTCTCTTGACAGCCATTCTTGGAGGTTAACCTCACAGTATTGTCTCCAATGACATATTTGAGTTCAGTGGTAACCGTTTGACAAGAGTATAAGACAATTACTACCCTGCAACAAATGGAGTTGACTACATTAATTAAAGCTACTTACAGTCGATGCTGGAAAACAAGAATGAAAACAGAAATCGCTGGAGAAACTCAGCAGGTTTGGCAGCATCTGTGGAGAAAAGGCAGAGTTAAATGTTTCAAGTCCACATGTTTCTCCAGAGTGAAGAAGGATCTTTGAATATGAAATGTTGGCTCCAGAGTTAACTACATTGCTAGCCTACCTACATTTCAAAGTACTTGAATGGATATAAACGTAAGAATATAAGAGTGAGGAGCAGGACCAGACCATTCAGCCCCTCGAGCCTACTCCATCATTTAAAACGATTATGGCTGATTTTATCTCAGCTTCAACTCCACTTTCCTGTCCGCTGTCTATAACCCTTCACCCCATTACTAATTAGAAATCTGTCCATCTCATCCTTCAATTTACTCACTCTCCCAGCATCCACCACACTGTGTGGAAGCAAATTCCACAGATTCATGACTCTATGAGAGAAGTAATTTCTCCTCATCTCTGTGTTAAATCTGCTGCCCCTTATTCTAAAACTTTGACCTCTCATCCTAGCTTGCTCCATATCGTCTTTATGTTGACGTTTTCAATCCCCTAAAGCACTTTCGGGATATAATGTGGTTTGGAAAGAAATTCACAAAATTCATTCTCCTCTTCTTTCTGCATCCACAGTAAGTTTGTTGTAACTGTTAGTGCTTTCTTGTTCATATGTTAACTTGTAAGCCCATGTCACAAACAGAAATGTAATTATGAAACCAACAGAGAAAATGCTGGAAAATCTCAGCAGGTCTGGCAGCATCTGTAAGGAGAGAAAAGAGCTGACATTTCGAGTCTAACTGACCCTTTGTCAGAGCTTTGACAAAGGGTCAGTTAGACTTGAAACGTTAGCTCTTTTCTCTCCTTACAGATGCTGCCAGACCTGCCGAGGTTTTCCAGCATTTTCTCTGTTGGTTTCAGATTCCAGCATCCACAGTAATTTGCTTTTATATAGAAATGCAATTATCCAGCATTTCCCGAACCAACTAACTGTGCAAATATACATTCAGAATTTGGACTCTTTGTTATTCTTGAATAAGTTCGTTTTACTGAGGTAAATATATTTCTGATCAATTCACAATAAGTATCTGCTAATTATTTGGCTCCCTGAAAGAAAGGTCACACATGAATCATTATCTTTCTATTTTAATAATCTGAATAACCTGCAGTGTGCATTCAATATCTCAACTGAATTTCCAACCTTTCCCTTTCCTTTCATTGTGGGTAATTTTAGCCTAATTCACAAAGTGCTGTTAAATGAAAGGTGGGCTGGGGACATTATTCAAAGTCTTGCCAGCTGCCCAGAGAATCAGCGAGAGCCCTACATCACCTCCTTTGGGAAAGATCCAGTATTATGTGTTTGTTAGGTGTGTAGTCTGCCCCTCTGTGTACCACTGAGTGAATACCAATGGGAATTGATTAACAAATTCAGCACAGGGTAGTCAGCCTGCCCTTCACTGACGTAGTCACTCCAGTGGTCAGGTCCCATTGAGCACCTCCCACAGTCTCAGTTGAAATTGTTTTGGTGTGAGGGGATTCATTTCCACCCACTGAGTGGATGACTCACAGAATGGGGTTGACTGTTGAGTTGACATCCACCCAACAGGAGCAATTTTAAGATAATCTGATTAGTGAGGACATTGGTGAGTTGGGGGACAATGTTGATTTTGCATCTTTCTGATTGATCGTCTATTGACTTCGATGCATAATATTGAGTGGGTAAACTCATACCCACATGTCCTGTGGTTTTCCCAACTGAGGAATTAGAGTAGAATGCCACTGTACCTATTAGTTATAAAGTAAAAATATATTAAGGTCCATGGGCATCATAAGTATCAGCAGAATCAAACTGACAAGAATCATATTACTGTTACCCTTGTAACAACACTTCCCATCCTCATAGAAAAGAAATTAACTTCGTCTTGATTGCATTCACACTAACTTGCAGAACTTTGGAAAAATCACACATTGGAAATTCACTTCAGGCTGCAGCTCAAAATGGCGATATGAGAGCATAGAATGAAGAAAATGAGAGCAGGAGTAGGCCATTCAGCCTTTTGAACCTGCTCCTCCATTCAATACAATCATAGCTGACCACCTGTGGGAGTTAGTTAGTTCAGTTGACTGCTTTGTGGTGCCGAGTGACACCAACAGTGCCTGGTTAAGGTTACCATGAAGATCCTGCCTTCTCACCCCTCACCTGAGATGTGGTGACTCTTACGTTAAACTCACCACCAGTCATTTCTCTCTTTGATGAGAGAATGGGACTATAGTGACTTTGCCTTACCTGACTCATCCTCTAACTCAATATCTCTTTCTCCCCATTCCCTTTCATCCTTTGAGCCTTAAGAACCAGATTGAGATCTGCTAATCACAAGCAATGCTTGACATTCAGTTCCAGTGCAGTTCCCCATCCCCACCCTGCAAACTTTCTATCCCCAATTTTAAAATCATTGGTGACTGTTAAAATTGCTTATTGTAGACTACCTCAGAGAAAGTGAGGACTGCAGATGCTGGAGATCAGATTTGAAAAGTGTGACACTGCGAAAGGTCAGCAGGTCAGGCAGCATCCAAGGAGCAGGAGCATCAACATTTTGAGTATAAACCCTTCATCAGGAATGTGGGGGGTGGGCACAAGGGGCTGAGAGATAAATGGGAGGGAGTGTGGGGTTGGAGGGAAGGTAGTTGGGAATGCGATAGGTAGATGAAGGTCGGGGTGAAAGTGATAAGTCGGAGAGGAGGGTGGAGCGGATAGGTGGGAAGGAAGATGGACAGGTAGGGCAGTTTAGGAGGGCAGTGCTGGGATAAGGTGGGGGGATGGGAAATGAGGAAACTGGTGAAATCCACATTAATCCCGTGTGGTTGCAGAGTTCCAAGGCGGAAGATGAGGTGTTCTTCCTCCAGATGTCAGGTGGCTGGAATTTGGAGGTGGAGGAGGCCCAGGACCTTGGCAGAGTGGGAGGGGGAGTTAAAGTGTTCAGCCACAGGACGGTGGGGTTGTTTAGTGTGTGTGTCCAAAAGATGTTCTTTGAAACGTTCCGCAAGTTGGTATCCTGTCACCCCAATGTAGAGGCAACTTCCGGTCAACTGAATTTTCAGTGAAGAAATAATGTAAATTTAAAGCATCTCGAGGTTATTTGTAAGTTTGGAGAATGAGAGATTTAATTGACTGTTTCTGTAGGAGAGTCACTGTCTCAGCAGAGAGGGTGTAACGGTCTAATATCTCTTTTAAACAAGATGCACTATCAAAAAAAAACAAATAATAAAGAAAGTTATTGGGTTTAGGTCACAGTTAGGGAAGCTGCTGACACATTTCTAAAGCAATGCTTTGGTATATCAGTGGCTATTATACCTGAAGGCTACAGTGAAATTCATGCTTTTAATATATATTGAATATATTCCAACTGATTCTTTATATAATCTTCAAAACCTTAAGGAAATATGTTTAGTGACAGGGCAGTATGAAATAACAGGGACAGAGAAATTCTTCTGATTGTTTGCTGTGATAACTAAGATCAGGTTGTTGCAGAGTCCCCTTTCAGGGACAATCAAGTGAAGGTTTGATCGTTGGTTATGCAGGAAGGAAATAAAGCAACATTTTTATTTCTAGCCTTCCCAGTTATCCTTTACTCATTTATTATTCGTGGTATCGTGTTTTCAGTTCAGTGATCTCTACCTTTGTCAGATTTCAACCTTCGCATTTCAGGCAAAACATCTGAATGTTGCATCTCTTTGATTGTCAGACTGTTTTATTTGGCTTTAACCAGAGACTGACACGTTGCGATTGTTCCATTAATATTGCAGCAATTATGGGCGGAAATTGAATTTCTTGCTAAATTTCTCTGAGCAGTCAAATATTAATAAATATCTTGCCAAATGCTTTCATTGAGGATGCGTGTTTTGCACATTATGAAATAAATGGGTTCATGTATCTTTTCAAAAAAAGTGCTGCTGAGAATCGACGTCACCCTGATCCAGTTGAGCAAAATTTGTCAATTTACTAGCAAGTTGCAGTTATGTTTGCAGAGATGGTTCAATAACTAACTTTTATTGTTTAATTTTTAGGCTCTGAACAATCACTGGCACGAATGCCATTTATTGTTCATCCCTAATAGTAGTGAGAGAGGTAACTGAGTGCCCTAGTGGACCATTTAGGAGGAATCAATCACAATGCTCTGGGTCTGGAGTCACATATAAGGCAGACTGGGTGTGAATGGCAAGGTTATGTCCCTCAAGGACATCAGTGAACTGACTGGGTTTTAAGATAGTCTGACAGCTTTAATTGCATCACTGACATTTTATTCACAGTAGCACAATGTAACTCATCCCAGCAAACAAAGTGACACAATTCTTTCAAGCGCAAAATTTATTTTTTATCTCTATTCAACTTGTGCGTTGACTATCTTTTTTGCAGAGAAATGCTATACTCACGTTAGAAGTTGCTGTCTCTTTTCTGTAACATAAACCAATGTTTTAATCAACTTTATGAGCCAACATAGAACGGCAAGCAGGTGATAAAGGACTATGTCACCAGGAAGATGTACAAGGGATGGTTTCAAGCTAAAGCCTTCAACATTTGTTAACTTGTTTAATAACTATACTTTGGCAAGGAAGTTTCCTAGAATCCCTACAATGTATAAGTAGGCCATTCAGCCAATCAGGTCACACCAACCTTCTAAAGAGCACCCCATCCAGACCCATATGCTATAACCCTGAATCGCCCATGTTTAACCCACCAATACTGCTATGACACTATGAATAATTTAGCATGGCCAATCCACTTAACCTGCACATTTTTGGAAGAAAGTGGAGTAGACCCATACATAGCTGATAATGTGTTGCTGGAAAAGTGCAGCAGGTCAGGCAGCATCCAAGGAGCAGGAGAATCGACGTTTTGGGCATGAGCCCTTCTTCAGGAATGAAGAAAGTGACCCATACAGATACAAGGAGAATGTGCAAACTCTACACAGACTGTTCCCCCAAGGCTGGAATCGAACCCAGGTCCCTGGTGTTATGAGGCAGCAGTTCTAACCACTGAGCCAACCTGCCACCCAAATTTGGCGCTTATGAAAAATTGGTGTGACAGTGGAAGATTTCTTATGCTCCAACAGGCTCCAATGTTGGCTTATAAAGTTGATTAAAACATTGACTTCTGTTACAGAAAAGAGAGACCAACTCCTAACACGAGTAAAGCATTTCTCTGCAAAAAGGGAAGTCAACACACAAGTTGAATAGAGACAAAAAATAAATTTTGTTCTTGAAAAATTGTGCCACCCTGTTGCTGGGTTGGGTTACACTGTGCTACTGTGAATAAAATGTCAATGATGGGATTAAAGCTGTCAGACTATCATAAAAATCCAGCTAATATAATATGTTATGTTCCATTGGGTATCATGGAAAGAGTAACATTCCTTGGGATAAACTCCTGACATTGTATGGAAGGAGGCAAATGGAGCTTCTCTCATTTGACTTTAAGCCCTATGACTAAAATAACCTTCGATCATATGGATGATCATTTTGAGCGTAAAGGCATTTGATATTTTATTTTCAGTGGAGGAACAATGGCGGATATTTCTGTGTATAATGCAGAAGATGCAGGATCAGTTCATTCCAAAAAGGAAGAAAGATCCTAAGAGAAGGTGGGGCGGCCGTGGCTGCCGAGGGAAGTTAAGAAACATATAAAGTCGAAAGAGAAAAAGTATAACATAACAAAGATGAGTAGGAAAACAGAGGACTGGGAAGCTTTTAAAGAACAACAGAGGATAACTAAGAATGAAATACGCAGAGAAAAAATGAGGTACAAAGGTAAACTGGCCAAAAATATAAAGGAGGATAGTAAAAGCTTTTTTAGGTATGCGAAAGGAAAAAACATGGTTAAGACTAAAATTGGGCCCTTGAAGACAGAAACGGGGGAATATATTACGGGGAACAAAGAAATGGCAGAAGAGTTGAATTGGTACTTCAGATCTGTGTTCACTGGGGAAGACACAAGCAATCTTCCAGAGATAATAGTGGCTGAAGGACCTGAACTGATTGGAATTTATATTTGCCAGGAATTGGTGTTGGAGAGACTGTTCGGTCTGAAAGGCTGATAAGTCCCCGGGATCTGATGGTCTACATCCCAGGGTACTGAAGGAGGTGGCTCTAGAAATCGTGGATGCGTTGGTAATCATTTTCCAATGTTCTATAGATTCAGGATCAGTTCCTGCGGATTGGAGGGTGGCTAATGTTGTCCCACTTTTTAAGAAAGGAGGGAGCGAGAAAGCAGGGAATTATAGACCAGTTAGTCTGACCTCAGTGGTGGGAAAGATGCTGGAGTCAATTATAAAGGATGAAATTATGACACATCTGGATAGTAGTAACAGGATAGGTCAGAGTCAGCATGGAGTTATGAAGGGGAAATCATGCTTGACTAATCTTCTGGAATTTTTTTGAGGATGTAACTCTGAAGATGGACGAGGGAGATCCAGTAGATGTAGTGTACCTGGACTTTCAGAAAGCCTTTGATAAAGTCCCACATAGGAGGTTAGTGAGCAAAATTAGGGTGTATGGTACTGGGGGCAAAATACTGACTTGGATTGAAAATTGGTTGGCTGACAGGAAACAAACAGTAGTGATAAACGACTCCCTTTCGGAATGGCAGGCGGTGACCAGTGGGTTACTGCAGGGATGGGTGCTGGGACCGCAGCTTTTTACAATGTACATTAATGATATAGATGATGATATTAAAAGTAATATTAGCAAATTTGCTGATGATACAAAGCTGGGTGGCAGGGTGAAATGCGAGGAGGATGTTAGGAGATTACAGGGTGACCTGGACAAGTTAGGTGAGTGGACGAATGCATGGCAGATGCAGTTTAATGTGGATAAATGTATGGTTATCCACTTTGGTGGCAAGAACAGGAAGGCAGATTACTACCTAAATGGAGTCAAGTTAGGTGAAGGGGCATTACAACGAGGTCTAGGTGTTCTTGTACATCAGTCAAAGCAAGCAAGCAGGTACAGCAGGCAGTGAAGAAAGCTAATAGTATGCTGGCCTTCATAACAAGAGGAATTGAGTATAGAAGCAAAGAGGCTCTTCTGCAGCTGTACAGGGCCCTGGTGAGACTGCACCTGGAATATTGTGTGCAGTTTTGATCTCCAAATTTGAGGAAAGACATTCTGGCTATTGAGGGAGTGCAGCGTAGGTTCACGAGGTCAATTCCCGGAATGGTGGGACTATCTTACGTTGAAAGATTGGAGCAACTGGGCTTGTATACCCTTGAGTAAGATTATTAAAGGATTGGTCACTCTGCAGGCAGGAAGCATGTTGCCGCTGATGGGTGAGTCCCGAACCAGAGGACACAGCTTAAATATAAGGGGTAGGCCATTTAGAACAGAGTTGAGGAGAAACTTCTTCACCCAGAGAGTGGTAAGTGTGTGGAATGCTCTGCCCCAGAAGGCTGTGGAGGTCAAGTCGCTGGATACTTTCAAGAAAGAGTTGGATAGAGCTCTTAAGGATAGTGGAATCAAGGGTTATGGGGATAAGGCAGGAACAGGATACTGATTGGGGATGGTCAGCCATAATCATAATGAATGGTGGTGCTGGCTCGAAGGGCAGAATGGCCTACTCCTGCACCTATTGTCTGTTGTTTATTGTCTATTGTCAGTGTGCCATCAGAGGGTTTTGTTTTTCCTTATCATCTCGTTATGCCTCAGTGCTTCCCCGCGGTCTGCAGAGGAGTGGAGAGAGGCTTTTTTTCCATGTATTCACTGGATGTAAGCGTCGCTTATAGGCGAGTATTTATTGTCCATCCTTAATTGCATAGAGGGCATTTAACAGTCAACCTACTCGCAGTTAGTCTGGAGTCACTTGTAGTACAGACCATGTGAGGGAGGTAATTTCCTTACCTAAATGATATTAATGAACTATTTGGATTTAGTCCCTGACATTTGACACCAGTTTCATGGTCATATTTGAATCTAATTCCAGATCTTTATTTTTGTTGAATGCAAATTTCATCATTTGCCATGATGGGATTTGAACCCAGCTCATCAGAGCACTGCCTGGGTCTCTGGATTAAATAGATTGTCATCTGTTATGGAGTCTGACAGCCTTGAAGCTGTAGGTAGCTGGCTCTGGCAGAGTTTGTGGCTGCAGGGCCCAGACATGCTGACAGTTCCTGGCTAGATGTTGGCTCAACCTGCTCAGTGTCAACTCGCACAGGGTGGTGTTTGCAAGCAGAGTGGAGATGGATGGGTCTGGCACCTCATTATCACCATAAGAAGAGACTTCTAAGGTCCCTGTGCATTGTTCCTCTTCTGTCTGTTAGCTTGCTGACATCGCTCTGCTGCCTCTTTGAGAGGGAGAAGTACCGAGCATGAGGTTGAGGACTCTCGTGGCCTTTTTCCCTTGCTGCTGATGCTGATCGCCAATGGCTGGACGAATGGAGTGCAGGTCTGCAGCCAATGAGCATTCAGCTGGACCTGGCTCTCTGTGGTAGCTGCACCTGTCCATGGAAATAATCATAGCACAGTTCTGGTAACATTGATAGATTCCTCCCAACCTCAGTTCTCATTTCCCATAAGTTTCTGGGCACTGCTCCTGTGGTTGCTTGAGTGTTTTCACAAAGTGGCCAACATCATGAGGTTCTGCTCTGCTTGGGAATGAGTTGGTGCCAGGTCTCTGGCAGGACACTGAGCACTAACTGCCCTGGATCAATGGTGCTGGAAGAGCACTGCAGTTCAGGCAGCATCTGAGGAGCTTCAGCAAAATCGACATTTCGGGCAAAAGCCTTTCATTCCAGAATCTGGTTTCCAGCATCTGCAGTCATTGTTTTTACCTAACTAACTGCCCTGGCCTCCTTTCTCATCCAGCTGCGAAAACGTAGCATTGCTGTGTTCAGCAGCATCTGCTTTCTCAGCTTGCTGACATATCCTCCAAGGTGCATCGGTTGAGAGATTGAACGATTCTCCCTCAGAGGGGCGGATGAGGAGCTGATGGATGGTGTGGGTGGTCTCTTGTGAACAGATGCTGTGAGGAATCTTTAAAAAGCAAGAGTGGGAATGAGACAGACACAGATAATGCTGGAGAAAGTCAGCAGGTCTGCAGAGAGAGAGCGAAACAGAGTTGATATTTCACTTGCCTGGGTGAGTGCTGCTCCAACAACAAACAAGAATCTCGACAGAATTCAGGAGAAAGCAGCCCACTTGCTTGGGGCACAATATCCACATCCTCTTACCTCTATAACAGCAGTGTGTACTATCTACAAGATGCACTGCAGAAATTCAACAAGGCTCCTTAGACAGCAACTTCTAAACTCACAATCTGTCCTATCTAGAAGGGCAAGGACACCAGAGAAAGCATGAAAAAACCATTTGCAAGTTCCCCTCCAAGCCACTCACCAATCCTGACTTGGAAATACATCACCGTCCCTTCAGTGTCGCTGGGTCAATGTCTTGGAATCCCCTCCCTAAGGGTCCATGGACTGCAGCGGTTCAAGAAGGCAGCTCACCCCCACCTTCTCAAGGGAAACTAGGGATGGGCAATAAATGTTTGCCCAGCCAGCGATGCCCATGTCTCGTGAATGAATGTTTTAAAAAAGTCCAGTATGACTCTTCTTCAGAATTAAATTTTCTTCAGATTTCCACTGTTTACAGTATATTGCTTCCATTCAAGAGAGGGAATGAGGTGGTCAATAGGAGTGGAAACTTGAGCATCCTGAGAACATATTCACTGTCAAAGTAATGGGAGACCAACACAGCACAGTGTTATAATGCTTACTCAATTGCTGGAACATGGAGGTCTCACCATCTGCATATACCTCTCTTACATTTCCAGGATCATCTCCCTGTAAAGGGCAGGAAGACCACCCTGCCGCCTGACTCTCAGTCCGATGGTGGGCCATTTCCTCCTGCAGTGAGGGAATAAAAGGGAGTGTTCGAGTGAGATTGAAGTGGCTGAAAAGCTGGGAGCGGTGATGCAGGTTTGGGAGAAGTAGTGAGTCAGTTGGATGCACAGTGGACATGAAGGGGGGTCGGGGTGTGGGAATGAGGTGGATGAGAACCCTTGAGGGAAGATGTTGCTTTAAGCAGTGAGAATGGTGGAGAATGAGGCTTGGTGAAGGTGGCTGAGCATGAGGTAGCAAAGAGAAGATAATTGTACTCACCTTCCTCTGGCATTACTACATACACTTTTAGACAGTGGGCACCACTCAGAACCAAGGTCGCTACTTTAGACCAGGTTTGCAGCATCTGGTGCCATGGTCTCCTCTGGTGTTAGGAATTGCACTCACCTCCTCCATCAGGACCTCAAGGTTCCAGTCGGCAAACTGAAGTGTTACCATCCTGTCATCATAGAGTCATAGTCATAGAGATGTACAGCGTGGAAACAGACCCTTCGGTCCAACCAATCCATGTCGACCAGATATCCCAACCCAATCTAGTCCCACCTGCCAGCACTCAGCACATATCCCTCCAAACCCTTCCTATTCATATACCCATCCAAATGCCTCTTAAACATTGCAATTGTGCCAGCCTCCACCACATCCTCTGGCAGCTCATCCTATACCCGTATCACACTCTGTGTGAAAAAGTTGCCCCTTAGGTCTCTTTTACATCTTTCCCCTCTCACCCTAAACCTATGCCCTCCAGTTCTGGACTCCCCGACCGCAGGGAAAAGACTTTGTCTATTTATCCTATCCATGCCCCTCATAATTTTGTAAACCTCTATAAGGTCACCCCTCAGCCTCCGACGCTTCAGGGAAAACAGCCCTAGCCTGTTCAGTCTCTCCCTATAGTTCAAATCCTCCACCCCTGGCAACATCCTTGTAAATCTTTTCTGAACCCTTTCAAGTTTCACAACATATTTCTGATAGGAAGGAGACCAGAATTGCACGCAGTATTCCAAAAGTGGCCTAACCAATGTCCTGTACAGCCACAACATGACCTTCCAACTCCTGTACTCGATACTCTGACCAATAAAAGAAAGGATACCAAACGTCTTCTTCACTATCCTATCATCCCGCGACTCCACTTTCAAGGAGCTATGAACCTGCACTAGACATGGCTTTTGGAATTCGGCAGGAGCCCAGTGTGAAAGGTGGTTCCTTACTCGCAGTGTTTGAAATGGGGCACAGCTGGAGTTTAAACATGGTACCTGCTGAGTGAATACCAAATGTTCCAGCATGGATAAACACTTCCGTCCCTCCACACTGTAAACCTGCACCCTGAGGCCTGAATGTGAACTAGGATCAACAGCGGAGTATGGCATGAGAAAAATCTCCAGAGCTCACAGAGGGAAATCCTCCATGAAACGCTAAGGAGTTCACATTTAACAAAATATGAGGGTATTCAGCTCTTTGTTAGCCTTTAGAGTAACCCAATTCAAGATACTGTTGGACTACATGTTGCTTCCCAACCAAGAGAAAGTTACAACAATTGTCTGTGAGTCTATTCAATTGAATCTTATTGAAATATTTCAAACACAAATAATTACTTGGAACGTATTTCCATCAGGTAATAAAATTGGTTCCATGAACATTTTTGGCCCATTTTGGCATGTGGCCAGCTCCAGTTTCCTAGTGCCACCTCCCCATTTGGGCTAAGATTTTCTTCCCAGTTCTATCCTCTAGTTGGACTTGCTTCCTGCTTCTGAGGCAAGTGTTCAAAGTCAGCTGTTTCCTGGATTTGGAGATGAACTTCACTGTGGCTATTTTCATATCTGAACTTCATCCAAAGGCATGCATCATGTAAGATTGAACAAATATCAGAGGCAAACCTTGACTATAATTAACAAGTGTTCTTGCATGTAGCAACTTGGCTGGTTGCTCCTCCAGAACCAATTGTACACTACAGATTACAACTTGCCAATTTCAAGCTATCTGCTCCTTAGTAGCACATGAGTAAAGGTACCAATTTGTGACCAGAGTACTTGCCTGTAATGTCATATCTGTTTGTGCCACGTCAGTGCACATTGAATACAGAGAGCTGGCCAGAAATCTGTTAGTTAAAGAAATTGAGAGCAATGCAATCCTTTGCATGAAAACATAAACACATGTTGAACTTAATAAAAGGACAAACAAGCAGGAGCACACATTGTAAAGCAATGTGTGATTTTTGAGATTTGTGTTCACTGCAATAAATGTGGAACAGCAAATCAAATCTTCTTCATGTAATAATGATTCTTAAATGCTTAAGCATCTCATCAGCCATTTAACTGGGATGAGTGTTGAAAACTGTGTTAATCCGACAGTGCAATGAACAAATTACGATCTAAGTGGCTGAAACCAACTGTTAACACTCAATTGAATCATGAATTCTCACCAACACTGAAGAATCCCTGTAATGTCAGTCAAGGTGGCAAAAGTGGCATTCCTCTATTCACTGTACTCTCCTCTTATATATCAGTTTAGGTTTAAGCACAAAGGTATACAGCTTCCACTCTGAGCTCAATCAGTGACCCAGGTGCAAATTACATTCAAAACTGCACACGTTTTGGGTTTTGAATTATTTGCATATTTTCAAACAAAATATCTCTGTTCATCCAACATAACGAGGCAGGGTTTTGAGTAGACATTTGTTCCACATTATAACATATTCTTTGAGATATTTAATAGCTCTGGATGTAGGTTTGCTCGCTGAGCTGGGAGGTTCATTTCCAGATGCTTTGTCACCCTACTAGGTAACTTCTTCAGTGGGTCTCAGGCAAAGCAGTGTACATGATTCCTGTTTTCTATTTATATGTTTGGGTTTCTTTGGATTGATGATGTTATCTCCTGTGGTGATGTCATTTCCAGTGGTGATGTCATTTCTCAGGACGTGGTAGATGGGGTCTGACCTCAACCTGAGCTACAAATCTTCTCAAAACTCGCTAATACGTAAAAGCAGCAACTATAGCACAGTTCATTGACACAGCTGAAAATGAAAAATGGGCTAAAGGAAAGCATATTCTATGGTCCTGAGGAAAAACATCTTATGTGTACAGTGTCCATATTGAAAAGTTAAGAGCACCCAGTTTACCACACATCTGTTCAAAACATACAGAGAATCATGCCTGAATTCTTAATAGGAATGACTGACAGATGAGATTTGGCACTGAGAGCACAGAGAGTGACTGTACGGTAGCTTCATATACACTCAGACAAATGAACATACAAATTATAAGCAGGTGTAGATCATTCAGTCCTTTGAGCAATCTCCAGATTTAAATTATCTGATAGCAGCATCATCTCTGCTTTCAATGAGAAAACAAAGAAGGGAAATCTGCCTTGCAAGATTTCAGCCATACTGCACCAGTAAACCAGGAGACGTCTCAAACAATACGGAATTACAGACAATTGATAAACTATTCTCCAATCACAGTACCACCTTCAACAGGACAGGTATTATCACCTCTCTTTATATGTTTTCTCTATAAACTGCACACTTTTAAAAACCCACAAACCTGAACAAAATTGATTGCTCTGGAAGTAAGCAAATGCACCTTGAGAGGAAAGATGAGCTCGGAACCCACGTTTGCAATTAACAGGCCACTTGTTGATTTGTCATTTGTTGTCTGTTTTTTTTTGTATTGCTCATTGTTGCTGGTTTCCTGCATGGACCTCCATCCTTCACAGAGGCTTCATAACGCTTGAAAGATATCTGAACAGAATACATTATTATAGAGAGTGATTCCCCACAAGTTCCTGTGGACCAGGAATGCTTGTAAAATATGCCTGAAGGTCAGTGGAAGCCAGATAAAACACGTCTTCATAGCAATCATGGTTTATGAATCAAGAAATCACATAAAATATCTTATTAGCAAGCCTTTTTTTAACTGCCCACAAAGTGAACAGCAGAAATATAATGTAATGTAAACACCTCAATGAGACCCAGTAAAAGGCAAAAATAAATGCTCCACTCATGTTCGCTCTGTGCTAATAACCTAGTAAGGAAAATAACTTGAATAATGTAGTGGTAGGACCAAAGATGCAGAACATTTCTTGAATGTTGCCAAATTAACAAAAAGTGACAGCGCCATGTTCAATAAAGCTTAATTGCAGCAAGGGTGGAGAGAATGAGGACTGGGGACTACTGGGAATGTAAGCAAACCATTTAAAAAGCTGATATATTCGGGCAGTGGTTGAACTCGATAAACTACACATGTAGTGTCTCCCACCCACCCTCCTCCACTAACCAAAAAAAGGGTTCTGTGGTGTGTTGATAAGGTCAGGACTTTCTGTTCTTTTTTTTAATTTTATCATGTGATTAGTGAAAAACTTCTCTTTCCTTTTTTGTAACTTTAGTCTCAACTTAGGTAAAGTTTAAGATTAAAAATGGCAGGAAATCTCAGACCTGTGTTCTGCTCCTCTTGCTCAATGTGGAAGCTCAGAAACACAGCTGGTGTCCCTGGCTCCTTCATGTACAGGAATGTGTCCAGCTGCAGCTCTTGTTAGACCACATGATGGCTATGGAGCTGTGGATGGCATCACTGTGAAGCATCCACGATGCTGAGGCGATCGCGGACAGCATGTTCAGCGAATTGGTCACACTGCAGGTTAGAATTGCTGAGGGAGAAAGGGAATGGGTGACCAAAAGGCAAGGAAGGACAGGTGTTCCCTGCGGTCATCTCTCTCCAAAACAGGTAGACTAGTTTGGATACTGTTGGGGGAGATGGCTCACCAGGAGAAGGCAGCAGTAGCCAGGTTCATGACACCGTGGCTGGCTCTGCTGTTCAGAAGGGCGGGAAAAAGAGTGGAAGGGCTAGAGTCATAGGGGATTCAATTGTAATGGAAGTAGATAGGCGGTTCTGTGGTAGAAAGCAACACCCTTGAATGGTATGTTGCCTCCCAGGTGCACGGGTCAGGGATGTCTCGAATTGACTGCAGAAAATTCTCAAGGGGGAGGGTGAACACCTAATTGTCATGGTGCATGTAAACACCAATCATATAGGTAAAAAACAGGATGAGGTCCTACAAGAAGAATTTAGGGAGTTAGGAGCCAAGTTAAAAAGTAGGACTGCAGAGGTAGTAATCTCAGGATTGCTACCAGTGCCATATGCGAGTCAGAGTGGGAATGATAGAATAATCAGGATGAATGCTTGGCTTGAGAGTTGGTGCAGAAGGCAAGGGTTCAGATTTTTGGGACATTAGATCCGGTTCTGGGGGAGGTGGGACTATTTCTAATTGGATGGTCTACACGTGGGCCGAATGGAGCCAATGTCCTTGGGGGTGCTTTTGCTAACACTGTTAAGGAGGAATTAAACTAATGTGGCTGGGGGATGGGAACCAAATGAGGATGTTGGTGGACAGGAAACATGTGGTAACTGTGCACTTGTGAGCTTGACGTCAATGGTAGGGAAGCTATTGGAGAAGATACAAAGGGATAGAATAGATACCCATTTGGAAGAAAATGGGCTTATCAGTGATAGGCAGCATAGTTTTGTGCAGGGAAGGTCATGTCTTACAAACCTCATAGAATTCTTTGAAGAGATGACAAAGTTGATTGATGAAAGAAGGGATGTAAATGTCATAAACATATACTTTAGTAAGGTGATTGATAAGGTTCTCCATGATAGGCTGATGCAAAAGTTGAAGTCGCATGGAATCCAGTGTGTTCTAGCTAGATGGATAGAGAACTTGTTTGAACAAGAGACAGAGAGTAGTAGCAGAAGGGAGTTTCTCAAAATGGAGACCTGTGACCAGTGGTGTTCCACAGGGATCCGTGCTGGGACCACTATTGTTTGTGATATACATAAATGATCTAGATAAAGATATAGGTGGTCTGATTAGCAAGTTTGCAGATGACCCTAAGATTGGTGGAGTAGCAGATAGTGAAGGGGACTGTCAGAGAATACAGCCGAATATAGATAGATTGGAGAGTTGGACAGAGAAATGACAGATGGAGTTTAATCCGGACAAATGCGAGGTGATACATTTTGGAAGATCCAGCTCTAGAGCGAATTATATGGTAAATGGAAAGGCCCTGGGGAAAATTGATGTATCGAGAGATCTGGGTGTTCAGGTCCATTTTTTTCTGAAGGTGGCAGGTCAGTAGAGTGGTCAAGAAGGCATACAGCATGCTTTCCTTCATTGGATAGGGTATTGAGTACAAGAGTGAGCAGGTCATGTTCCAGTTGTATAAGATGTTAGTTCAGCCACATTTGGAATATTGTGCACAGTTCTGGTTGCCACATTACCAAGTGGATGTGGATGCCTTGGAGAGGGTGCAGAGGAGGTTCACCAGGGGGTTGCCTGGTATGGAGGATGCTAGCTATGAGGAGAGGTTGAGTCGATTAGGATTATTTCCATTGGAAAGAAGGAGGTTGAGGGGAGACCTGACAGATGCCTACAAAATAGGAGGTATAGACAGGGTGGATAGCAAGAAACTTTTTCCCAAAGTGGAAGACTCAATCACTAGGGGTCACAAGTTCAAAGTGAGAAAGGAAATGTTTAAGGGAGATATGCATGGAAAGTTCTTTACGTGGAGGGTGTTGGGTGCTTGGAATGCGTTGCCAGCGGAAGTGGTGAGGCGGGCATGATAGTGTCATTTATGAAGTATCTAGACAGATACATGAATGAGCAGGGAGCAGAGGGATCTGAAGAAAATAGGTAGCACGTTTAGATAGAGGATCTGTATCGGTGCAGACTTGGAGGGCCAAAGGGCCTGTTCCTGTGCTGTACAGTTCTTTGTTCTTTAAAGTTGCAGGGATTAAGATTCAATGTTATTTCCCTGCTATCTATGCAAATAATGTCAAATGTTTAGTGACGGGGAGTTTTCCCTTTCTTGTTTTCCCATGGACCAAAGGCCTGTTGTGTATTGTAGCTGGTATATCAAACAAAACTCAAAATATGTTAAGTGATTGTTTAGTGTCCCTCATCTCATCTCCTCTTTCATCAACACCAATAATCCATGGTGGCAAGAAACAAAACAAAGTAACATAAAACAGGTGAAGAATCAAAACGTATGAAGGGAAAGAATGATGACCATGGGAAGGTTTGCATTAATTATTGCCATTGGCAATTGCTCGCTAATGATTGATTGCCTGCCTTGGGAATTCCACAGCAGTAGTCATAGGCACTGTGGGGGGAGAGCAGGGGGGAACGTGTGGAGGAAACCTGCTCTAAAGCAGGCTGCTGAGAGTTGTCTTTCCAAACAATACCACGTCCAGTCACTCTGGATTATCACCCAGCCATGGTAGAGAGCCTCAAACGGTCTGTTCATCCTGAAAGTGATACTGTCAGGAATTCTCAACTCTTGGCACGGCCACCCATGGCAGTAAGGTTGCAGGGGAAGAACAAGTTAAAGTGCTATCCAAACCAAGCTCTCAATGGTGTATGAGGCGGAAGATATTTGTGTGTTATCAATGGCTGCAGGAGTGATGAAATCTGTAGGAGTAGGGAGATTGCCAGACATCAAGATTCACTTGCCATTGGAAATAGACCTACCTTCTGGCAAGGACCATGTTTCTGTTGATGTATTAATTGCACATGAAAGAATAATGTTCAGCATTCAGAGACAGAGAGAACACACATTCTTCTTAGGCTCCTTCAGTTCTTTTTATTCCACTATATTTTATCTGCACTTTCTCCCAGTTTACACATTTTTAAAGCCAAGTGTTTGAAGTATTGGCTGAAACACACACTCAGAATTATTTCCATGTTAACTCAAATTGGGATTCACAGATCTTCTTCACTTTGAGTTACATGCTGTCACCTTTCAATGGGGTAGTGCACTGAAAATCAAGACCCTGCTATTGCAAATGTCAACACAAAAGTTAAAGATTTTGCTGTGGTTCTGTTCGCCGAGCTGGAAGTTTTTGTTGCAAATGTTTTGTCCCTGTCTAGGTGACATCCTCAATGCTTGGGAGCCTCCTGTGAAGCGCTTCTGTGGTGTTTCCTCCGGCTTTTATAATGGCCTGTCCCTGCCGCTTCCGGTTGTCAGTTTCAGCTGTCCGCGTAGTGGCCGGTATATTGGGTCCAGGTCTATGTGTTTGTTGATGGAGTTTGTGGATGAGTGCCATGCTTCTAGGAATTCCCTGGCTGTTCTTTGTTTCGCATGCCCTATAATGGTAGTGTTGTCCCAGTCAAATTCATGTTGCTTGTCGTCTGTGTGTGTGGCTACTAGGGATAGCTGGTCGTGTCGTTTCATGGCTAGTTGATGTTCGTGGATGCGGATCGTTAGCTGTCTTCCTGTTTGTCTTATATAGTGTTTTGTGCAGTCCTTGCATGGGATTTTGTACACTACATTAGTTTTGCTCATGCTGGGTATCGGGTCCTTCGTTTTGGTGAGTTGTTGTCTGAGAGTGGCTGTTGGTTTGTGTGCTGTTATAAGTCCTAGTGGTTGCAGTAGTCTGGCTGTCATTTCAGAGATGTTCTTGATGTATGGTAGTGTGGCTAGTCCTTTGGGTTGGGGCATGTCCTCGTTCTGTTGTCTTTCCCTTAGGCATCTGTTGATGAAATTGCGAGGATATCCGTTTTTTGCGAATACCTTGTATAGGTGTTCCTCTTCCTCACCAAAACGAAGGACCCGATACCCAGCATGAGCAAAACTAATGTAGTGTACAAAATCCCATGCAAGGACTGCACAAAACACTATATAGGACAAACAGGAAGACAGCTAACGATCAGCATCCACGATGTCACCTAGACAGGGGACGAAACGTTTGCAACAAAAACTTTCAGCTCGGCGAACAGAACCACAGCAACGAGCACCCGAGCTACAAATCTTCTCACAAACTTAAAGATTTTATCAAAATAAGCAATATCTCTAAATACCTGTCTGATCGACTCAGGTTAATGGAAAACCAATCAGCAATCTGTTGCCAAATGAACCTACTTTATTTCAAAACCCTTGTGATCGGCATCTCTTCTTACACTCTGCTTTCACAACAATAATGCAAACAAGACCCTCACTGAGTTTCAATAACCTGCTCCATAAAGATACATCAATTCCTTCCTAAGTCCTTTTTTGTGAAACAGTCAATTTCCCTGCTCAGTTTACAATCAAATATAACGTAAAATGAAAAAAGGTACAGTCTTTACAATGTCTGTACTATCATAATTGATAATGTTCAATAAATATAAAAAATGATACTGTTTTGTAGAAAGCTCATTGAATAAAAAATTCATCTGCAGACACACATGATTTTCATCCCTGAAATTACATGACTCTTGAGAGGTTCACAGTGAAGAATTTAAACTACGCGAGAAGAATCCCTCACTATACATAGTTTTTCTGACTAAAAATATATATACTTATCAATTAGACATGAAAATAGATTGTGATTATTCCAAAAAAATCTGGTTACTCATTTCCTTCATTCAATGGCATGAATCTGTCTTTTGGTGAAATGCAGCAAGAAATTAGACTTCCAAGGAATTTAAGTCAGGATTCATTTGTCAGTTACGATACCTCTTTGCTTCTGCATTTGTTGTTTAAGAACTGTTTGTCGTCATGATTGATAAAGGCAACTTGCTCAGGTCCAGCATCATTTTCATAGCCATGTACTTCACTAGAACATTGTCAAACTCTGGGCAATGTGAGGAGCTTGGACAAAGAGCTCACTTTAGCAGCATCTTACAGGAGAAGAGAGATTTAGAGGACTGGAGAGTTTGAGTGAGACCATAAGAACTGGGAACAGGAGTAGACAATTCAATCCTTCCAGCCTACTCCGTCATTATGGCTGAGCTCATCTCAGTCTCACCTCCATTTTCCTTCCCACCCATCAAAACCCTTCAACACATAACTAAAAATCTGTCTATCATCTCCTTAAATTTACTCAATGTCCCAGCATCCCCCACACCCAGGAGTAGTGAATTCTACAGATTCACCACGTCCACAAGTAGCCAATCCCTCCTCCACTGATGCCCAGTAGTAGTAGTGTGTACTATCTACAAGATGCACTGCAGAAGTTCACCCAAGTTCCTTAGACAGCACCTTCCACACCCTCAAGCATTTCCATCTAGAAGGACAAGTGCTTGTCCACTCCATCCACCTTTCTTTTTTCTTCCTTCTTTTCTTGTTTTTTTTGGTGGAAGGCAATAGGAAGGCAGCTGGAGAGCCAGGAGCGGGACCTGATGGACAGTGGCTGGTGGAGAGGCTGGTAAGAGGACCAGCTACACCAGCAGAGGCAATGTCGGTGATGTGGAAGAGGGATGTATCGGGTAGCTGTTGCGGCCACCATGGCAGTTCCTTGTGGCCATTGCAGCCATGTCCAGTTCTGACCTTCTTTGGTGGCCTGGTCTGAGATTCCATCAGACAGCGATGAGGTGGTTTTGGCCAATCACCCGACAGCACAGGATTCCTTTGAGCAGTTTTTGCAACATCTTCTTTCCTAGGATTGGCAAAGAGAATTATCCTTGTGACGTCTTTAGGATTCTGCAGAGACCTGTGGCCCAGCATTCTGCGCTGTACAAGTGGGGTTCTGTCCTGGTGGCGGTTGGAGGGGCGGGGCTCAAGGGCGGAGGAGCGGGAAGTGGAGGAGATGCGGTGGACAGAACCCCACTGGTCCTCACCTACCACCCCACCAATCTCCATGTACAGCGCATCATCCGCCGTCACTTCCGCCACCTCCAAACAGACCCCAGCACCAAAGATATATTTCCCTCCCCTCCCCTATCAGCTTTCCGTAGAGACCACTCCCTCCGCGACTCCCTTGTCAGATCCACACCCCCCACCGACCCAACCTCCACTCCCGGCACCTTCCCTTGCAACCGCAGGAGGTGCAACACTTGCGCCCACACCTCCCCCCTCACTTCTCTCCAAGGCCCCAAAGGAAACTTCCATATCCGCCACAGATTCACTTGCACCTCCACCCACATCATCTACTGCATCCGCTGCAGCCGGTGTGGCCTCCTCTATATTGGGGAGACAGGCCGCCTACTTGCGGAGCGATTCAGAGAGCACCTCTGGGCCACCCGGACGAACCAACCCAACCAACCTGTAGCACAGCATTTCAACTCCCCCTCCCACTCCACCGAGGATATGCAGGTCATTGGACTCATCCACCGCCAAACCACAACAACCCGACGGTCGGAGGAGGAGCGTCTTATCTTCCGACTGGGAACCGTCCAACCGCAGGGGATGAACTTGGACTTCACCAGTTTCTTCATCCCCCCTCCCCCCACCTTGTCTCAGCTGAATCCCTCCAGCCCGGCACCGCCTTCCTGACCTGCAGTCTTCTTCTTGACCTCTCCGCCTCCATCCTACTCCGACCTATCACCCTCACCTTGACCTCTTTCCACCTATCACATTTCCAACGCCCCTCCTCCAAGTCCCTCCTCCCTACCTTTTATCTTTTCCTGCTGAACACTCTCTGCTCATTCCTGAAGAAGGGCCTGTGCCCGAAACGTCGAATCTCCTGTTCCCTGGATGCTGCCTGACCTGCTGTGCTGTTCCAGCAATAAAGTTTCAACTGATGATTATGTCAAACCAAACACTGATCATTGAGATCTTTGAAGTGCTGATATCATTGAATTATCTTTTTCTAAAGTTTGGCAGGTCAGAAGGAAAATATATGCACAATCATTATGTACAGGCAGAATTGTTTGGCCTGGGTAGAAACATTGGATTGTGCTATTTTTGCAATTGGATATCAATGCTAAATCAAAGAGTGCATTATATAACAGCATTACTGACAGTCCTCAGATACAGGTGCTCCACCTAGCGATTGTAAAGACAGATGATTTTTAATTAGAAATGGTTTATTTATTTATTTCCTTATATGATGTAGGCATCCCTGGGAAGGATGTTTCAATATTTCCCGGAATTCAAAAATTTGGAAATTCCTACCTCAATCTGTTTGCTCTACAATTTCAGGCTCATCCCTAACTGCCCTCTCATGTTATGGTGGTAGTGACTTGCTGCCTGTGTTTTGTTGTTGAACCACAGCACTGTGAGAGAGCACATTCCAGAATTTGGACCCAGTGACAGTGAAGAAATGTGGATATAGTTCCAAGTCAGGTCGATATGTGACTTGAGTGGAGAACTTAAAGGTGGTGGTGTTACTGTGTAACTTTTGCCTCTTGTGCTTGTAGGTGGTAATTTTGGACAATATTAAACACTTTGATGTGCAGAATAAATATTAACCAGTCTGTCAGAGTAATTTATCAGCATTCAGCTATATAATTAAATCTGTGTCTCTTAATGGATTCTGGAGGGTTAAAAAAAACATAATAATCAGAACAATGATATGTCTGGTGCAGCTCCATTTCATAAAATAAATTGGGCTAATTGTTATGTAAGAACTTTGAGATATTCTTCTGTTCCTATTAACACTTCCTCTAGCTCTCTAACTGAATGAAATTGCAAAGCAGCTATTTATAGCTGTAAAATTACACTGAACATCATGTCTTTTATTTAATATCTAACATACAATAAGCATTTGTCCTTGGAGTATTGCAGGCACAGTTATTCCATTTACTGTCTGATCAACCAATATATGTTTTGTTTTGTTTATTTTTAAATGCTAATGGTGTTTGTCTACATTTAAATGTAATATACTCAGTTCTTGTCTTCTAGATTGCTTATGTTCTGGCCATATAATATAGATTGATTAAAGGAACACCACATTATTACTTTCCATTTGCATTGGTTGTGAACAATTGGATAAATACAGTGTTCACAGTGTTTTCGCATGTTATCATTAGTGTCAGCAAATCTAAAAATGTATCTGGAATACAGAGAAGATTGAGGAATAGTATATTACTCAATGTTATCTATATTTTGTTCAGTTAAAAAAACTGATGCTGATTCTTATTGTCTAATTGAATATTATCTATCGGTTCATGTTCTAGCCTGGAATCCCCTTCCAGAGGACATTGACGGTCTATCCATAGCACATGGACTGCAGCGCTTCCAGCAGGCAGCTCTCCACCACCTTCTCAAGTCAAACTAGACTCGGGCTATAAATACTGACCCAGCCAGCAATGCCCACTCCCCACGAATGAATAAAAAATGTGCCAGAGGTGCATAGGAAAACAATCTCTTGCATCTTCAAGGCATGAGCCATACAAATTAGCCCACATAGCAATCCCTGCAATTTTCCGAGCTTCTATATGAGCTGTACCCTGAAGACAATAGTCTGAGCTACCCAAAACAGTATCTCCACAGACCAGCAAAGAAAGCATAGAAACCCACAGGCATATGGTCAGTTTCTCTTTACTTTCAATGTGGACATTGTCGAAATGTGGTGAATTGCTCTTTGATATGCAAATTATTTCTGTGGATATGGTGAAATAGTGGGAATGTCACTTAACCAGAACTCCTGGGCTACTGTTCAGGGACATGGGTTAAATGTCAGAGTGACACACAGTGAAATTTGAATACAGTAAATATCTTGAAATAAAAGGTTGGCCTCATGCTGACGATATAACCACTGCTGTTTCTTGTTCAAAACCCGTAAGGTTTACTAATGTCCCTTCAGGAAAGAAATCTGCTCTCCTTACCTATATGTGACTCCAGACCCGCAGCAGTATGACTGACTCCCAACTACGCTTTGGGCAATAAATTCTGACCTAGTCAGTGACACCAATGCCTGACTAATCAATCAAACTGTGTTTTTTATTGATGATTGAATCGTTTCCCAGATGCATACATCAATGCTCGTTTGGTTCAGACAGCAGACGTGAACCTACAGCAAGATACAGGGCACTATCTTGTCCACAAGGTGAGGAGCTTGGAAACAGGAAGATGCTTCATTGATCGTGGTAGCAGCAGACCCAAGCCCCTCTACCTTCCCATCCTCAGCAGCACTAAGCTGTAGGTGGCTGGGCTCAGGGTGACCATCAGTTCCACAGTCAACTGAGACCCACAGTGAGTTAAAGACCACTTGATGGCATCTGCCAGCCACTCTAGGACTAATCCAACTGTAGTTATGACTGTTCCCTGAAAACGAGACATGAGTCTCTCACCAGCTGACAAGTGCCCGATACTTCATCAAGATCATGTCCAAAGAATACCATAGCTCTGAGTATTGGCTTACCCAGCCCCCTTGCCCCAGGACAAAATCTCAAATATGAACTGCAATTTTGTCCACAAGTGGATAGCTCCCATTCAGCAAGAACACAGAAGGCAATACTTTTGGACTGATCTGTTTGAATGACATACATTGACTAATCAGTAAACTATCCAATAAAATGCAATTGAGTTTCTTCAAGCAAGTTTGCATAATGGAATAATTAAACATTACAGCATCGAATGAGATCACTTGAACCATTGTGATTGTGCTGTTAATGAAAAAGGCAAGAGCATCTTGTTGTGTCTGTATCCAGTGTCCCTTCCATTGTAGAATGGAAAGCCATGAACAAAACTGGTTTTTACATTGAAGAAGGGTCTCTGGACTCGAAACGTTAACTCTGATTTCTCTGCACAGATGTTGCCAGAACTGCTGAGCTTTTCCAGCAACTTCTGTTTTTATTTCTGATTCACAGGATCTGCAAAACTTTCGGTCTTTATTTAAATGCTTTATCTTCTGTGCAGCTTACAGCAATTTGTGAAAGAGTTGCCACAGGAAAAGTTATATCTATAGATCTTAAATATTATTAAAAGAAGTCTCAAGGCAACTCACAAATTGAAGCAGATGTGGAAACAAGTACTGAGCTGTGAAGGGAATGATTAAGACCAGGTGACCAAAAGACTGCTTGAAAAGATTCAATCACTGAGAAATAGTCATAAAATCAATAAAGTGCAATACAGGCAAAAATAAAGTGGTTTGAGACGGTTTGGCTGTAAATTTTCGAACACCATGTATTTTCTTTAATCTTGGTTGTGAACTTTATCATTGGATTGGTTTCAGCAACAAAAACGATAAGTATAAAGATCACAGTTCACAATCTCAAAGTATTCTATCCTCTAAGGTGGATGTGGAAATCAAAAGGAACTTTCTACAACTGAAAGAATTTTGCAAGATGGGTTTGGTTGTATTTCAACAATCTGAATAATTCAGTCCTTTTAAAATAAAACATTAATTCCCCATTCAAATTGAATTGCATTTAACCTCATTCCTTTGATGGCATTGATATGTCTGTTGCAAAACACTGCCTCTGAGCCCCCAAGAGGACAAATAACTGCGATATTGTGTGGTATCATTTGTGATTAATGCAGTAAAGGAAAATGTTTCAACTGGAACAGAAGGCTGAACACTAAATTACCAAAAGGCACAGCTGAAAACTTTAATACACTCAGGGTTCCTCATTTCAATGTACCACAGAAATATTGATTATTGTTCTTAGTCACTAACCTAAGTTGCAATACATTTTACAGAATCCTTCCTCCACTGAACACAATCTTCTCGTTATTCAATTTACCGCCACTGATGTTTTCATGCACGGAGACAACATCATATGCTTCAATACATATACAAAGCTGACATCAGGAACAAGAATGCAAAATTAGTTGATTTATAAATGAGGATTTTTTTATCATGAAAATGCATGCTGACAGCTAGCTTTAGTTAATCTACACATTAACAGTTGATTTTCTGCAATGGTTAATCATTAAAACATTTACAGTACGCTTCAGAAAATAGCTTGAAAAGAATTTCTTATTATGCACAGCCACTAAAACCATATGAAAGTCAAATAGAAGATTCTATTTTAATGAAATGTAGACAGGTAATATTGATTCTGTTAAAGCTGTGTGTAAAGGTGGCTATGACACAGTCAAATTTGGGCTGGGAAAGAGTAATTTCCCTTTCAACTCTGTTTTTTGATCCATTTATCAGATCTGGGTATTGCTGTCTGCACCTGCAATTGTTGCCTATTATTAGTTTCTCTGGAGAAAGTGATCCTGAGCTGCCTTCTTGAACCACTGTGGTCATGTGGCTCATGTGCACCCACAGAACTGTTAAGAAGGGAGTTTCAGGATTTTGACCCAGCAATATAATTCCAGCAGTCAGGATGGTGAGTGGCTTGAAGAGGAACTTGAAGGTTTTGGTGTTCCTGTGTACCTGCTGCCCTTGTCCATTTAGATGGTAGAGGCTGTCTATTTCTTTATAAATTAATTTACAATATGGTGCAGATTCAGTGACCAGAGATTAATTAGGAGTCAACCATACTGCTGTGGGTGTGGAACCTCATGTAAGTAATACCAGATGGCATTTTCACTAGCAATGACGTTATGGTCATCAGTAGACTTCAAATTTTCATTGAATTCAAATTCCACCAATTGTCATGGCAGGATTCAAACCCAGGTACCCAGCCATTACTTAGGTCTCTGGAGTAATTACCTGATGATAATATCACTAGATCATCAGCTTCCCTGTTGCCTGCTATGTCTGATTATTGTAAACTTAAAAAGTACTGGCAGTGGCTCCCAACCTCTTTATACATACGTTTCTCTTTAACTCGCTACAGAACAGTCATAAACTCACAGAATGAGAGTATACTTTCAAGATGAATTTCAACATAAAGATGTGTGAGGCTATCTATTTAACAGATGCATCACACGGCCTGAATAATCAGATCCAAAGTAGGTAAAGGAGAAAGGGGAACATTCTCATAATTGAAAATAGTGATGCCTGTTAATAAAGGCGCAAGGAAAAGCAACTCCAGCAACTAGGCTCACTTTCTGAAGGGACAGAATTTCAAAGTAAATAAGTTGCATTCAACTTGCATGGACCACATTTGGAGCATTGTGCACACTTTGGTCTCTATATTATATAAAAAGCACAGGGGCACTGGTGAAGAAAAGATTCCAAAGGATGATGCCAGAATTGAAAGGATACATTTATCAGGAAAGGTTGTACAATTCATTTGAAACAAAAACAGAAATTTCTGGAGAAACTCAGCAGGTCTGGTAGCATCTGTGGAGAGAAAACAGAATTAATGTTTCGAGACCAGTGATCCTTCTTCAGATATTATCTGAAGTTTATCTTAGTTTAGTTTAACCTGGTTAAGAAGGAAGACTGAAGGGCAACCTTTAGAGCTCTTTAAGAATTATGAAATTATGGGCAGAATTTGAAGGAATGTGTGCAATGGTGAGAAATGAGGGAGAATATGATGAGAATGAAACTTTTGCTGAGAGACTTGTAGACTTCTGGATTCAACATTGAGGTCAACAATTGAGACCATGAACTCTATCATCCATCTGGACTTGTTTTGGACCAAGTACCAACTTGGATTCAGCTTTCACATTCCTGCTTGCAGACAGAGCTGCTCACTTTTGTCATTAACACCGACCCTGGATCAATACTTCCTTTACCGCAAACATCACCACTCCCATTGCTTTTTGTACCATGACATTTTGGCCAATTAATCTCTCCTATTCTCTATCCAATCCTAGACCTTTCCCTTAAAATTCCCTCCACCATTTCAACAGCATAAGTCCCACCACATTTCCATCTTCATACAGTTCCAAAGAGGTCTATTCACCTCAACGCAACAACTCTGCTTCCATCTCAACAGATGCTGTCAGACCTGCTGTAAGTCATAGTCACTATTAAATTCAACATGGAAATATAGAAGAAGCTTTTTTTTTGTATCCAAAGTGTACTTTGAATGTGGAACGTATCTCCTTTGGGACAAGTTGAGGTTAAAAAAAAAGAGGCATTGGTACAAAAGCTAATAAACACTTGGAAAGACGAAGGAGCCAAAAAATATGTCAATCAGTTTAGATTTTAAAGAAAGGTGGAAAGAGTTTTGTGTGAAGTATAAATGCCAAGATGGCTTGAGTGAACAGCATAGAGCCTATTTCTGTGGTGTCAGCTTGATGAGTAATTCATCATTAGACCATGTTTATCAAATAAATTGTTTTACCTGAATGAGATGAAGAGATTCACAACCCATGCAGTGATTGTGAGAAAACATTTTGACAAGATGTTTCTGCATGGTAATTAAGTTTTCTTTTTATTTATTCTGATTTAAAAAGAAGGAAAATCATTGACAAGGATTGTTCTCTACATTATATCGAGTGTACTGTGCAGATACAGGCCATTTGGCCCAACTAATCTATACTGGTACTTCTATTCCATACAAGCACCCGGAGGAAAAATGTTTCAGCTCTACAAAAAAGAGCAGGGCAATGCCGTGAGTTAAATTGCTTTTGCAGACAGCTATCACAATGGGCCGAATGGGCTGTTTTTGTGCTGCAATTGTTGTATGGTTCTATCACCCCATTCTGTTTGCCAAGTGTTACAGGATTGTAGACATTTCCTGTCATTAAAAGTTAAAGTTACTCCCATCCTCCTTCCCCCAGCCGAAAATTTTACGTTATGAGGATCAAACGCAGAAATCATTATGTAATCTTGAGGAAAATGGTCTGGGTCCAACATTTATCAGAGGAAACCTTTTCACACATGTCCCCAGCTCACCTTTTCTTATGTCATTCAGACATTGTGGTGCTGTAATTTAATCCTGAAATACAATAGGTGGCATTCCAATTTGTTTTAAGTAATGTTAGTGCTTTTATATTTCAGATCCGTGGTTATATATATTTGGTATGAGGAGGAGAGATCTGAGCTAAGTCATGTGGAAATGCTACACTGTGAAGTCACATTGATAGTGTCTGCAAGAACGCATATAATGAAGAAAGGCTATTGAACACAGTTGACTTAATCCATTCCCAAGCCACATACAATTTCTTTTTCATTGAATTAGCTAATTGACATTCGAGGGAAACCAGACAAAAAAAGTAACAATTTCCAAAGTGCAGAAACTCAGCGAAATTTCTTCCTAACTATTCAAGCAAAAGTTAGTCAAGTGGAACTCAAAGATATTGACAGAAAACAGCGAAAATGCTCAACAATCGAAGAATATCTGAGGACAGAGAAACAGAGAAAATTGCAAAACAGCACCTCATCTTTCAATTAGGCACTTTCCAACCTTCCGGACTCAACAATCAATTCAATAACTTCAGGTCATAAACACTGAACAAATTTCTTTGATAGCAAGAACTCAAAATAATTCTGCTGTTGACATTTACAGCAGCTCTGGACAGATTTTTTTTTTGTCCCTGCACATCCCTTAAGTATTCACGTTTAATGGTTTAATCACTCCTGCTTTTCACACAATCTTAAATCTCTTTTTTTGTTCACCTCCTACGAACTTCCTTGAAGCAGGAATGGTCCAGAAAGGCAGGTCAACAATTTTTTACTTTTGATGTCTGTGGCATATTCTAGATCACACCAAAAGGAAAGAAAGAAATTCAAGTGTGCTTGTACTTTTTTGACGAAGCAGGAATGGTCCAGAAAGGAAGGTCAACAATTTTCAGTAATGGTCTCATTCAGAACCTGGAAGACAGGCATATTTGTGGAAGGTTTATTGTATGGGAAGGTAGCTGGAGTGAAATGATCAGTAGGATACTAAAGGGATGCTTCCAAGCTTGATGTTATGTTTTCTAACGTCATGTTTTCCTCCTGAGAGAAGCCACCTCTGGACTGGCATCACCATGACAACCAACCGTTACATCTGGTGCCATCACCGAAAACAAGAATGCACGATGACACACGATAACGTCCTCATGGGGGGATCCTGCTTCACCATTTGCAATGGGCTCATGTGAAACCATGGCATCGAAAGGAGGGTTGCATCCTGTTGTTGATGTTACAGAAATGGAGAGTTGCTGGTCACCACTCTCCTTTCCCAGCTTCTGGTTTTGCTCAAATCTCCAATGTCTTCCAGCTCTGATTAAATACGGTCAACCTGAGCCAGTAACCCTGTTTCGCTTCCCCGTAGATCCTGCTGAGCATATTCAGCTTTCTCTGTTTTGGTTTCAGATTTCCAGTGGCTACAGGTTTTTATTTGCTTTTGTTAGAGGTAATTCTGAGGGCCAAGTAACAATAACAAAAACAACTCCATAGAATCATAGAGTCAGAGAGTCACAGAGTCATAGAGATGTACAACATGGAAACAGACCCTTCGGTCCAACTCACCCATGCTGACCAGATATCCTAAACTAATCTAGTTCTATTTGCCAGCACTTGGCCCATATCCCTCTAAATCCTTCCAATTCATACACCCATCCAAATGTTGTAATTATACTAGCCTTCGCCACTTCCTCTGGCAGCTCATTCTGTACATGCACCACTCTCTGCATGGAAACATTGTCCCTTAGATCCCTTTTAAATCTTTCCCCCTCTCCTTAAACCAATGCCCTCTAGTTCTAGACTCCCTCACACCAAGGAAAAGAACTTGGCTATTTACCTAATGGTCCTGATGTTCTGTATTTATTCATGGGGCATTAGCTTTGCTGGTAAGGCCACCATTTATTGCCCATCCCTAAGGGATGTTGAGGAGGATGAGTGTTGTTTTTTTATGAAGCACTGTAACCTGGGTGGCATAAATATGCACATAGACATGTTAGGCAAGGAGTTCAGGATTTTAACCTGGCCGAAGGGAAGGAATAAAAGCAACGAAACACAGAAAGTAGGTGCAGAAGTAGGCCATTTGGTCCTTCGAGCCTGCTCCACCATTTAATATGGATGTGATTAATCATCCAACTCAGAACACTGTTCTTGCTTTCATTCTATACCTTCTCATCACTTTAGTGCAATGGACTATATCCAATACCTTCTTGGAATTGTTTAGTGTTTTGGTGTCAACTGCTGTTTCATGGAGAGAATTCCACAATTCCACCATTCTCTGCATGAAGAAATTTCTCCTTATCTCAGTGCTAAATGGCCTGCCCTTTATCCTTAAACTGTGGTCCCTGGCTCTGGATTACCCAGTCTTCAGGAACACCCTTTACCCCATCTAATACTGTCAGAATGTTATAGGTTTCTATGACTTCACCCCTCATCCTTCTAAGCTCCAGTGAATATCATTCTAATTGATTAAATGTCTTTTCATACGTCAGTTCTGCTATCCCAGGCATCAATCAGACCGGCAAACCTTCATTGTACTCCTTCCATAGCCAGATGGTGCATTTCCGAGCCAGGATTGTGTGTGACCTGAGGGGAGCATCCTGGTGTCCTTGTTCGCTCAGTTGGTAAAAGACTATGGGTTTGGGCGATGCTAGTGAAGGGATTGTGTGAAGTTGCTGCAGTTGTTCTTGTAGATGGTACACACTGCTTTGATATAACTTTAAGTGAGAACACACTATTGAGCAAGTCGCTGGGATGTAGAACATATGACTCACAGTCATTGTACCATTAGCTTATGGTCTGTTGTATGCGGGAGATGGAGTTTTGCTCTGAGGAATGTAATATACCTTCAAACAAATATGAGCAGCATCTGGTTTCCCAGTCCTGGGGTGTGAGATTTGCAAGTTAATATGAAGCAGAATTATACTCCAGCACAATCTGCAACCTCAGGGCCCAGCATATCCCCCACTCCACTGTTACCATCGAGCCAAGGGATCAACCCTGGTTCTTACTTTCCTACTTACAGGGCTGTGGGAATCTGGAACTCACTGTCTGTGAGGGCAGTGGAAGCAGAAACCCTCAGAACTTTAAGAAGGATTTAAATGTACACCTGTGCTGCTAGGCATTGGAAAATATAGTGAGAATAGATGGTTCGATGTTTTTGGCCAGTCCAGACATGATGGCTGTAAGACCGTTGATAGAGATCTATAACTCAAAGAAGAGTGCAGGAAGGCATGCCAAAATTGAGGTGTCAACCTGGTGAAGCTATCAAACTGGACTACTTGCATGCTAAAAAGCATAAGCAGCAGGTGATAAAGCTAAGCAATCCCAAAACCAACAGATCAAATGTAAGTCCTGCAGTCCTGCCACATCCAGTTGTGAATGGTGATGGATTATTCAATACTTCACTGTGAAGGAGGCGCCACAAATATCCCCATTTTCAATAATGGATGGGTCAGTACATCAGTGCAAAAGATAAGGTTGAAGCATTCACAACATTCTTCAGTCAGAATGCGGAGTAGTTGATTCATTTTGGCCTTCTCTGGTGGTCTCCAGATAGCAGTCTTCAGCCAAATCGATTAACTCCACATGATATCAACAAACAGCTAGCAACATTGGCTACTGCAAAAGCTGTGGACCCTGACAATATTCTGGCAATAATCTGAAGGCTTGTACTCTGGAATTTGTTGCTAAGCTGTTCGAGTACAGCTACAACACTGGAATATATCCAACAATGTGGAAACTTGGCAAAGTATATCCTGTACACAAAAGAACAGGATAAATCCAAATGGGAACACCACCACCTGTATATTCCCCTTAAAACCACTCACCATTCTTGCCACTAGCTTGTCACTTTTCAGCCCAAATCTGGATATTGTCCAGGCCTTGCTACATTTGGATATGGACTGCTTTAGTATCTGAGGAGTCATGAATGGTATTGAACGTTTTGCAATCAGTGTAGATCCCTGCTTCTGACCTTATAATGGAAGGACAGTGCATAAAACCATAAGACCATAAGACACAGGAACGGAAGTAAGGCCATTCGGCCCATCGAGTCCACTCCGCCATTCAATCATGGCTGATGGGCATTTCAACTCCACTTACCCGCATTCTCCCCGTAGCCCTTAATTCCTTGTGACATCAAGAATTTATCAATTTCTGCCTTGAAGACATTTAGCGTCCCAGCCCCACTGCACTCTGCGGCAATGAATTCCACAGGCCCACCACTCTCTGGCTGAAGAAATGTCTCTGCATTTCTGTTCTGAATTTACCCCCTCTAATTCTAAGGCTGGGTCCTAGTCTCCTCGCCTAACGGAAACAATTTCCTAGCATCCACCCTCTCCAAGCCATGTATTATCTTGTAAGTTTCTATTAGATCTTCCCTTAATCTTCTAAACGCCAATGAATACAATCCCAGGATCCTCAGCCGTTCCTCGTATGTTAGACCTACCATTCCAGGGATCATCCGTGTGAATCTCCGCTGGACACGGTCCAGTGCCAGTATGTCCTTCCTGAGGTGTGGGGACCAAAACTGGACACAGTACTCCAAATGGGGCCTAACCAGAGCTTTATAAAGTCTCAGTAGCACAATGGAGCTTTTATATTCCAACCCTCTTGAGATAAATGACAACAATGCATTCGCTTTCTTAATCACGGACTCAACCTGCATGTTTACCTTTAGAGAATCCTCAACTAGCACTCCCAGATCCCTCTGTACTTTGGTTTTACTAATTTTTTCACCATTTAGAAAGTAGTCCATGCTTGTATTCTTTTTTCCAAAGTGCAAGACCTCGCATTTGCTCACATTGAATTCCATCAGCCATTTCCTGGACCACTTTTCCAAACTGTTTAGATCCTTCTACAGCCTCCCCACTTCCTCAATACTACCTGCCAGTCCACCTAACTTCGTATCATCGGCAAACTTCGCTAGAATGCCCCCAGTCCCTTCATCCAGATCATTAATATATAATGTGAACAGCTGCGGCCCCAACACTGAACCCTGCGGGACACCTCTTGTCACTGGCTGCCATTCCGAAAAAGAACCTTTTATCCCAACTCTCTGCCTTCTGTCAGACAGCCAATCCTCAATCCATACCAGTAGCTCACCTCGAACACCATGGACCCTCACCTTGCTCAGCAGCCTCCCGTGTGGCACCTTATCAAAGGCCTTTTGGAAGTCTAGGTAGGCCGCATCCACTGGGTTTCCCCGGTCTAACCTACTTGTCACCTCTTCAAAGAACTTCAACAGGTTTGTCAGGCACGACCTCCCCTTACTAAATCCATGTTGACTTGTTCTAATCCAACCCTGCTCTTCCAAGAATTTAGAAACCTCATCCTTAATGATGGATTCTAGAATTTTACCAACAACCGAGGTTAGGCTAATCGGCCTATAATTTTCCATCTTTTGTCTTGATCCTTTCTTGAACAAGGGGGTTACAACAGCGATCTTCCAATCATCCAGGACTTTCCCTGACTCCAGTGACTTTTGAAAGATCTCAACCAACGCCTCCGCTATTTCCTCAGCCACCTCCCTCAGAACTCTAGGATGTAGCCCATCGGGGCCAGGAGATTTATCAATTTTAAGACCTTCTGGCTTTTCTAGCAGTTTCTCTTTTGAAATGGCAACCATACTCAACTCAGCCCCCTGACTCCCTTTAATTGTTGGGATATTACTCATGCCTTCCACTGTGAAGACTGACACAAAGTACTGATTAAGTTCTCCTGCTATTTCCTTATCTCCCATCACTAGGCTTCCAGCATCAGTTTGAAGTGGCCCAATGTCTACTTTTGCCTGTCGTTTGTTTCATATGTATTGAAAGAAACTTTTACTATCATTTCTAATATTACTGGCTAGCCTACCTTCATATTTGATCCTCTCCTTCCTTATTTCTCTCTTTGTTATCCTCTGTTTGTTTTTGTAGCCTTCCCAATCTTCTGATTTCCCAGTGCTCTTGGCCACTTTATAGGATCTCTCTTTTTCTTTGATAGATTTCCTGACTTCCTTTGTCAGCCATGGCTGTCTAATCCCTCCCCGGATAATCTTTCTCTTCTTGGGGATGAACCTCTGTACAGTGTCCTCAATTTTACCCACAAACTCCTGCCATTTTTGCTCTACTGTCTCCCCCGCTAGGCTCTGCTTCCAGTCTATTTTTGTCAGTTCCTCTCCCATGCCCTCATAATTACCTTTATTTAACTGTAACACCATTACATCCGATTTTCCCTTCTCTCTTTCAAACTGCAGACTGAACTCTACCATATTATGATCGCTGCTTCCTAAGTGTTCCCTTACTTTAAGATTTTAAGGTCATTGCTGAAGTAGTTGAAAGCACCTGCTAGTTCCCTTCCAAGACACTCCCCATCCTGACATGGAAATGTATCATCATTCCTTCACTGTTGCTGGGTCAAAATCCTGGAATTCCCTCCCTAAGGGTATTGTGGCTGTACCTACAGCATGTGGGCTACAGCAGTTTAAGAAGGCAGCTCAGCACCACCTTCTCAAGGGCAAATGAAGGCAGGAAACAAATATCGGCCCACCCAGCAACACCTACATTGCATGAATAAATAATAAATTTTGTTAAAATGTCCAGCAGACAGCACTATTCAGCATTTAAGAGGTGCAGACATTTCAGGAACTTACACACATACAGTCATAATTTGTTAATGGATAGAAATTCTTGGCCCGTAGGCTGACTTATTTCTCAGTTGAAACTTTATTGCTGGAACAGCACAGCAGGTCAGGCAGCATCCAGGGAACAGGAGATTCGACGTTTCGGGCACAGGCCCTTCTTCAGGAATGAGCAGAGAGTGTTCAGCAGGAGAAGATAAAAGGTAGGGAGGAGGGACTTGGAGGAGGGGCGTTGGAAATGTGATAGGTGGAAAGAGGTCAAGGTGAGGGTGATAGGTCGGAATAGGATGGAGGCGGAGAGGTCAAGAAGAAGACTTATTTCTCAGCCTTCCTCCATTGCTGTTTGTCACTGATATCTAATGATTTAAACTTGAATCTAGGAGGGTTGATTAGCAAGTTCACAGACAATTGGTGGGGTTGGATGTAATAAGCAAGATAGTCTTAGACTGCAACAGGACATAGATGGGCTGGTCAGTGGCAAAAGGAATTCAATCCAGATAAATGTAAGGTGATGTACTTGGGTGGGACAAACAATGATATATAAAAGACCCTAGGAAGCAGTGAGAATCAAAGGGACTTTGATGTGGATATGCATCAGTCCCTTAAGGCATCAGGAAGGGTGGGTAAAGTGGTTAAGAAGGTAGATGATGTATTTGCCTTTATTAGCTGAAATATAGAGTTGAAGAGTGGGAGGATGATGTTGGAACTACATAAAGCATTGATGAGGTCACAGCTAGAGTACTGTGTGCAGTTCAGAAAACCACATTAATGAGGGCTGTGATTCCACTGGAGAAGTGGCAGAAGAAATTTACCAGGATGTTGCCTAGGCTGGGGAGTTATCGAGTCATAGAGTCATAGAAATGTACAGCACAGAAACAGAATCTTCAGTGCAACTCTACCATGCTGCCCAGATATTCTACACTAATCTAGTCCTATTTGCTCGCACTTGGCCTATATCCCTTTCAGGAGAAAGTGAGGTCTGCAGACGCTGGAGATCAAAGCTGAAACTTTATTGCTGGAACAGCACAGCAGGTCAGGCAGCATCTAGGGAACAGAAGATTCGACGTTTCGGGCACATGCCTGAAGAAGGGCATGTGCCCGAAACGTCGAATCTTCTGTTCCCTAGATGCTGCCTGACCTGCTGTGCTGTTCCAGCAATAAAGTTTCAGCTATATCCCTTTCAACCCTTTCTATTCATATACCCATCCAGATGCCTTTTGAATGCTGTAATTGTACCAGCCTCCACCACATCCTCTGGCAGCTCATTCCATACACACACCACCTTCTGTGTGAAAATGTTGCCCCTTAGATCCTTTTTATATCTTTCCCCTCTCACTCTAAACCTATGTCCTCTAGTTCTTGACTCCCCCACCCCAGGAAAAAGACATTGTCAAATTATTATCTTCAGGCCCCTCATAATTTTGTAGTTATGATTTGGAGATGCCGGTGTTGGACTGGGGTGTACAAAATTAAAAATCACACAGCACCAGGTTATAGTCCAACAGGTTTAATTGGAAGCACACTAGCTTTCAGAGCGATGCTCCTTCATCAAGACTATCATCTGATGAAGGAGCGTCACTCCGAAAGCTAGTGTGCTTCCAATTAAACTTATTGGACTATAACCTGGTGTTGTGTGATTTTTAACATAATTTTGTAAACCTCTATAAGGCCACCTCTCAGCCTCCGATGCTCCAGGGAAAACAGCCCCAGCCTGTTCAGCCTCTCCCTATAGCTCAAATCCTCCAACCCTGGCAATGTCCTTGTAGATCTTTTCTGAACCCTTTTAAGTTTCACAACATCCTTCCGATAGGAAGAAGACTGGAATTGCACGCAATATTCCAAAAGTGGCCTAACCAATGTCCTGTACAGCTGCAACATGACCTCCCAACTCCTGTACTCAATACTCTGACCAATAACGGAAAGCATACCAAATGCCTTCTTCACTATGTGTTTGTGATGGGGCAGAACACATTGATTATCAACCTGTGCACATCAATGACAGGAGGCCACAGCAGGAGAAGGATGTGACTCTCATGGAGAAGGTGCAGAGGAGACTTACCAAGACATTCACCAGGACGGAGCAGTTTTGCAACGAAGAAAAGCTGGAAAAGCCCAAGGGAATATTTTGAAGCAAAGAATATTGAGGGAATATGATAGAGATGTCTAATGTTGTGGGAGGCACTCTCAGGGTGCTAGAAAACAGCTGTTCCCTTTAGTCAAAAGTGTCACTAACAAGGAGGTATAATTTTAAGTTAAAAGGCAGGAGTTTTAGTGGAGATCTGAAGAAAATGCTTTCACCCAGAGGGTAGTGGGGGTATGAAATTCACTGCCTGGGAGGGTAAAAAAGAGAGAAAACCTCACAACCTTTGAAAAAAAACCGGAATGAGCACTTGAAATGTCATAACATTCAAGGCAATGGGCCCAGTGCTGGAACGTGGGCCTGGGGGAGATCATATTGTATTTTCAGCAGTACAGATTCAATAGGCTGAAGGGCCTCTTCTGCACTGAATGATTGTATGATTCTGTGAGATGTGTCTCATTAATTATGTGATGGAACACAATTGCAGCCTCTATTGTCATGACCAACATTTCCAGACTGTGGCAAGCAAGTAAAAAGTGCCACCTGGACTCTACGAGTGATCTGTAACTGTCCATTACCAACTGCTCCATTAAATTTGTTCAGTGTCTGCATATTTTGTGAATTTCTTTTATATAGGCTTAATGTTACCTAAATTTCCACATTAAGGTCTGATATTATTCAAGTTAAGAAAAGTTAGTCCATTCATATTTCTGCAACGCAAGCTCCAAACCTTTTCAGTGCTGCTTTTAACATATCTTTTGCTTTTGTTTTAGTGTTTAAGAATTTCAGTTATAATTGTGATATGTTTTACAGTCTTCTATTCACTTTCATACTTCTAAGTCCAATCCTGGATTGCTCACAATTCTGAGAAAGTATTTCCATTGTGATATTGTGGGGAACAGTTAACATTGCGTGATCAGCTCTCGAGTTATAATTTAGTGAGTTAAAAGGACCGTGGCATAAGGTCAGAAAGAGCTTTCAGGAGCAGACTGAATGTAAGCAAGTTTCACGTTTGCTAAAACTTCAATAACCTTCTTAACAGCTCCTTGTATTTTCTGAACTGCAGATTTTAGCCAAAACAAAATGTGCGTATAACAGAAGCAGAATTATGGAGTGACACAAATGATTCATTTCTTTTGGGCTAATGTTCAGTGGTATAGATAACATACATTACATGATAATCTGTAATTCCTCAGCATATTTTAAAGTGTATATTGTACTCCTTTCTTTATAAAAGCATGAAACTTGGAAGAGAAATAAAGATCGACTTCCTCTCCTCAAGTTTCAGCCGAACTACTGCAGTATTTTCAATAAAAGCTGATTATTGTCAGTTCAATTGATTTTTTTTGAGCATTGTTGATTTCTTTTGCTCTCACAAATCCCTGTTAATTAATTCTGCTTCGACACCATGTCAGAAATCTTTCACTTGACATTTTGTGAAGGGTGTGTTGAGGTAATGTCATTGGGTTAGTTATCCAGAATTCTAGCTTTGAGGACATGGGTTCAAATCTGCTCCTAGCAAGTGGTAATATTTGAATTAATTAAAAACTGGAATAAAAAACGTTCTTCATGGCATAGTTTTCAATTTTAACAGTGTGTGTTGGATTTGCCTGAATGATGTTTTGTTCTATTGATTGTACTCCAGTTAATGGACTTGTCAGGAGAATGTAGAGCATTGAGGTTATGTGCCAAAATGGTTCATCATGAAATTATTTTCAATTTTTCCCACTAATGATTGTCATAAAAACTGATTTTATCTCTCCACTCCGGAGGCTCCCTGCCTTATTTCTGATGAAGGGCTTTTGCCCGAAATGTCAATTTTCCTGCTCCTTGGATGCTACCTGACCTGCTGTGTTTTTCCAGCACCACTCTAGTCTTGACTCTCGTCTCCAGCATCTGCAATCCTCACTTTCACCTGTCATAAAAACCCATCTGGTTCACTAACGACTTTTAAAGAAGGAATTCCTCATTTGGTCTGGCCTACACATGACTCCAGACCGTGAATCTAGTTTGACTCTTTAAAATTCAGGATGAGAAATAAATGCTGGCCTATTTTGTGATGTTCACCTCATGTTCTGGTCACCCAGTTATACAAAGGATATTATTAAGCTGGAGGGGGTTCAGAAAAGGTTTACTCGGATGTTGCCAGGTATGGAAGGTTTGAGTTATTTAAAAAAAGGCTGGATAGTCTGCGACGTTTTTTCACTGGAGCATAGGAGGATGAGAGGCAACCTGATAGAAGTTTCTAAAATAATGAGAGATATAGATATGGTTAATGGCAGTTGTCTTTTCCCTAGGATGAGGTTTTCAACACTAGGGGGCACATTTTTAAGGTGGATGGAGAGAGATTTAAAAAAGACATGAGAGGTTTGTGTATGGAATGAACTCTGAGAAAGTGGTGGATTCAGGTACAAATACAATGTTTAAAAGACATTTAGTTAAGTACATGGATAGAAAATGTTTGGAGGGATATGGGTCAGGAGTAGGCAGGTGGGACTGGTTTAGTTTGGGATTATGTTCGGCATGGACTGGTTAGACCGCGGAGGGGAGGGGAGTCTGTTTCTGTGATGTATGACTCTATCTGAATGAATTGAACAAAAACCTCTAGATTTTAGAATCATGTCCAGCAAGAGACCAATCTGCCCATCATACTCATTCTAGCTCTTTCGTACAGCTACTTCATTTGTGTTGCTGCCCTGCTCTTTCCCACGTAAATAAATGTTCCTTTCGTATACTTGCCCAATTCCCTTTTAAAAGTTGCTATTGTCTTGGCTTCTGTAGTGCTTTCCAGTTCACTACAATCTGCTTGTGTTTGTTTTTGTTCCAATCACTTCAAATCTGTTTACTCACTTTCTACCACCACAAACAGCATTTTAGGCAGCTGTATTTTAATTAACCATTCTGACATATAACCTCTCTGCTGTACATTCCCCTGACAAGTCAGTTAGCTGGAGTGCAATCAATAGAACAAAACATCATTCACACAAATCCAACACGAATGGTAAACAGATATGAAATGGCAATCTCAGTTGGAATAGATTTTTTTTTGCCCTTTTTATTTGTAAAACAACAAAATGTTTGCTGCATGGACCCATCAGTTCAACTTGAGTTAAGAGACAGTAAAAGGTCTTTACAGATTGCAATCATTTCAATGGTAGGATGATTCAACAGGATACAATAGGCTTTATACTGAAATTAGATCCTTCCCCACTCACCACTTCCCTAATTAATCAGTTCCATCACAGGAGAAAGTTACTGCAGATGCTGGAATCTGTACTGAAAGCAACAAATGCTGGAGATCACAGTGGGTCAAGCAGCATCCATGCACAGTCAGCAAGCTAAGATTGCTTTCTCTCCATGTATGCTGTCTGACCCGCTGTGATCTACAGTACTTTTTGTTTTCAGTTTTAATCAGTTCTGTTGCTACGTGGAATTGGAAAATGAGTGTAGGTTTCTGTGTTTATCTGTTTACACCAGTAAAAGATTTACAACATTATCGACTGAACAAAAATCTGCATCACTGCATCAGGCAAATCTAGAGACAAATGATAATAATTTCTTTTCACTTTGAAATTTGCTGCGCGTTTTTGAATACATTAAATCATGCTGGTTTTCATGAGAGTGGTGTTAATAGGTAAAGTGAATAAAAAAAACTTTGCATTGTACCACTAAAATAGTACCATAAAACATAACATATTTAGCAAGAGTACAATTAGTGAAACATTTCAATCTTTGACAATGGATAGTCAGTCTGGCAGTAGCAAGGTAAGTTTACAAATCAAAACTTGTTGTGTGGAGCTTCGTGCACTGGGGAGCAGAGTGAAGAATTCAAGACTGTTGCTCACAATTTTCAATCCAGCAATGACCCTCCAACAATTTACCCTTCTGACATTCCTTCTAAAACTCATCTATTTTATCTTGTAATAAACACACTGAGTCATGTGTGAACAGCTATTAAAGGCAAGGAGGTTTGCTCGAGGGTGGCTCATGTGTGGAATGAACTTCCTGAGGAATTGTTGGATGCGGGTACAGTCACAACATTTAAAAGAGACTTAGGTAAATACATGGATGGGAAAGGTTTGGAGAAATATGGGCCAAGAGTAAGTAGGTGAGATTAGTTTAGTTTGAGATTATGTTCAGCATGGACTGGTTGGAACGAAGGGTCTATTTCTGTGCTATATAATCCTATGAAGTGTGTACAAGAAAATTTTCTGATTCAGTATGTGGATGCACCTTCTATAGAAGGTGCAAAACTTGACCTACTCTTGGGACATAAGGCAGGGCAGGTGACTGAGGTGTCAGTGGGGGAGCACTTTGGGGCCAGCAACCATAATTCTATTAGTTTTAAAATAGTGATGGAAAAGGATAGACCAGATCTAAAAGTTGAAGTTCTAAATTGGAGAAAGGCCAATTTTGACAGTATTAGGCAACAACTTTCAAAAGCTGTTTGGGGCAGATGTTCACTGGTAAAGGGACGGTTGGAAAATAGGAAGCCTTCAGAAATGAGACAATGAGAATCCAGAGAAAGTATATTTCTGTTAGGGTGAAAGGAAAGGCTATAGGTATAGGGAATGCTGGATGACTAAAGAAATTTAGGACTTGGTTACGAGAAAGAAGGAAGCATATGTAAGGTATAGACAGGATAGATTGAGTGAATCCTTAGAAGAGTATAAAGGAAGTAGGAATATACTTAAGAGGGAAATCAGGAGGGCAAAAAGGGGACATGAGATAGCTTTGGCAAATAGAATTAAGGAGAATCCAAAGGGCTTTTATGAATATATTAAAGACAAAAGGGTAACTAGGGAGAGAATTGGGCCTCTAAAAGATCAGCAAGGCAGCCATTGTGTGGAGCTGCAGGAGATGGGGGAGATACCAAACAAGTATTTTGCATCAGTATTTACTGTGGAAAAGGACATGGAAGATATAGAATGTAGGGAAATAGATGGTGACATCTTGAAAACTGTCCATATTACAGAGGGGGAAGTGCTGGATGTCTTGAAATGTATAAGGTGGATAAATCCCCAGGACCTGATCAGGTGCACCCTAGAACTCTGTGGGAAGCTAGAGAAGTGATTGCTGAGCCTCTTGCTGAGATATTTGTATCACCAATAGTCACAGGTGAGGTGCCAGAAGACAGAAGGTTGGCTAACATGGTGCCATTGTTTAAGAAAGGTGGTAAGGCAAAGCCATGGAACTATAGACCAGTGAGTCTGACGTCAGTGGTGGGCAAGTTGTTGTGGGGAATCCTGAGGGACATGATGTACAGAGGAACTCAATTATCCAAATACCAATTATCTGAAAATCGGATTATCCGAAAGAGATCTCAAGGTCCCAACAGAAACGTTGCATTAAAGATGTGTGTCCAATACTGCTTGCGTCTTTTGTTTACAGTGATTAAACGTGCTGCCGAGAACAGTCCTGGGCGGATGGGAGCACAGGCACTGTCCCTAAATGACTGACCTCTCTCTTTCTCTCTCTCTCTTCCCACACTTGCCCTGGAGTTCTACATAAGTGTGTACCCTAAACCCCACTTCCCCAGATAATCTCTAATATTGTCCTGTCCAGGGTAAAGATGGAACCAGTTGCAGTAAAATGTTGTATGCATGTGTGCTATTTGGAGACTCATCCCTCAACAGGAGTAGCAGCAGTCTTGTTGTTGATGTCCAGCCCACGCAGGGGATCGGGATGGGGGCGGATAGGGGGCGGTGATGGGGGCGGTATTGGATGGGATTGGGAGAACGGCGGAAGGGGTGTTGGACACGGTTTGGGGGCGGGTAGGCAGTGTTGGATAATGTTGTGGGTGGCGGGACAGTATTGGATGAGGTTGTGGGTGGCAGGGGCAGTGTTGGATAATGTTGTGGGTGGCGGGACAGTATTGGATGAGGTTGTGGGTGGCGGGGGCAGTGTTGGATAAAGTTGTGGGTGACGGGACAGTATTGGATGAGGTTGTGGGTGGGCGGGGGCAGTGTTGGATGAGATTGTGGGTGGCCGGGGGCAGTTTTGGCTAAGGTTGTGGGTGGCGGGGGCGGTATTGGATGAGGTTGTGGGTGGGCGGGGGCAGTATTGGATGAGGTTGTGGGTGGGCGGGGCAGTGTTGGATGAGATTGTGGGTGGTGGCTGCAATGTTGGATGAGGTTGTGGGTGGGCGGGGCAGTGTTGGATGAGGTTGGGGGTGGCGGGGGCAGTATTGGATGAGGTATGGGTGGCAGGGGCAGTGTTGGATGAGGTTGTGGGTAGCGGGGGCAGTGTTGGATGAGGTTGTGGGTGGGCAGGGGCAGTATTGGATGAGGCTGTGGGTGGGCGGGGTCAGTATTGGATGAGGTTGTGGGTGGGCGGGGGCAGTGTTGGATGAGATTGTGGGTGGTGGGGGCAGTGTTGGATGAGGTTGTTGGTGGGCGGGGCAGTGTTGGATGAGTTTGTGGGTGGCGGGGGCCGTATTGGATGAGGTTGTTGGTGGGCGGGGCAGTGTTGGATGAGGTTGTGGGTGGCGGGGGCAGTGTTGGATGAGGTTGTGGGTGGGTGGGGGCAGTGTTGGATAAGGTTGTGGGTGGCGGGGCGGTATTGGATGAGGTTGTGGGTGGGCAGCGGCAATGTGGGATGAGATTGTGGGTGGGCGGGGGCAATATTGGATGAGGTTGTGGGTGGCGGGGGCGGTATTGGATGAGGTTGTGGGTGGGCGGGGGCAGTATTGGATGAGGTTGTGGGTGGCCGGGGGCAGTTTTGGCTAAGGTTGTGGGTGGCGGGGGCGGTATTGGATGAGGTTGTGGGTGGGCGGGGGCAGTATTGGATGAGGTTGTGGGTGGGCGGGGCAGTGTTGGATGAGATTGTGGGTGGTGGCTGCAATGTTGGATGAGGTTGCGGGTGGGCGGGGCAGTGTTGGATGAGGTTGTGGGTGGCGGGGGTAGTATTGGATGAGGTATGGGTGGCAGGGGCAGTGTTGGATGAGGTTTTGGGTGGGTGTGGGCCGTGTTGGATGAGATTGTGGGTGGGCAGGTGCAGTATTGGATGAGGTTGTGGGTGGCAGGGGCAGTATTGGATGAGGTTGTGGGTAGCGGGGGCAGTGTTGGATGAGGTTGTGGGTGGGCAGGGGCAGTATTGGATGAGGCTGTGGGTGGGCGGGGGCAATGTGGGATGAGGTTGCACGTGGGCAGGGGCAGTATTGGATGAGGTTGTGGGTGGGCGGGGTCAGTATTGGATGAGGTTGTGGGTGGGCGGGGCAGTGTTGGATGAGGTTGTGGGTGGCGGGGGCCGTATTGGATGAGGTATGGGTGGCAGGGGCAGTGTTGGATGAGGTTTTGGTTGGGTGTGGGCCGTGTTGGATGAGATTGTGGGTGGGCAGGGGCAGTATTGGATGAGGTTGTGGGTGGCGGGGGCAGTATTGGATGAGGTTGTGGGTGGGTGGGGGCAGTGTTGGATGAGGTTATGGGTGGCGGGGCAATGTGGGATGAGATTGTGGGTGGTGGGGACAATATTGGATGAGGTTGTGGGTGGTGGGGGCAGTGTTGGATGAGGTTGTGGGTGGGCGGGGGCAGTATTGGATGAGGTTGTGGGTGGTGGGGGCAGTATTGGATGAGGTTATGGGTGTACGGGGCAGTGTTGGATGAGGTTGTGGGTGGCGGGGGCAGTATTGGATGAGGTTGTGGGTGGTGGGGGCAGTGTTGGATGAGGTTGTGGGTGGGCGGGGGCAGTATTGGATGAGGTTGTGGGTGGTGGGGGCAGTGTTGGATGAGGTTGTGGGTGGCGGGGCAATGTGGGATGAGGTTGTGGGTGGCGGGGGCAATATTGTATGAGGTTGTAGGTGGCGGGGGCAGTGTTGGCTAAGGTTTTGGGTGGCGGGGGCGGTTTTGGGTGAGGTTGTGGGTGGACGGGGGCAGTATTGGATGAGGTTGTAGGTGGGCGGGGGCAGTATTGGATGAGGTTGTGGGTGGTGGGGGCAGTGTTGGATGAGGTTGTGGGTGGCGGGGGCAGTATTGGATGAGGTTGTGGGTGGCGGGGGCAGTGTTGGATGAGGTTGTGGGTGGGTGGGGGCAGTGTTGGATGAGGTTATGGGTGGCGGGGCAATGTGGGATGAGGTTGTGGGTGGCGGGGGCAATATTGTATGAGGTTGTAGGTGGCGGGGGCAGTGTTGGCTAAGGTTTTGGGTGGCGGGGGCGGTTTTGGGTGAGGTTGTGGGTGGACGGGGGCAGTATTGGATGAGGTTGTGGGTGGGTGGAGGCAATGTTGGATGAGGTTGTGGGTGGGCGGGGGCAGTGTTGGATGAAGTAGTGGGAGGCGGGGGCAATGTGGGATGAGGTTGTGGGTGGGCGGGGGCAGTGTTAGCTAAGGTTATGGGTGGGCGGGGGCAGTATTGGATGAGGTTATGGGTGGTGGGGGCAGTATTGGATGAGGTTGTGTGTGGCGGGGGCTGCGTTGGCTAAGGTTGTCGGTGGCGGGGGCAGAATTGGATGAGGTTGTGGGTGGGCGGGGGCAGTGTTGGATGAAGTAGTGGGAGGCGGGCGCAATGTGGGATGAGGTTGTGGGTGGGCGGGGGCAGTGTTAGGTAAGGTTATGGGTGGGCGGGGGCAGTATTGGATGAGGTTATGGGTGGTGGGGGCAGTATTGGATGAGGTTGTGGGTGGCGGGGGCTGTGTTGGCTAAGGTTGTGGGTGGCGGGGGCAGAATTGGATGAGGTTGTGGGTGGGCGGGGGCAGTGTTGGATGAGGTTGTGGGTGGGGGCAGTGTTGTATGAGGTTATGGGTGGCGGGGCAATGTGGGATGAGGTTGTGGGTCACGGGGGCAATATTGGATGAGGTTGTGGGTGGCGGGGCAGTGTTGGCTAAGGTTGTGGGTGGCAGGGGCAGTATTGGATGAGGTTGTGGGTTGGCGTGGGCAGTGTTGGATGAGGTTGTGGGTGGGTGGGGGCAGTATTGGATGAGGTTGTAGGTGGGCAGGGGCAGTTTTGGATGAGGTTGTGGGTGGCGGGGGCAGTGTTGGCTAAGGTTGTGAGTGGCGGGGGCAGTATTGGATGAGGTTGTGGGTGGGTGGGGGCAGTGTTGGATGAGGTTACGGGTGGTGGGGGCAGTATTGGATGAGGTTGTAGGTGGGCGGGGGCAGTATTGGATGAGGTTGTGGGTGGCGGGGGCAGTATTGGATGAGGTTGTAGGTGGGCAGGGGCAGTATTGGATGAGGTTGTGGGTGGTGGGGGCAGTATTGGATGAGTTTGTGGGTGAGCGGAGGCAGTATTGGATGAGGTTGTGAGTGGGCGTGGGCAGTGTCTGATGAGTTTGTGGGTGGTGGGGGCAGTATTGGATGTGGCTGTGGGTGGACGGGGGCAGTATTGGATGAGGTTATGGGGTTTGGTCCGTACTGAATGAGGTTGTGGGTGGGTGGGGGCAGTATTGGATGAGGTTGTGGGTGGCAGGACAGTATTGGATGGGGTTGTGGGTCGGAGGGGGAAGTGTTGGATGAGGTTGTGGGTTGCGGTGGCAGTATTGGATGAGGTTGTGCGTGGCGGGGGCAGTGTTGGATGAGGTTGTGGGTGGACGGGGGCTGTATTGGATGAGGTTGTGGGTGGGCTGGGACAGTGTTGGTTGAGGTTGTGTGTGGACGGAGGCAGTATTGGATGAGGTTGTAGGTGGGCAGGGGCAGTATTAGATGAGGTTGTGTGTGGCGGGGGCAGTATTGATTAGATTAGATTAGATTACTTACAGTGTGGAAACAGGCCCTTCGGCCCAACAAGTCCACACCGACCCGCCGAAGCGTAACCCACCCATTCCCGTACATTTACCCCTTTACCTAACACTACAGGCAATTTAGCACGGCCAATTCACCTGACCTGCACATCTTTGGACTGTGGGAGGAAACTGGAGCACCCGGAGAAAACCCACGCAGACACGGGGAGAATGTGCAAACTCCACACAGTCAGTCGCCTGAGTCGGGAAGAGGTTGAGGGTGGCGGGGGCAATGTTGGATGAGGTTGTGGGTGGGCAGGGGCAGTATTGGATGAGGTGGTGTGTGGCGGGGGCAGTGTTCGATGTGATTGGGGGTGGGAGAGTGTCGGTGTTGGACGAGGTTGCTGGACAGGTGGGGTGGCGGTTCTGGACGGAGTTGGTGGTTGGGTGGGTAGGGGTGTGTTGGGTAGGGTTGGTGAGTGCATGTGGGGCCAGTGATGGACAAGGTTGGGAGGGCGGTGTTGGACAGGATTGCAGGTGGGCAGTGGTTGGACGGTGTTGGGGGCGGTGTCGCGGTGTTGGCCAGGGTTCAGGGGCACAGTGTTGGATGGAGTTGGGTGCGGGTGGCGTATGGTGTTTCTCAGGATTGCGGGCGGGCGGGGGTGGGGTTGGACCGGGTTGGGGGCGGGAGGTCGGCAGGGGCTAGTGCGCGGTGTGCTGCTGCTAGTCTCCTGAACGGGGAGCAGACTTTATAGAAAACCCCGAGCACCAGAGGAAAGGCATTGAATCAATTAACCGAATAATCAATTATCCGAATGAAATAGTGCCCACCCATCTTGTTCGGATAATCGAGGTTTCTCTGTGCACGTATTTGGAAAAGCAAGGGCTGATGAGGGATAATCAACATGGCTTTGAACGTGGGAAATCATGTCTCACAAATTTCATTGAGTTTTTTAAAGAAGCAGCAAAGAGGATTGATGAGGGCAGAGCCGTAAATGTGATCTATATGGACTTCAGTTATTCAGCTCAACTGTCTGAACAGTTGGTTTGTGGTGCAGTCGGATGCTAATGATGTGGGTTTAATTCCGGCACTGGCTGAGATTTCCATAAATGACTGTCCTTCTCAACCTCGCCCCTCACCTGAGGTGTGTTCACCCTCAGTTTTAATCACCATATGTGTCTCCCTCTAATGAGAGAGCAGTACTATGATAATTTTACCTTTAATATACAACAATTTCTTACCTGAAGGCATGTGGCATCATCATCCCATGATAGAATAGTGAAAGGGGCCTTGACATTTATTCGCCATTCCCAGCGGGAAAACCAGTAAAAGCAAAGTAATACTCGGAAATGAATGTATGGCTCTTACTGGACTCCATTTTGAGGTATGTAAGATAGATTAGACCATTGTATGTCAATTGCATTTTTGCTGGATTTTCCTTCTTTGAAGTTATTCAAAGGATATGTACACTCTAGGTTGTATTCTGGGAGTGGTGTGCTCTGTCACTGAAGTGTAAACAATATGCGATGTGGGCGAGATACCCTGTGATTATCAAAAACTGCAACAAGTCATCATCTGCCAACTAACAGCCTTGGGCACAAACAAATTGGGCATGTGACTGACTTGGAGACTGACCACATGAATGCCAAAACCTACATTGGAACCCATCGTTACATTTCCCCTCCAAGAATAAGTGCAATGTGCTCCAATTGTATGGCCATCATTCCTCAGAATAAAATCTGTTCTAAACATTCAATTATAGAGGTTGCCAGTGCATAGAAGACCTGGAGGAAAAAATAGGTTTTTGTCACATTACAGTGAGTGATTCTTCATAAGTATTATAACCCGTGCATCCACAGTTGGATTAACAAAAGCTTCACCATTTAGACTTGTTGAGTATCTCATTATTTGCTTGACAAGCACAAAGAGGAATGGCTAATACAGGTTTCTCATGGATGGTTACTATTTTCTCATTATCTATAATGCAATTTCACTCTCACAAATCATGTTGGAAACCTTACAATCTCTGATGCCATTAGCAAGTTGAAAATTTTAATTAAGAATCATTTTCCTTGCTTTTAGAAAAATGAGTCCATTGTCAACATAGAACAGTAGAGCACAGGAACAGGCCTTTGAATGCACCATAGTCACTCTGTTATCTAAAGCAATGCTTTCCAAGATGAGGGAACTAAACATTTCTTCCATACAAGAACATCAACCAATGATAAAATGGTATTCCCAAGATTGTGTTTCTGTATCATTATATTCAACTACAAAGCAAAGTATTTTTGCAAAAGGTTTTATTAAATATTTATTAACTAATCTCTTGACTCTCTGCTATGACAAGACATTAGTCAGGAGTACAATGAGTGCAGCTCTAACAAATTTCAAGAAACTCAACAGCATGCAGGCCAATGGAGCTCACCCAGTTGACACCAGATCCAATAACATTCAACATTCACACTATTGACTTAAAAAGAGCAGAAGCTGTGTGTGCCATCTACAAGATGCACTGCAGGAACTTGCCAAGACTCCTTTGACAGCATCTTACACATCCATGACCCCTGCCACCGAAATGGACTTGGAGAACTGATGCATACGAGGATCACCACCCTGATTTGGAACTATATCTTTGTTCCTGTTGCTGGCTCAAGTACTGGAACTCTAAGAGCATTCTGTGTGTACTTATGCAACAATGGACTGCAGCAGTTCAAGACGGCAACTCTCAGCACCTTCACTTGGGATGGGCAATAAATGCAGGTATAACCAGTGATGCCCATATCCCATGAGTGAATAAAAATATTCTAGAGATGTTATAAAGAGCAGCAGCTGGAATTCAAGTAAGTTATTGTTGCTAGAAATGACATATATTCATATGCAGAGTTCCATTTTCCACAAATAAAAGGAATATAAGATTATAAAAACATAAAATGTAACAGCATGAATAGACAATTCAGCCCATCAAGTTTGTTTCATAATTTAATAAGATCATGGCTGATCTGCTGATTCACAACTCTCCTTTACTGGCTTTTCCCCATATTCATTTCAGATTATAACTGTCCATATGAGCCTTAAGTATCATTAATCCCTAGCCTCACTAGGTATTTCCTTAATAATATGTATTTTAGAATCTGTATCTAGGTACCTTTGTACTTAAGATGGAGTCGTGAATAGCAACTTGTAAACTTTTCACTGTACTCATTTGAGCACGTGACAATAAAACTAATTCTAAGATTCCAAGATTCTAAGATTCACTATTCCCAAGAGAAGAAATTCCACCTCATCTCTATCTTAAATGTGCAATCCCTTATTCTTTGGTCCTAGACTCTCCCACAAGGGGAAACAATGTCCAGTCCCCTAAAGACCCTGTATGTTCAAACCTTGCAGCTTTTTGAACTTACTTCAGATTTTACGGAGTCTTTCATTTGCTGTTACTTTCTCCATGACAATTCTTTGCCAATTAAGTTTGATTTGTCAGCCAATCAGCAGCTTTTCCTCCTGGATTATACATTGGTGTTTTGTTTAAGATTTGACACTCTTGCATGTGTCCGGATGAGTTCAAAATGAAATGTTTCAGTAATGTGTTTCTTTCACCACTATCTGTTATTGATCACGGTGTTATCCACATGTGAATTATTCGATCTAATCAATAGAAGCTTGCTTATGAGCACATTGAAAGTAAAATTTGTCTCCAGTGGAAGGAGGCAAACCATTTAACATTGTGCCTGTTCCATTAATTCTTGTTTGCTACTTTCATCGAAGATCACTTTCACCTTTATTATGTTCATACAAGATCCTTCATCAAGTCTGTAATGATTATCACCTTTGCAATCAGCATCTGCTTGTTTAATCTGATATTGATCAAAATAGTAATGACTTGATGTTGCACCTAATGGAACTCTTAGCTTGATCTTTTCACTACAGGAACATAATGAACAATGTAGAATTGATATCTTCTTTATTGACAATTCACATTGACTGTGTTCACAAGTAATCACGCTCAGGAAGCTCAACTAACTCTTATAGGGCCATTTTGTTCAGTCCTAAGGCTAATTGCTTTCATATCACATACATTGGTTGCATAAGACTTGTGATGTGTTGTTCCTTTAACAAGGTTATGTTGTCCTTTGTTTTTGTTCAGCGGGATTTTAAACACAGACTCTGTGAGGTCTAGGTTTGAAGGGTTTTAGGGCCAGTTTGATTATAGCTAACAGATACTGCCTCAGAGAAAAGGCTCTCAAGTTGAAATAAAAACACTTGCACAGTGAAAGGGAAGTGGCCAGTTCTCCCAGCTCTGCTTTTCTCTGCTTTGGTTTGGTTTTAGCAAGCAAATAGTTTTGAGGCTGCTAGTCCAAGCAACAGCTCCATGGAAGAAGGTGTTCCATGCTGAATCCCTCTGCCACCACTCTCTCTTCTGTAAGACCCCTGTGTTCGATTTTACCTTTTTTTGCTAAGGGGTGTTTATGGAGATTGTTGTAGGAATTTAGAACAGCATCATTTAGTTGGGATAATCTGTTGGATTTTCGGATAGGTTAAGTTATTCTGTGTTCTGTTCTCTTTTGTTTGTGCTTCATTCAGTAATCTTGCAAATAAATTCTGATTTGTTTAAAACTAAGTGGTTGGGCAAGCTGCATTCCGCTTGGAATATCTACGTTACACCTGCTTAAAACAGCTAACAAAGTTAGGGTCCAGGCTACTTTATTGAAATGTTTTGAGGAGACCTGGCCTGGTTCATAACAGATCTCACATCACACCTCAGCCTTGGTCAAAACATCATCTAGATTCTTCATATTGATGGCTCTACACTGCACAACGTCAACATATCCAGAACTCTACAGTGTATAACTTACTCATGCATATTAAAAAAATGTCTCACAACTGGGACTTTACTGATATCCACTGTGCTGGCTCAACTTTAAGAACATTATCTTTATCCTTGCATCTCTCCAAGGTTTCACTGTCAATCAGCTTAACCTTACTCTTATTTCTCATGATCCTGTGATCTCTTAAGGTGTAGAGATATCCATATTATACAATCTTCCAAATGGATTTCATCCAATGCCTAGAAGGTAACACTATCCTCTATATCAATTTATTTTTAATCCTGAAATTAATCAAGATTATTTTTAGCTTGAATTTCCTCAGATTCTGAGCCACCATATTTCAATGATGCCAACAGAGGCGCAACAAAAATCATCAAGCCAGTAAGACTTTCTCTCTCATCCTTCAGTTCAAATCTACAAAAAGCCCAACTTCTTGCTGCACCTTTTACTCTTTCATTCTCTAACTTGTCCTGCTCTCTAAATCATGGAAATTGTCTACAATCTGGAACTCTCACGCCTCTCTTCCCCTCTCTTCAATTTCCAAAAATTCTGCAGAAGGCTATCTCTTTGAGTGTTCTGCTGGTTATCATGAGGATGCATGTATTAACAGCACAACGTCGTGATGATGTAAGATTACGTAAGCAGAGACAACTGGTTTGAAATCTTAGGGTGAGACACACAGAGCTTGTATAGAATTCTTACAGAGTATATTGGAAGTGTATGAGCAAACATTTCTTGTTGACTAGAACATAAACTGCAATAAATTCACATGAAAGGCAATTCAACCCCATCACCCTTAACAACCCCATCACCCTAACAACCCCATCACCCTTAACAACCCCATCACCCTAACAACCCCATCACCCTTAACAACCCCATCACCCTAACAATTGTTCCTTTCTCTGAGTTTCTCCATACGTTTGAGTTTCTCCATACGCTATCTCATAAAATACAGAGGGTGCTTTGTAATCGAGAAAGTGCTAAATAATTATCAATTTTGTAAAATGGAACGATTGGATCAAAATTTTGAATTTATTTCACAAATTTGTTATTTTCATTCATGATGTTCAAAAGTCTCAATTTTTTCAAAGAAAGCAAATGCAGATTACGTAATTATTCTTCATCCTGTAATTTCCCAAGTTATTAAAATGAATACTGCCATCTCTCTTGGCTGATTTCTGGGATAAAGGTACAGTTAGATTGTGCAGGTCATTTTAGAATCCTTGTTAAGGAGGCATAGGCTAACATCGGAGGAAGTTCAGAGAACTTCACTAGGTTGATTCCTGAGATGACGAGGTTGTCTTATGGGAGTCGTGAAGAATGAGTGCTCTTTTGAAACACGCAATACTCTGACAGGATGGAGAGTGAAATGACATTTCCTTTCACACTGGTACATTGGAGTCAAAACGTGTGGTGCTGGAAATGCACAGCAGGTCAGGCAGTATCCAAGGAGCAGGAGAATAGACGTTTCAGGCATAAGACCTGAATGTTGAACTGGAGAGCATAGTTTCAAACTTAGGAGTTTCCCATCTAAGACGGAGTTGAAGAGGAATTTCCTCTCTCAGAAAGTTAATTATATTTAGAACTCTCAGGGAGCAGTGGAGGCAGAACCATTGAGTGTTGTCACGGCTGGATTAGACAGATTCTTGGTCCAACAGACAGTTGTAGACTATGGGGACCAGGCAGGAAAATACAGTTAAAGCCACAAGCAGATTAACGATAATTTTAATGAATGGCAGAGCAGGCTTGAGGGGCTGAATGGCCTACTGCTGCACATATTATTTTCTGCTTTCATCAACTGGGCGGCACGGTGGCACAGTGGTTAGCACTGCTGCCTCACAGCGCCAGAGACCCGGGTTCAATTCCCGACTCAGGCGACTGACTGTGTGGAGTTTGCACGTTCTCCCCGTGTCTGCGTGGGTTTCCTCCGGGTGCTCCGGTTTCCTCCCACAATCCAAAAAATGTGCGGGTCAGGTGAATTGGCCATGCTAAATTGCCCGTAGTGTTAGGTTAAAGGGGTAAATGTAGGGGTATGGGTGGGTTGCGCTTCGGCGGGTCGGTGTGGACTTGTTGGGCCGAAGGGCCTGTTTCCACACTGTAAGTAATCTAATCTAATCTAAACTCCCAAGGATAATAATAGTCCACTTAACATGCAGAAGTCTCAAATTGATACAATCTTAAAACAAGGTTTAATTCAACACTTCAAGCACTAACACTATGATCAATTTCATTTTCTTTTAAAGCTCCAGAAGAATAAAGATTATTTTCAACCTGAAATCCCTCTAGTTTTCTGTCACTCTGTTGCTGTGGCTTCAGCAGAGGTCCAGTCTGATCCTTTGTCTGGTTAGAATTTCTCCCTTAACTTTCTGTTTGAAAACCTTTGCAAGTCATTCAGACCATTGTCAGCTTGCATTTCTGACAGTCTGTAAGGAGGGGTTGGTTCATAATTAATGAGAAATTTAAACAACTGCTTGAAAATAATAGGATATTTGAGATGGAGCAGTCATTTTTAGTAATGGCCGAAGGACAAGTCACTGAGCAATTTAGACCAATTTTCAATTCACAAACACAGGCGGCAGCTTTTTTACCCTGGAGTGTCGGACGCTGAGGGGTGACCTTATAGAGGCTTATAAAATCATAAGGGGTATGGATAGGGTGAATAGCCAAGGTCTTTTTCCCAGGGTGGGGAAGTCCAAAAATAAAGGTTTAAAGTGAGAGCGGAAAGATTCAAAAAGACCTAAGGGGCAACTTGTTCATACAGTGGGTGTGTATGGAATGAGCTGCCAGAGGAAGTGGTGGAGGCATCTGGATGGGTATATGAATAAGAAGGGTTTAGAGGGATATGGAGTGAATGCTGACAAATGGAATTAGATTAATTTAGGAAATCTGGTCAGCATGGATGACTTAGCTTGAAAGTTCTACTTCTGTACAATATAATTCAACAATTCTATCTCTTTCTCACTACAAATTTTTGGACAATTTACACATTAACTATGGTGGGTGACATGAAATTTGCCATTATTTTACTGACAAACTTTAGTCTCCCCAGTTTATTTGCATTGAAGTCATATTGCCCTTTACCCAAGCGGAACCAGGATGGGCTATATATGCTGGCGAAAATGAGGACATAGAACAGTACAGCACAGTACTGGCCCTTCGGCCCTCGATGTTATGCTGACCTTTTATCCTTTTCTAAGATCAGACTAACCTATGCACTCTTCATTGTACTATCTTACAAAAGTCATTTAAATGTCCCTAATATATCTGACTCTACTACCACTGCTGGCAGTGCATTCCATGCACCCATCACTCTCTGTGTAATGAACCCACCTCTGATATCTCCCCTAAACCTTCCTCCAATCACCTTAAAATTATGCCCCTTCATGATAGTCATTTCCACCCTGGGAAAAAGTCTCAGTCTATCCACTCTATCCATGCCTCTCATCATCTTGTACACCTCTTTCAAGTCACCTCTCATCTTTCTTTACTCCAATGAGAAAAGCCCTAGCTCCCTCAACCTTTCTTCATAAGAGGTGAACATAGTTACTTTTTGAGGCGTTGGATGAGGTGCCGACAAATCAAAGGGTGTCTTGTCCTTGATGGTGTCAAACATTTTAAAACTGCACACATTCACATCCCAACACTCTCTACTTGCACCCTGCTTGTGGTGAATGACTTAAAGAACCAAGGGGTTCCCAATAGCTTTGTCCTTCAAGGGCTAGAAACACAAGAGCATAAGGGGTGGCACAGTGGCTCAGTGGTTAGCACTGTTGTCTCACAGCGCCAGGGTCCCAGTTTCGATTCTAGCCTTGGGCAACTGTCTGTGTGGAGTTTGCACATTCTCCCCGTGTCTGTGTGGGTTTCCTCCCACAATCCACAGATGTGCAAGTCAGGTGAATTGACCATGCTGAATTGCCCCATTGTGTTAGGTGCGTTAGTCAGAGGGAAATGGGCATGGGTGGGTTACTCTTTGGAAGGTCGGTGTGGACCTGTTGGGCCGAAGTGCCTGTTTCCACACTGTAAAAAAATACTGTTGAGGAGCATTGGAGAATTATCGCAGTGCGTCTTATGCGCAGCTGGAGGGCAGTGAATATTGAAGGCACCAAATACAAATCCTTCTTCAAAGATGAAGCTTTTGGCATTATTTTCCACTATCTAGGAAGAACAATTTAAAGAAATAGAAGCTGCATTCAGAAATAGAGTCCCTCCAGAATTTAAGAACCCTGCAGCAGCTCAGATTCCATCTCACCGAAGAGAGACAGACAACAGTAAGACAAAGGGAACAAATCTGCCAATGTATTACCGTGTGGCTCTGCTGTGCAGTTAACCACATTTTGGCTTTACCATCACTTCAAAATGCCCTTGTAACGATGCATGTATTTTATCTCCATCTGGTGAATTCTTTGCAAAATCCACAGACGGTGATTTACGCATGCTGAGAAACAGCTGGCGTAAATATCCTCATAATCCATGTCAGTCCTTTAAACCTTCCTTCTTTTTCTGCTGTGTAGTTTCTCCTGTAGTCCCCTGCCTCACAATACTGGCGGTCTGAGAATCACAATAAATGTTGCAGCTGATGCAAAATGACCTGTTTTACAGTTCTTCATCTGAGGAAATTGATGGGTAAAGACTCGGCAGCCATACATTTTCCCAGTCACTATAAAAGCGCATGGTTAACCACGTGTGACATCTAATTGTTGGCAGCCACACATGAAAGCCTGAGGGACCCACTAATATTATTTTGCAAACTTTTGCTCTGGAACTTTGATTGAAATGGTGAGTTATTCTGTTTTAATGCTTTTTTAAAAATGAACACAAAAACCTCTTGCATTCCTGTTTTAGATATATTCTAATCAACTGGTTCAGAAATGTTATTATATACTTCTGGAGTAGGTGGGACGTGACTCACTTGAGTGAAATATATTAGGATCACATAAGGCTGCATGAAAAATCTTCGCAATGAAGTTAAGTCATCGAGTCTACAGCAATGCCTTCCTGATTTAAGCAGCACATTTTTACCATTCCTTTTTCAACCTGCAATGTATTGATATTGGGCTTCAAATATATTTCCTCATTGCCACCAAAATAAATGACTTGAGGTCAAAACACGGAACATTCTTTATTTCGATAAGGCTTCTCTCTTAGTTTTATTTTTAAGAGGAAACGGGCTTCTGTCACAATAAATATTTCAGAACAATGTTCATAAAAGGTAAAGACAAAGGTCTCGAGGGATTAGACTATCAACTATCATCAACAGGCTGTATACAGAATGCAAAGTTAAATCAATGAGTTATTAATTCATGTTGAGAATTATAGTATGACATAAAATCTGGACTTTTTACGGTCCTGAAAACAACAAATGCTGGAGATCACAGCGGGTCAGGCAGCGTCCAAGGAGAGCAAGCTAAAGCTTTGATTCTAGATGAGTTTTCATCAAAATCATCTAGACTTGAAATGTTAGCTTGCTCTCTTTCCCCATATATGCTGTCTGACCCACTGTGATCTCCAGCATTTTTTGTTTTCAGTACAGATGACAGAATCTGCAGGAATTTGTTTCTGGGCTTTTTCCTCTTCTTTTAGATAAAGACTTTATGATCTGGATGTTTTTCTTTTCTCTCTTCCTTTTTGCTTTGTTTCATTATTTATTCTCTTGTTCTTTTAAATTCTGGTTGTGAGTTTTCTTTTATTTTAAGATGGCACTGTATAATGCTGTCTATACACAAGTTACTGTACTTACATATTCCTGTACTTGAATGCATGTGACAATAAAATCTAACTCTAATTCTAAAAGGCTAGTAAAGAACTTGAATTTTACTTGTAAATTAACAATTTTCCAAAGCCTCTCAAACTTGCTCTGTCATTCTCGATTATGGCAGCCTCCCCCATCTCAGTGTCATATTCCCACGCAATTCCCAAATTTATTTTTCCCATTAATAGCTTGAAATCTATTTGCCAAAATGTTTTGTTTTAAACTTTTATATTTGATAGCTGGGTTCTAACAGATCAATGTCTCCTGCAAAAATATTGCATCAGGGCACATTAAAAATAACAGAACATTGCACTGCAAAAAACATATTCTATAAGCTTGTGCTATGTTTCAATGTATGGAACAGAAGCAGAAATTCTGAACCTGATATACTTTTAATTTAAAAGTGCAAGATGTGCAACCATTTATCAGTGTTAGATCATGTGCTTGTCATTATTTTGGTCTTCCATTTCTTTTCTTTTTGATCATTCTACTTCAGTTTCACTCGCCTAACTGATCACTTTCACCAAAAGCGGAATCAAAAACGATTTAGACTAAGTCCCGCAGGAATCATTACCTTCAGCTGAACAAGGGTCACTGGAGCTCCACTACCCTTGATCATTTTGTTCAAGGGGTTTGGCTCAAAAAGGTGCCGAGAACAAAGAATGGAGCTCAGAAATAGCATAAACAACTCGATTTTACCTTTATGTGCAAAAGTAGCAATAATCCACCACAGCGAAGAATAGTAAGTCATGTACCTTTTCACATGAGGAAGAGTGTCTGTAGCTGTGGTTGTATTGAATAAAACCATCCAGATGGTTTGACAGAAGTTTACTGGGAAACCTTATTAGGGTGATTTGTTTTATGTGACTGAAGCTCATCAAGTTCACAGAAATCAAAGCAGAATGGCATTAATATTTCTGTATCTATTATAAATGCATTCATTTCCATATTCCCAAGACACCTTTGAAGAGCTGGATTGACAGTTTTCTTTCATTTATTTTGAAATGCTACGAAACCAACATAGACTTGTGATACATCTGCTTACATCTTCCACTACAGGGCATTGGTTAGATCAATTTGCAATACAGTGTGACAACAACAGCGCAGGTTCAATTCCCATGCAAGCTGACGTTAGCATGAAGGTCAATTTCATGACCTGCTTGTGGTGCTGGTGACCCTTAGGTTAAGCTACCATCAGTCGTCTCTCTTTAATGTGAAACAGTGGGACTGTGGTGACTTTATTCTATCTTATATCTTACACAGTCAAAAATTCACTGGCTATCCCAAGTTGCTTCTCTTACTCAACAAGAACAGAAACGCCTACGTATACAGCAACTTTAATGTAATAGTGTAGCCCAAGGTGCTTCCTTGTAATGTCCTGAATCAAAATTTGACTTCAAGCTGTGCAGGGTGATGTTAGGGTCAATGCTTCAAAACCTGGTCAAAGAGGAAGGATGCAAAGGTATCATTGGTAATCCAACTCAGGACTCTCTTTCACCCTTTATATTCTTAAATTACTCAAAATAGTGCTGGATTGTGGTGACTGTTAAAGCTTTTCACTGCATTCTACTGTATTATCCACTATAAAATACAAGTGCCAATAAATAAATAAATCATTCATGGCAAGGAGAGGATAATGTTGCAGAAGGAGATCACAGAATGACAGAACTCTTATAGCTCACTAGCGCTTTATTTGAAATCATTAAGGAGTGCTAGGTTTTCCCCATACCTATATGTGTTGGTCTTCAGTTTGTGTGTGCGGACTGCGGTAATCACTCACTGAACCAGGTGGAGGACATTCAGGGAGCCCATGAGTAATGGAAGTTACAAATTATGCATAGATGAAATTTAAAGTCTTGCAAATAATTAAAGTCAAGTGGCAAGGATGGGCAGGGACATACGATTTCTTACAGCCAAGGGGAAATATTGGAGATCCATTGCTTTATTGCAAGGGAATTGGAGCTGAAAAATGGAGAAGTGTTGTTACAACTGCCCAGAGTGTAGTTGAAGCTGTTCCTGGAGCAATACATAAAAAATTTGTTATCGCATTTCAAAACAGGTATACTGGAGACTGTCCAAAAGAGATTTACTAGATGATTAAAGGGTTGAAATACAAGGATTGAATTATTGAAAATGGCTAAACAGATTCAAGCTTTATTCATTAGAGTTTAGGAAAATGGGAGGTGATCTTATTGAAATATATAAGATTTTCAGGGATTTTGACAGAGGAGATGATGTGAAGATGTTTTCATTAGTAGGAGAATTTCAACCAAGTGGGCATGGTTATGGAATAAGGGGACACTGATTTAAAGCGGAGAAACAAAGGACTTTCTTCTACCAGAGGACAATGAATGTCTACAATTCTCTAACCCCAGGTGTTGTCTAGGCCAGATCACTGAAAACATTTGAAGAGGAGGTGGCTAAATTTTTGAATGATCAGTGAATTAAAGACCATGATGTGCTGAATAGAAGAGGTGCAATGTCTAGCGCAGATCAGTTATGATCTTGTTAAATGTGAGGCAGGGTCAATATGGTCCAAATGGCTGACTTTTCATCCAATTTCTTATGTTCATTAATAGCTGAAGGGGAAGAGACGTGATAAGCAACAGACATACATGAAAGGGATGAGAAATAAAAACAGTTTCCAAAGACAAATTGTGGAAAGAATTTGATGAGTAACCCGGTGCAATGGGAAGTCACTAAGAATAGTAAAGTCGCCATTGTCTTACCAAGTTAAATCTTCGAGGAGAAAGTGAGGTCTGCAGATGCTGGAGATCAAAGTTGAAACTTTATTGCTGGAACAGCACAGCAGGTCAGGCAGCATCCAGGGAACAGGAGATTCGACGTTTCGGGCACAGATTCCTGAAGAAGGGCCTGTGCCCGAAACGTCGAATCTCCTGTTCCCTGGATGCTGCCTGACCTGCTGTGCTGTTCCAGCAATAAAGTTTCAACTTACCAAGTTAAATATCCCACAACACCAGGTTATAGTACAACAGCTTTATTTGGAAGTACAAGCTTTCGGAGCACTGCTCCTTTGTCAGGTAGCTAGAGGGGCAGGATCATAGGACACAGAACTTATAGCAAAAGATCAGTGTCATCCAACTGATGTTATGTATTGAACAAACCTGATTGCAATTAAGTCTTTACTCACTTAAAATGGGTCTGGAGCTGAGTTTTGAGAAGATTTGTAGCTCAGGTTGAGGTTCTGGGTGTAAGTTTGCTCGCTGAGCTGGAAGGTTCATTTTCAGATGTTTCATCACCATACTAGGTGACATAATCAGTGAGCCTCTGGTGAAGCACTGGTGGTATGGCCTGCTTTATATTTGTGTGTTTAGGTTTCCTGTGGTTGGTGATGTGATTTCCTGTTCTTTTTCTCAGGGGGTGGTAAATGGGATCCAAGTCAACGTGTTTGTTGACAGAGTTATGGTTGGAGTGCCATGCTTCTAGGAATTCTCATGCGAGTCTCTGTTAGCTTTTCCGAGGATGGATATGTTGTCTCAGTCAAAGTGGCGTCCTCCCTCAAATATATGTAAGGATGCTAATGAGAGTGGGTCAGGTCTTTCTGTGGCTAGTTGACATTCATGCATCTTGGTGGCTAGTTTTCTGCCCGTTTGTCCAATGTAGTGTTTGATACAGTTCTTGCAAGGTATTTTGTAAATGACATTAGTTTTGCTTGTCGTCTGTATAGGGTCTTTCATGTTCATTAGCTGCTGTTTAGTGTGTTGGTGGATTTGTGGGCTAACATGATGCCCAGAGGTCTGATTAATCTGGTAGTCATTTCCAAGATGTCTTTGATGTAGGGGAGAGTGGCTAGGGTTTCTGGACATGTTTTGTCTGCTTGTTTGGGTTTGTTGCTGAGAAATTGGAACCTGTGTTCATCAGGTACCCATTCTTTTTGAATACACTGTATGGGTGATTTTTCTCTGCTCTTCATAGTTCCTCTGTGCTGCAGTGTGTAGTGGCTCATTGAAATAATGTGCTAATGCAGCTCCATTTGTGGGTGTGGGGATGATTGCTTCTGTAGTTCAGTATTTGGTCAGTATGTGTTGTTTTCCTGTAGACGCTAGTTTGAAGTTCCCCATTGGCCGTTCGCTATACTGTGACATCTAGGAATGGCCGTTTGTTGTTGGTTTCCAAGGTGTCATCCTCATAGTGGACCCAAAGTATGAGTTGGATGGTTGGCAGAGCTGATTGTTTGAGTCTCTGCATCACTGCCTCTACTAAGAACCCTGATATCGGAGATCCCATGGGTGTTCTGTTGGTTTGTCTGTAGGTTTTGTTGTTGAAGGTGAAATGGGTGTAAGGCATAGATCCACGAGCTTGATGATATTGTCCTTGCTGATGAAGTTGGTGCTGTTTGTGTATGTGTCTTCTAATAGGGTAGTCAGTGTTTCCTTGGTTGGGTTGTCACGGATGTCACCTTTTTTAAAATAAAACCTGAAGTTATCTCAGGATTGTGACTTGAAGGAAGTTCTGGCATTTACATATTAATTAATCAAAACCTGCATCTCCATTCCAAGTGATTAAAAACTTAATAGCAGTCTAGGTTTGTTCAATACACCACATCAGTTGTATGACATTTGATCTTTTGCTATAAATCTATGTCCTATGCTACCTGATGAATGAGCAGCGCTCTGAAAGCTTATATTTCCAAATAAACGTGTTGGACAATAATTTGTTGTTTGGGATTTTTAACTTTGTCCACCCTAGTCCAACACCGGCTCCTCCAAATCATCGTCTTACCAGACCATAGGACTACTCTCCCATTAATCAGAGATGACTGATGGTGGTTTAACCTGAGTGTCACCACACCCTAGGCAAGGGCAGAGTCTTTCATAGTACCGTCAGCTGGAGCAGGAATTGAATGCTATTGGCATCACACTGCATTACAAACCAGCCATCCAGCCATCTGAACAAACCAAGTATAAATGTTTAACACAGACCTGAAAGGAAAAGGTTCCACTTCTGTGGATAGCATCTGGTAGGTGAACGTGAACCATCAAAGAACAGGTCAGTGGGAAAACAAATCTTAGCAAGATTTATACACTTAATGCTAAGGTCCTAGGGAATGTTGCTGAACAAAGTGACCTTGGAGTGCAGGTTCATAGCTCCTTGAAAGTGGAGTCGCAGATAGATAGGATAGTGAAGAAGGTGTTTGGTATGCTTTCCTTCATTGGTCAGAGTATTGAGTACAGGAGTTGGGAGGTCATGTTGCGGCAGGACATTGATCAGGCCACTGTTGGAATATTGCATGCAATTCTGGTCTCCTTCCTATCAGAAAGATGTTGTGAAACTTGAAAGGGTTCAGAAAAGATTTACAAGGACGTTGCCAGGGTTGGAGGATCTGAGCTGCAAGGAGATGATTAATAAGCTGGGGCTGTTTTCCCTGGAGCGTCAGAGGCTGAGGGGTGACCTTATAGAGGTTTACAAAATTATGAGGGGCATGGATAGGATAAATAAACAGAATCTTTTCCCTGGGATCAGGGAGTCCAGAACTAGAGGGCATAGGTTTAGGGTGAGATATAAAAGAGACCTAAGGGGCAACTTTTTCACGCAGAGAGTGGTACATGTATGCAATGAGCTGCCAACGATGTGGTGGAGGCTGGTACAATTACAACATTTAAGAGGCATTTGGATGGGTATATGAATAGGAAGGGTTTAGAGGGATATGGGAGGTCGGACTAGACTGGGTTGGGATATCTGCTTGGCATGGACAGGTTTGTTCCGAAGGGTTGTTTCCATGCTGTACATCTCTATGACTCTATGACTCTATGTGGCTGCTTAAAGTAAGTTATAACTCCTTTGCATATGTAAATAAGGGATCTAATAACTATTTGATGGTGCCTCAGGTTATTGATACCCTACAGAGTCCTTCTTGTAAACATTCTCCTGGGGGGTGGATGTGATTGAGGGACTGGTCATCAATTAGGAGGCAAGATTCCGGTAGAGTACCAAAAGGGGAAGTGCCTGCAGAGAAAACCTCACTCACCATAGTCAGGCCAGAGACCCAAACAATTCCGCCAAACAGTGGGTCGAACACACATGGGACCTCTGGCAGCCCCATCGCCACATTCTTGCCCATTAGCCAATCCCAAAGAATTTCTGAAACAAAACATAAATCGCTGGCGAAACTCAGCAGGTCTGGCAGCATGTGTGGAGAAAAAAACAGAGTTATTGTTTTGAATCTGACGATCCTTCTTCTGAACTGCAAAGGTTTCAAGTTGGACAGCAGAAATTCACCAGGGTACTTTAAACAGCACCATCCCAACCCACGACCACTTCCATCTAGAACGACAAGGGCAGCAGATACATAGGAACACCACTCACGACAAGCTCCCCCTCCAAGCAACTCACCATCCAGATTTGGAAATATATCACCGTTCCTTCAGTGTCACTGCGTTAAAATCCTGAAACTCCCTCATCAGCAGCATTTTGGGTCTACCTACAACACTGTGAACCTCCATGGAATACAGCAGTTTAAGAAGGCAGTTCACCAACACCTTCTTAAGGGCAACTAGAGAAAGGTAATAAATGCTGTGCCAGCAATGCTTATGTCCCACAAGTGAGTTTTTAAAAATCCTATTGAGCATTGGTAAGAGTATTCTCAGTGACATGATGGGTGGAAGGTTTAAATCATAAATTATATCAGCTCCATAACCTGAACATGGAGGGTGTGTTATATCAGAAATTTGCAGATGATAGCAGTGAAATTAATTTTTAGTTTCACTTGGGCTGGCTTTGACCTTCTTACCCCGCTATGAAAACCCTGTCCTGAATTACATTGAAATTTAATATATACTCAGTCAGGATTCAGAATTTTGCTTACACTTTGTCTAACAAATCTAATCTGTTTTAGGCACCAGACTGACAAAATTATATTCCATTGAGTTAAGTGATGCTAATAGAACCTATAACAGTATTAACAGTCAAATGTATTCTTCGGCCAATTCTTCTCACTTATTAAATTCAATTTTAATTGATATCTCATGAATTCCTATTTCTTTGTTTCTTTTCTGCTCCTCTTTTATAAATTTGACATTTGTGTCTATAATGAGATTGCACAGAATTTAATCCCAAACAACAAATTCAACGTTATGATTTTCTGTATTTTTCAAGTTTCAAATTCTCTTTTTAGGTGGAGCAAAAGCATATGACTGAGCAAGTCCAAATAAAGCCAGTCCTCCAATATGGAATATTAGCATTGCTGGCATGGCCAGCCTTTGTTGCCTATCTCTCATTACTCTTGAGAAGGTAGTCATAAACTGTCTTCTTGAAACACTCTTGAGCATGCTGTTAGAGAGAGAATTCCAGGAATTGACCCAGCGACAGTGAGTGGACAGCAGTATATTTCCAAGTCAGAATGGTGAGTGATTTGGGGGGATTGTTCAGGTGGTGGTATCCCCATGTATCTGCTTCAGCAGGAGTTGCTCAAGGATGCTTGAGTGAATTGCTGCAGTGCATCTTGTAGATGGCACAGAATGTTGTTTATCGTTGGTGGAGGGAGTGAATATTGAAGATGTGGAAATGGTGAAGGACGCTGTTTTCTGTTTTTGAGCAATGTTAACCATCCATCGGTTGTATATATACACACACAACCATTTTTAGCATAATTGAACAACAGTTGCTTGCAATAGATATTCTGTTTCTTACATTGAATATGGAATACTTCCATTCCTGACCTGAAGAGGCTAACAATAAATATATCAGAATGGCTGATGAGAGGTCACAAACATAAACCAATAATGTTGTTCCTCTCTACATAAGTGCCAAACCTGCTGACTATTTTCAACTGTTTTGGGAAACATTTTTGGATCTGTTAAACAGATCAGCAACACTTGATTTTGTCGGTGGGCTCTCTGAATCTTCAGCTTATGAGTAAATTACTTCAGCGCCCAGAGTTTTATTTGATAACGTTAAGGGCTCAGTACTTTCTGTAAATACCTCAGCCTTAATTATTTGAAGATTGTAATGGGTAGAAGCATAAAGTATATAAAATAGATGAATGTCATACTTTGCATGGATCATTGGATTTTATTTGTTCATGGTATTGGAAGCTACTGCACAAAGAATGTACATAGATATAGTGCTTAGGAATAAAGTGATCAAGGGCATTGGGAGGAAGCAAGAGCAGGGGAATGAGTTAGATGATCAGCCAGGATCATATTGGATAGTGGAATAGACTCAAAGGGCCAAATGGCCGACTCCTGCTCTATGTTTCTTTATTTACGATGCAATTCTAAGTAATGACCTGGGCCCTTTGTAATGAGTGTTGTGACTTCTGGTTCCCCTCAAACACTCTCCTGCATTTATATAACCAATCCAGTAGGGTGAGAGAGTCATAGAGTCATGGCGTGACTGTTGCTTTGATGGTAGTGTGCACTACTCAAGAAGTCCAACAGTTCAGTTGGAACTGGAAGGAGGCAGAAAGAAGTTGTTGACTACATCTGGACATTGGTAAGGATCTCGGCCTTTGAGCGGGAAGAGGGATCGGACAGCCTAAGAAAAGGCGTGGGGTAGAGGGAGCTGCATTTGGGGAGCAGATGGAGAGCAACATAGGAGATTAGTATTTGTGGAGTTTGGTGGATACCTCTTAATCATGTGCCTTCCACCCTTTGTGCCATTTCAACAAAGCTATGTCAGAAGCAATCTTTCCCCTCCTGCCTGCCCTCCTTGTCCCAGCGGTTTGTAGCAGTGGGAATGCAGTGAGGACCTGATGTCATAGAATCATAGAGATGTACAGAAACATACCCTTCGATCTGAAGTCATCCATGCTGACAAGGTATCCTAAATTAATCTAGTCCCATTTGCCAGCATTTGAGCCATATCCCTTTAAAATCTTCCTATTCATATACCCATCAGGATGCCTTTTAAATGTTGCAACTGCACCAGCCCCCACCACATCCTCTGGCAGCTCATTCCATACACGAACCACCCTCTGTTTGAAAAAGTTGCCCGTCAGGTCCCTTTAAAGTATTTCCCTCTCATCTTAAACCAAAGCGCTCAAGTTCTGGACTGCCCCAAGCCAGGAAAAGACCTTGTTTGTTTACCCTATCCATGCCCCTCAGGTCACCTGAAAAGTGATTGACACTTACGGCTCTCCATAAGCCTAGGATGGGCAGGCAGGTGCTGTAGTTGACACCTTAGCTTCATCTGCCCTGGATTATGGGGATTAAGATTAGGCTTGGGCTGGAACACAGAGTACAACATCAGAAATTGCTGGAGAAACTCAGCATCTGCAAACAGAAATCAGAGTTAATATTTCAGCTCCAGTAACCCTTCTTCAGAATGAGCCACTAATCATGTTATATCTGCCCTCCTCACCCCCCCCACCCCCACCACTCTCCACGTGCAGGAACCAAGCAGGCAAGATATCCGATTAAATCCCATCTGTGTGATAGTCAACACTGGGAGGTGCAGTACCACGCACAACAGCAAAAAGCATCTGGGAGAAAGCCATTCACTTAGCCAGAACACCGGCCACTGAACCTCATCCCCGCTTTCTTAGCTGTCTGCACTGTTGGAGTGTTGCACTCTATTTACAGGATGTACAACTCAGAAGCAGTACTTACACCTCAACTCCCTGTTGTGTGAACTTCACCACACAGAAGAAAAGGAGCAAAGTAATCTCTGAGTTCTCCAAAAAATTCCCATGTTTTTACAATGTGGGGTCACCTTCACCACAGGACTACAATTGTTCAAATAAAGAAACTACCTTTCTCAGAGTAGCTATGGATGGCCAATGAACATGGCCTTACGTAAATTGTCTACTCCCTTACAATACATTTCCTTTCTTTTTCAAAATTCAATATTATTTTCTTCTGGTACAAGTGTTCCTGCCTAAACATAAACCAAGACAGATTGAGAAAGCTCAAAACAGTGCTTTAAGCCAAAATTCTTTGCTGCGTTGATTATAACGAGGGAAACGAGGGAGAGAATAGGGCCCCTCAAAGATCAGCAAGGCGGCCTTTGTGTGGAGCGGCAGGAGATGGGGTAGATACTATTTTGCAGCAGTGTTTACTGTGGAAAAGGACATGGAAGATACAGAAGACAGGAAAGTAGATAGTGGCATCTTGCAGAATGTTCATATTACAGAGGAGGAAGTGCTAGATGTCTTGAAATGCATAAAAGCGGATAAGTCCCCAGGACCTGATCAGGTGTACTCTAAAACTCTGTGGGAAGCTAGAGAAGTGATTCCTGGGCCCCTTCCTGAGATATTTGTATCTTCGATAGTCATAGGTGAGGTGCCAGAAAACTGGAGGTTGGTTAATGTGGTGCCACTGTTTAAGAAATGTAGTAAGGACAGGCCAGGGAACTATAGACCAGTGAGCCTGACGTCGGTGGTGGGCAAGTTGTTGGAGGGAATCCTGAGGGACAGGATGTACATGTATTTCGAAAGGCAAGGACTAATTAGGGATAGACAACATGGCTTTGTGCGTGGGAAATCATGTCTCACAAACTTGATTGAGTTTTTTGAAGAAGTAATAGACAATAGACAATGGTGTAGGAGTAGGCCATTCTGCCCTTCAAACCTGTACCACCATTCATTATGAGCATGGCTGATCATCCTCAATCAGTATCCTGTTCCTGCCTTATTTCCATAATCCTTGATTTCACTATCCTTGAGAGCTCTATCCAACTCTTTCTTAAATGAATCCAGAGACTGGGCCTCCACTGCCTTCTGGGGCAGAGCATTCCACACAGCCACCACTCTCTGGGTGAAGAAGTTTCTCCTCATCTCTGTCCTAAATGGCCTACCCTTTATTTTTAAGCTGTGTCCTCTGGTTCAGGACTCACCCATCAGCGGAAACATGTTTCCTGCCTCCAGAGTGTCCAATCTTTTAATAATCTTATACTCTCAATCAGATCACCTCTCAGTCTTCTAAACTCAAGGGTATACAAGCTTAAAAATGTGTTGCTGGAAAAGTGCAGCAGGTCAGGCAGCATCAAAGGAGAAGGCGAATCGACGTTTCGGGCATAAGCCCTTCTTCAGGAATTCCTGAAGAACGGCTTATGCCCGAAACATCGATTCTCCTTCTCCTTTGATGCTGCCTGACCTGCTGCGCTTTTCCAGCAACACATTTTTAAGCTCTGATCCCCAGCATCTGCAGTCCTCATTTTCTCAAGGGTATACAAGCCCAGTCGCTCCAATCTTTCAATGTAAGATAGTTCCGCCATTCCAGGAATTGACCTCGTGAACCTGCGCTGCACCCCCTCAATAGCCCGAATGTCTTTCCTCAAATTTGGAGACTAGAACTGCACACAATATTCCAGGTGTGGTCTCACTAGGGTCCTGTACAGCTGCAGAAGAACCTCTTTGCTTATATACTCAATCCCTCTTGTTATGAAGGCCAGCATGCTATTAGCTTTCTTCACTACCTGCTGTACCTGCATGCTTACCTTCATTGACTGGTGTACAAGAACACCCAGATCTCTTTGTACTGCCCCTTTACCTAACGTGACTCCATTTAGGTAGTACACTAGGAGAAAGTGAGGACTGCAGATGCTGGAGTACCAGAGTTGAAAAATGTGGTGCTGGAAAAACACAGCAGGCCAGGCAGCATCCGAGGAGCAGGAGAATCAACGTTTTGGGCGTAAGCCCTTCATGAATTCTGAAGAATGATTTATGCCCAAAATGTCGATTCTCCTGCTCCTCGGATGTTGCCTGGCCTGCTGTGTTTTTCCAGCATCACATTTTTCAACTCTGGTACTCCAGCATCTTCAGTCTTCACTTTCTCCATTTAGGTAGCAATCTGCCTTCCTGTTCTTGCCACTAAAATGGATAACCATACATTTATCCACATTAAACTGCATCTGCCATGCATCTGTCCACTCACCTAACCTGTCCAGGTCACCTTGTAATCTCCTAACATCCTCCTCACATTTCACCCTGCCACCCAGCTTTGTATCATCAGCAAATTTGCTAATGTTACTATTAATATCATCTTCTATATCATTAATATATATTGTAAAAAGCTGCGGTCCCAGCACTGATCCCTGCGGTAACCCATTGGTCACCGCCTGCCATTCCGAAAGGGAGCCGTTTATCACTACTCTTTGTTTCCTGCCAACCAATTTTCAATCCAAGTCAGTACTTTGCCCCCAATACCATGCACCCTAATTTTGCTCACTAACCTCCTATGTGGGACTTTATCAAAGGCTTTCTGAAAGTCCAGGTACACTACATCCACTAGATCTCCCTTGTCCATCTTTAGAGTTACATCCTCAAAATATTCCAGAGGATTGATGAGGGCAGAGCGGTAGATGTGATTTATATGGATTTCAGTAAAGGGATCGATAAGGTTCCTCATGGGAGACTGGTTAGCAAGGTTAGATCTCATGGAATACAGGGAGAACTAACTATTTGGATACAGAACTGGCTCAAAGGTAGAAGACAAAGGGTGGTGGTGGAGGGTTGTTTTTCAGACTGGAATCCTGTGACCAGTGGAGTGCCACAAGGATCGGTGCTGGGTCCTCTACTTTTCATCATTTATATAAATTATTTGGATGTGAGCATAAGAAGTATAGTTAGTAAGTTTGCAGATGAAACCAAAATTAGAGGTATAGTGGACAGCAATGAAGATTATCTCAGATTACAATGGAATCTTAATCAGATGGGCCAATGGGCTGAGAAGTGGCAGATGGAGTTTAATTCAGATAAATGTGTGATGCTGCATTTTGGGAAAGCAAATCTTAACAGGACTTACACACTTAATGGTAAGGTCCTAGGGAGTGTTGCTGAACAAAGAGACCTTGGAGTGCAGGTTCATAGCTCCTTGAAAGTGGAGTCGCAGGTAGATAGGATAGTGAAGAAGGCATTTGGTATGCTTTCCTTTATTGGTCAGAGTATTGAGTATAGGAGTTGGGAGGTCATGTTGTGGCTGAACAGGACATTGGTTCGGCCACTGTTGGAATATTGCGTGCAATCCTGGTCTCCTTCCTATCGAAAAGATGTTATGAAAAGGTTCAGAAAAGATTTACAAGAATGTTGCCAGGGTTGGTAGATTTGAGCTATAGTGAGAGGCTGAACAAGCTCGGGCTGTTTTCCCTGGACCATTGGAGGTGGAGGGATGACCTTATAGAGGTTTATAAAATCATGAGGGGCATAGATAGGTTAAATAGACAAAGTCTTTTAACTGGAGTGTGGCAGTCCAGAACTAGCGGGCATAGGTTTAGGGTGAGAGGAGAAAGATATAAAAGAGACCTAACGGACAACTTTTTCACTCAGAGGGTGGTGCGTGTATGGAATGAGCTGCCAGAGGAAGTGTTGAAGACTAGTACAATTGCAACATTTAAAAGGCATTTGGATGGGTATATGAATAGGAAGGGTTTGGAGGGATATGGGCCGGGTGCTGGCAGGTGGGACTAGATTAGGTTGGGATATCTGGCCAGCCTGGACGGGTTGGACTGAATGGTCTGTTTCAGTTCTGTACATCTCTATGATTCTATGATTTTATATCTCTTTTATATTGCAATCTAATGCACAATAAAGTTGTACATGTATCTGAGACATAGATTTTCTTTCCTGGGTCAGTGTTGTTGCTGTTAACATTGTGTGTCTGCACTGTATTGAATCTGGAAGTGATGTGCCTATTGTTGTTGCTTTTCTGTCCCCCAAACCCACTCTCCACTCACTTTCCCATCCCCATGGTAACTGTATGCATGATTTAATAATATTACATCTTGCCCTATGAATTCAGTTAAACCAGATCTTAGAACATGTTTTTCAATCATGAAGCCTCACTTTCTAATGGATGACTTGTAAATGCAGTGAATGCACCCCCTGTAATTGCACTAACATCGGAGGTGACCTTTCCTTTTATGGAGTATCAGGTGCAGCCTACCCTTCCATACCTACTGTGGCTTGACTCACCCTCCTTGGCCAGGGGTCATTGTGAATGTACAATGGACTCTGAGCTAAATCACACCAGCCAACAGAAGTGACCATTGTCATCATGGGAAATTCTTGCAATGCTGTGATAAGTCTATTAGTGCTTGAGCCCAAATGATACAGAACAGGAGATTCTTCCTCCCTGGAAAGCCTCCAGTCATCCTAAATCCTTCTTGAAACTCTGTTTCTTTCCTTCATTTCAATTGTTCCACCTGATTTCCTTTGAACATTTCTATTGAATCAACTTCCACTATTCTTTTAGGATGAGAATTCCAGATGTCAACAATTGGAACGGCACAAAAATTCCACTTATTGCCCATTTTTTTGCCATTGGGCATAAGTGTGTAGTTTTTGGACACCAGCCCTTTTGCCATTGGAGATAGATTCCCTTTACTTATCCCATTTTGAACACCTTGACTGTATCTCCAAATAATCATGGGTGTTAAATCAAAAAGATTGTGGGAAGTTGAAAATAAGATGGGCAGTTAACGGTGCTGGACTGTGGAATGAGAGGCAAGTCCAGCAAAGTTAAACAAAGCATGTGGTTTAATCGAACTAAGCACCATCCCTTGAGGCAGGATGCTGGAAGGTTTATGCTAAAACAAGTACATTCAATCCACTCTTGGCTGCTCTATCCACCCTTGGCTGTTCTTTTGTCTCATAAGATTGTGATTATTTTCTAGTTTCCACCTCTACAGTGTATGTTCTGTCGTACGCCTTCAAGAAGCAGGGTCGAGAGAGTGGTGCTGGAAAAACACAGCAGGTCAGGCAGCATCCGAGGAGCAGGACAATCAACATTTCAGACATGAGACCTTTTTCAGGAATTCCTGATGAAAGGTTTATGCCTGAAATGCCGATTCTCCTGCTCCTCGGATGCTGCCTGACCTGCTGTGTTTTTCTAGCACCACACTCTCGACTCTGATCTCCAGCATCTGTAGTCCTCACTTTCTCCCACCTTCAAAAAGCAGCTTTATTCATTATTCAGTCACTCAAATAGGGTTTACTTGTCTTTGATGCAATTTGAGGATGTCTTGGGATGAGATTATTTCATTGAATTTATTCAATTGGTGTGTCAGATTTGCTAAGTTCGGTAATGCATAATTTTATAATGGCTGCAATGCCTGGGAATTGTCATAGTTCAGTTCATTAACTTTTAAAACAATTACATGCTTGCATCATATTTCACTATATTGAATTAATTCTCAAACTCAAATCTGGTTTGAGTTCCCCTCTGTCCATAAAATAAGAATATGGTGATGGATCGATCTGAAAACAATTGTTCTTTTCAGAAGACAATATCATCTCCAAAACTATAATCCGTCAACATAAGCAGCTGCACTCTCTCTGAACTCGTGAAAGGTTTCCTATGTGTTTATCGTTGCAAGCAATGAATCCAGAACTGAGAGGTTCCACCCAGCAGAAAGAAAATCCAACAGGCTGCTTCACTTTTGGTTGACATGTAGGTACAGCAAGCAGTGAGGAAAGCTAATGGCATGCTGGCCTTCATAATGAGGAGATTTGAGTATCAGAATAAGGATGTCTTGCTGCAGTTATATAGGGCCTTGGTGAGGCCACACTTTGAGTAATTTGTGCAGTTTTGGTCTCCTAGTCTGTGGAAGGACATTCTTTCTATTGAGTAAGTCCATTAATGGTTCACCAGACTGATTCCTGGGATGGCAGGACTGACATATGAGGAAAGATAGCATCAAATGGACTTGTACTCACTGGAATTTAGAAGAATGACTAGAGATCTCATAGAAACATATGAAATCCTGATGGGATTGGACAGGCTCGGTGAGGAAAGAATGTTCTCGATTTGGGGAAGCCCAGAACTAGGGGTGACAGCCTAACAATAAGGGGTAAGCCATTCTGGATGGAGATGAGGAGAAATTTTTTCATTCAGAGAGTTGTGAATCTATGGAATTATCTCCCACTGGAAGCTGTTGGGACCAGTTTGTTAGATATATTCAAGTGGGCTCTGGACATGGCCCTTGCAGATCATGGGATCAAGGGGGATGGGAGAGTGTGAGAATGGGATACTGAAGTTGCATGATCAGTCATAATCATATTGAATGGTTGTGCAGGCTCGAAGGGCTGAATGGCCTGCTCCTGCACCCATTTTCTACATTTCTACATTTCTAATGGATGACTGATTAGATAGTCATAGAGAAGGTGGCCCACATGTGACTCCAAACACACAGCAATGTGGTTGACTCTCAACTGTTCTTTCGGCAATTAGGGATGGGCAATAAATATTGGTCTGGCCTGGCCTGGCCTGGCCAGTGATATCTGCATCCTGTGAATGAACACATCAAATTAAAGGTGTCTCCATTTGTGAGCTAGACCAGACTGGGCACTATAATGTAAGATTGTCGCTAATAAATCTACTTGGATATTCAGAAGAATCTTTCCTGTCAGAGGCTGATTCTAATGAGAAACACACTACTACAGAGAATGGTTAAGATGAATAGATAGATGAATTTAAGGGGAATCCAGGTAACTATGAGGAGGAAGGAAAAAATGAAATGCAGTTGAGGTTAGATGTAGAACAGGCTCATGTTGAGCATGTGCATTGGTGCATAGGTTAATAATACCTCATAATTACTATTGGGAAGATTTTTTTTATTTAAGGTTTAATAAATATTGTTTGTGTTTGTACATCATGGACTGAAAATATTTTGAAAGGAGATATAACTTCTTGGACTTGTGTTCAGCAGAGGTACTGAAATCAAAAGTTTAACATGAGCTTTTAGTCATCTGTTGTTTGTACGGAATAGGACAAGCAAATCTTTTATGGGAGAGATACAATGTGGGATTTATGCTTGACTTATAGACAGACTGATTTTGGAAGTCTTATGCTGAAGGTTGTCTCGCAATAGTCTCTGATGTGGCAGTTGAAGGATCAAACCTCCAAGAAGGTAGCTGCAAGAATAAAGATCTTTCTCTCTTTCAGAAAGAATAAACTTTACAACAGAATAAGCTGCTCAGTAAAGCATCTTCTGGGAACTTGAGGAAGTTCCAGAAATCAATGTTTTTAACATCTTCTTACTCTTTGAATGTTGAACTGGTGCTTCCATTTCGAGACCTAAGTCTAACTGACTCGTGTTTGAACCCAAGTCTGATTTGAAAATCTCATCTAATCAATAATTGTCAGAACTGAGATCTTGATGACTGGACATTTTAATCTTTTCAGTTAAGACTCTTGGCTGTACCTGATTTTGCATTTGCTTTTTTCAAAGTTCGATACTGTCGTTGCAGAGTTGTATTGTCTTGCTGGTCATGTGTTTGGGATGAAGGGGATATGGTTGAAATCTACATATCAACCCAGTTGTTAACCAGTTTACCACTTATTAGGAGACGTTGCTTGTAATAAATGAGGTGTTTTTTAGTTTATTGAAGAAGCCTGTTCAAAGACCTTTAGCCCTGGCTAACAGTAACAATGAGAAACAAATTGATAATGTTGGTGATTGAATAAAACATGGACACTTTTGGGCCAGGTTGAAGATTTTTGTGCATCATTACAAGTCTCATCTTCTCATTAATATTGTAATCCTCTCATTAATATTGTATTGTTGCATTTATTCTAACTCTCTGCACAACTGGAAACCAAATTAGGTGGAATCCAAGTATGACACTTTCTGCCTTTTTCCCAGCTCCTGACTATTTTAAAAGGATGCTTGCTTGAGGGTGAGGCCATATTTTACAAAGTCAGCCAGTTTGGCTGAGCAAGGTTTCTCTCCATTTACACTAAAATAAAAGAAGAGGTCATTTAACACTTGTGCAACTAGAACATGGGCTAATTATCAGCCAAACATTTTCACAGAACAACTGTGGCTCATAGCTGGAAGATAGGTTAAGGGGTTTTGATATCTCTCCCTTTGCTTTTGAATAGGTGGTGGTGAATTGCTGTCTTGAAATCCTGGTGGACCATGCAATGATACTAGACTCAGAGTTCTATCAGGAGGAAGGCCCAGGATTTGACCCAGTAACAGTTCAATTCAATAGATGCATGTACATAACAATGGTGCATTCCTTGAAAGCAAACATGGAAGTGGCTGGGGATATTCCCATTTAAGATCATAAGAAATAGGAGCAGGAGTAGGTCATTCAGCCCCTGGTCCACCAGTTAATCAGATCATGGCTAATCTGACATTTCTCATGTTCACTTTCCTTGATGCCCTGACTGATCAAGATTCTATCCATCTCGTCCTTAAACATACACAGGGTCTCTCCTCCCACAGTTATAGCAAGGAGTTCCAAAGATTCACAAACTTTTGAGAGAAGAATTTCCTCTTCATCTCAGTCTTAAATTGGTGCTGTTTTATTCTGAGAATATTATCTCAGGACCTAGACTAACCCATGAGACATATCCTCTTGGGATTCACACTTAAGAATCAAGCCCCTTAAGAATCCAATATATTTTAATGAGATTACCTCTCATTCTTTTAAACTGCAATGAATAGCAACTCAACTTGTTTAACCCATCTGCATGACATCATCCCTCCAAAATCTCCGTATTTTTCTCAGTTGTAGAGGTCAAGAGCTTGGCGAACCCTTGAGAGCTGCTATGTAGAAAGAATGAATGATTAAGGTCATAGAGTCACAGAGTCACTGGTCCACACAGACCATGTTCCCAAAGTAAACTAGTCCTGCCTGTTTGCACCTGGCTCTAAACTTTTCCTATTCATGAACTTATCCAAATGTCTTTGAACTGTTGTAATCGTACCTGCACCAATACATACCTACCACCTTCTGTGTAAAAAGGTTGGCTAACCTGTCTTTTTTAAAACTTTCTCGTCTCACTTTAAAAATATGCCCCCTAGTTTTGAACTCCCCCACACTATGGAAAAACTCTTGCTATTCACCTTACCTGTGCCCGTCATGATTGCATAAACCTCGATAATGTCACCCCTCAACCTCCTATGTTTCTGTGAAAATAAATCCCAGCCTATACAGCTTACCTTTTTAACTCAAACCTTCCATTCCTGGCAATATCCTCGTAAATCTTTTCTAAACCCTCTCCAATTTAACAATATTCTTCCGATAACAGGGTGACCCGAATTGTACAAAGTACTGCAGAAGAGGTCTCTCCAACTTCTGTACAACCTCAATATGAGATCCCAACTCCTACACTCAAAGATCTAAGCAATGAAGGCAAGTGTGTTAAATGCCTTAATTGCCTTGTCTACATGCATTGTAAATTTCAAAGAATGAATAACTTGAACCCCTTGATCTCTCTGTTTCATAACAGTACTCAAAACCGAAACATGACTTGTATAAGTCCTGGCGTTGTTTGTTTTACCAAAATGTTATACTTCATATTTGTCCAAATTAAACTCCATCTACCACTCCTCAGTCTATTGATGCCATTGATCAAGATCTCTTTGTAATCTGAGATAATCTTCTTCACTATTGACTATACCATGAACTATCTGCAAACGGTGATAGATTGGCTTGCTTTAAACTGGATGGTGATGAGTTTCATGAGTTTCGTTGCAGCTGCACTAACTCAGGCAAGTGAGGAGTATTCCATCACACTCACAACTTGTGTCTTGTAAATAGTAGACAGTTTTGGGAGTCAGAAGATGAGTTACTTATTGCATAATTTACAGCCTCTGACCTATTCTTGGAGCTATAGTATTTCTGTGGCTGATCTAGTTAAGTTTCTTGGTAATTGGAACACCCAAAATCTAAGAAATTAAGCATTGGTTTTGCAAATGAATGCTAAATGAAACTGGTTAGACTTCCTTTTCTTGATAGGAGAAAGTGAGGACTGCAGATGCTGGAGATCAGAGTCAAAAAGTGTGGTGCTGGAAAAGCACAGCATGTCAGGCAGCATCCGAGGAGCAGGATAGTTGACGTTTAGAGAATAAACTCTTCTTCAAGAATGCTCAAAACGTTGACTCTCCGGCCCCTCGGATGCTGCCTGACTGACTGGGTTTTTCCAACACCACACTTTTTGACTTCCTTTTCTTGATGATGAATATTACCTGGCACTTGTGTGCTACAAATTTAATTTGGAACTTTCCTGCTGAAGCTAGGATGTTGCCCAGGTCTTGTTACTAGCTGCATGAATTTGCTTCAGTACCTGACCATTTCTCTGCCATGTTTTTAAATGGGTCTTTGGTAGATTTTTGTGCCTTCAATTTGCATCACTCAACATTTACTCACAAGAAATTTCATCCAAAATGTGTTGTCACAAATGCATTTATTTATGTCACATGTCTGACTAACAACACCATGTTGTAGATTTCTGGTCTGTTTAATTTTGGGAGACACAAAATTCTTTAGATGGACAATCATTTTTGAGAAGATTTGTAGCTCAGGTTGATGATACATATGTAAGTTAGCTCACTGAGCTGGAAGGTTTGTTTTCAGATGTTTCATCACCATACGAGAACATAGAACATTACAATGCAGTACAGGCCCTTCGGCCCTCGATGTTGTGTCAACCTGTGAAAATAATCTGATGCCTATCTAACCTACACCGTTCCATTATTATCCATATGTATATCTAATGTCCATTTAAATGCCCTTAATGTTATCGAATCTACTACTGCTGCAGGCAGCCTTTTCACGGCCCCACCACTCTCTGAGTAAAGTCACTAACCCTAATATCTGTCCAAAATCTATCACTCCTCAATTTAAAGCGATGTCTCGTCGTGTTAGCCGAGGGAAAAAAAACATCAGTGAGAGTCTCTGGTGAAGTGCTGGTGGTAGGTCCTGCCTCTCTATTTGTATGTTTTGGTTTTTTAAGGTGGGTGATATCATTTCTGGTTCTGAAAGGGAGATAAGATCTAAATCAATGTGTTTATTGATGGAATGCTGGTTAGAACGCCATGCCTCTAACAATTCTTGTGCATGTCTTTGTTTCGCCTGTCCTCAGGTGTGTGTGCTGGCCCAGTCAAAGTGGTGTCCTCTTTGTCTGTATATATGGCAACTAATGATAGTGGATCATGTCTGTCGGTGGTCAGTTGGTGTTCATGTATCCTAATGGCATGTTTCCTGCTTGTTTGTCTGATATAGTATTTTTTGCAGTTCTTGCATGGTATCTTGTAAATGACACTAGTTTTGCTGGTAGTATTTAATGGATCCTTTAGATTCATTACTTGCTGTTTAAGTGTGTTAGCAGGTTGGTAGGCTACCATGATGCTAAGGGGTCTGAGTAGTCTGGAAGTCATTTCTGATATGTCTGTTGACTGAAATAACTCAACGAAGACTATATCCCATCACCAAGCCACCTTTTATTTACACGTGCACAGTACATACACTGACCCAGCTAGCTTAGAGCTGGCTGTTCGATGAGCAGAACTCATGGAATTCCTGTTTATACCTGTCAGCCAGAGGCTGTGATTGGACCAGATTAGCAGCCCCAATCAGGGAACTCATATTCTGTGAGTCCACCTGGCTGAGTGAGTCCAATCACTACATTGACATTTCTCCTTAATGGCTGCACCAGAGACGTCTCGCTATTGAAAGAATTGTGCCCAGTTGCTAAAGATCATTCTTCAAGAAAGACTGAAATCAGGATGGCACGCAATTGCCCTTTAATTCTTACTTTACATCATTTCTTATTTTGGTGTATTAAATTCCCTCATTCTGAGTGGAGGTTCTTTCTATATATTTATCATGGACAACGTTCTAATGCTGTTTATTTTCACAATGAGGAACTTGCAAGCTTCTATATGAAACATTTCTTGCCAGTTTTGTGACCTTCATCTTGATTAAATGCCTGCTTTGTTTTTAGTCTCTCCTGTTACCAGAGTTGAAGGTGTGCAGAGTTGAAGTCTATTAGAGCGAACACAGCACCTTCAATTAGCACAGGGACATGATACTCTATTGAGATGGGCATTTGAAGCAGCAACAGAACTCTGAGTTAATGTTCTTGCTTCTAACATGCATTATCATTGATTCATTGTCCTGATCACTGCAACTCTGCAGGCAGTAGGTTACAGGTAGTGTCCAGACTCCACACAAAGGGAATACTATGTTGCATTTATGAATACAAAACTCCTTGACCACAGATGGTAAGATCTATATCAAAACCATAATTGCTTGATAAATCCTTCAGTCAAATAAAAACAAACATTCTTCAAGAATTTGGATTGATCTAGCCCCATTCACATCCTGGATGCTTGCTGTGTATTACAGTCAGTTTGCTGAGCAACGTGGGTGGTTAACAGCATGGTTTATAGCAGACTGGAAGTTAGCTGATCAAAACCATTCTCCTTTCTTTCTGTCAGAGGGTCATGATTCTTTGGAATTCCCTTCATCAAAAGGCAGTGGATGCAGAATCTTTCAATTGTCTTGAAGTAGAGATTGATAGATTCTTTATTTATCAAGGGGGATGAAGGATTACCAGGGTTATGTAGGAATGTTGGGTTGAGGTTAAAATGAGATCAGTCATGACCTTATTGAATGATGGACCAAGCTCAAAGGTTCAAGTGGCCTAATTTTGTTCCTTGTTCAGGTTCATGTGCTCTTGACATTCTAGCTCCTCCCATTGAGCTATTGGGGAGGTAGGCTCAGGGTTTTGGTTCAGCAAAGGGTCTGTCTGATGTAAGCCCAAGTCCACATGGTTTGTTCCTAGAAAGTAAATGTGGTGGTGACTGATGATGTTTCCATGTATCCATTGCCCTAGTTCTTCTTAGTTAAAGAGGTCATGGCCTTGAACAACTCTTGAGAACTGCTATGTAGATAGAATAAATGATCAACTGATAGATTTGCCTTGTAGATGGTACACGCTGCTGCTACTGAGCATCAATCGGTGTCCAGGTGCATAAATCCCTGAAAGTTGCCGTCCAGGTTGATAGGGTTGTTAAGAAGGGAGTGAATGCTTATGGATGTGATGCCAGTCAAGTGGACTGCTTTGTTCTGTTTGGTGTCAACATTTTTGAATGTTATTGGAGCTTCACCTATCTTGGCAAGTGGGAGTATTCCATTGCATTCCTGACATGTGCCTTGTCGATGGTGGAAACGCATCGGGGAAGCAGGAGGTGAGTTACTTGCCACAGAATTCCCAGCCTCTCACCTGCCAATGGACCCACTATATTCAATCGCTAATCCAGTTCACTTTCAGGTCAATTGTATCCCACAGAGTTTTTTTTTAATAGAGTCCCTACAGTGTGGAAACAGGCCCTTCGGCCCAACAAGTCCATACTGACCCTCTGAAGAGTACCCATCCAATCATTCCCCATTACTCTACATTTATCCCTAACACACCTAACCTACACACCCTTGAACACTATGGGCAATCTAGCATGGCCAATTCACCTAATCTGCACATATTTTGTTTCTGGGAGGAAATCGGAGCACCGGGAGGAAACCCACTCAGACACGGGGAGAATGTGCAAACCCCACACAGACAGTTGCCAAGGCTGGAATCGTACCCAGGTCCCTAGTGCTGTCAGGCGACACTGCTAACCACTGAGCCACCATGCTGCTCCATGAAATGCCCCATGAAATTGACAAGGGGTTCCACAATGATGATGCCACTGAATGCCAAAGGGACCAGACCAAATAAAAGTTTGACTATGTGAAACAGGAGATTCTGTAAGGTCTAAGACATGTGAGCAGAAGAAGGCCATTCAGCCCATCGAGTCTGCTCCACCATTCAATGAGACCATCTGATAATCTTCAACTCCACTTTCTTACCTTTTCTTATTTCAAATTTGATACTTGCATTTCATGACTTCATTATAGAAAGAAGTACTTGCATTTATATAGTGCCTTTAAACACTGTAGGACATCTCAAAGCTCTGTACAGCCAATGATGTTTTTGAAGTGTTGCTCCTGTAACAAGGTAGGAATCACAGCAGTCAATATAACCACAGGAAGCTCCCAGAAACATCAATATGGTGTGCACTAACAGGTGTCCTGTTTAGGTTTACTATATTAACAGCAAATGGAAGAGGATACAGAGTTACCCCAAATTGATGTCTACAACCTAACTGTGTTTCAACCTGCAGTCCTGTTACATGATACAGCACTTACTTTCCTACACTTGACTGGGATGGTTTTCACTTTTCACAAAGCCAACCTCCCCAACATTTTCAGATTCATTCTCTGACCTGGACTACTCCTTCACTGCCATATTTTGTCTTTCTAATGAGAGTTTCTTTAAAAAATGGAATTCCATGAAGGCATTCTATCGTGTTTTCAGGAAGGCCTGTTGGAGAAAAAAAAGGTCAGTGAGACAAAGAGTAATTGCGTGGGAAAGTAATAAAACTTGGAACCAGAGAGTCCAAAGAAGGAGACTGGGGTTCCTGAGAGGGACTGAAATTGTGACAGCGAAAGAGTATAGGAGTTTCAAGGAGAAAGGAAATTTGCAAAATAAAACACTTAAAGGTGCTACCGATCAATGAAGAGAACAGGAAATAAATCAAGGTGAGGCAAGAGATTTCCAATCACTATTGGGTTGAATGGGCTTTCTCTGTGTTATTTGGTGCTGAGCGGATGTCTAGAAGATTCAGCACTGCTTTCAAAATTAATTACAACTCGAGTCAGGCAGTGCTTTGGAAAGAGAACTGCGAAACAAGCACTGTGTGACAATAATTCTGCACATTGATTGAGAGAGAAGTATTCAACAGAAGGAATAGAAGAAAAAGGGAGCCAGTACTAGATTTTATGAATATCTCATGTCTAATATTGAACACCTGTGATAGTACAGTGGATATATAGTAGCCTGAAGGGCCTGTTCCTCTACTGTACAGTTCTATGGTGAAAAGGGGCATTTGCTTTAGCCTCACAAGTTCATGAGAAATAGACAATTGTTATTTGTTTAATCATTGTGGCAGCAAGTATATTTTCCAATGCCAACTCTGCCAGTGAGGTATCTGTTGTGGCCCTGTCTTCTGGAGCCATCTGAGATGGTTTGGGTAAACTCACCGACACCAGTCCTTGATCGTAGCTTTAGTCTAAGTTACTGACACTAAACAGTGAAGGATGGCAACAGGAAGTCCTCAGCAAAGGAGAGGCTCAGTCACAAGAAATATAATCACTGTATTGTACTTAAGAGGCAGTTACGTTACATCTCAGATACATTGTAAAATCCTTTGTAAGGCATCAAGCTATCTTTGGAGTAATTTCATGTTAGAGCTGTTGAACATCAGCCAAAATAGCTCAGTTCAGACAGCATTTGACTGAAGATCTAAAGGTCCCTGGCTCAATCCTGGGTTTCAGTAAATGAGGTGTTTCCATCAGCGCCAGCCTTTATTTAGGATGGTACAGTGGCTCAGTGGTTAGCACAGCTGCCTCACAGCACCAGGGACCTGGGTTCGATTCCAACCTTGGGTGACTGTTTGTGTGGAGTTTGAATGTTCTCCCCATGTCTGTGTGGGAGTCCTCTGATTTCCTCCCACAGCCCAAAGATGTGCAGGTTAGATGAATTGGCCATGCTAAATTGCCTATATTGTTTAGGGATGTGCAGGTTAGGTGCATTAGTGAGGGGGGAATGTAGAGTCCTAGTATAGGGTCAGGGTGGGTCACTCCCTGGAGGGTCAGTGTGGACTGTTTGGGTCGAATTGCCTGTTTTCACACTGCAGGGATTCTATGAAACATTCTGGTGCATAACATAGAGACAAGTGAACAATTGGAAGACACAATAGCCCAGGTTAGCTCCTCCTAGAGACAGGCCTTTGTAAAGAGTCATAGTCATGCAGAATAGAAAAGTCATTTTGGCCCATTGAAACTGGTCAGGGGCCACGCCAATCATCCGCAAAATATTTCAAGAAGGTAGACAAGACCTTAACTTTTTCTTATTTTAAAGATAGGTGGGAAGTACCATGGTCCAGATGCAATAAGTCTTTCAAACCACTTGACATTAAGCAAGACACAATTTATTTAAATACTATAGTTAAAATACAAATAAAAGAAAGAGGAATTCAGAATAATATAACTAGTAGAAAACATAACCGAATAATAGATATATTATCTGTCACTAATTCACTATTCTAATACAATAGCATCACATATACACACCCCTTGTCAAAAAAGCAAATTCAGACTCAGATTCTCATACACAGTTCTCCAATCGAGAAGAAAGAAACATCCAGGGAAAATTCAGAGTGTAGCAGCCAAGAAACATTCACTCTAGCTGCCAACTCTTCTGAGACCCCAAAATACTCCTGATGTTACTGAAAAAACAAAACCCAAAATCGGGATCTGTGAGAGCTGAACACACCCATTCAGGCTGCTTCTATTGTTCTATTGTTTAAAATAAAACACTTTAGGGTTTCACATATTGTTTACTTGAGACATGTTCAGTATCCAATTTGGCATCGCTGCTTTACAATCCTTCTTCAAAATACAGCCAGAACAAAATAACCTTTTAAAACGACAACATGGTCACAGACTGCATTGATCTGTCTACTCTAACCACACATTGTCCCATAGCCTTGAACATTATGAAGCTTCAAATGCTCATCTATGAACTTCTTAAAGGATGTACAGTTTCCCACCTCCATTATTATCTGAGGCAGTGTCTCCTAGACCCCCACTGTCCTTTGGGTGAAGCAATCCTTCCCCAAATCCCCTCTAAGCATCCTGCCATTCACCTTAAGATTATCTCTCCTTATTATTACTCCTTCAGCTAAGGGGAACTATTGTTTCATATCCACCCTGTCTATGACCACACTTGGAATATTGTGTTCAGTTCTGGATGTCTCATTGTAGAAAGGATGTGGAAGCCTTAAAGAAGATGCAGAAGAGATTTACTAGGATGCTGCTTGGACTGGAGGGCATGTCTTATGAAGAAAGGTTGAGGGAGCTAGGGCTTTTCTCATTGGAGTGAAGAAGGATGAGAGGTGACTTGATAGAGGTGTACAAGATGATGAGATGCGTAGATAGCCAGACACTTTTTTTCCCAGCGTGGAAATGGGTATCATGAGGGGACATAATCTTAAGGTGATTGGAGGAAGGTTTAGGAGAGATGTCAGAGGTAGATTCTTCACACAGAGAGTGGTGTGTGCATGGATTGCACTGCCAGCAGTGGTAGTAATGTCAAATAATTTAGGGACATTTAGGCGACTCTTGGATGGAAGATAGCGCATGGATGATAGTACAATGCAGAGTGTGCAGGTTAGTTTGATCTTAGAGTAGGATAAAAGGTTGGCACAACATCGAGGGCCGAAGGACCTGTACTGTGCTGTACTGTTCTATGTTCTACGTTCTAATCTTATACACTTATACACTTCATAACCTCTCTGTTCTAAAGGAAACAATCTGAGCTTATCCAGAATCTCTTCATAACTGAAATACTCCATCCTGACAACACCCTGGTGAATCTCCCTTGAACACCATCCAGAGTCTGGTGACCACAACTGCACACAGTACTCCAGCTGTGGCTGAACCAAAGTTTGCATAGCTCCAACATAACCTACCTGCTCTTATAATCTGAGCCACGTAGATTATCTTGGTGGATGGAGCTTGTCCCATGATTTCATTTACCCCTTTGAGGTGCTAACTGTCATATTCGGCAGTTTTAATGGACATGATTCCTGAGGAGGGTAACCTGGCAGAGGGAGAAAGATAAATAAATGGCTTTTCTTCCTCTTAATCCTGATTAAGTTATGATGCACTGCAAATCAATATTACAAGATTTGAGAATTTAAGCAGCATTTTGATTGGCCAAGGAGTTAAAAAAACCAAATGGTGGTGTAAAGGTTCAACACTTCTCTATCCAACTGTCCACTGATTTGATTTGATTTATTATTGTCGCATGTACTTAGATACAGTGAGATGCTTTTCTTGTGTGCAGTACAGGCAGATCACACTATCCAAAGTGCATTGGGTAATAGAACAGGGCGAGGAATACAATGTTGTGGCTACAGAGAAGGTGCACAGAGCGAGATCAACATTAAATTTGAAACTTGAAATTTGAAAACTCTATTCAGAAGTCTAATAACAGTGGAGAAGGAGTTGTCCTCGAAACATTTAAATTTGGTTTTAGCCCTGTGAGCATTGAGGGAAGAAGGGAAAGGGAAATTCATCTCTCGATACTTTTTGAGATGGAAGTAGAGAAGCTACTCTTAAACAGATTGTACTCAACCCATTCTGTTACCAAAGAGCAAAGTTGAAACTAACTTTTTCCTTTGCTTCACTAAACCTTGGGCAGCATGGTGGCACAGTGGTTAGCACTGCTACCTCACAGCACCAGAAACCTGGGTTCAATTCCCGCCTCGGGCGACTGACCACGTGGAGTTTGCACATTCCCCCTGTGTCTGTGTGGGTTTCCCCCGGGTGCTCTGATTTCCTCCCACAGTCCAAAACAAATGTGCAGGTTAGGTGAATTGGCCATGCTAAATTGCCTGTAGGGGTCTGGGTTGGTGTGGACTTGTTGGGCTGAAGGGCCTGTTTCCACACTGTAAATAATCTAAACTTAGTCAGTAGAAATGCATCAAATTATTGTAAGCTACTGTATTCATTTTTGACTGGTTTCTTTGCCTGGCTGGTGAATCCTGTTTCTCAACATAAAAGCAAATTACTGCGGATGCTGGAATCTGAAACCAAAAGAGAAAATGCTGGAAAATCTCAGCAGGTCTGGCAGCATCTGTAAGGAGAGAAAAGAGCTGATGTTTCGAGTCTAATTGACCCTTTGTCAAAGCTTTGACAAAGGGTCAGTTAGACTCAAAACGTCAGCTCTTTTCTCTCCTTACAGATGCTGCCAGACCTGCTGAAAGTTTCCAGCATTTTCTCTTTTAGTTCCTGTTTCTCAACAGTACGGGATAGAGGAGCAGGATGCTGGGAGAACCCAACAGGCCAGGCAGCATCAGGAGATGGAGAAGTCGATGCTTCAGGACTCCTGAAGAAGGGTTTCACCTGAAATGTTGACATCTCCTCCTCCTGATGCTGCCTGACTTGCTGTGTTCTTCCAGCCACCTGCCTATCTACTTTGGATTCCAGCATCTGCAGTTTTTTTTTGTCTCTCAACAGTACAGGAGCAATTTGAATGTCTATACTGCTCGTTTTTACTGAAAAACTATTTCTCTGATCTATTATTCTTGGGGTGAAATAGTGTTTGAGATATTGTTGAGGCTTTTTAAATATTATACGCATGTCCTCTGCTTCTTTTTATAACTGTCAATATTCAATAGCTTGCTTCCACCTGTATTATCTCCAGCTTGAAAGATCTCGTTATGTTGTTCCCTTTCAATGTTCAGTGCAGATCTATGAATCTCACGAATAAAAGGTTCAATTTACACTGAACGTTGAAGTAAAAGCATTCATTTCACATCTAAATGCAATGCTTTTGTATTATTTGTCACTAACAGAGTGCAGAATAAAACCTTTCACATCCGCCTGAAACTGTTTCTGGAAGTAGATAAGTATTAGATCCACAATCACATTGACCCACTATCAACCAATTTTCTTCAATCATATTATTAGCTAAATAAAAAACCTGCATATTTACTAAATATATATTTCATTTACATATCATATTCAATAATAATGAAGTACAATCATGATGTAAACCAGGAAATTGGGTATTTGTAGTCGATGACAAGTGAATTCCATGATTTCCAGTCAACCGTGGACCAAGATGAATTTTCTCACTCAATCTTCCGTTTCTCACCTCCATAATTATGTATTGGGGGTGTTTCTCGGGGGAGCATGGAGTGAGAGATGTGGAAGTTTCCATCCTCGGCTGGGGCTATCAGAACTAAACGCTTGCAGCTCCTTGTTTAAAAGTCAACTGTGTGGCATCTCAGAAGCTGCCAGGCAGAAACTACCTCTCAAAGTGCAGTGCTCCAACCTGAAAATGTCTCAGAGGAAAAGAGCTAGCTCCCCAGATAGGGACCTGGAGTAGATAGAGGATTGGGTGATGGGGAGGAGAGCAGTCATTCTTCCTGATGACCCACTGCAGGATGCCACACCTCCAGCCAACACCAACTGTAGCAGAAATTGCAGCAGAGCTGGCTAGACTTAAAGGACACTCCCAAAATCCTGCACACCATCTACAGGGCACAAGTCAGGAGTGTGATGGAATTTTCACCACTTGCTTTTCACCACTTGCTCCATTAACACTCAAGAAACTTGACACCGTCCAGGACAAAGCAGCCCCTGCTTCATTAGCACCACATCCATAAACACCCACTGTCTTCACCACCAACACCCAGTCACAGTACCCATCTACAAGATGCACTGCAGACATTCATCAAAGATCCTCAGACAGCACCTTCCAAACCCAAGACTGCACCCACGTAAAGGGACAAGGGCAGCAAATACATGGGAACACTACCACTTGCAAGTTCCCCTCCAAGCCACTTACCACCCTGACTTAGAAATGTATCACCGAAACATCAGTGTTGCTGAGTCAAAATCCTGTATTTCCTTCCCTAAGGGTTATCCTATAATATATGAACTGCAGTAGTTCAAGAAGATAGCTCACACCACCTTCTGAAAGGCAATTAGGGATGGGTAGTAACTGCTGGCCCAGCCAGTAATGGCCAGCGGTTAATTAAAAATAGCATCAACTACAGTAAGTAAGTACTCAGTTACTGTGTCACCATTGATGCACCAAAAAGTGCTGATGTTCTTGCAGAACTATTGACAATTAACTTGCCAAATATTTATTGTCCTCTCCCCTCTCATATCCACCCACCAAAGCCACTCAACAGTTTCAGCTTGACTTTATTGTTCCTCCATATGGTTCTTTGTTTGACCAGTAGCACTCCCGCCTTTGAGTCAGGACATTGCTTCATTCTGGAGAGACTTGAGCACATGATGCAGGCTGCAGCATATTTCTCTGGGAGTATGATATATAATTCTAAGACTGTGCACCCTGTCAGATAGTCTTAGATAGTCACATGACACTAGTCCGTACAAAACAGTGGCAGCTCTCCTGTAGTGTCCCTTCTGACATTAGTCAGAGTCATCATGTCATGCAGCATGGAAACAGACATGACAATCACACTTCCCAAATTAAACTATTTGTCCCATTTGCATGTGTTTGATCCATGTCCCTCAAATCTTTCCTATTCATGGCCCTGTCCAAATAGCTTTTAAATGTTGGAACTGTACTTGCAATTACCACTTCCCCGGGCAGTCATTCCACTTACAAACCACCCTCTCTGTGAATAAGATCCCCCTCAGTTCCCTTTTAAATATTTCCCCCTCACTTTAAAATGATGTCCTCTCGCTTTGAATTCCACTACTCTAGGGAAAAAGACCTTTGCCATTCACCTTATCTATGCCTGTCATGATTTTATAATCCTCTCTGAGGTCACCCCTCAGCCTCCTACTATCCAGGGAAAAAATGCCCCAGCCGATCCATCGTCTCCTTATAACTCAAACTCACTAGTCCTTGTAAATCTTTTCTGCACTCTTTCCAATTTAATAATAGCCTTCTTATAGCATAGCGACCAGAATTTCATGACTTACTCCTGAAATGGCTTCACCAATGTCCTATACAACTGCAACATGTCGTCCCGACTCCTGTACTTAATGCTCTGACCAATGTCAAGCATACCAAATACCTTCTCCACCACCCTGTCTGCCTGTGACATTACTTTGAAGGAACTGTGTACCTGAAACCCTCAGTCTCTCTGTTTGCAAAACTCCCCAGGGCCCTACCATTAACTATGTCAGTTCTACCCTGGTTTGTCTCACCAAAATGCAACACCTCGCATTTATCAAAATTAAACGTCATCTGTCATTCTTCAGCCCACTGGCCCAGCTGATCATGATCCATTATACTCTAAAATAATCTTCCTTGCTTTCCACTATACCATCATCTGCAAATTTACTAACCATACTTCCTATATTCACATCCAAATCATTCATATAAATAACAAAAAACAGTGGACCCACCACCAATCCCTGTGGAACACTGCTGGTCACAGACTTCAAGTACAAAGAAACAGCCCTTTACCACCACCCTATGTCTCCTACCATCAAGCCCATTTTGTGTCCAATTGGCTAGCTCTCCCTAGATCTTATGTGATCCATCTTTACTCACCAGTCGACCATGCGGATCTTTGTCGAAGGCCTTGCTAATGTCTATTGTGTTGCTCTCATCTGCCTTCTTGATCACATCCTCAAAAAGCTCAATCAAGTCCATGAGACACAATCTCCCATGCACAGAGCCATGTTACCTATCCCTGATCATTCCTCGCCTCTCCAAATTTAAATCCTTTCTCTTAGAATCTCCTCTAATAATGTATCCACCACTCATGTCAGACTCACTGGTCTGTAATTCCTGGGCTTTTCCTTATAGCCTTTCTTAAATAAAGGCACAACATTAGCCACCCTCCCATCCTCAGGCATCTCACCTGTGGCTGTAAGTGATACAAATACCTCAGCAAGGGCCCCAGCAACACTTTCTTTAACTTGCATTAACATCTTGAGAAAATCTTGATCAGGTCCCAGGGACGTATCCACCTCTTTGTATTTTAAGACCAACAGTACTTCCTCTTCTGTAATATGAACTATTTTCAAGATATTACTATTTATTTTTTCAATTTCCTTAATTTCATTTCTTTCTCCACAGGAAATACCACACAAAATATTTGTTTAGGATCTCATCCATCTCACATAGATGGCTACTTTGATCTTTATGGGGCTCTATTCTCTCCCTGTTGTACTTTTGCCATTAATATACTTGTAGAACCACTTTGGATTCTCCTTAACCTAATCTGCAACGTCTATCTCATGTCTGATTTTTGCCCTCCTGCTTTCCCTCTTAAGTATACTTCTAATTCCATTATATTCCTTGAGGGATTCATTCAATCTCAGCTGCCTATACCTGACATACACCTCCTTCCATTTTTTGACCAGAGCCTCTATATCACTAGTCATCCAGCATTCCTTACACTTACCAGCACTGCCCTTCATTCTAACAGGAACATGTTGTCCATGAACTCTTATTATCTCACAGTTGAAAACCTCCCACTTCCCAACTCTCCCTTTGCATGTCCTTAAATAACATGCAAAAAAAGTGATTACATCATGATCTCAATTTATTTGTGGGAGTGTGTTGTTTTCAAACTGACTGTTTCCCCACAATCCAAAGATGCCAGAGTTGGAGGGTTTGAGCTATAGGGAGAGGCTGAATTGGTTGGGGCTGTTTTCCCTGGAGTATTGGAGGCTAAGGGGTGACCTTATAGAAGTTTATAAAATCCTGAGGAGCATGGAGAGGGTAAATAGATGAAGTTTTTTTCCTGGGGTGGGAAAGTCCAGAACTAGAGGGCATAGGTTTAGGGTGAGAGGGGAAAGATATAATAGGGATCTAAGGAGCAACCTTTTCACACACAGATTGGTACGTGTATGGAATGAGGTGGCAGAGGAAATGGTGGAGGCTGATACAATTGCAACATTTAAAAGGCATCTGGATGGGTATATGAATAGGAAGATCTTAGAGGGATATGGGCCAAGTGCTGGCAAATCGGGCGAGATTAGTTTATGATATCTGGTCGGCATGGATGAGTTGGACTGAAGGGTCTATTCCTGTGCTATACAACTCTGTGTCTCAATGACTGATCATACCATCATATAAAATAGGAACAGGAGTTAGCTATTCAGCCCCTTGAGCCTGTTCTGCCATTCCATAGGATCATGATTGATCTGACATTCCTCATATGCACTTTTCTGCTCTTTTTTTGTAACCCTTGATTCCCGACTGTTCAAGGATCTCTCTGTTTCAGTCTTAAATATAAACAAGGAGTCTGCTCCCACAGCTCTCTTTGAAAAGGGGTTCTGAAGACTCAGCCCCTGAGAAAATAAATTCCTCCTCATCTCAGTCTTAAATTAGCACCCCTTTATTCTGAGACTATACCCTCTGGTGCTTAGCTGCATTTCAGGAAGTCTCTATTGACTGCGAAAGTGCACTGACAAGCCCAAAGTGTATGAAAGGCTTTATACAAATGTGAAAGCCTGCCTTTGTTCCTTTGACAGGTAATCACATGCAAATCATCAGTTATAAAGAGGAAAACAACATTTGAGAATGGAAGGGCCGCAAGGAGTTTTTCACATCTTCCAGAGCCTGAGCAGCAGAAACAGAGATGTGATAAAATTATATCACTCCCACCTAGCCTCACACTATTAAGTGACACAAATATTTTTGCAGCTGGGTTCTATATATTATCAATTATTTTTCAAGCTGTGCATATAGTAAATTTGATCGGGCCGGCCTCATGTACAGACCCATTCTTAGACACTTGTGAGGCTGTGTTAAAATTCCCACACATCTAATGGATGAAGTTCTTTGCCATGATGGGTACAACTTTTTATTTTACAGTTTTCAGCCTGAATGTTGCTCAAGTATGATCTGCACTGGATGAGTATGACAACAACTAACTGGTGAACTCTATATTCGGGATGGAGAAGAACACGTGCTGAACGCAGACTCTGTCTGATCCTAAGCGAAGGTGAATCAATGGAACTACCAACAGCTGCTGTGTGCTTTTTACACTCAGTCATTCTGGCAAAAATAATCAATAACGCTCAGTGTTGCTCAGAGAAGAGAATGGCCAGCACTGAGAAAATGGGAAGTTAACAGACTGCTGACCAGCTGTCAGATTTTTTCATTTTGGCAAAGTGCAATTTGTGGTTGCAAACCTGGCCAGAAAGAGCTGATTTTCTGGATGAATATCAGTGAGAGGAGTGAAGTCCTTACCTCAGACACAGAGTTATCTACATGCCCAGCAATAATCATTCAGGAGGATTGAAATCATTGCAGCAATATATAATATCTGGCATTGGGGACTTTAACATGGCTGTTAGTGTAAGACCAAGCTTGGAATTTCAAACAAAAATTAGAGCAGATCTTTCCTTTCTATCAATGGAGCAATTCATTGAATACTGAACCTGACTATTAAAAGCTGAAGAAGGGCTTATTCCCGAAACATTGATTCTCCTGTTCCTTGGATGCTGCCTGACCTGCTGCGCTTTTCTAGCAACACATTTTCAGCTATTAAAAGCTGTGGCAGTACGAACTGAAATAAACACAATGAATTATCGGGGTACACAGCATACAACTGTACAGTCTTACTGCAGCAATTTATTACTGAACCCCAGTCTATTTGGGGGTGCCTTGAATATGATGGAGAAAATAAAGTTGTTTTGGGAAGATTAAATACTGGGTCAAAACTGCCTTACATTTGTGTGACTGGAGTTAATTGCTTTGCCACATGACTGTCTAAGCAAATATCAGATTCACCATCATACAAAATTCATGACTTTAAAAATAAGATCCTGTCTGAGTGACTAATCCCATGAATTGATCTGTTAATTTCCCTTCCGAGTGACATGGTTTGAACTGTTCACAAGTACAGACACTGCTGATCTCAATTAGTCTTTCTCTAAGTCACTTCCCTCTGGAGAAATCATGATCTTAGCGACCAATTGGACTACTTTTCCTAACTGGCTCATACCCCTTGTGATACAATGGGCCCATCCCGTTGTGAAGTTGAAAGAAAAATCAAATTTAAAAATTAATCACAAAAATGTCAAGAAAATACTATCCAAAAATATAGAATTGGGTGTCATAATTATCAGTGAGAAGAGCTAAAGAACATGGATTTTCCTTTAACATGAGTTCAACTGTTCATTCATGAGATGTGGGTTTCACTCACAAACCAATAATTTGTTGGTTTTTCCTAAATAGTTGGAGTGGTTGGTTAGGATTAGGGTTAGAGTTTGGGTTTGGGTTAGGGTTAGGGTTAGGATTAGAGTTAGAGTTAGGGCACATAGTCAGCTGCCCTTTTGAATAGAACTAAATGGTTTTCTAAACATTCACAAGCCAGTCACATTCTGTAGGTCTGGAGTCACATGTAAATTCAATTGTGTATGGACAATAAATTTCCTTCCCTAAAGGACACGAGCCAATGAGTTGGAATTTGATGAAGACCTAATAGTTTTATTGGTATAATAATCAATAGCAGCTTTTCATTCCATATGTGTTTATTAAATTTATTGATATTTCCAGTTATTTAGATTGGATCTCTAAATTGTGCAGCCAGATTCACAAACTCCCTGCTCATAACCTAGCAATCTGCATGTCCAGCAAATCAGCATTGTTTAAAGTGAATTCTAAAATTACATATCTGTCAATTTTATTAAGAAAACAAATTACAGGAAACTTACTAAATATAGTTTAGATAAAAAGAGCACTAAAACTTGCATATATTGCTCAAGGTTAAAAGGGCTGAGAATTATAAGTTAGAAGCAGGTTTTTTATTGTATACTTGGGGTCTCATTCATTATAATGGTACAATTGACAACTATTTATTATCGGAAGAGAAAGTGAGGTCTGCAGATGCTGGAGATCAGAGCTGAAAATGTGTTGCTGGAGAAGCGCAGCAGGTCAGGCAGCATCCAGGGAACAGGAGAATCGACGTTTCGGGCATAAGCCCTTCTTCAAGAAGAAGGGCTTATGCCCGAAACGTCGATTCTCCTGTTCCCTGGATGCTGCCTGACCTGCTGCGCTTCTCCAGCAACACATTTTCAGCAACTATTTATTATCTAAACATTTAAAATTTTAAAGAAATGTAGAGAAAGAAAGCAAGACAGATTCATGAGTTGTTATATTCTTTGCATTTCAATGGGCTTCAGACTGTTATGGGCAGCACGGTAGCTCGGTGGTTAGCAACCTCACAGCACTAGGGACCCCGGTTCGATTCCACTCTCAGATGGCTGTCTATGTGGAGTTTGCACATTCTCCCCGTGTCTGTGTGGGTTTCCAGTGATTGCTCCGGTTTCCTCCCACAGTCCAAGCATGTACAGGTTAGGCTGGACTGGCCAAGAGAAACACAGGATTACAAGGATATGGTAAGGTGGTGGGTCTGGGTGGGATGCTTTTTGGTGGGCCGGTGTGGACTGAATGGGCCAAATGGCCTGCTTCCACATTATAGGGATTCTATGATTCGAGAAGAAAAGTCTGCTTGTTGTCTCTTTGCATTCAATATTCTTCACATGCTTGCAGTATTAGCATTGAACATTAAATTGAAGTTTTACATGCCTTCAGAAACCGCCTCCTTTCAGCATGGAACATTGAAGGTTACAGACAGTTATTTGCAAGCCCAATACAAAACTACTGCGCGTGTTTGCAGTATACCTCTCCGTTACACTAAGCTATTTGAAGTCCCATCGTCTGGTTGCCCATTTGCTAACAGTAATGCTGCTTATAATTTTTACCTGAGCCACATTACAAGGCTGGGCTCCCCCCTTTATGTTTACCCACACACAATTTATTTATTATCATGTGTATGTTGTGACAACGTACAGTGAGAAGTGTTGCATAGTCTCGTCATTGTCCGGCGTCATCTTGAAACACAGGAAAATAAACCAAAATGTAAAAGCAGAAGAGTAAAGAAATAAAGAAACAGTGTTCAAATTTACAATCCTTCTTGCTAAGTGCTCTGCCATGGGACTGGTGACCAGGCACGAGTCCCCTTCACCATGTCGCCGTTGGGACAAGGGTCAGCAATCCACTTGCCTCCACTGATGCTCTTGCCACTATGATTCCTCAGTGAACCTCGCCAATACAGGCATCACTGATGCCACTAGGTACCACAGCAGCCCAAATGCGATTCCACCGCCACCATGAGTCCACTTCGGGCCCACCTTGCCGATGCAGCCGCTGCTAATGCTGCAGGGTCTTGTACTGGGCCCAAACTCCTGACGTCACCAGGAACTCAAACCCTCTTCCACTGCAGCTGGCATGAGTCGGCACCAGGACTGCCCGACGAGACAGAAGTCTCTCTGACGCCGCAGCCGCTGATGTCGTCACTGCGATTGAGTTCTTCAACAAGGGGTAAGTCAAATAAAATAAAAAGTAATAAAAAGAGAAAAAAGAAAATAAACAAAAAACAAAGTCTCAGAAGCCCTACTCCATTGCCATCCGATCACCCTGAAAGACATTTTTATTTTGCTGCATTTGTTTGTAATTAAGTCATGGTTCCCTCGTCATGTTGTTAATCGTGGACCAAAGATTCTACAGAAACTTCATAGAAGCTTCCACACAGCTTCCTAAAACTCTGTCACAGCTGTATTTTTGTTGAGCTATGTAAGGTGCTATGTGGATCCCATGGGATCTTCATCTCCCTCCTCACAGAGGATCAGGGAAGAATTGGATCTTAGATATTCTGCTAAAATCAAACCTCGATCTTTCTTCCTTCTGTCATGGACCAGCCTCCTGGATGCGAATGTTTTTTAAAGGCTGTGTGTGAAGACTAAGAAAATGATCAAAGGTGAACAAAAAGCAGTGTGAGGGTCAGTCAGGAAGCTATTATAAATGTATCTAGTGGGACAGAGAGTGTTCCAAAAGGACGCAACATATAAAAGGTAATACTCTGATTTAATCATTCCCAATAGTAGACTTTGCCTTTTGGGATTGAGTTTTGGAAACACAATTCATGCACTGTGCAATCTTTTTCTAATCTGTTCACTTAAAAGCTGAAAGAACAGCTGTGCACCATGTCTAATGTGTATTCGAGAAGGTGAAGCTTATTGTTGGAAAATTAAACCTTTTATTCTCCGTCATTTTTAAAAAAAAGAGATGTTTTCATTGTAACATATGGACTTTTCAGTCGGTTAGGTGAATACTGAGAGGTTAGTTTCTCCAGTTGGAACATTTAGACCTGGGGCTATTGTCTCAGAATAAGGTGTCAACTCTTTAGGAATTTCGGACTGAGGTTGGAAAAGATTCTTTCTCTCAATAAACCGTGAATCTTTGAACTTCTTAATCACAGAGAACTGTAGATTATCCATTGACGATTACATTTAAGACAGGGGTTAATACATTTTTGGACACCATGTGGAGGTGAGGTAGATAATGAGCCAAAATCTTATTGAGCGATGAATCAGGATTGAGAGGATTGATTGACATCCAACTGCTCCCTTCATCTTGTCATGGCTTTCCCCTCATTGAATAAAACTGGTGAGGAAAATACACTCGGCACTTGTTTTGGAGATCCAAAGCATTATAATTTTTCAGAATAAACACATTTTATCTCATTGAATCCTTTATTTTATTCACTCCTGGCTGGGACAACATTTGTTGCCCATCCCTAGTTGTGCTGGAGGAAGTGGTGGGGAGTTGCCTTCTTAAATCACTGCAGCCCATGTGCTGTAGCTGCGCCATCAATGCCCTTAGGGAGGGAGTTCCAGGATTTTGACCAAGCAACACTGAAAGAATACTGATATCTTCCCAACTCCGGGTGGTTGGGAGCTGAGAATTAGTGGTATCCACATGTAACTGCTGGACTTAGAATCATAGAGTCATAGAGATGTACAGTATGGAAACAGACCCTTCGGTCCAACTCATCCATGCCAACCAGTTATCCCAATCCAATTTATTGTCATGTGCCAGCACCCAGCCCATATCCCTCCAAACTCTTCCTATTCATATACCCATCCAAATACATTTTAAATGTTGCAATTATGTTACCCTTCACCACTTCCTCAGGCAGCTCATTCCATACACGTACCACCCTCTGCATGAAAAAGATGCCCCTTAAGTCTCTTTTATATCTTTCCCCTCTCACCCTAAACCTATGCCCGTGAGCTCAGGACTCCCCTAACCCAGGTAAAAGACTTTGTCTATTTATCCTATCCATGCTCCTCATGATTTTATAAACCTCTATAAGGTCACCCGTCAGCCTCCGACGCTCCATGGAAAACAGCCACAACCTGTTCAACCTCTACCTATAGCTCAAATCCTCCAACCCTGGAAACATCCTTGTAAATCTTTTCTGAACCCTTTCAAGTTTCACAACATCTTTCCGATAGGAAGGAGACCAGGATTGCATGCAATATTCCAAAAGTGGCCTAACCAACGTCCTGTACAGCCGCAACATGACCTCCCAACTCCTATACTCAATAATCTGACCAATAAAGGAAAGCATACCAAACGCCTTCTTCACTATGCTATCTACCTGCGACTCCACTTTCAAGGAGCTATGAACCTGTACTCCAAGGTCTCTTTGTTCAGCAACATTCCCTAGGACTTTACCATTAAGTGCATAAGTCCTGCTAAGATTTGCTTTTCCAAAATGCAGTACCTCGCATTTATCTGAATTAAACTCCATCTGCCACTTCTCAGCCCATTGGCCCACCTGGTCAAGATCCCTTTGTATTCAAAGGTTACCTTCATCACTGTCCATTACACCTCCAATTTTGATGTCACCTGCAAACTTATTAACTATACCTCTTATGCTCACAGCCAAATCATTTATATAAATGATGAAAAGAAATGGACACAGACTGGTCCTTGTGGCACTCCACTGGTCACAGGCCTCCAGTCTGAAAAACAACCCTCCACCACCACCCTCTGCCTTCTGCCTTTGAGCCTGTTCTATATTCAAATGGCTAGTTCTCCCTGTAATCCATGAGATCTAACCTTGCTAACCAGTCTCCCATGGCGAATCTTGTCGAATGCCTTTCTGAAGTCCATATAGATCACACCTACACTCTGCCCTTATCAATCTTCTTTATTACTTCTTCAAAAAACTCAATCAAGTACATGAGACATGACTTCCACACACACAAAGCCATGTTGACTATCCTTATTCAGTCCTTGCCTTTCCAAATACATGTACATCTTGTCCCTCAGAATTCCCTCCAACAACCTGTCCACCACCGACATCAGGCTCACTGGTCGATAGTTCCCTGGCTTGTCCTTACCACCTTTCTTAAACAATGGTGCCACATTAGCCAACTTCCAGTCTTCTGGCATCTCACCTGTGACTATCGATGATACAAATATCACAGCAAAGGGCCCAGCAATCACTTCTCTAGCTTCCCTCAGAGCTCTAGGTACACCTGATCAGGTCCTGGGGATTTATCCACTTATATGTGTTTCAAGATATCCAACACTTTCTCTTCTGTAATATGGACATATTTCAAGATGTCACTATCTATTTCCCTACATTCTATATCTTTCATGTCCTTTTCTATAGTAAACAAAATTCTCTTTTAATATCTGCCCCATCTCCTGCTGCTCCACAGAAATGCTGCCTTGCTGATCTTTGTGGGGTCCTATTCTCCCCCTAGTTACCATTTTGTCCTTAACGTATTTGTAAAAAACCCCTTAGATTCTCCTTAACCTTACTTGCCAAAACTATCTCATATCCCCTTTGTGCAGCAAATCTTCCTGCCAGTCAATTCATTCCCTTCCAATTCAGGTGCAATCCGTCCTTCTTGTACAGGTCACTTCTACCCCAGAAGAGATTCCAATGATCTTGTGCGATTGGCCATGGGTTTGGAAGGTGCTGTCTGAGGACCTTTCATGAATTTCTGCAGTGAAACTTGCAGAGGATATACATTGCTGTGACTGAGCATCTGTGATGAATGTTTTTGGTTGTGGTGCCAGTTATGTGAACTGCTTTGAACTAGATGGTTTCAGGTTTCTTGAGTATTGTTGGAGCTGCACCAATCCAGGAAAGTGGGGATTATTCATTCCCACTCCTGTCATGTGCATAGTAAATAGTGGGCAGTTTTTTGTAGAGTCAGAGATGAGTTACTTGCTGCAGTATTCCTCGCCTCTGATATTTATAGGTGCAGCATTTTGTGGCTAGTGTAGTTCAGATTCCTGCTTAATGGTAACACCCTAGGCTGTTCATCGTGGAAGATTCGATGATGGCAATGCCATTGGATGTCAAGGAGTAGTTGTTAGATCATCTCTTATTAGAGATGGTCACTTATTGGAGATGGTCACTGCCTGGTATTTTTGTGACTCGAAAGTTTTTGTCACATTTCAGCCCAAGTCTTAATATTGTACAGGCCTTGCTGCAGTTGAACATGAAGGATAGCAGGAACATGAATTCATAATTCTTCACCCGACTAAGGACATGCCATGTAATGTTGTTGTCAGTTATATAAATGATTTGGATGTGAACGTAGGAGGTACAGTTACTAAGTTAGCAGATGACACCAAAATAGGTGGTGTAGTGGACAGTGAAGAAAAATATCTAGAGTATGATAGGATCTTGATTAGATGGGCCAATGGGCCGAGGATTGGAAAAAATGGCATTTTGAGTCATAGAGATGTACAGCACAGAAACACATCCTTCGGTCCAATTTGTCCATGCCAACTAGATATCTCAACCCAATCGAGACCCACCTGCCAGCATCTGGCCCATATCCCTCCAAACCCTTCCTATTCATATACCCATACAGATGCCTTTTAAATTTTGCAATTGTATCAGCCTCCACCACTTCTCCTGGCAGCTCATCCCATACATGTACCACCCTCTGTGATAAATGTGAGGTGTTTTAATTTGGTAAAGCAAGAACATATACAGTTAATGGTGGAGCCCTGGGGAGTTTTGCAAACAAGGAGAGCTAGGGGTGCAGGTGTATATTTCCTTGAAGGTGTAGTCACAGTTGACAAGATGGTGAAGAAGGCGCTTGGCACGTTTGTCTTCATTGGTGTGTTTCTGTGCTGTTTGACTCTACGATTCTATGACTCTGTGAATACAGCCAACAAGAGTTGCCAATCCTTGTCAGCAATGATACACAGACTTATCTTTGGTCAGAGGTTCTGTTTTGTGTGTTTGACTATGACCTTTTTGTGCAACTATTATTGAAAATGCTGCATTTGAAATGGGGTTTGGTATCGTACTGAAACCAACAAATGGTGGAGATCACAGTGGAGAGAGAGTAAACCAACGTTTTGAGTCTAGATGACTCTTCATCAGAGCTGATCTTCAGCATTTGTTGTGTTCAGTACAGATTCCAACATCTGCAGTAATTTGCTCCAGCATGGTGTTTGATATTCACTGGGTAAAACTGATAATGTACACACAGACCTTCTAATAAAAATATGGTGTCCGAGAATTTCTGCTGAGGGATATTGTGCAGCAATCAGAATTTCTTCACATCGTTGGTCAGATGGAAGTGTTAGCACTTCTTTTTGAAAATAATTTCAAATTAACATGCTAAGCATTTACACGGCAACATCCAAAACATCATATCAGGGTCAACGAAGAGTGGCTTTTCTAAGCCACCTCTTTTGTACTTCAGTTCTGCTGTCAAATTAATGCAGAGTGTATTGGTGCCTTATTAGTTTGATTTCTATATTTTCTGATTGACAGAAGCCAGTTTGTTTGTTTGTCGTGCTCACACACAATAGTGTTCTTCACTAAGATTGCTAACCTTAAGGCAAAAGCTAATGCTTCAAATGAAGAAGTCATGAGAAAATATGCTAAAATTAATGGTGATTATGCAAAATTGTACTGGGTCTGTTTTCAAACAAAGTGATAAAGATACGTATGTATATGTGAAATCAATGCCCCTAAGTAAAAATTATTCCAGTACATTTCATTTTAAATAATTATTACATTTCATTAAATAGCAGACACTCTGCTGATTATACAGTCACTATTAAAACAACCCCTCTTTCTTTTATAATCTGTCATGACACCTTCTGCATTCAGAGCTGTCCTCCAAATTGCTCAGCATTTCTCCGATACAATTTTTCCTTGAGACTTTCTCTATACATGAAAATTAGCACAAGTTTCAAAATATTTGCAGAGAACAAAAAATGATCTTTAATAATGTTTGTGCATTAGAACAAAAATTGGAGCAGAAATAGCAAGCTAAGGCATACAAGGTTATGGGTCAAATGCTTGAAAATGGAATTAGAATAGCCAAATGACTGTTTTTTTTTAACCAGCACAGATGTAATGGGTTGATGGGTTTTTTTATGTACTGTAGACCTCTATGACTCTAAATGTGCTATCTGTGCTCCAGAGTTTGCTCAGGGTTACTGGTCATTGCAGTAATGGCTGCTGTTTTTATCCAGCTTCTCAATCAATCATAGAAACAGAGAATTTAACAGGACAAAAGGAGGCCATTCAACACATTGTGACTCGACTGACTCCCAAAAGAGCTACTGAGCTAGTATCATTCTCCAGCCCAATCTGTGCAGCCCACTAACTTCATCACTTACAAATATCCATCCAGCTCTCATTTGAAACCTTCTATAGACTCTACCTCCACCGTATTCCCAAGCAGTTTATTCCAAATCCTAACAACTCTTTCTAAGTAAAGATGTTTCTCCTCATCTCACTTCTAGTTCTCTTGCTAAACATCTTGAAATTGTGACCCCTAGTTACCAACTAATGGAAACAATCCTCCACTTCTCTCCCATCGAAATACTCTCTCTTCCAAGATCCAGATGTTATAGAGCCATAGAGTCATAGAGATGTACAGCATGGAAACAGACCCTTCGGTCCAACCCATCCATGCCGACCAGATATCCCAACCCAATCTAGTCCCACATGCCAGCACCCAGCCCATATCCCTCCAAACTCTTCCTATTCATATACCCATCCAAATGCTTCTTAAATGTTGCAATTGTACCAGCCTCTACCATTTCCTCTGACAGCTCATTCCATACACGTACCACCCTCTGCGTGAAAAAGTTGCCCCTTAGGCCTCTTTTATATCTTTCCCATCTCACGCTAAACCTATGCCCTCTAGTTCTGGACTCCCCAACCCCAGGGAAAAGACTTTGCCTATTTATCCTATCCATGCCCCTCATAATTTTATAAACCTCCATAAGGTCACCCCTCAGCCTTCGACAGCCCCAGCCTGTTCAGCCTCTCCCGATAGCTCAAATCCACCAACCCTGGCAACATACTTGTTTAACTTTTCTGAAACCTTTCAAGTTTCACAACATCTTTCCGATAGGAAGGAGACCAGAACTGCACGCAATATTCCAACAGTGGCCTAACCAATATCCTGTACAGCTGCAACATGACCTCCCAACTCCTGTACTCAATACTCTGACCAATAAAGGAAAGCATACCAAATGCCTTCTTCACTATCCTATCTACCTGCAACTCCACTTTCAAGGAGCTATGAACCTGTACTCCAAGGTCTCTTTGTTCAGCAACATTCCCTAGGACTTTACCATTAAGTGCATAAGTCCTGCTAAGATTTGCTTTTCCAAAATGCAGTACCTCGCATTTATCTGAATTAAACTCCATCTGCCACTTCTCAGCCCATTGGCCCACCTGGTCAAGATCCCTTTGTATTCAAAGGTAACCTTCATCACTGTCCATTACACCTCCAATTTTGATGTCACCTGCAAACTTATTAACTATACCTCTTATGCTCACAGCCAAATCATTTATATAAATGATGAAAAGAAATGGACACAGACTGGTCCTTGTGGCTCTCCACTGGTCACAGGCCTCCAGTCTGAAAAACAACCCTCCACCACCACCCTCTGCCTTCTGCCTTTGAGCCTGTTCTATATTCAAATGGCTAGTTCTCCCTGTAATCCATGATATCTAACCTTGCTAACCAGTCTCCCATGGCGAATCTTGTCGAATGCCTTTCTGAAGTCCATATAGATCACACCTACACTCTGCCCTTATCAATCTTCTTTATTACTTCTTCAAAAAACTCAATCAAGTACATGAGACATGACTTCCCACACACAAAGCCATGTTGACTATCCTTATTCAGTCCTTGCCTTTCCAAATACATGTACATCTTGTCCCTCAGAATTCCCTCCAACAACCTGTCCACCACCGACATCAGGCTCACTGGTCGATAGTTCCCTGGCTTGTCCTTACCACCTTTCTTAAACAATGGTGCCACATTAGCCAACTTCCAGTCTTCTGGCATCTCACCTGTGACTATCGATGATACAAATATCACAGCAAAGGGCCTATATTTACTCGGGTTATCCCTACTCCCTTTCTTGAACAAGGGTACCACATTTGCTATCCTCCAGTCTACTGGCACTATTCCTGTAGACGAGGACATAAAAATCAAGGCCAATGGCTCTGCAATCTCCTCCCTTGCGTCTCAGAGAATCCTAGGATAAATGCCATCAGGCCCAGGGGACTTATCTATTTTCACCCTTTCCAGAATTTCCAACACCTCTTCCCTACATATCTCAAAGCCGTCCATTCTAATTAATTGTGACTCAATATTCACATCGGCAACAATGTCCTGTTCCTGAGTGAATACTGACGAAAAGTATTCATTCAGTGTCTCCCCAACCTCTTCAGCCTCCACACGCAACTTCCCACTACTATCCTTGACTGGACCTATTCTTACCCTAGTCATTCTTTTATTCCTGACATACCTATAGAAGGCCTTAGGGTTTTCCCTAATCCTACCAACTAAGGACCTTTCATGTCCCCTCCTTGCTGCTCTTAGCTCTCTCTTCAGATCCTTCCTGGCTTCCTTATAACTCTCAATCGCCCCAATTGAACCTTCACGCCTCATCTTTACATAGGCCGCCCTCTTCCATTTAACAAGGGATTCCAATTCCTTATTAAGCCACGGCTCCCTCACACAACCCTTTCCTCCCTGCCTGACAGGTGCATACTTATCAAGGACACTCAATAGTTGCTCCTTGAACAAGCTCCACATATCAATTGTGCCCATGCCTTGAAGCCTACTTTTCCAAGCCATGCATCCTAGGTCGTGCCTCACCGCATCCAAATCATTTATGTAAATGACAAAAAGTAGAGGGCCCAGCACCGATCCTTGTGGCACTCCACTGGTCACAGGCCTCCAGTCTGAAAAACAACCCTCCACCACCACTCTCTGTCTTCTACCTTTGAGCCAGTTCTGTATCCAAATGGCTAGTTCACCCTGTATTCCATGAGATTTGACCTTGCTAATCAGTCCCCCATGGGGAACCTTGTCGAACGCCTTACTGAAACCCATATAGATCACATCTACCGCTCTTCCCTCATCAACCTTCTTTGTTACTTCTTCAAAAAACTCAATCAAGTTTGTGAGACATGATTTCCCACGCACAAAGCCATGTTGACTATCCCTAATCAGTCCTTGCCTTTCCAAATATATGTACATCCTGTCCCTCAGGATTCCCTCCAACAACTTACCCACCACTAACCTCAGGCTCACCGGTCTATAGTTCCCTGGCTTGTCGTTACCACCCTTCTTTAACAGTGGCACCACATTAGCTAACCTCTAGTCTTTTGGCACCTCAGTTGTGACTATCGATGATACAAATATCTCTGCAAGAGGCCCAGCAATCACTCCACTGTTTCCCATAGAGTTCTAGGGTATACCTGATCAGGTCCTGGGGATTTATCCACCTTTATGCGTTTCAAGACATCCAGCACTTCCTCCTCTGTAATATGAACATTCTGCAAGATGTCACCATCTATTTCCCTACAGTCTATATCTTCCATATCCTTTTCCACAGGAAATACTGATGCAAATTACTCATTTAGTATGTCCCCCATTTTCTGCGGCTTCACACAAACACTGCCTTGCTGATTTTTGAGGGGTCATATTCTCTCCTGCGTTACCCTTTTAGATTAGATTACATTAGATTAGATTACATTACAGTGTGGAAACAGGCCCTTCGGCCCAACAAGTCCACACCGACCCGCCGAAGCGAAACCCACCCATACCCCTACATTTACCCCTTACCTAACACTACGGGCAATTTAGCATGGCCAATTCACCTGACCCTGCACATCTTTTGGACTGTGGGAGGAAACCGGAGCACCCGGAGGAAACCCACGCAGACACGGGGAGAACGTGCAAACTCCACACAGTCAGTCGCCTGAGGCGGGAATTGAACCCGGGTCTCAAGCGCTGTGAGGCAGCAGTGCTAACCACTGTGCCACCGTGCCGCCCAAAATGTCCTTAATGTATTTGTAAAAACCCTTTGGATTCTCCTTAATTCAATTTGCCAAAGCTATCTCATATCCCCCTTTTGCCCTCCTGATTTCCCTCTTAAGTATACACTAGTTATGTTCGTTCAAAGAATTACAATACAGTGGAGACATGGAACTGGGTGGAATCAGAATCATACACCTTTTACTTATTACCTTCCAAATATTCTAACCCCTTCATGTTGCAACATATTACAATGTAATCCAGTTTACATAACTTGATCAACACTAATTCAGAGTCGTTACAGATAAAGCAAAAGATGTGATTTCTATTTATAGCAGATGTGACATTCCTTTCTTTGTTTCTTTGTGATGTACCTTTGGCTTTGACAGAGAAAGATAGCAAGAATACAAACAAGGCTATAATTCACAGTGAGAGAGAGAGAGAGAGAGCAGGAGCTTCCAGAGGAATTGTTAAGAGCAGCAGTCGTATTGAGCTGCTGTCAGGACCAATCTTATAAACATCGAGGCTTGAAGTCACAGGCTAAGTGATTTGTTGGTGAGTACTTGCTTTTTAAATTAATGAGAGAATATCAAACAAGGTAAGTAGAGTTATTGAAGTATCAGAATGTAAGCACATGGAGGTCTGAGACATTAATTAAATCAACATTTAATCAGAAAAATAATGAATCAATTAAAATGTCATAAATTTGGCAGGATAGGTGATGTGCAGCAGCTACAAGATGTGAGAGCTTATGGATACCAGTATGATTCAGGTCAAGCATTTCTGCAGTGAGGTTTTGTGTTTAGATGATCTTCAGCTCAGAGGTTCTGAGCTGGTGGTGAGCTGCAGATTCTGAGACACATTAGGGAGGGAGCATTTGTTCCAGGAGATAATCACACCCATTAGGGGATTGGGCTTTCTGATTTGGACCATGATCATGCACAGAAGGACTGAGAGTGAGGCACGTATGGGGATTGAGGAAATTGCAGTGATGAAACATTCAAGGTCATAGACTAAGTGCTGGAAAGGGGAATTGGAATGGGTGGATAGTTTAGTCAGCCAGTATAAATATGATGGGGAAGATGGCCTTCTCCTGCACATAATTCTTCTCTGGTTCTATGGTTTAATGGCTCAGTGTTATCTTTTTCAGACCTAGCTTGCTCTGATATAACTCCACATAGGCCAATATCACATCAGGAGGTCAGCTTTCATTTATACATGACCAGTCCTTGACTTTAATACTGCCTCATCTGGACTGAAGGAGTTATCTTAAATGGAAAGTTTGGATAGGCTGGGTCTCTATCCATTGAAGTTCAGAGGAATAAAACATGTTTTTTTATTCAAACATATAAGACTTGAAAAAGCAAATGTTGAAATGATGTTTCCCATAGTAAAAGAGACTGAAATTAGGGGACACAGTTTAAAAATTTCTATTCAAGATGAATGTGAAGAGGAATTCTTTCTCTCAAAGGATGTACATCTGCAAAGTCTCCAGAGGGGTCAGAGATATGATCATTTTTAAGGCAGAGGCGAATGGATTCTTGGCAGATCGGAAAATAAGAGTAATAAGAGTTCAGACAGAAAAGTCTCCACAATCAGATTGGCCACGATCATATGAAATGGTGGAGCAGGATTGAGGGGCTGAATGATCTGCTTCTACATTTAATTTTGATGTTTGTATGCATTTTCTTCAAGGTCCTACAATCTTTCCAAGTTGTTGACACCAGAGAGGGAGAGAGAGAAAGAGATACTGAAAGAAAGTTTCAACTTTTGAATTCTTCTTATATTGTTCAGGAAACTTAGAGCCGTGGAGCTTGTGTCTCTGTTGCCATCACGAAAAACTTCCTGCATCGAATCATGTGGTGATCCATTTTGGATTGGTGTTCATCCAAGATCCAGCAATGTTACGGCAAGCTATTTCAGGTTTGTCTCAGGAATGATAGATTATGACATTAGGTAATTTATCTCGGTGAACAAGTGGCATTTCCGGTCTTTTAAACAAATGGGATAGTAGGAAACAGCTGAAAGCAAATTAGTACACATTTTACAGAATCAGAAAATCAAAAAATGGTCACGGTACAGAAGAAGGCTGTTCAGGATCAACATCACTTGGCCCATTGTCCCAGTTGTTCTCTGGAATTCTGCAAAACGTTTCTAATTAGATAATGACCCAATTTCCTTCTGAACATCCTGATTGGTCAAGCTTCCATCACATCCCCTGACTGTGCAATGCAGATGAACACAAAATTCTTCAACCCTTAAGGCCTCTCGTATTTTACATTGCTCACCTTAAATTGCTGTTCTCAACCCTTCTGACAACATAATTTATTTCTCCCCATGTGGGCTGCAGCTGTTCAAGAAGGCAGCTCACCACCACCTTCTCAAGGTCAACCAGGGATGGGCAGTAAATGGTCGCCCAGCCAGCGACACCTACATCCCATGAATGAACAAAAGCATCTACCCTGTCCTTAATGATTTTATATGTTTCATGATTTATATTTGTTCAATATTCATTCATGAGATGAGGGCACTAATCTACTATTGCTCTCGAGGAGGGGCTGGTGAGAGACTGTTTTGAATGATTTCAGTCCATGTGGCATAGTTACCCTGTCACCATCATTACCAGCAATCCCTCACTAAAGTCCACCTTGGGAATTCTGTGTCACTGCTCATGGGTCCTTGTGTAAAGACAAAAAATAACCTGCAGTTGTTGGAATCCAAAGTTGGCAGGCAGGGGCCTGGAAGAAAAAGGGTTACATCCAAAATGTCAACTTCTGCACATCCTGATGCTGCCTGGCTTGCTGTGTTCTTCCAGCCTCCTACCTGTCTACGTGGTTCCTTATGTGGCTGATGAGGCTGTTCAGAGAGCCACATCTCCATCCACACATTTGGCAGGTATTTCTAGGAGGTGGAATTGGTCCTTGGCATTGAGATCATTCCTATCTGTTTCTCCAGTTCATTTTCTATACTTCCGCTTGCCAACAAGTGTTCTTGAAAAATTGTGTCCCTTTACTGAAGAGCTTCCTCCAAATCAGTTTCTTCAGAATGATATTCTCCCACACATTGACACCTACATTGCATTTCTTGAGGGAACATTTGATCTCCCCTGTCGTGTGTCTCCCCTGATCTGGGTGATGAAGATTTGCTCTTTCAGATGGAACTCATGCATCAAGACAAGATCAATTGATTGACTATAACATAGGCTTGAATACATTGTCATTGATCATGCTGCAGATGGCCAATTTCAGGAGATGTTCAGCCTATCAGTTCAAATGGATCTGCTTTTGTTGCTCGGCATGTTTTAACCGCAAAGCAAAGGAATGAATCATAAGACTTCAGTGCAAATTCAATCTTACTTTTTTAGATGAAACATTTACAATGAATTGAATTACCACTTCATATTTCAATATGTTAAGACATATGTCAGATTGTTTTAGAATTCTGGCATTGAGTGGTGACGTAACTGCTGTAATCAAATGATCTGTCATACGGTTGTTTCTAGTTAATGTGAGCACTGCACCCGCACTGTGATGTTGAGCTGCTAACCTCATCTGTTCCCTTTAATGTCACTAATTGCATCAAATTTGCAGCACAGAGATAGACCAGGAACTGGTGCAGGCTGGTGTTTATGCTTGATGTAAGCCTTTTCCTACCTTAGTTACTTCACCCTCTCAACATAATTAGTAATCTCTGTAGGGAAATGGCATAAATAGGTCTTTCTGCTAATGAGTTTAATTACTGTTGAGCAATTGTTAGCAATTTTGTAAATTGCAGGCACTCATATGATTCCAGCTCCAGGACATACAAATATTGTTTCTTTCATTATGTACTGACATTATGAGGTAACTGCAGAAAAGGGACAGGCAGTCACTGTGATTGGTACCTCCCTCACCCCCATCTGCCTGTCCCCTGAACCCGTTAACTGTCCACCTTGAACAGACCCAGGCCAGACCCAGGACAGCAATGAGGTCTCTCCATTTGCCTCACCCCCACCAGCCTCCTCTCTCTCTCTCATACACACACACTCTCTCACACACACACATTCACTCACTCACACGCACAAACACTCACTCATATACACACACACTCACTCTCACACACTCTCACTCACACACACAAACACTCACAAACACACACACACACACTCTCTATCACACTCACTCTCACACACACATACGCACACTCACTCACACACACTCTCTCACACACGTTATCAGTCACACACACACACACACCCTCTCTGTCTCATACACACACTCTCACACACACTCACTCATTCACACATGTACTCAGTCACACACACACGCGCGCGCGCGCACACACACACACACACATAAAAACACTCACTCACTCACACTCAGTCCCTCACTCACACACATCCTTGTGATTCCCCAACCTTCATGATCCTTTCCCAATGCTCGTTGGAGCAACATTCTGACAAATTAGAGACACTGGAAGAGATAAGAATGAATAAAACAACCAATCAGGCAGAAATATTTAAATTATCCATACTCGAGAAGTTCATCATTTACATTGGATGACAAATGTGGGACACAGAGGTAAGATGAACGCCTTTGCCAAAGCATGACAAATAAAATCAGGTGGTAGACTTATCAAAGTTAATTAATTGATTACTATCTAGGAGGAATTGTTCAGCAATAACCTGCTCACTGATGCTGAGTTTGGGTTGTGTCAGGGCCACTCTACTCCTGACCTCATTACAGCCTTGGCAATAACATAGATTAAAGAGCTGAGTTCCAGAGTTGAGCTTAACCTGACCGCACTTGACATCAAGGCTGCATTGGACTGAATGTGTCAGCAAGGAGTTGGGAATGTGCTGATGTGCTTTGAGGTCTCGAGGGTCTCAGGTTTGCAAGGCGCTGTCAAAGGAGTCTTGATGAGTTACTGCAGTGAATGTGTTGGTGGTAAGCATTGCTGTCGCAGTGTGTCACTGGTGGAAGGAGTGTACATTGAAGGTAGTCATTCATGTTCCAATCAAGTCCTGGAGTGCTGTTCGAGCTGTGCTGATCTCGACAAGTGGGAGTACTGGGGAGAGACAATTGCTGTATTGTTAATCAAAGCCCCAGGTAACTCTCTGGGGACCAGGGTTGGGAATTAGGGCAGAACTACACTGTGACAATGGACAATGGCTGTGTTTATTAGAGCTCAATCATCTCAGTCCCAGCAAATGTGCACCTGTTTCTCAGGATAGATGTTTTCCAATCAAACGGATCGGTGATGTTATTACACACCTTTGGAGCAGCCGAGTCTTGAACCCAAGCCTTTTGTTCCAGAGTAAGGAACATTACCACTGTGTCACAGGAGCCCACTTCCTCAGGGTAATGTCCTAAGCCAAACCATCTTCAGCTGCTTCATCAATGATTTTGCCACCATCATAAAGCCAGAAGTGGGGATGCTGACTGATTATTTACACAATGTTCAGCACCAATCATCACTCTTCAGATACTGAAGCAGTTCATGTTCAAATCCAGCAAGATCTGGATGATACCCAGGTGAGGGCCGTCAAGTGGAAGTTACACTCACTTCACACAACTGCCAGACGATGATCCTCTCAAACAACAGAGAATCTAACCATCACTTTTCGTTATTTAATGATACCACCATCATTGCATCCCTCCCTATCAAGGTCCTGGGTTATCATTGGGCAGGAACTGAACTGAACCAGTGATATAAAAACTGTGATTCCAAGAGTAGGTCAGAGGCTCGGAATTCTGCAGGGAGTAATTCACCTGAATACAGGAGTGTGATAGCATTTAAAAAAAAAATATTCAAGGATGAGGGCGTTGCTGGCTAGGCCCATCCCTAATTGCCCAGAGGGCAGTTATAAGCAAATCACATCACAGTGGCTCTCAAGTCACATGTAGGCCGGACCAGGTAAGGATGACAGTTTCCTTCTTTAAAGGACATTAGTGAACCAAATGGGTTTTCCCAACAATCGACAATAGATTCACAATTCATTAGACTCTTACTTCCAGATATTTACTGAATTCAAATTCCGCCATTTGCTGTGGCGGGATTTAAACCCTGGTCCCCAGAGCGTTACCTGGGGCTTTGATTAACAATACAGCAATTGTCTCTCCCCAGTACTCCCCACTTGTCGAGATCAGCACAGCTCGAACAGCACTCCAGAGGACTGACACCATCCAGGACTTGATTGGAACCTGAATGACTACCTTCAATGTACACTCCTTCCACCAGTGACACACTGCGACAGCAATGTGTACCACCAATACGTTCACTGCAGTAACTCATCAAGACTCCTTTGACAGCGCCTTGCAAACCTGAGACCCTCGAGACCTCAAAGCACATCAGCACCTGGTACATGAGAACCTCACCATTGCAGAATTCCCTGTGTGTCATAAAGCATTCTGACTTGAAACTATATCTGCATTCCTGCTCTGTCACTGTGTCAAAATCATGGAATGAGTTTTTTGACAGCATCGACGGTCTACCTATATTCCAAGGATTGTAGCATTTCAAGGAGACTTCTCAAGGGTAATCAGGGATGACCTATCAATACTGGCCTGGCCAGTGACATACACATCCAATGAACAACTAAGGAAAAAATATTAATAATCTGATCATTTAAGACTATGATGAAACTGTAAATATTGTAGAATTAAACTTATTTTAGTTAAATTACTTGGACAACACACTCAGCTGCTGTAACAGCAGAAAATGTGACTGTGTGCACAGATTTACTACTGGGGTAAAAGCATCACCTTTCATCTCAGTGTCTCACTTCTGTTAGCTTTTGAGATTAATATAACTGCTCTGAGGAAGGCATGGGTTGAAGTCAGTGCTATAACCCTGCAACACACAGCTTCTTAAAAAGCACGGTCCTCAACAGGAATGTAAAAGGACTAATTGCTTGTTGATGACACTCCATGCCAGCTCATGACGGTGTCTTTATTTCAAAGTAATTAATATAAATGCCACTTATACATGACTCAAGGATAAACAAGTGCTGTGTCTAATGAATTTTCTGATGTGATTTTTTTTACCCTTGAATAAAGATTTACAAAAAAATTACCAAAATTAGTTGCATATCACATTGACATTTTTATTTTTTATATTGCATTGAAAAGCTCCTCAATAGAAGAGAGCCATTTTACACTGAAGTGCTATGAATTCATCTAGGTAATAATTTAAGTAGGCATAAAATCTCCTCAAAGCAAATTGGTTTGGACCGGGTGCAGAGTCAAGTCTCATATATGTTAATTCCAAACATGGAATTTCGTTACCACTTCTGTTCTGATGGATTGGTTGCCTGTTTCACAGCTTTCTGAGAAGTTACAATCTTTTAGTGACACAACTTGTAGAATACTTCAATATTTCTGTCTTGTTTTTGACAAGAGCAACACAAGGATATTCACAATCGACTCGAGTATGTTAAGCAGATCGTTGTGTAAAGAAATCAAATGACTGTGGGTGGCTGGGAACCAGAATGGAATTAGGAACTGTGGTAAATATCCAGCAGGACACATGAGGGAGAGAGAACTCACAGTTACACCAGTAACACTGAGTGCAACTTCACCCTCCCAGGAAGAGGCAGGAGAATGGGTGAAAAGGGGAAAAGAATGGGTGAGTTGGTCCTAGAGAGATAGTTACCCCTTTCTCCCTACCTCACCAAATAAGTGCTAGGCGAGACAATCCATGGGGGACTTTCTCAATTCACCAGCAATTGAGGCCTTCATTTAAACGTCACTTCATAGCTATTTCAGAACATCTGCTCAATGACCTGCTTAGGTGCCTTCCCAAGAAATTTGGGGGACAATTTGAGGGGTGGATGGGGGAAAGGCAATACCCTCTGAAAGCCAACGTTACCCTAGTCTCTGACCCTACATGACTCTCTATCCTCTTGGCCAAATCCCAACAGCGTCCACCCCCACCCTCCCACAATGCCACAAGAAGCAAAAGAAAATCACTTTTCTTCTCACCTTGGGATCCCATTAGGACTCAGTGTTAACAAGCGATCCTTAGATTAGGTTTAGATTTTAAACAGAACTACTGGAACACAGGGAAAGGTATATAATCTTGCCACACATGGTATCATCTTAGGTACAAATGTATCAAGGTACAAAAATCTTAGGTACAAAGTAATAAAAGAAACACAACTTCAAACATTAAGCATTACATCCATAAGTAGAAAAATAAAGAAATAAGGTAATGATTAACATTAAATGCCTTCATAATTTAAACGAAAAAATGAAGGAATAAGTGAAAGGTTCAGCAGTCTCTGATGATCCTCTGCTTCACGCACTGTCCGGGAGACTCCAGCTGTTTTTCCCTTGGCCACTGCTACAGACATCTTGACCACTCGCTCTTCCTGCAACGGGCTGCAATGTCATTGTCACTGCTGAAGCTGCTGCGTCCCTGATCTCCTCCTGCTCCCTCCAGAACATGCCCCACTTGCTCGCTGAGAAACTGACCGGCCGGGCTGAGAGAGACTGCCTGCTCACTGAGCCAAGAGACTAACTACACCGGGCCGAGAGAGACCGCCAAACACTGAGCCGAGAGAGATCACCCACACACCGGGCCGAGAGAGAGACCACCCACACACCGGGCCGAGAGGGACCACCCACACACCGGACCGAGAGGGACCACCCACACACCGGACCGAGAGAGAGAGACCACCCACACACCGGGCCGAGAGAGAGAGACCACCCACACACCGGGCCGAGAGGGACCACCCACACACCGGACCGAGAGGGAGACCACCCACACACCGGGCCGAGAGAGAGAGACCACCCACACACCGGGCCGAGAGAGAGAGACCACCCACACACCGGGCCGAGAGAGACCACCCACACACCGGACCGAGAGAGAGAGACCACCCACACACCGGGCCGAGAGAGAGAGACCACCCACACACCGGGCCGAGAGAGACCACCCACACACCGGACCGAGAGAGAGAGACCACCCACACACCGGGCCGAGAGAGAGAGACCACCCACACACCGAGCCGAGAGAGAGAGACCACCCACACACCGGACCGAGAGAGAGAGACCACCCACACACCGGGCCGAGAGAGAGAGACCACCCACACACCGGGCCGAGAGAGACCACCCACACACCGGACCGAGAGAGAGAGACCACCCACACACCGGGCCGAGAGAGAGAGACCACCCACACACCGGGCCGAGAGAGACCACCCACACACCGGGCCGAGAGAGAGAGACCACCCACACACCGGGCCGAGAGAGAGACCACCCACACACCGGGCCGAGAGAGAGACCACCCACACACCGGGCCGAGAGAGACCACCCACACACCGGGCCGAGAGAGAGAGACCACCCACACACCAGGCCGAGAGGGACCACCCACACACCGGGCCGAGAGAGAGACCACCCACACACCGGGCCGAGAGAGAGAGACCACCCACACACCGGGCCGAGAGAGAGAGACCACCCACACACCGGGCCGAGAGAGAGAGACCACCCACACACCGGGCCGAGAGAGAGACCACCCACACACCGGGCCGAGAGGGACCACCCACACACCGGGCCGAGAGAGAGACCACCCACACACCGGGCCGAGAGAGAGAGACCACCCACACACCGGGCCGAGAGAGAGAGACCACCCACACACCGGGCCGAGAGAGAGAGACCACCCACACACCGGGCCGAGAGAGAGACCACCCACACACCGGGCCGAGAGGGACCACCCACACACCGGGCCAAGAGAGACCACCCACACACCGGGCCGAGAGAGAGACCACCCACACACCGGGCCGAGAGAGAGAGAGACCACCCACACACCGGGCCGAGAGGGACCACCCACACACCGGGCCAAGAGAGACCACCCACACACCAGGCCGAGAGGGACCACCCACACACCGGGCCGAGAGGGACCACCCACACACCGGGCCGAGAGGGACCACCCACACACCGGGCCGAGAGAGACCACCCACACACCGGACCAAGAGAGAGACCACCCACACACCGGGCCGAGAGGGACCACCCACACACCGGGCCGAGAGGGACCACCCACACACCGGGCCGAGAGAGAGACCACCCACACACCGGGCCGAGAGGGACCACCCACACACCGGGCCGAGAGGGACCACCCACACACCGGGCCGAGAGAGAGACCACCCACACACCGGGCCGAGAGAGAGAGACCACCCACACACCGGGCTGAGAGAGGGACCACCCACACACCGGGCCGAGGGAGAGACCACCCACACACCGGGCCGAGAGAGAGACAACCCACACACCGGGCCGAGAGGGACCACCCACACACCGGGCCGAGAGAGACCACCCACAAACCGGGCCGAGAGAGACCACCCACACACCGGGCCAAGAGAGAGAGACCACCCACACACCGGGCCGAGAGAGAGAGACCACCCACACACCGGGCTGAGAGAGAGAGACCACCCACACACCGGGCCGAGAGAGAGAGACCACCCACACACCGGGCCGAGAGAGAGAGACCACCCACACACCGGGCCGAGAGGGACCACCCACACACCGGGCCGAGAGGGACCACCCACACACCGGGCCGAGAGAGAGAGACCACCCACACACCGGGCCGAGAGAGAGACCACCCACACACCGGGCCGAGAGAGAGAGACCACCCACACACCGGGCTGAGAGAGGGACCACCCACACACCGGGCCGAGAGAGAGACCACCCACACACCGGACCAAGAGAGAGACCACCCACACACCGGGCCGAGAGGGACCACCCACACACCGGGCCGAGAGAGAGACCACCCACACACCGGGCCGAGAGAGAGACCACCCACACACCGGGCCGAGAGAGAGACCACCCACACACCGGGCCGAGAGAGAGACCACCCACACACCGGGCCGAGAGGGACCACCCACACACCGGGCCGAGAGGGACCACCCACACACCGGGCCGAGAGAGAGACCACCCACACACCGGGCCGAGAGAGAGACCACCCACACACCGGGCCGAGAGAGAGACCACCCACACACCGGGCCGAGAGAGAGAGACCACCCACACACCGGGCCGAGAGAGGGACCACCCACACACCGGGCCGAGAGGGACCACCCACACACCGGGCCGAGAGAGAGAGACCACCCACATCCCGGGCCGAGAGAGAGACCACCCACACACCGGGCCGAGAGAGAGACCACCCACACACCGGGCCGAGAGAGAGACCACCCACACACCGGGCCGAGAGAGAGACCACCCACACACCGGGCCGAGAGAGAGACCACCCACACACCGGGCCGAGAGAGACCACCCACACACCGGGCCGAGAGAGAGAGACCACCCACACACCGGGCCGAGAGAGAGAGACCACCCACACACCGGTCCGAGAGAGAGAGACCACCCACACACCGGGCCGAGAGAGAGACCACCCACACACCGGGCTGAGAGAGACCACCCACACACCGGGCCGAGAGAGAGACCACCCACACACCGGGCCGAGAGAGAGACCACCCACACACCGGGCCGAGAGGGACCACCCACACACCGGGCCGAGAGAGAGAGACCACCCACACACCGGGCCGAGAGAGAGACCACCCACACACCGGGCCGAGAGGGACCACCCACACACCGGGCCGAGAGAGAGACCACCCACACACCGGGCCGAGAGAGAGAGACCACCCACACACCGGGCCGAGAGAGAGAGACCACCCACACACCGGGCCGAGAGAGAGACCACCCACACACCGGGCCGAGAGAGAGACCACCCACACACCGGGCCAAGAGAGAGACCACCCACACACCGGGCTGAGAGAGACCACCCACACACCGGGCCGAGAGAGAGACCACCCACACACCGGGCTGAGAGAGACCACCCACACACCGGGCCGAGAGAGAGACCACCCACACACCGGGCTGAGAGAGACCACCCACACACCGGGCCGAGAGAGAGACCACCCACACACCGGGCCGAGAGAGAGACCACCCACACACCGGGCCGAGAGGGACCACCCACACACCGGGCCGAGAGAGAGAGACCACCCACACACCGGGCCGAGAGAGAGACCACCCACACACCGGGCCGAGAGAGAGAGACCACCCACACACCGGACCAAGAGAGAGACCACCCACACACCGGGCCGAGAGAGAGAGACCACCCACACACCGGGCCGAGAGAGAAACCACCCACACACCGGGCCGAGAGAGAAACCACCCACACACCGGGCCGAGAGAGAGACCACCCACACACCGGGCCGAGAGAGAGACCACCCACACACCGGGCCGAGAGAGAGACCACCCACACACCGGGCCGAGAGAGAGAGACCACCCACACACCGGACCAAGAGAGAGACCACCCACACACCGGGCCGAGAGAGAGAGACCACCCACACACCGGGCCGAGAGAGAAACCACCCACACACCGGGCCGAGAGAGAAACCACCCACACACCGGGCCGAGAGAGAGACCACCCACACACCGGGCCAAGAGAGACCACCCACACACCGGGCCGAGAGAGAGAGACCACCCACACACCGGGCCGAGAAAGAGAGACCACCCACACACCGGGCCGAGAGAGAGAGACCACCCACACACCGGGCCGAGAGAGACCACCCACACACCGGGCCGAAGGGACCACCCACACACCGGGCCGAGAGAGAGAGACCACCCACACACCGGGCCGAGAGAGACCACCCACACACCGGGCCGAAGGGAACACCCACACACCGGGCCGAGAGGGACCACCCACACACCGGGCCGAGAGAGAGAGACCACCCACACACCGGGCCGAGAGAGAGACCACCCACTCACCGGGCCGAGAGGGACCACCCACACACCGGGCCGAGAGGGACCACCCACACACCGGGCCGAGAGAGAGGGACCACCCACACACCGGGCCGAGGGAGAGACCACCCACACACCGGGCCGAGTGGGACCACCCACACACCGGGCCGAGAGGGACCACCCACACACCGGGCCGAGAGGGACCACCCACACACCGGGCCGAGAGAGAGAGTGACCACCCACACACCGGGCCGAGGGAGAGACCACCCACACACCGGGCCGAGAGAGAGACCACCCACACACCGGGCCGAGAGAGACCACCCACACACCGGGCCGAGAGAGAGACCACCCACACACCGGGCCGAGAGAGACCACCCACACACCGGGCCGAGAGAGAGAGACCACCCACACACCGGGCCGAGAGAGAGACCACCCACACACCGGGCCGAGAGAGAGACCACCCACACACCGGGCCGAGAGAGAGACCACCCACACACCGGGCCGAGAGAGAGAGAGACCACCCACACATCGGGCCGAGAGAGAGAGACCACCCACACACCGGGCCGAGAGAGAGAGACCACCCACACACCGGGCCGAGAGAGAGAGACCACCCACACACCGGGCCGAGAGAGAGAGACCACCCACACACCGGGCCGAGAGGGACCACCCACACACCGGGCCAAGAGAGAGAGAGAGACCACCCACACACCGGGCCGAGAGGGACCACCCACACACCGGGCCGAGAGAGAGACCACCCACACACCGGGCTGAGAGGGACCACCCACACACCGGGCCGAGAGAGAGATACCACCCACACACCGGGCCGAGAGAGAGAGAGAGACCACCCACACACCGGGCCGAGAGGGACCACCCACACACCGGGCCGAGAGAGAGACCACCCACACACCGGGCCGAGAGGGACCACCCACACACCGGGCCGAGAGAGAGATACCACCCACACACCGGGCCGAGAGAGAGACCACCCACACACCGGGCCGAGAGAGAGACCACCCACACACTGGGCCGAGAGAGAGACCACCCACACACCGGGCCGAGGGAGAGACCACCCACACACCGGGCCGAGAGGGACCACCCACACACCGGGCCGAGAGAGAGAGACCACTCACACACCGGGCCGAGAGAGAGAGACCACCCACACACCGGGCCGAGAGAGAGACCACCCACACACCGGGCCGAGAGAGAGAGACCACCCACACACCGGGCCGAGAGAGAGACCACCCACACACCGGGCCGAGAGAGAGACCACCCACACACCGGGCCGAGGGAGAGACCACCCACACACCGGGACAAGGGAGAGACCACCCACACACCGGGCCGAGAGAGAGAGACCACCCACACACCGGGCCGAGAGAGAGAGACCACCCACACACCGGGCCGAGAGAGAGAGACCACCCACACACCGGGCCGAGAGAGAGAGACCACCCACACACCGGGCCGAGGGAGAGACCACCCACACACCGGGACAAGGGAGAGACCACCCACACACCGGGCCGAGAGAGAGAGACCACCCACACACCGGGCCGAGAGAGAGAGACCACCCACACACCGGGCCGAGAGAGAGAGACCACCCACACACCGGGCCGAGAGAGAGAGACCACCCACACACCGGGCCGAGAGAGAGACCACCCACACGCCGGGCCGAGAGAGAGAGACCACCCACACACCGGGCCGAGAGACCACCCACACACCGGGCCGAGAGAGAGAGACCACCCACACACCGGGCCGAGAGACCACCCACACACCGGGCCGAGAGGGACCACCCACACACCGGGCCGAGAGAGAGAGACCACCCACACACCGGGCCGAGAGAGAGACCACCCACACACCGGGCCGAGAGAGAGAGAGACCACCCACACACCGGGCCGAGAGAGAGACCACCCACACACCGGGCCGAGAGAGAGACCACCCACACACCGGGCCGAGAGAGAGACCACCCACACACCGGACCGAGGGAGAGACCACCCACACACCGGACCGAGAGAGAGACCACCCACACACCGGGCCGAGAGAGAGACCACCCACACACCGGGTCGAGAGAGAGAGACCACCAACACACCGGGCCGAGAGAGAGAGACCACCCACACACCGGGCCGAGAGAGAGACCACCCACACACTGGGCCGAGAGAGAGAGACCACCCACACACCGGGCCGAGAGAGAGACCACCCACACACCGGGCCGAGAGAGAGACCACCCACACACCGGGCCGAGAGAGAGAGACCACCCACACACCGGGCCGAGAGAGAGACCACCCACACACCGGGCCGAGAGAGAGACCACCCACACACCGGGCCGAGAGAGAGACCACCCACACACCGGGCCGAGAGAGAGACCACCCACACACCGGACCGAGAGAGAGACCACCCACACACCGGGCCGAGAGGGACCACCCACACACCGGGCCAAGAGAGAGAGCACCCACACACCGTACCGAGAGAGAGACCACCCACACACCGGGCCGAGAGAGAGAGACCACCCACACACCGGACCGAGACAGAGACCACCCACACACCGGACCGAGAGAGAGACCACCCACACACCGGGCCGAGAGAGAGACCACCCACACACCGGGCCGAGAGAGAGAAAACCCACACACCGGACCGAGAGAGAGACCACCCACACACCGGGCCGAGAGAGAGAGAGACCACCCACACACCGGGCCGAGAGAGAGACCACCCACACACCGGGCCGAGAGAGAGACCACCCACACACCGGGCCGAGAGAGAGACCACCCACACACCGGACCGAGGGAGAGACCACCCACACACCGGACCGAGAGAGAGACCACCCACACACCGGGCCGAGAGAGAGACCACCCACACACCGGGTCGAGAGAGAGAGACCACCAACACACCGGGCCGAGAGAGAGAGACCACCCACACACCGGGCCGAGAGAGAGACCACCCACACACTGGGCCGAGAGAGAGAGACCACCCACACACCGGGCCGAGAGAGAGACCACCCACACACCGGGCCGAGAGAGAGACCACCCACACACCGGGCCGAGAGAGAGAGACCACCCACACACCGGGCCGAGAGAGAGACCACCCACACACCGGGCCGAGAGAGAGACCACCCACACACCGGGCCGAGAGAGAGACCACCCACACACCGGGCCGAGAGAGAGACCACCCACACACCGGACCGAGAGAGAGACCACCCACACACCGGGCCGAGAGGGACCACCCACACACCGGGCCAAGAGAGAGAGCACCCACACACCGTACCGAGAGAGAGACCACCCACACACCGGGCCGAGAGAGAGACCACCCACACACCGGGCCGAGAGAGACCACCCACACACCGGACCGAGACAGAGACCACCCACACACCGGACCGAGAGAGAGACCACCCACACACCGGGCCGAGAGAGAGACCACCCACACACCGGGCCGAGAGAGAGAAAACCCACACACCGGACCGAGAGAGAGACCACCCACACACCGGGCCGAGAGAGAGACCACCCACACACCGGGCCGAGAGAGAGAGACCACCCACACACCGGGCCGAGAGAGAGAGACCACCCACACACCGGGCCGAGAGAGAGAGACCACCCACACACCGGGCCGAGAGAGAGACCACCCAGACACCGGGCCGAGAGAGAGAGAGACCACCGACACACCGGGCCGAGAGAGAGACCACCCACACACCGGTCCGAGAGAGAGACCACCCACACACCGGGCCGAGAGAGAGACCACCCACACACCGGGCCGAGAGAGAGACCACCCACACACCGGGACAAGGGAGAGACCACCCACACACCGGGCCGAGGGAGAGACCACCCACACACCGGGCCGAGGGAGAGACCACCCACACACCGGGACAAGGGAGAGACCACCCACACACCGGGCCAAGAGAGACCACCCACACACCGGGCCGAGAGAGGGACCACCCACACACCGGGCCGAGAGAGGGACCACCCACACACCGGGCCGAGAGAGGGACCACCCACACACCGGGCCGAGAGAGACCACCCACACACCGGGCCGAGAGAGGGACCACCCACACACCGGGCCGAGAGAGACCACCCACACACCGGGCCGAGAGAGAGACCGCCCACACACCGGGCCGAGAGAGACCACCCACACACCGGGCCGAGAGGGACCACCCACACACCGGGCCGAGAGGGACCGCCCACACACCGGGCCGAGAAAGAGACCGCCCACACACCGGGCCGAGAGAGACCACCCACACACCGGGCCGAGAAAGAGACCACCCACACACCGGGCCGAGAGGGACCGCCCACACACCGGGCCGAGAAAGAGACCACCCACACACCGGGCCGAGAGGGACCGCCCACACACCGGGCCGAGAGAGAGAGACCACCCACTCACCGGGCCGAGAGAGAGAGACCACCCACTCACCGGGCCGAGAGAGAGAGACCACCCACACACCAGGCCGAGAGGGACCACCCACACACCGGGCCGAGAGGGACCACCCACACACCGGGCCGAGAGGGACCACCCACACACCGGGCCGAGAGAGAGAGACCACCCAAACACCGGGCCAAGAGAGACCACCCACACACCGGGCCAAGAGAGACCACCCACACACCGGGCCGAGAGAGAGAGACCACCCTCACACCGGGCCGAGAGGGACCGCCCGCACACCGGGCCAAGAGAGACCACCCACACACCGGGCCAAGAGAGACCACCCACACACCGGGCCGAGAGAGAGACCGCCCACACACCGGGCCGAGAGAGACCACCCACATACCGGGCCGAGAGAGAGAGACCACCCACACACCGGGCCGAGAGAGAGAGACCACCCACACACCGGGCCGAGAGAGAGACCTCCCACACACCGGGCCGAGAGAGAGACCACCCACACACCGGGCCGAGAGGGACCACCCACACACCGGGCCGAGAGGGACCACCCACACACCGGGCCGAGAGGGACCACCCACACACCGGGCCGAGAGAGACCACACACACACCGGGCCAAGAGAGAGAGACCACCCACACACTGGACCTAGAGAGAGAGACCACCCACACACCGGGCCGAGAGAGAGACCACCCACACACCGGGCCGAGAGAGAGAGACCACCCACACACCGGGCCGAGAGAGAGAGACCACCCACACACCGGGCCGAGAGAGAGAGACCACCCACACACCGGGCCGAGGGAGAGACCACCCACACACCGGGCCGAGAGAGAGAGACCACCCACACACCGGGCCGAGAGAGACCACCCACACACCGGGCCGAGAGAGAGACCACCCACACACCGGGCCGAGAGAGAGAGACCACCCACACACCGGGCCGAGAGAGAGAGACCACCCACACACCAGGCCGAGAGACCACCCACACACCGGGCCGAGAGAGAGACCACCCACACACCGGGCCGAGAGAGACCACCCACACACCGGGCCGAGAGAGAGAGACCACCCACACACCGGGCCGAGAGGGACCACCCACACACCGGGCCGAGAGAGAGAGACCACCCACACACCGGGCCGAGAGAGAGACCACCCACACACCGGGCCGAGAGAGAGACCACCCACACACCGGGCCGAGAGAGACCACCCACACACCGGGCCGAGAGAGAGAGACCACCCACACACCGGGCCGAGAGGGACCACCCACACACCGGGCCGAGAGAGAGAGACCACCCACACACCGGGCCGAGAGAGAGAGACCACCCACACACCGGGCCAAGAGAGACCACCCACACACCAGACCGAGAGGGACCACCCACACACCGGGCCGAGAGAGAGACCACCCACACACCGGGCCGAGAGAGACCACCCACACACCGGGCCGAGAGAGACCACCCACACACCGGGCCGAGAGAGAGAGACCACCCACACACCGGACCGAGAGAGAGACCACCCACACACCGGGCCGAGAGAGAGACCACCCACACACCGGGCCGAGAGAGAGACCACCCACACACCGGACCGAGTGAGAGAGACCACCCACACACCGGGCTGAGAGAGACCACCCACACACCGGGCCGAGAGAGAGACCACCCACTCACCGGACCGAGAGAGAGAGACCACCCACACACCGGGCCGAGAGAGACCACCCACACACCAGACCGAGAGAGAGACCACCCACACACCGGACCGAGAGAGAGACCACCCACACACCGGGCCGAGAGGGACCACCCACTCACCGGGCCGAGAGAGAGACCACCCACACACCGGGCCGAGAGAGAGACCACCCACACACCGGGCCGAGAGGGACCACCCACTCACCGGGCCGAGAGAGACCACCCACACACCGGGCTGGAATCTGCCAGCCTTTAATTGGCTAGAATGGATATTGTCTGTCAATTCCTCAGATAGATCAAGGAACTGTCTGTCAGCTCCTAACAATCTTGTGATCTGGTACATTTACTCAGTGGTCGGAGCCGTCAGTTCTGTTGATATGTTGCACAGGTATTCTGGGCCACCACAATTCGTCTACAAATCAGAGATTCATATCACCTCTTCCCAGATCCTGCCTGACCTGCTGAGCATTTCCAGCATTTGCTGTTTTTGTTGAAAATGTGGTGTGGAGAGCTGGAGGGAACCCTGTGCCAACTCTTCTCATGAATGCCCACCAGATTTAGAGAGCTTAACTGGGCAGCCTGAGCCTTCCTCAGGATCAAGGACTGCAGCCAGTGGAAAGACCATCCACTCAAATCTGTCATTTAAAACAGGTCCTAGTGGCTTTCCACATGTGAACAAACAACAGGAGGAGGCCACTTGGCCCTTCGAGCCTGCTCTCCCATTCAGATAGATCATGGTTGATCAGATATTAACCTCAACCCCACACTGCTGCACATCCTCTGATAATGTTTCATCCCCTTTGTAAAAGGAATCTATCTACATCTGCCTTATAAATATTGAAAGATTCTGCATCCACTGCCTTTTGAGGAAGGAAATTCCAAAGACTTCCAACCCTCTGAGAGAATTATTTTCCCACAACTCTGTCTTAAAATGATGACCCTTCATTTTTCAACTCTGCCCCCTAATTCTAGATTCTTCCAGAAGAGGAAACATTCTTTTCAATATCCACCTGGTCAAGTCCCCTCAGCATCTTCTCTGTTTCAATTATGTCAGCTCGGACTCTTCCAAACTCCAGAGGATGTGGGCCCAGCATGTTTAGCCTTTCCTCGTAAGGCAATTTGCTCGGTCCACATATTACTCTAACAAACGGGGCAGCACGGTGGCACAGTGGTTAGCACTGCTGCCTCACAGCACCAGAGACCCGCCTCAGGCAATTGTCTGTGCCCTGTGTCTGCGTGGGTTTCTTCCGGGTGCTCCGGTTTCCTCCCACAGTCCAAAAATGTGCAGGTCAGGTGAATTGGCCATCCTAAATTACCCATAGTGTTAGGCGAAGGGGTAAATTTAGGGGAATGGGTCTGGGTGGGTTGCTCTTTGGAGGGTCGGTGTGGATTTGTTAGGCTGAAGGGCCTGTTTCCACACTGTAAGTAATCTAATCTAATCTAAAACCTTCGCTGAACTGCTTCCAAAGCATTAACATCCTTCTGCAAGTATGATGAGCAGTGCTGTATGCAGTACTCCAGGTGTAGTCTCACCAATGCCCTGAATAACTGAAGTATAACCTCACTACTCTTGTATTCCCTTCTCCTTAAAAACATTAAGAGGTCACTTAATGTTTTAATTGTCCACTTGACCCCCAATTCCCAGCAGGGCAAGAATGTTATCTATGGCTCCTCCCACCATGGACCCAATAATGGTGGACAAAACAAGATGGTGGCTACTCTCCCAGCCAATGAAACTATTCCAATCCCAGCTCGCCCTCTCCTCACGAAGCCACCCCCACTGCCAGGTGCATTGTGGATGGAGAGCATTACAGCCTGACCATTGGGGACCAAACGCCTTCCCACTGAATGGCCTGAAGACCAGGTTCTGATGAAGGAAAGCAGAATTTCATAGAACTATCAGAGATTTGAAGGTTAGGCAATAGCTCAATAAATCTCTGCTGCTGTGATTTAATTTAAACTACCTTGCTGATATTGATTTTTAATGTCACCACTGCTCATAACAAGCACTTTAGCAAATATCTCTCATTTGCATGAAATTCTCCCAACTCCCAACAAATTATTAGCTGTCTTACCTCTTGTCATGAGTGCAACAAAAACTGATAATTATGGAGCATCTTCAACATCGAAATTAAGGGCAGGAGTAGACCATTCTACCCTTCAGGCCTGCTCGACCATTCAATAAGTTCATCCAACTCCATATCCTGCTCTCACTTTATCCCGCTACGATTTTGTACCATCAGCCTTAAGGATACTGCCAGAATTGGAGGACTTGAGCTATGGGAGTAGCTGAATCAGCTGGGGCTCTTTTCCCTGGAGCGTCGGAAGCTGAGTGGTGACAATATGGAGGTTTATAAAATCATGAGGGGCACAGATAGGGTTAACAGACAAGGTCTTTTCCCTGGAGTGGGGGAGTCCTGAACTAGAGGGCATAGGTTAGGGTGAGAGGGGGAAGATTTAAAAGGGACCTAAGGGACAACGTTTTCACGCAGAGGGTGGTGCATGCATGGAATGAGCTGCCAGAGGAAGTGGTGGAGGCTGGTACAATTGTAACATTTAAATGGCATCTGGATGGGTATATGAATAGGAAGGATTTAGAGAGATATGGGCCAAATGTTGGCAAATGGGACTAGATTAGTTTAGGATATCTGGTCGCCATGGACGAGTTGGACTGAGGGTCTGTTTCTGTGCTGTACATCTCTAAGACTCATTGACTCTATGATTCAATGACTGTATCAAATTCTTTCTTCAAAACGCACAATGTTTTCACCTCTTCTTTGTTAACAAGTGAAGTATATGGGTTCCCAGCTCACTGAACAGGTCGGACCTGGAAACAAGTGACAATAACACTGACATCCAGACAAAGATGTGGGTGTGGTTTTCTTTTGCAGAAGCTTCCTGTCCTCTCCAGTTAAAAAAAACTGTTTAAACTTGAAGAAAATCATTTACCTTTTGTGCAGCAGTGGTTGTGAGCTGTGACGGGAGAATCAGGTGGGAATCTCAGCATTGGATTCTCACTGGCTAAAGGACTGCTCAGAGTTAGTGTCAGTGTGCAGGCAGAATGGGAACACTACAGGAGTCCCAACCACTGGGAGGTGGTTGTTAATTAATGAGTCACTTGGAAGCCAACATACCTGGGCCTACTCACATTTAATGGTGGCTCAGGAGGAAGTGGTCAGCACGTAGTGTCCTTGAGACCCTTCGGGAAAAGGAGAGGGCAGATCCTATCGAGCAGTTCCCTGAGCAGACTGTCAAAGCCATTTGGCAGAATGCCTCATCGCCAGAACTTTCCAAAAAGCACCAAGACATGGCTTGGCTGGTGGTGAGAAGGGCTCTGCCTGTGAGATCCTTTATGCACTCCCGGACTCTCAGCCGCACCGCACGCTGCCCTCGAAGCGACTGCGGGGGGGACGAGACTGTCACACACCTCCTTCTGGAATGTGCCTACGCAGAAGAAGTCTGGAGAGGAATGCAGTGGTGTTTGTCGAGGTTCGTCCCGAGCAGCGCCGTGACCCGTGACTCCGTGCTCTACGGCCTGTTCCCCGGGACGCACACCGAGACGAACATCAACTGTGCCTGGAGGATCATCAACTCGGTGAAGGACGCTCTCTGTGCGGAGTTGACCCCGACTGAGTGTTGCAGACTGGCACATTCCAAGGTCCAGGACTACGTGTTGAGGGACGCGCTGAAGCTTGGGGCAGCTGCCGCCAAGGCGCGGTGGGGAAAGACCACCTTGTAACATCTGCCTGCCTAAGAAGAACATGGGGCCCACGCAGTCATTTGGGCTCCGCTGACGCCTCAGCTAAAAATGTAATCGTACAGACCTGTAAATAGGAATGATTACTCCGTTTTCGGTATGCAAACAAATGGAATGTTTACATATATATGGCATGTCCAGTTGTACAGGTCATCAAAGTATTTTATGAATAAAATATATTTTTGAAATAAAAAAAAGGAATTGTGCTACTATATTTACCTGTGTCCTCATTGAGGGGTGGGCTTCACATAGAGGGAACTGCACCTGACATTGGAGAACATAGAGTTGTACAAGTCACACCCCTGAGTTTCTAGTCAATCAATTCTGGAGAGGTGGTAATGGTAGAGAGGTAATGTCATTAAATTAACAACCCAGAGCCTCAGGTTAATGCTGTGGGAGCATGGGTTCAAATCACACCATGGTAGGTGATGAAGTTTGAATTCAGTAAAATAACATATCTGGCATTAAAATACGTGTATAGTGGTGTGCTTGTAACCATTGTTGTTTAAATAAAAATCTGGTTTAGTTCTGGTTTTGAGGGAAGGAAGTCTGCCGTCCATACCTAGTCTGGCCGACATGTGACCCAGAGCCACAGTGATGTCACTGACTCTGAACTGCCCTGTGAGCAATTGAAAGTGGGGAAGAAGTGCGGGCCCAGTTAGCAACATCCACATTACATGAATGGACAAAGGAAAAGAAAAATTTGGAACCACCTTCCAACCACAAACATCTTACCCTCTGTTTCCAATGGATCCTGGTGTAGTACCAGCAACAGGCACCACATCTGAGATGTTGTTTCCCTTGCTGGAGTTTGTAGGATCACGGACAGAATGTCAAAGTGAGTGTTGTCTATTTAAGATAAGGATGAGAAGGAATATCTTCTCTCAGTGATAATGGATCTGTAGAGCTCTTTATTATGGAGGGATGTAGAGGATGGTTCATTAAATTATTCAAGGCTGAGATAGATTTGTAATCAGTAATAGAATGAAGCATTATGGGAAAAAGGCAGAAAAGTTGAGTTAAGGATCTCAGATCATCTCATTGAATGTTGATGGACCAAATAGTCTATGTCTGCTCCTACCTCAAATCATTTTACAGTTCTCATCCCAGCTGATGACAATACTGGGCAAGATCCCAGAGTGAAGTTTATCTTGATAGACCATAATTTCTATTTTTGCAACTTTGCTATCTTATTGATCTGTCCTCGAATGTATTCACATGAGGCTATCGTTGTACTTTAGGAAAAGAACATAGGTTTCCTACACAACAGCAAAAAAAAAACTTTATGTATAATTTTGAACAAACCTATGGGCAGTAAAAAACAGGGAAGATACGGGCCCTGTTCTCACCATTATCCATTATTGACACTCAACCCTCTTCAAAACACACTTGAAAAATTCTTATTCAATTTTGAGCTTATATGCATTTCCTTCTGATAACCTACTGCACATTCATCGGTTTTAATTCTCTTTGTCTCTCCCAGATAAAGGCTAATTCATTGGCTTTTCTCACTGAATTCTAAGAATGAAACTAAGGACTAATTGTTGTGGTTCTGTTCACCAAGCTGGGAATTTGTGTTGCAGACGTTTCGTCCCCTGTCTAGGTGACATCCTCAGTGCTTGGGAGCCTCCTGTGAAGCGCTTCTGTGATGTTTCCTCCGGCATTTATAATGGTTTGTCCTGCCACTTCCAGTTGTCAGTTCCAGCTGTCCGCTGCAGTGGATGGTATGTTGGGTCTGTGGATGAATCTGTGGATGAGCGCCATGCCTCTAGGAATTCCCTGGCTGTTCTCTGTTTAGCTTGTCCTATAATACTACTGTTATAGGACAAGCCAAACAGAGAACAGCCAGGGAATTCCTAGAGGCATGGCACTCATCCACAGATTCAATCAATAAGCACATCGACCTGGACCCAATATACCGACCACTGCAACGGACAGCTGGAACTGACAACCGGAAGCGGCAGATTCAAACCACTACAAATGCCGGAGGAAATATCACAGAAGCGCTTCACAGGAGGCTCCCAAGCACTGAGGATGTCACCTAGACAGGGGAATATGCGTATGCAACACAAATTCCCATTTCGGCGAACAGAACCACAACAACGAGCACCCGAGCAACAAATCTTCTCACAAACTTTAAGGACTAATAAAAGGACTCAATCTGCTTGTAACACCTGAACAATTCTCTTTTCTGTGGAAAGTCAAAATTTCATTCAGTAAGCACCACATAATCATCTCCCCAGGTGGTTTAACTTAACGGTAACAAATTTTCTTGGGAAGGCTGCTTTGAATGCATTTTGAAAATTACTTTCTGAACTTTTTTTTAAAAAGTAATCTTCATAGAACTATAACCAAATGTCCATTTTAAATTGAGTTTAGAAACAAGTTCTCAAACCCTAGCATATTATAAACGTTTATCACAATAGCAGACAAGTGACTGTACTATTCTTAAAGCAATCAATCTAACATCAAATAACGGTGAACTTCATGACACTCTACTATGAATGCGTGTATCAGCCATCAACTTGGGGTCAAGAAGTTTAATTAACTTATGGATAATTTGCATAATTCTGCCTTTGGCCTTTTGAAAATAGCCTCTCACCCTTAACCACCACACTTCTTCCATGAGATATAGCCATCAGTGTTAAGGCCAGTAACGGTGCCTTTCCCTCATCGGACTGAGTCACTGACTGGTCCACCTCAGAGTGCAGTTAATAGTCAACCACATTGCTGTGAGTCTGGAGTTACATGCAGGCCAGACTGGGTTAGGTAGTCAGATTTCCTTCCCTCAAGGACATTAGTGAATCAGATAGATTTTTATGACAATAGATACCACGGCCACCATCACAGATACAAGCTTGCACATTCAAGGTTTATTTAACTGAATTGAAATTCCAAGGTGGGATTTCACTCTCTGTCCCAAGAGCTTTAGCTTGGGTCTCTGGATTACTAGGTCAGTGACATTGTCATTATAATAGCTCTGGTGAAGAGTGATCTAGATTTGAAACATTAGCTTGCTCTCTTTCAAAGGATGTTGCCTGACCTGGTGTGGTCATCAACATTTGGTGTTTTCAGTTATTATAACAGGGATCAGTTCATTCAGTTGGGCGGACAGCTAGCTTGCAATGCAGAGTAACACACTGGCTGAGGATAAGATGAAGGATTCTCGATCTCAACCTCTCCCATTGTCTGAAGTGTGGCAACCCTCAGCTGACTCCACCACCAGTCGTCTCTCTTTAAAGAGAGCAGATCTGTAGTCCAGCAAGATGTTACCTTTAACCACTGTACCATCATCACCCAATGTTTCATTGAAAATAAAATGGTCTAAAGCTAAAACCTTTTGAGTGTGGGTGCAAGTGCGCATTTTAATTTTTTTGTCAGTTAACGTATAATAGCACAATCCTGTGTGAAGTTGTTATTAAATAATTTGAAGTATTGCATTGCAATTCCAAAGGTATTACAAAATTAGATTGATCTAGGGGAGGAGAACTGGGAAAGCCTGATAAGAATTTCCTTGTTTTTCAAAAAGCGTTGGAAAAATTCTCGAAGTACATAAATCTACCCAGTGAATAACTTCCTCAATAAGTGCCAAAAAAGTGACTGGGATTGGAACAAAAGTTTGATTTTTGCCCCCACGGCTTTATCAACATCCAGGCAATGGGCGTTACTAAATAATCTATAACCTTTCAGCAATTAAATCAGATCAAAGTCCACATATTCCGAACAAAGCAATCACTTCATCATGTTGTAAAGTCTTGCTGCTGTTGCTGTACATATTTGACGTCTGAGTTTGCAGCATCCAAGGGGTCATTTAACTCATCTGAATACAACTGCCCACTGTCTGATGAAAAGTAAAAGGCTCAATCAAAAGGATGAGCTGACCTTAGGCATTAAACATAACATTTCATCTATTAGTCCAGTAATTAAAGCATTTATGTGGTAGTCCTCTGTCTTTTTTTATCCAGCTAATAGCAAAACATATTAAAATAATGCAGAGTGTTAAATAGCAGGCATCAAAGGAAATTAAACTCTGCAATGTGTGAATAAATTACCTGGTTCAGGAAGTCTATCTAAACTAACCCCACAGAGGCAGGTGTCTCATTAACAAGATTATTTAGTAATACCCATTATTTATACTTGGAGATTCCTTGACATTGATCCAGCTCCCTCAGAGCTAGCTCTCAGTGCGAACAGAATCTCTGACACTCCTGTCTATATCTATCAGCCAGGGCTCCCTGATTGTATCAGCCCCAATCAGGGAACTCATGTTGTATAAGGGCCAGCTAGGCTGACCTCATTAGCATCAATGCACTCCTTCAAAATCAGTTTTGTAATTTTTATAAATGACCTGGATGAGGGCGTAGAAGGATGGGTTAGTAAATTTGCAGATGACACTAAGGTCAGGAGAGTTGTGGACAGTGCAAAAGGATGTTGCAAGTTACAGAAGGACATAGATAAGCTGCAGAGCTGGACTGAGAGGTGGCAAATGAAGTTTAATGCAGAAAAGTGTGAGGTGATTCACCTTGGAAGGAGGAACAGGAATACAGAGTACTGGGCTAATAGTAAGATTCTTGATAGTGTGGATGAGCAGAAAGATCTCAGCATCCATGTGTGTAGATCGCTGAAAGTTGCCACCCAGATTGATAGGGTTGTTAAGAATGCATATAGTGTGTTAGCTTTTATTGGTGGAGGGATTGAGTTTCAGAGCCATGAGGTCATGTTGCAGCTGTACAAAACTCTAGTGTGGCCACACTTGGATTATTGTGTACAGTTCTGGTCGCCACATTACAGGAAGGATGTGGAAGCATTGGAAAGGGTGCAAAGGAGATTTACCAGGATGTTGCCTGGTTTGGAGGAAAGGTCTTACGAGAATAAAGCTCAGGGACTTGAGGCTGTTTTTGCGAGAGAGAAGAAGATTGAGAGGTGACTTAATAGAGACATACAAGATGATCAGAGTATTAGATAGTGTGGACAGTGAGAGCCTTTTTCCTCGGATGGTGATGGCTAGCATGAGGGGACATAGCTTTAAATTGAAAGGTGCTAGATATAGGACAGATGTCAGAAATTAGCAGGGGTGTGGAACACACTGCCTGCAACAGTAACAGACTCACCAACCTTAAAGCACTCAAATGGTGACTGGGTAAACATATGGATGAGAATGGAATAGTGTAGGTTAGATGGGCTTCAGATTGATTCAACAGTTTGGCACAACATCAAGGGCCGAAGGACCTGTACTGCGTCATTATGTTCTATGTTCCATGTTCTAATTACTTTTCCTTTTTTTGTAATTTTAAGTAATTATTGTGAGACAAAATTGACTTATGGTTAATCAGATGTCTGAAGTAACTGTAAAAGTGGCTAGATATGTTTGCAATTACAATAACTGCAGGAACAAAGAACAAAGAAAAATGAAAATTACAGCACAACATCAGGCCCTCAGCCCTCCATGCCTGCGCTAATCCAGATCCTCTATCAATTAGAATGAATTCAACACTTTTTTTTTCAGTGATGTAGGTAGTTTAACAACAATTTATTGCTGAAGAAAACAAAGGCAAGTTAGATATTTACAAAATTGATCTTAATGATTACTGGGAGCAATCATACTAAAGTGACAATAGATAACTTTAATGTGATACCAGTGTATAATTGTAATGGGGTGGAATAAGGAATTTATTGATTGATCTTCACTTGATGAGTACTTCAGAAAAGCTAATTTAACTAACGCTGGTTAAATCAAATCAAAAGGACAGTGAGTCAACAGAGAGTGCTGTAAATATGAGATTTTCACAAGCAGAAGAAACATTATGTGAAACGTCAGTTCTGGCAACATGCACAGAATTGTTCGTGTGATTGAAGAATTTGAGAAAACTCTTTCAATTTATGTTCAGAAACAGTAACTACAACAATGGTGTTGCTGTCATTATTTGATGGATGATTTATTGCACTGAACATTTTTCTAGCATTTATGAGGAGAGATATGTCATATTGGTCTCTGGGTTCCCAACAGTTAACAGATTGTGACTGGGTGATACTGCTGCCTCCAAACTTCCATTCCACGTTGAGTCCAAGGACCTGTCAAATTATCCATACTAGAAAATAGTCCATTTGTGAGTCTTAACAGTGTGATGCATTAGTCTTGCATAACAAGAAGCAGTTTATTGCATTAAAACAATAGTTAAATTGACTAAGTAAACATAGTTACTTTGATTATCAGGAGCCAGAGCTAACATATCTCACTCCCAACACCAGATTAGAGTCCAACAGGTTTATTTAAAATCTCAAGCTTTCGGAGTACTGCTCTTTCATCATGTGAAGTGCTCCACTTCACCTGACAAAGGGGCAGTTCTCTGAGGCTTGTGATTTTAAATAAATTTGTTGGATTATAACCTGTTGTCATGTGACTTCTGATCTTGTCCACTTCGGTCCAATACTGGCACCTCCACATCCGTCTCCATCAAGACTTTGTGCTGGAATAAATGGCTCTCGTTCCTAAAATTTTCTGACATTACCAAATTGGGTAGAGCAGAATGCCACTTTTAATTGATTCTATCAGAACTGTCACCAAATACAACATCTTCCCCTAAGCTTTTTTTGTTCCATGTGGCAAACATTGACACACTTTTGTAAACAGCTACTTTCACATTTACAAGTAATAATACCCAGTTGCATGTGTGAACAGGGATTTCATTTCAAAGCGCCTAAATTATCTAAAATAAATAAAAGAACTGTAGATGCTGTAAATCTGAAACAAAAGCAGAAATTGCTGGAGAAACTAAATCGTTCAGGCATCATCTGAGGTGTGAAACCTTATTCTGAATGGGACTTGAAACCTTAACACTGCTTTCTCACTGGCAGATGTGCTGAGTTTCTCCAGCAATTTCTAGTTTTGCTTATAAATTGTCTGTTTGCTGTTTGGTTCCTTTATCTTTAACCATACCCAGAAGCAGTACAGAGAGAATTCATTACCATCAACAGATACACACAATTAAACACTGGAACAACTGAACAACTCAATACAAAAGCCACAGCAACTGTGTCATTGACAGAGAAGAGACAGAGAAAGGACTTGTATTTGTTTAACACTTTTCATAATCATCAGATGTCCCAAAGCATTTTACAGCCAATTAGGTTCTGAAATATAGTCACTGGTGTCGGGTTGGAAAGTGGCAGACACACAACACAATGTGATACCCGAGACAATCTGTTCTTAGTGATGATGATTGAGGGAGGCCAGGACACTACTGCAATTTTCTGCTCTTCTTCCAAATTGTGGCAGAAAGAGGCAATCAGTCTCTTCATTTTCACAAATCACTGGCTTAATGTCTGTATCAGGGACACCTGCTATGTTTTGTATTGACTATTTTTAATTATCCATGGAGTTCATTTGCTCCTGTCATTGGACCTTGTGCTATTATGAGCCCATGCACAGGTCCAACAAACTCAGAAATTCCCGAAGATGGCAGCACCTTCCAAACCCACAACCACTTGCAGCTAAAAGGACAAGAGCAGCAGACACATGGGAACACCACTACATGCAAGTTCCCCTCCAAAACCACTCACCATCCTGACTTGGAAATATATCACCATTCCTTCACTGTCTTTGGGTCAAAATCCTGGAATTCATTGCCTAAGGGCATTGTGGGTCTACCTACAGCACATGGACTGCAGCAATTCAAGAGAGCTCACTACCACCTTCCCAAGGGCCATTAAAAATGGGCAACGCACACGTTTCACACAAGAATAAAAAAATCGCTGCTTCATAATCGCTTTATATTGGAACACAGTCTGGAAACTCCCCTTTTACTGAAACATTTCTGTCGACTTGGCATTCACGCTTTTGCCTGGATTTTCATGTGTGCATTTCCCAATCTTACAACCAGTCAAAGGCACAGATTGATGTTTAATGGGCATGCCCCACAGCCTAAAGCACCTCTTCCCCAAAAGTTGAATTAAATTAGCTCTAAAAAAAACACCTCTGGACCCCATGAAGTGGAATGATAAAGTTTCAGGTTCCATATATGCAAATAATATTCAGAGTTTTGTAACTCCTCCTTTGTCTACAAAACAAAATCGATATTGGAAATGTGGCCAATGCATGTTCACTCCACAATAGCATTCAAACTCTGAACAACAGAGCCTGGTAGCAGAGTCCTTGTGTATATTTAAGACTATGGTAGAAGGATTCTTGATTAGTGGGGGAATCAAGGGTTAGAGGGAAGGAGCTTACAGTGGACATGAGGAATGTCAGATCAGCCATGATCATCGTGAATGACAGAGCAGGCTCAAGGAGCCAAATGGCCTACTCCTGGTCCTATTGCTTATGGTCTCATGGTCTAATGCTTCTGACAATTATCAAAGACCTTGCAACTAAATGCTCACAGGGTATGAGTCTGGATTGTTATTGCTACTGAACCCGAGGATATAAACATATCCTCATGCCACTCAGCTCCTCAGAGAAAAAGAACTGGAATATTCACAATACATCTTCCAGTTTGTGTTCTGGGGAACTGAGGCTTGGATCAAATTCACCTGGAATCAGCAAAAATATCCTGCTATCAATAATTGATCTTGCTCACTGAAGAGTTGCAGTCAAGGCTTGAAAGCACAAATAATTTTGTGTGAAGACCAACCATTTTACAATCCCCTGCCTGTGAAGCACAGAGCCGTGTTTAAAGACTTCTGCTCTCCTTTCTGCATGAGCAGCTACAGATCACAAAGCACCCCCCTTTGCTGGAGAACGACATGCCTCTTTGGGTAGGGTTCACAACAGTGTCTTGTCATATCATTATCGGTGAGTTCGACTTTCTGCTAATTGCTTCCATACATCTCCTCATTTAGAAAGTTCCAACAGATGCTGAGCACTCATTTTATGGAGAGGATAATGTTTAGCCATAGCATCGCAGAGGAATAAGATAAGAAAATTAAAATTTCAATGCTTGTTTCTTGGTCTGAAAATGGCAAAAAACCATGAAAAAAAAAGTTGTTCTTCACCGAATTCATTTTGAAAATATTGATGCTTTGCAACATGAACATTGACAAATCATTTATGTCCAGATAATTTGATTATCAGCATACATCTTGTTGATTTTCTCATTATTTCTCAGTTCTGGCTATGTTCCCAGGTGTATTTCAAAATATAATCATGATTTTGTGCTAAGGATCTGTAATTATTATTTTATTCTGTTCAAAGATTGGCCTTTTTTGTTTTGCTTCAAGTAAGTGGCCAGAGTTCAGTTGCAGTCTGTGATAACTTACTCAATATCTTCTGGGTCAAAAGGAAGGGCATGACAATCTCTTTAGTGCTTCTGAACTGGGAGGTGGAAAATGGACCAGAATTGTTACTTCATCACAAAATTAATCAATGTCTTCAGCAACAGAGAGAAGAAACACAGGCTGGTGCCCTGGCAGGACAGTAAATGGATATCAGTCACACTTGTTGGTTTATTTTATTCCAATCTGTTGAAGTTCTCTTTCCCTTCCATAGCTCTCTTCTGCTCTCTACCCCTTTCCTCCTCTCCCTCCTCTCTCCTCGCTGATGATCTATCTTCCCCAGTCTCCCTTCCTGTCCTCCTCCCCTTCTTTACATAACCCCTCTTATTTTCATACAGTCATATAGCACGGAAATAGACCCTTCAGACCAACCAGACCACACTGACCATGTTCCCAAACGAGACGAGTCCCACCTGCCTGCACTTGGCTCATATCCCTCCAAATATTTCCTATTCACATACTTATCTAAATGTCTTTTAAATGTTGTTACTGTACCCGCATCCATCACTTCATCTGGAAGGTCATTCCACACATGAATCACTCTCTGTGTAAAAATATTGCCCATCATGTCTTTTTAAAATCTTTCTCCTCTCCCCTTAAAAATATGCTGTTTAGTCTTGAAATCCTGCACCCTAGGGAAAAGGCAGCTTCCATTTTCCTTACCTAGGGAAAAGGCAGCTTCCATTTTCCTTATCTATACCCCTTATGATTTTATAAAGCTCTATAAGGTTGTCCCTCAATCTCCAATGAAAGAAGTCCTTATAAATCAAGCCCTCCATTCCTGACAACATCCTGGTAAATACACTCTGAACCCACTCCAGTTGAACAATGTCCTTCCTGTAGCAAGGCAACCAGAACTGTACACAATACTCAAGAAACAACCTTCTCTCTTCCTCTCCTGTCCTCTCTTTCTTTCCTCTGATTCCCTTAGCTCCTTCCTCTCTCTTACCACCTTCTCCTCTTCCCCACTGTCACCATCCCTCACCCTCCCCCACCATCTCCTCTTCCATTTCCCCATTCCTGAGTTAAGAAACTATCATTCAAAGTGGCAGAGTGGATTGGGAAGAAAGGAAATCAGTCTCCTATGACACCATTCTCTGCTGAAAAATGAACAATCTTGTTCCTCACTGTACATCCCTAAAGTGCCTCAGTGGGTTGATGCCTTATGTTAGCTCCAAGTAACACACATTCATTGCAGGGACCTATTCACTACAAACAAATGTAAAATAGAGTATGTTCAAGCCTTGTGACTTTTTTTGGAATCACTCAGGAGATGAGGGAGTTTGTTACGAGCACTGTACAAGTGGAGCGTTTTTTTTTAACCAAGGTTTGTTATTATTTTCAATTTCTACGGGGGTATTTTAGGATTAATCAGAATATACTTTGTGCACTTTAACAAATCTTTGAAACTGTATTATAGTTAGAAAGTTTCATTAATTCTATTTTATCTTCATTTATTTTATGATAAACAGCTATTTTGTTGTTAAAGCAAAATCTGCAGAATTATGTGATTATTTTTCAGTGAGACACCATTTAGTTAAAATTAAAATAAAATACAACCTACCAATACAAGTTTCTGCCTAGCATCCTTGTCCAGCAGTAACATCAGCTGGGATCATTTTACCTTGCAACATACAAACTGGATATGGGTAACATAGTGTTGAAGAAATTAACAAACATTAATGATAACCAATGATTATATTCAAATATTATATTCACAGGCAAACAGTGCCTGGTCTAATATTAAGCTAGTTAGTTACAAATAATACGTATAGAGTGTCATGCTCCAAATGATCTGAGTTAAGATGGAGTCTGGGATCTTCATATGCTGACATTGTAATGCAGTGATGATGACCTGCGCATGCCTTTTAAAGTTACACTAACACACAGACTGTGAGACATAACGCAATGCAGTCAATCAAGTTTGACTGGGCAATCATCACATGTTCCTCCTGTAGGATAATATTTTTCGGATTGTTTGAAATTTGATATTTTGACGTATTCAAGCAGTTTTATTGTTGTAGAAATCTGAAGATTTAACAAATAAAACCTTAATTAAAGGCAGAAGTAATCTTCAGGTCTTCCCACAGATAGATTAATTCTTTGTCTAGAATTTCCTTTTAATAATTCCTTGTGACATTCTGCAATGCCCTGTATACCTGCCTGCTACTCCTTTGACCTTTGTCCCAATGCTGGACAGAATAGTCTGTCAATTCCTGTCTATTGCCAGAGGCTATTTTTATTGTGATTCTGTTCGCCGAGCTGGGAATTTGTGTTGCAGACATTTCGTCCCCTCTCTCAGTGACATCCTCAGTGCTTGGGAGCCTCCTGGACCTGTGCCTCACAACACACTTCACATTCAACAACCAAATATATGAACAAATCAACGGCACACCCATGGGCTCATCCATCTCTGGACTCATAGCAGAGGTGGTAATGCAAAGGTTAGAACAAACAGTCTTACCGCAAATTCAAACCAAACTCTGGGTCAGATATGTAGATCATACTTTTGTAATCATTAAAAACACAGAAATAGAGAACACACACCGGATTATCAACGCCACACTCACAGGAATCCGATTCACTAGAGAGGAAGAAAAGGACAACCAACTCCCATTCCTAGACTTGATGGTACAGAGAACACCGAACGGAGAATTCACCACAAAGGTATACAGGAAAGCCACACACAGACCAAGTCCTAAACTACGAAAGCAACCACCCCAACACACACAAAAGAATTTGCATCAGGATACTATTCAAAAGGGCCACAACACACTGCAGTACACCAGAACTGCAAAAAGAGGAAGAAGAACACCTATACAATGTATTCGCCAAAAACGGATACCCCCGCAATTCCATCAACAGGTGCCTAAGGCAAAGACAACGGAATGAGGTCATGCCACAACCCAAAGGACTAGCCACACTACCATACATCAAAAACATTTCTGAACTGACAGCCAGACTACTGCGACCACTAGGACTCATAACAGCACACAAACCAACAGCCACTCTCAGACAACAACTCACCAGGATGAAGGACACGATACCCAGCATGAGCAAAACCAATGTAGTGTACAAAATCCCATGCAAGGACTGCACAAAACACTACATAGGACAAACAGGAAGACAGCTAACGATCCGCATCCATGAACACCAACTAGCCACGAAAGCACATGACCAGCTATCCTTAGTAGCCACACACTCAGATGACTAGCAACATGAGTTCGACTGGGACAACGCTACTATTATAGGACAAGCCAAACAGAGAACAGCCAGGGAATTCCTAGAGACATGGCACTCATCCACAGATTCAATCAATAAGCACATCGACCTGGACCCAATATACCGGCCACTGCAGCGGACAGCTGGAACTGACAACCGGAAGCGGCAGATACAAATCACTATAAATGCCGGAGGAAACATCACAGAAGCGCTTCACAGGAGGCTCCCAAGCACTGAGGATGTCACCTAGACAGGGGACGAAATGTCTGCAACACAAATTCCCAGCTCGGCGAACAGAACCACAATAAAAATAGCCTCTGGCAATAGACAGGAATTGACAGACTATTCTGTCCAGCATTGGGACAAAGGTCAAAGGAATAGCAGGCAGGTCTACAGGGCATTGCAGAATGTCACAAGGAATTATTAAAAGAAAATTCTAAACAAAGAATTAATCTATCTGTGGGAAGACCTGAAAATTACTTCTGCCTTTAATTAAGTTTTTATTTGTTAAATCTTCAGATTTCTACAATAAAACTGCTTGAATACGTCAAAATAACAATTTAAATGTGCTAATAATGGCATCCTGTTTTTTGACAGGAGTTGAAATTTGATAACATCACAACGATACCCTCATCAAAGTTTATTAACCTGGTCACCATCCAGACACACACACTCTCTGGTATAAGGTACTGAGATAACTCCTTAACATCACATGTGCAATGACTTATTGGCTGATTATAAAATCATGGGAATCGACATTTTGGGCATGACCCCTTCTTCAGGAATGAAGACGGGCTCATGCCCGAAATGTCGATTCTCCTGCTCCTTGGATGCTGCCTGACCTTCTGCGCATTTCCAGCAACACATTTTCAGCTCTGATCTCCAGCATCTGCAGTCCTCACTTTCTCCTGGTTATAAAATCACCCTTTCACCTGACCTGGTGAGATGGCATTTCCCATCTAAACAGATAGTCAAAAAGTCATTGATTTCTGAAACATCTAAAACTAGAAATAACAGTAGGCCACTCGGTCCTTCGAGCCTGCTCTGCCATTCAATATGATTATGGCTGATGTTCTAGCTCAATGACATAGTTTCACTTTCTTTACATATCTTTTGATCATGTCAATATCTAAAATATTATCTATTGCTTTCTTGAATGGACTCAGTGAGTTGTCCTCCATAGCTTGTTGCAATTGAGAATTCCACAGGTTGACCACCCTCTGAGTGAAGAAATATTTCTTCATCTTAGTTCTAAATATTCCACCCCAGATCCTGAGATTATGACCAGTGATTCTAGTCTCCCCAACCAGGGCAAACATCTGCCCTGCATTTAGCTTATCCAGCTCTGTTAACATTTTATACGTTTCAATCAGATGCCCTCTCATCCCACCTCTAGAGAATACAAAAACAGTCAACCAAATGTTCATAGAATCCCTATGGTGTGGAAACCGGCCATTTGCCCCATCAAGTCCACACCAACCCTCTGAAGAGTGTCCCACCCAGTCCCGGAACCCTGCATTTGTTATGAATGACCCACCTTGCCTGCGCATCCCTGGACACTATGGGTGATTACCTGTACCCAATCCACCTAACCTGCACATCTTTCGACTCTGGGAGGAAACCAGTGTACCCAAAGGAAACCCAAGCAGACATAGGGAGAATGTGCAAACTCTACACAGACTGAGGGTGGAATCAAACCTGACTCCCTGGTGCTGTGAGGCAGCAGTGTAAACCACCATGCTGCCCCACTCCTCAGAGGAGAGTCCTTTCATCCCCAGTATCAGCCTAATGAATCTTTCTTCCCCAATCTCTATGATAAGTGACATCTTGATCCTGTGTGACGTTCCTTCATTGGCAGGGAGATCATAACTGCATGTAAAACTCTGTGTGATCTTCCTCAGGGCCTGTACATCTACAAGAAGACATCCCTACTTCTCAACTCAGATCCTCATGCAATGGAGTCCAGTCCACCATTTGCCTTTGTAGTTGTTTGCTGCAAAGTAGATCGAAAGTTTTAACAGTTGCATGAAAGAACAGAAGTTTATTTTGACCACTTCAATTGCCCCAACTCCAAACTCTCTTACCTTCTCATTGCTCATTGTCAGTATTGCTTGTTGGATCTGTCCTTGTTAAAGTTCTAATCTTCATTTTCCAATCACTATTTGTGGTCTCACTCCTCCGTATCTCCTCCAGACCCCAACCCCCCACCAATTGAAATCCTTGTGCTGCTCCAATTCTGGCACCTTGCGCATCTCATTAATTTTAATCAATCCACCATTCACTGCCATGCTGGACGTGCTACGTAAATGCAACTTCTCATTGTTGAATTACACAGCCCTGCCAGAGTGTAGGCAAACACATTCCAATTTTAATTGCTGGGTTTTGGGTGGGAACTTGGGAGACAGGAAGACATTTGACAGATATTCCCACAGTCTCCCATTGGCAGAATCCTGGTGAAAATCCTGGAAGGCTCCTCAGAAGACAATTCCTCTGGCCCGGCATTAGCTCCCTTGTGATAAAGAATTCTACAGATTCACTAACTTCTGAGAGATATAAGTTTAAGGTGAAAGGGGAAAGAGTTAAAAAGGACTTAAGGATCTTTTTTCACTCAGAGGGCGGTCAGTGTATGGAGTTAGCTGTTGGGAGGCGTGGTGATGAAGGCTGGTACAATTTTAATGTTTAAAAGGTATCTGGATGGGTATATGGACGGGAAGGGTTTAGAGGGATATGGTTCAAGTGCTGGCAAGTGAGACGAGGTCTGATTGGAATATCTGGTCGGTGTAGACAAGTTGGACCAAAGGGTCTGTTTCCTTGCTGTGCTGTACGACTCTATGACTCCAAAAATTGCCATTGCCTGCAGATTTTACTTACCTGTTCTTGAGTTTCCAGACATGGATCAGGAGAATCCTTAAAAATTCAAAATGTGATGATGTAGAATGTATTACGGGTCAACAAATTAATTGTCTAAAAGAGAAGATAATGCCAAAAGTAAGGAAGGTCATTCTCAATTCTTGTCACGCTCTGTTTTTGTCTGTTTTGATTGGTGTTATTTGCCAGTGCTTTGTTCCATTTTTAGAAAGCATTTTTAGAATGTTCTGACACTAAATCGACTGACCTGCCCCTCTGCTGACCTGCCGAGACAATTGCCCAGTACAGCAGAGAGACCCAACTGTGCTGCACAGCTGCAAGAGACAGAGATAGATATTGCAAAGATGTCACAGCAAAAGCAACACTTTCTCTCCTGCTCTATAGTTAAAAACACTTTTGAATTGATCGGGAAAAGTATATACTTTGTGGAGGATATAAAGAGAAAGGGGGAGCATGGGATATTGTGCATTTACAGCTTTGAAGAGAGATTTGGGATGCTTTACTTTGATGGAAATATTTTCTTTGATCTACTCCAGACATATTATTATACATCTGTGAAACAGGTGAGATTTTAATCTGGAGTCTCATGGCCCAGGGATAAGATACTACTATTGCACCATGTGAGCCTTTTTGTATAGGACCTGATTAACGAGACCCATCATTACTTCACCTTTTCTTGTCCCACCAGGACATTTGGCACTGAATTGTTTTGGCTATTCAGTCTATCACAAACCTCCCTGTTTTGCTAAAAGCAAATTACTGTGGATGCTGGAATCTGAAACCAAAAGAGAAAATGCTGGAAAATTTCAGCATCTGTAAGGAGAGAAAAGGGACCATCATCTGCAGTAATTTGCTTTTATCCAGTGTTTAACCCACTGCCATCTCCCTTCCAGGAATGCCAACCCTGAAGAAGTACTGCTCTTCTCTCCAACAAGATTTTCGTTTGTCTCTCTCTCCGTGTCCACCTTCACTGCTTTCCTTTTCTCTCTCAGTGTTAGACAAGGTATTTACTAAGACTCGCTTCCACAGCCATATTTCCTGCCTCAGTGACTGTCTTCGTCTATGACTTACTCCACGTGGATTTCAACTCAAATTCCACCCTGCATGCAGCCTCCAGGATTACAGGTACTTGCACAATATACATTTTTCCAACTGCTGTTCTCGCTGCATCCTAAAAGCCGCACTAAGGGCCACGTGCCGCCACATGAAAGCACTCAACACCTCTCTCCAGCAGCACCGACTTACTCTCTCTTTTCTCTCCTTACAGATGCTGCTAGACCTGCTGAGATTTTCCAGCATTTTCTGTTTCGGCTCCCTGTTTTGCTCATGGGCCTTTCTCCTCAACTGCATTCACTATGGGATGTAATCATTGCTGAATAGGCCGGTATGTGTTGCTCCATCCTGAGTTCCCTTTGTGCTGCCTTCTTGAGCTGGGAAGGAGTTCCATGATTTTGTCTCGCTGTCATGTTTCATTAATATTTTTATTCACTCAGTGTTGGTGTTTGATATTAGTGTTGGTGTTACGTAGCAGTGTTGGTGTTAGATAGCAGTGTTGGTGTTTGATATTAGTGTTGGTGTTACGTAGCAGTGTTGGTGTTTGATATTAGTGTTGGTGTTACGTAGTAGTCTTGGTGTTAGATAGCAGTGTTGGTGTTAGATAGCAGTGTTGGTGTTTGATATTAGTGTTGGTGTTACGTAGCAGTGTTGGTGTTAGATAGCAGTGTTGGTGTTAAATAGCAGTGTTGGTGTTTGATATTAGTGTTGGTGTTACGTAGCAGTGTTGGTGTTTGATATTAGTGTTGGTGTTACGTAGCAGTGTTGGTGTTTGATATTAGTGTTGGTGTTAGATAGCAGTGTTGGTGTTAGATAGCAGTGTTGGTGTTTGATATTAGTGTTGGTGTTACGTAGCAGTGTTGGTGTTTGATATTAGTGTTGGTGTTACGTAGCAGTCTTGGTGTTAGATAGCAGTGTTGGTGTTAGATAGCAGTGTTGGTGTTAGATAGCAGTGTTGGTGTTTGATATTAGTGTTGGTGTTACGTAGCAGTGTTGGTGTTTGATATTAGTGTTGGTGTTACGTAGCAGTGTTGGTGTTAGATAGCAGTGTTGGTGTTAGATAGCAGTGTTGGTGTTTGATATTAGTGTTGGTGTTACGTAGCAGTGTTGGTGTTAGATAGCAGTGTTGGTGTTAGATAGCAGTGTTGGTGTTAGATAGCAGTGTTGGTGTTTGATAGCAGTGTTGGTGTTTGATATTAGTGTTGGTGTTACGTAGCAGTGTTGGTGTTTGATATTAGTGTTGGTGTTACGTAGCAGTGCTGACTTTGATATTAGTGTTGGTGTTAGATATTAGTGTTGGTGTTTGATATCAGTGTTGGTGCTAGATCGCAGTGTTGGTGTTTGATATTAGTGTTGGTGTTTGATATCAGTGTTGGTGTTTGATATCAGTGTTGGTGTTAGATCGCAGTGTTGGTGCTAGATCGCAGTGTTGGTGTTTGATATTAATGTTGGTATTTGATATTAGTGTTGGTATTAGATAACAGTGTTGGTGCTAGATAGCAGTGTTGGTGTTAGCAGTGTCGGTGTTAGATAGCAGTGTTAGTGTTTGATATTAGTGTTGGTGTTATATAGCAGGGTTATTAGATAGCAGTGTTGGTGTTTGATATTAGTGTTGGTGTTAGATATTAGTGTTGGTGTTTGATATTAGTGTTGGTGTTTAATATTAGTATTGGTATTAGATAACAGTGTTGGTGTTAGATAGCAGTGTCAGTGTTAGATAGCAGTGTCGGTGTTAGATAGCAGTGTTAGTGTTTGATATTAGTGTTGGTGTTAGATACCAGTCATGGTGTTTGATATCAGCGTTGGTGTTAGATAGCAGTGTTAGTGTTTGATATTAGTGTTGGTGTTAGATAGCAGTGATGGTGTTTGATATTAGCATTGCTGTTATATAGCAGTATTGGTGTTTGATATCAGTGTTGGTGTTAGATAGCAGTGTTAGTGTCAGATAGCAGAGTTGGTGTTTGGTATTAGTGTTGGTGTTAGATCGCAGTGTTAGTGTTTGATATTAGTATTGGTGTTACATAGCAGTGTTCGTGTTTGATATTAGTGCTGGTGTTAGATAACAGTGTTGGTGTTAGCAGGGTTGGTGTTTGATATCAGTTTGCTGCTCGTCGGATGCTGCCTGAATTGCTGTGCTCTTCCAGCACCACTGATCCAGAGTTTGATATCAGTGTTGGTGTTAGATAGCAGTGTTGGTGTTAGATATTAGTATTGGTGTTAAATAGCAGTGCTGGTGTTAGGTAGCAGTGTTGGTGTTAGGTAGCAGTGTTGGTGTTAGATCGCAGTGTTGGTGTTTGATATTAGTGTTGGTATTTGATATTAGTACTGATGTTACAGAGCAGTGTTCGTGTTTGACATTAGTATTGGTGTTAGATAGCAGGGTTGTTAGATAGCAGTGTTGGTGTTAGATAGCAGTGTTGGTGTTTGATATCAGTGTTGGTGTTAGATAGCAGTGTTGGTGTTTGATATTAGTACTGATGTTACAGAGCAATGTTTGTGTTTGATATTAGTGTTGGTGTTAGATACTAGTGTCGGTGTTTGATACTAGTGTTGGTGTTTGATACTAGTGTTGGTGTTTGATATTAGTGTTGGTGTTAGATAGCAGTGTTGGTGTTTGATATTAGTGTTGGTATTTGATATTAGTACTGATGTTACAGAGCAGTGTTCGTGTTTGACATTAGTATTGGTGTTAGCTAGCAGGGTTGTTAGATAGCAGTGTTGGTGTTAGATAGCAGTGTTGGTGTTTGATATCAGTGTTGGTGTTAGATAGCAGTGTTGGTGTTTGATATCAGTGTTGGTGTTAGATAGCAGTGTTGGTGTTTGATCCCAATATTGGTGTTTGATATTAGTATTGGTGTTACGTAGCAGTGCTGACTTTGATATTAGTATTGGTGTTAAATAGCAGTGTTTGTGTTTGATAGTAGTGTTGGTGTTAGATAGCAGTGTTGGTGTTTGATATTAGTGTCGGTGTTTGATACTAGTGTTGGTGTTTGATACTAGTGTTGGTGTTTGATATTAGTGTTGGTGTTAGATAGCAGTGTTGGTGTTTGATATTAGTGTTGGTATTTGATATTAGTACTGATGTTACAGAGCAGTGTTCGTGTTTGACATTAGTATTGGTGTTAGCTAGCAGGGTTGTTAGATAGCAGTGTTGGTGTTAGATAGCAGTGTTGGTGTTTGATATCAGTGTTGGTGTTAGATAGCAGTGTTGGTGTTTGATATCAGTGTTGGTGTTAGATAGCAGTGTTGGTGTTTGATATTAGTACTGATGTTACAGAGCAATGTTTGTGTTTGATATTAGTGTTGGTGTTTGATATTAGTGTTGGTGTTTGATATTAGTGGTGGTGTTTGATATCAGTGTTGGTGTTAGATCGCAGTGTTGGTGTTTCAGTGTTGGTGTTAGATAGCAGCGTTGGTGTTTGATATTAGTGTTGGTGTTAGATAGCAGTGTTGGTGTTTGATCCCAATATTGGTGTTTGATATTAGTATTGGTGTTACGTAGCAGTGCTGACTTTGATATTAGTATTGGTGTTAAATAGCAGTGTTTGTGTTTGATAGTAGTGTTGGTGTTAGATAGCAGTGTTGGTGTTTGGTATCAGTGTTGGTGTTTGGTATTAGTGTTGGTGTTTGATCGCAGTATTAAAGTTTGATATTAGTATTGGTGTTACATAGCAGTGTTAGTGTTTGATACTAGCGTTGGTGTTAGATAGCAGAGTTACAAGTCCACACCGCCCCGCCGAAGCGAAACCCACCCATACCCCTACATTTACCCCTTACCTAACACTACGGGCAATTTAGCATGGCCAATTCACCTGACCTGCATATCTTTTAGACTGTGGGAGGAAACCGGAGCACCCGAAGGAAACCCACACAGACACGGGGAGAACGTGCAAACTCCACACAGTCAGTCGCTTGAGGCGGGAATTGAACCCTGGTCTCAGGCGCTGTGAGGCAGCAGTGCTAACCACTGTGCCACCGTGCCGCCCATAAATTAGATTGATTAATTATGATTATAATTCAGTTAGATCCAGAGGCATGATCAAAAAGGATAAAGATAGATCAGGAAGGAAAAGTAAATATAGTGACCACAACAAGGTCAGCCAGCTGGACCAGATAAAATCTGAGCTCCCTGATTGGTGCTGTTAGTGTTTGGTAATAGTGTTGGTGTTTGATCGCAGCGTTGGTGTTTGATATTAGTATTAGTGTTACATAGCAGTTCAAAGTTTGTGCGAAGATTTGTAGCTCGGGTGCTCATTGTTGTGGTTCTGTTCGCCAAGCTGGAAGTTTTTGTTGCAAACGTTTCGTCCCCTGGCTAGGCGACATCATCAGTGCTTGGGAGCCTCCTGCAAAGCGCTTCTTTGATGTTTCCTCCGGTGTTTATAGTGGTCTGTCCCTGCCGCTTCCGGTTGTCAGTTTCAGCTGTCCGCTGTAGTGGTTGGTATATTGGGTCCAGGTCGATGTGTTTGTTGGTGTTTGATATTAGTGTTGGTGTTAGATAGCAGTGTTGGTGTTTGTTATTACTATTGGTGTTACATAGCAGTGTTTGTGTTTGATATTAGTGCTGGTGTTAGATAACAGTGTTGGTGTTAGCAGGGTTGGTGTTTGATGTCAGTGTTGATGTTAGATAGCAGTGTTGGTGATTGATATTAGTGTTGGTGTTAGATAGCAGTGTTGGTGTTAGATAGCAGTGTTGGTGATTGATATTAGTGTTGGCGTTATATAGCAGTGTTGTTAGATGGCAGTGTTGGTGTTAGATATTAGTAATGGTGTTAAATAGCAGTGTTGGTGTTAGGTAGCAGTGTTGGTGTTAGATCGCAGTGTTGGTGTTTGATATTAGTGTTGGTGTTTGATATTAGTACTGGTGTTACATAGCAGGGTTGGTGTTTGATATTAGTGTTGGTGTTTGATATTAGTACTGGTGTTACATAGCAGGGTTGGTGTTTGATATTAGTGTTGGTATTAGATAACAGTGTTGGTGTTAGATAGCAGTGTTGGTGTTAGAAAGCAGTGTTGGTGTTGGAAAGCAGTGTTGGTGTTGATATCAGTGTTGGTGTTAGATAGCAGTGCTAGTGTTTAAAATTTGGGGTTGGTGTTAGATATCAGTGTTGGTGCTAGATAGCAGGGTTGGTGATTGATATTAGTGTTGGTGTTATATAGCAGTGTTGTTAGATAGCAGTGTTGGTGTTTGATATTAGTACTGGTGTTACATAGCAGTGTTCATGTTTGATATTAGTGCTGGTGTTAGATAACAGTGTTGGTGTTAGATAGCAGTGTTGATGTTTCAGTGTTGGTGTTAGATAGCAGTGTTGGTGATTGATATTAGTGTTGGTGTTATATAGCAGTGTTGTTAAATAGCAGTGTTGGTGTTAGATAGCAGTGTTGGTGTTTGATATTAGTGTTGGTGTTAGATAGTAGAGTTGGTGTTTGGTATTAGTGTTGGTGTTAGATAGCAGTGTTGGTGTTCGATATTAGTGTTGGTGTTCGATATTAGTGTTGGTGTTTGATATTAGTGTTGGTGTTAGATAGCAGTATTGGTGTTTGATATTAGTCTCGGTGTTAGATAGCAGTGTTGGTGTTTGATATTAGTGTTGGTGTTTGATATTAGTGTTGGTGTTAGCAGTGTTGGTGTTTGGTATCAGTGTTGGTGTTTGATATTAGTGTTGGTGTTTGATATTAGTGTTGGTGTTAGATAGCAGTGTTGGTGTTTGATATTAGTGTTGGTGTTAGCAGTGTTGGTGTTTGGTATTAGTGTTGATGTTCGATAGCAGGGTTGGTAATTGATATTAATTTTGATGTTAGATTGCAGTGTTGGTGTTTGATATCAGTGTTGGTTTTAGATAGCAGTGTTTGTGTTGGATGGCAGGGTTGGTGTTTGATATTAGTACTGGTGTTACATAGCAGTGTTGATGTTTGATAACAGTGTTGATGTCTGATGTTAGTGTTGGTGTTAAATAGCAGTGTTGGCATTTGATATTAGTGTTGGTGTTAGTTCACAGTGTTAGTGTTTGATAGAGTTAAAAATCACACAGCAACAGGTTATAATCCAACATGTTTATTTGGAAGTACTAGCTTTCGGAGCACTGCTCCTTCTTCAGGTGGTTGTGAGTTATGGACATAAGACACTGAATTCATAGCAAAATTTGCTATAAATTCTGTGGCTTATGATCCGGTTCCATGACTATCTGATGAAGGAGCAGCACTCTGAAAGCTTGTACTTCCAAATAAACCTGTTGGACTATAACCAGGTGTTGTGTTAATTTTAACTTTGTTCATCGCAGTCCGACACAGCGCCTCCACATCTTTGATATTAGTGTTGGTGTTGGATAGCAGTTTTGCTGGAGATACCTGGTTGGTTTAGCTTCTGTGCAGTAATTGGGAGAATGGGAAACTACACATTAATGAGAGATGATTGTCTCATTTTGGAAGGACAAATACGAATGCGGAATACAGGGTTAACGGTAGGGTTCTTAGTAAGGTGGAGGAGCAGAGGGATCTTGGGGTCTATGTTCATAGATCTTTGAAAGTTGCCACTCAGGTGAATAGAGCTTGTAAGAAGGCCTATGGTGTATTAGCGTTCATTAGCAGAGCGATTGAATTCAAGAGTCGTGAAGTGATGTTGCAGCTGTACAGGACCTTGGTAAGGCCACATTTGGAGTACTGTGTGCAGTTCTGGTCGCCTCACTTTAGGAAAGATGTGGAAGCTTTGGAGAGGGTGCAGAGAAGATTTACCAGGATATTGCCTGGAATGGAGAATAGGTCATACGAGGATAGGTTGAGAGTGCTAGGCCTTTTCTCATTGGAACGGCGAAGGATGAGGGGTGACTTGATAGTGGTTTATAAGATGATCAGAGGAATAGATAGAGTAGACAGTCAGAAACTTTTTCCCCGGGTACAATAGAGTGTTACAAGGGGACATAAATTTAAGGTGAAGGGTGGAAGATATAAGGGACATGTCAGGGGTGGGTTCTTTACCCAGAGAGTGGTGAGGGCATGGAATGCGCTGCCTGTGGGAGTGGCAGAGTCAGAATCATTGGCGACCTTTAAGCGGCAATTGGATAGGTACATGGATGGGTGCTTAAGCTAGGACAAATGTTCGGTACAACATCGTGGGCCGAAGGGCCTGTTCTGTGCTGTATAGTTCTATGTTCTATGATTAGATGGTAATGAGGGCAATGATGAGTGAGTATCCCTGCCAATATGCGGGAATTGTAGCTGGCTTTCCAGCAGTTGATTGGAAATTCGGATTATCTGGCTTTGATCCCAGAATGAAGGGCATGTCATGTGAGAAGTGGTTGAGGACTCTGGGCTGTACTTGACAGAGTCTGCAAGGATGAGGAGTGATCAGATTGAAACTTACAGGATACTGAGAGGCCTGGATAGAGAAGATGTGGAGAAGATGTTTTCACAAGTAGAAGAGACCAGGACCCAAGGGGAACAGTCTCAGAGTGAGAACTGAAGTGAGGAGGAACTTCTTCAGCCAGAGGGTGGGGAATCCATGGAACTCATTGGCACAGAGGGCTATGAAAGTTAAATTGTTTAAGGGCATTTATGGCAGAGACAGATTTGTAAGGGTTTATGGAGAAAAGACAGAAGAATAGGTTTGAGAATGTATCAGCCATGATCAAATAGCAGAGCAGACTGAACGGGCTGAACAGCCTTATTCTGCTTTTCTGTCTCTAATCTGATGACATTGAGAAGGCTCTGAATGTTTATTTAACCCAATTTTTCCAACTTTCTGTCCATTCCTCACATTGTTCAGGTGCTGGGAGGATTCGCCCTGCACATTTTATTCCCAATATAATGTTATCAATGTTTGAATAAAAAAATTTGAGAGTTTAGCCATTTTAATCCAGTATGGCTTCTCATTAGTGAAGATTTGTTCCTGTGTAGTTCTGAGCAGTGATAGCTGATTTCACATCAGCAAATATTTCAAGAGACTTAACCACATCACACTAAACCCTGTTAGGTTATTAGCTATTCCTGCTTCCTGTCTTGTTGTCTTTCAGTTGATGAAGAATTTATGAAACAAAGCATTTGGCTGAATTCACAATTGCATGTTCTCTGTCTTTCATATTTGCATGATGTCCTGCACATGGTGTCCCTCCATTTAAAACCTGAGTCTTCCATTTAAAATATCAAATGGCATTGTAATAAGAAATATTTTATTTCAGAAGGAGATCTTTTATGAGGTATAGACACTATAGAGGATTACTACAAGCGACCCCATCATTTAACGTGGCAGTTCTGTTGTCAGAACTGAGACCACAGAAATACACAATTTCATGGTTGGGCAACTATTGGTGCTCGGCTGGATTTATTGTCAGTGATTCCA